>NC_140585.1:1157604141-1158204141 GCF_964204655.1 Triturus cristatus | reverse complement strand
TTTTGGGACCCCCCTTTTTTCTCGGCCCCCGCTTGACGAATCACCCCGAAACTTTCAGGGTAGGAGCTGAGCGGAGCGCCCCATTAGTTTTGAAAATTTTGCGAAGATTCGTCAACCGGCGCCAAAGTTATTCAAAATAGAATTTTGAGATTTCCTATGGAAACACGGTCCTCACTATAACTACCTACTGGCGACCGCCAGTAGGTAATATATATATACATATATGCTCCATGCCCGGAAATGGGCGTGAAGCATCCCGTATTCTGGCTCAACCCTGATGTTCTGCCTGCCTGAATAACATTAAAAGCCAGCGTGTCACCAAGTCGGGCTTCACTTTTCTTTTTTGTGGATGTGCCATATTACGGGACGCTCCATGCCGGTTTCCGCAAAGCCACCCTGCAGGGATGGGGGCTCCCTTCAGTTGAAGAATTTCTCTGGATATATATATATATATGAGGATTCTCAAAGAGATTAACGAATTAAATCAAATTCTTGATGCTCATGACCAGAAGGATACCATTGCTAAAGGCAGAGTTTCGATAGCCAACAAATTACAACATTATGAAGAGACTATCAAAACCCGCAAAGCCTTCAAGTTCGCCAGGGATCGTGACGATTATCTGGCGGGAAGGGTTTTCACATTTTCCCGCAAATTCGACAACGTAAAAAGGAAAGCCCTCACGGAGCAAGTCCAAGGGAATCGTTATAATGCTAGCAATGATAACTCAAGTACTCTAGTGGACTCTGATGTCAATTCTCTCACTAGTGGAGACTCGGATGAAGATCCCAGCACAGGGGTCACATCTAGTACAGTGGCCATCAGACATACTTTGGGAGAGGAGCTTAATTTTTTAACTATGGACAGGCGAGCAACCTTCCGCCCCAGAAATCCTCAAAATCAAACAATCGCAGTAAACGGCGGAGAGAGAGGCGCCAATGTCGCCTCAAAACCATCAAGCAGGGGCAGAGGAGGATGGAGATGGAAATGCTAGAACCACAGGATAACACAATTATCAACTTGACGGACATTGTGTTATCAAATGCTGAGCAACAACTGTTAAAATTGGGGCTATCATTCTGTCCGGAGTCCAATTTCTCATACAAACAGTCTCGCATAGATATTTACAAGTTCATTCGAAAAATTAAACTCAAGAAATTCTTCCAATTGAATAAACCTATGAATACGGCCACCTCATCTGACTTGTTGTTGGATTCACTACAAGTACGGGACTCTGATACACTTCAAATTATGCAATCCTTGGCTAAGGAAAGTTCGGACTTTACTATATCTGGTACTGTACCTGAACAATTGGAAGGAATCAACACAGGATTGGCGGCTGCCAGTCCATTTCGCCCTCCTTCAAGTTTTTATCCAATTATGCCCAAGGACTCTGTTGATGTGTTCAGTGACATGGTAATCAGTGACCTCAAAAGTCTTAATCTGTCCACTTATTCCAAATGTAGACAAATAAATGCAAAATTGAGAAATTATTGGGCGCTGATCAAGACAATTCGTGGGAATGGTCAAATTGTGGTGATGGGTGCTGATAAGGGCGGTAACATAGTTCTCTGGCCCAAAGATGATTACTTACAAGAGGCACAACGCCATCTGTCCGACACTAATTGTTACAGCAAAGTAGGTCGAGATCATTTGGGTGAAATTAAGAAATCTGTGTCCTCCCTATTAGCACAATGGAAAAGAATGGGACTCTTGTCAAAGAATGAATATCTGTTCCTCAAAAATGATTTTCCAACTACAGCTACCCTTTACTTTATTCCTAAGGTCCACAAGGGTATTCACCCGGTACCAGGCAGACCCATTATCTCTGCACGGAATAACCTTTTGGAAGCTATGTCAAAATATGTGGATTACTTTCTCCAACCTCATATGACCGCTTTGCCGTCCTTCATCAAGGATACTGGGGATTTTTTAACTAAAATCAAGGCAATTGGTTGGCAATCCACTTTTGTTCTAATTACACTTGACATAGCCTCCCTTTACACCAGTATTTTACATTCTCAAGGGTTAAATGCTGTCAAACATTTTTTAGATTCCCGTTCCATTAATTTCAAAGACCACAACACCATGCTCCTTCAAATGATTGAACTCTGTCTCAATAACAACCTATTTTTGTTCAATAAAGTACTATACAAACAGTTGAGGGGTGTGGCTATGGGGGCATGTTTCTCTCCAACCTATGCCTGCCTTTTGGTTGGTTGGTGGGAGGAACATGTCCTCAGGGCCGACCACAAAGACATATGGGATGCACACATCCGGTATTATGGCAGATATATAGACGATATTTTTATCGTCTGGGAAGGTTCCAAAGAGGAGGCCTCCTCATTTGTAGCTTCTATCAACAACAATATAATGAATTTACAATTTACGGCTACTATTAGCACTGAGAGGGTGGAGTTCCTGGATGTGGAAGTGTTCATTATGGACCAACACATAGAAACTAAACTTCATAGGAAAGCCACTGCTGGCAACTCTATCTTACATGCCAGCAGTGCACACCCACCACATCTCATACGTAGCATACCCTACGGGGAATATCTCCGTCTACGTCGCATATGTAGCCGTCAATGTGACTTAGAACAATGCCAACAGGAGGCTACTAATCGGTTCCTTGCCCGTGGGTACAAACCGGACAACCTTAAAAAAGCCCTTGACAAAGCTAATCTTTGTTCTCGGGAAATCTGCCTTAATACCAGACAGCCTCAAACTATTAGTCTTAGTTTGGAGGTGGACACAGAGGTCATTCAACCTATCAGACTTATTACCACGTTTTGTAAACAACACAAAAGCCTGCGACATATTATTTACAAGCACTGGCCTATTGTTTTAACCGACATGACTCTGAAATTTACTGCCCAATCTACCCAACATCACTTTCAGGAGAGCACCCTCAATGAGGGATGCGTTGGTTAAATCCAATCCTGAAGTCACGGAAAAGATCACGTGGCTAACACGTTTTGGCTTTTTCAAAATGTGCCTCATGCCGTGCGTGCAAATTCGGAATTAATGTTTCTGAATATTGCACTGCATTTAGCAATGTTCCGGTACAAATTAAACAACATTTCACGTGCCGCACTGACTTTGCGGTCTACGTGTTAGAGTGTACCTGTCACTTGAGATATGTGGGGAGTACCAAACTACCGGTTTTCAACCGCATCTTACAACATCTTCGTGCGATTGTCAACTCGGACCCCACATATCCCGTTGCACGTCACTTCAAAGCCATTCATGCCAACAAGTTCAGTGACCTAACTTACTTTGTGATTGGGACGGTACCACCTTCAATTCGGGGGGGGGTAACAGAGAAAAAACAACTACGCCAGTTAGAATCCTCCTTCATCCTATTATTGGATACCAAGATGCCAAATGGGATGAACACGAGTAAGGATTTGCATAACTTTCTGTAAAATATGTTTCATTTGGGGTCTTTTATCTTTAGTCTGAATGTGGTTATTCCAACAGCACTTACAACTTTAAACTAGCGGTTTTTTTTGTTACTGGCAGTATCATACAGTTTGAGTATTCACTCCAATGTTTTTTGCTCGAGTCTTTTTGTTTCACTTCCTTTTTTGTATTTATTAATTTTTTTCATCCCTATTTATGCTTTTCAATTTTT
Source organism: Triturus cristatus (assembly GCF_964204655.1). Taxonomy (NCBI): domain Eukaryota; kingdom Metazoa; phylum Chordata; class Amphibia; order Caudata; family Salamandridae; genus Triturus; species Triturus cristatus. The sequence continues at coordinate 1,158,200,506 of NC_140585.1, read as the reverse complement.
AATGTTTCTTTTATCTTCTTTCATTAAGAGTGTGTTATATTTAGATTCAAGAAATGAATTATTGTTGTTGTTTCTTTCTGAAACATGTAAGCCGTGGTTATGATTTGAAAATTAGCATTCCAGCACTTAGGGGCACTTGCCCTGTATTCTATTTGCTATGAACTGCTTTGTTGCATTTTATGTATCAACTTGATTCATTGACCCGGTTACTTTTGTTTCTGACTGATTTTCGGCATCCCTTTAAGAAAAACACACTCTAAGTTGTAGTATTTCAGTTATGTCTATTAACACTGAGCATCATGATTGGGTGAATCTGATTTTAAATTGGATGGTCCGGCACCAGCGCGTCAGGTGATCAAGATCGCGGAGGCGATCGAAACGCGTCTGAGGCGGACACTTGTCTGACAAATGAATTAAACGTCAGAATTGAAAACTTGGAATCGTTTGCTGTCTTTACTTTTGGACGTCAGCATTGTGCATGGTGAAGAGGTCCTTACCTGCCTTCAGCTCCCTTTGTCTTATTGGGGAGTTCAGGACTTTGTCTTTATATATATTTATATATATATATATATATATATATATATATATATATATACATATATATATATATGCATATAAAATGTGAATATATACCCAGTAGGCGTGGAGGTGACAGAGACCACAAATTGAGAAAATTAGAGACTCGGTACATATTACAACTCGAAACCAAGTCTCCAGGTGGTCTTAATGTCACATAAGATCTTTATACATGTCTGTAAACTGTAACCGCAACATCTAGACAAGGGTTGAGTTGATTTTGCCTCATCTGTGTTTTTAACTCGCTGTGCTAGGCTATACATAATTTGATCTCTATATTATGATGCAAGATCAATCCACGATGTACTTTAACTTATTATCCTATGGTTTAAATTATAGATTTTACTAGGAATAGTTTTTATGCAAATTACATATTTATTTATATTTATATATAGAATTATTTCCATATTTATAATGAGATGTTTATTTATATGATAATTTTTATATGTATGTTTTTATATGTATGTATTTTATCATCGTGTATGTTTACCTTAAGAGTAGCCTTTCCCCAATAAGGCCACAGGGATTATGCAATTTTGCACAGCAGGTTTGCACAACTATATTTGCACATCAACAACTGGTTAATACGGTCGTATATACCATATAGAAGATTATGAAACATATGGCTCAATACGACTATATTTTGTGGACATACATAGTCCATACTGTCCATGAACAGGATATATACTTATGTATATCAGTATTTGACTATGACATATTGATAAGATGTCATGATAACTGTATCTTTTCTTGCACACAGACATATCAGTCCTACCAAAAGTTTTGCGTTGCATCAGTACTCTTCCCCTTTTCCCTTATTCTAACATGTCATTCCATGGCATGTACATTTGAATATAGAGAGAGATATACATACTTTATTTGGAAAGGATCCTTACCACATTTAGCAGTTTTACTTGTTGCAGAAGATTTATTTGAACAATTTTTTATGATTATTTGCACCCCACGTTAAGCACGATAGGCACTTTTCTTATCACTTTCACACCATGACCGACATTCAGGCAATTTTAGGCATCTGTTTTCTATGTACAATGTCCTCTTTCTTTTGTTTTTAATTGTGGGTGAGATTTGGCCATATGCTCTGTTAGTCCAATTTACTGTAAGGCCCTTTCACCTTTTAGTCGGACAATTTTGGTCATTATTAACTTTGCAATCGATTTTGGGATATTTCAGTATTTTACTGTTCATTGGTCAACCTATTATGTTTTTTTTAATCGTTTTTATATCCCGTAATCATTGTAAACCTAGAAGAAGAGAGAGAGAGAAAAAAACATGGCTGAATCTAGCTGATCTTTGGTATTTTATGTTTATTTGTAGATGTCTTTTCAAATATGTTAAACATCTGTTATTATTTTGTCTATGTCCATGCTGGGCAGATCATGTGATGTGTTTACGTATTGCACTAGCACTTTAAAAATGCACTGAAATCGCGCTCCGACATGTCATGTGAACAAGGCTCTGTGGAGCTGAAACTCGTCATGGCAACAAATGGAATAAAGTAAAGTCATCTTAGCACTTACATCGGGTCCGTGTCCATCTTTTCGGTGTGGATTTTGCCAACTGTGGAGAAAAAAGTGATATATATATATATATATATACACACACACACATATATATATATATATATATATATATATATTTGTCCCTCCTATTACCTCCAGTAAGTTCCAACGAGCGGTACTGCTGAGATGTCTTTGGAGGCCACGTCCCCTTTCTCCAGCACTCTGCAAATGCACCTCCTGGCACACTACTGGTTGGAGAATAAGGTCTCCTTGGATGCTGAGGGTCCTTGGGAGCCAAGACCCCATCCTCTTACCTCCATTAAATCCCACACAGCAGGATGGCTGTGAGCTGGTTGTAGTCCCCATACCCTTGCTACACAACTCTGCAAATGCGCATCCTCGCACACTCCTGGTTGGGGGATGAAGCCCCTTGGATGCTAAGGTTCACTATGGGCCAAGAACCCCTCCTGTCACCTCCTGTAAGTCCCACACACTGTGATTAGTGAGAGCTGGTCAGAGGACCCGCCCACTTTCTCTACCACTCTGCAAATGCACCCCCTGGTACACTACTGGTTGGATAATTAATTGCTCTTGGATGCTGAGGGTCCTTGGGGGCCAAGAAGCCCTCCTGTTACCTCCAGTAAGTCAGACACAGCTGTATTCCTGAGATCTACTTGGAGGCCTGCTCCCTTTCTACAGCACTCTGCAAACGTGATTAGCAGTTAAAAAGCCATAGAACTTCACTGAAAAAACAAACGTTACAGGGACGTTATAGGTAGGAAATAGAATTTGAAAAACCTTAGAAATTCACTTAAAAAAGCAAAGTTTACAGGGACGTTATAGATAGGAAATAGAGTTTTTTAAAACCTTAGAAATTCACTGAAAACAACAAAGGTTACAGGGACGTTATAGTTAGGCTCAGATTTCACTTGTACAAAACCATACCATGTGTGTGTGTGTCCCTGTCTGACTGATATATCCCAGATTTCATGAACACCACCCCAGTTTGACTCCCCAGTTAGTAGTTAAGCACTATAACCGGTAAATAACACACCAGTAATCAATGGGACGGATCTGTTTCTTCATGTGAAAAGACATGCAAAATTGGAGGATCTAGTTTATGGCAGCAATTATACTGTGTATTAGATAACCGTCAACCCTGAGAAATGACCATGGTTCCGAAGGTCGAAAATACACGAAACGATGCCAATTTTCATGTACTATCGTGCAATGTTTGTATCTTGAGAAAATGTTAATAAAAATACTTGACAAATATATATATATGTGTGTGTGTACACATATATATATAAATATCTGACTCGATGTGAGATAGATAATAAAAAACGAATTTTGCACACAAGCTGGGTCTCCGCTCGCTTTTATAGGATATTCTATTTTATTAAGTTTTCACCAACAGTGTATATACAACAGGGACAGTAGTTGCGTTTCGGCATTTGCCTTCCACAGGACCATCATTTTAAAGGTGCCCTCAACTATAGTCCATCATCACTTTTCCTTTTGAAACACAACTAGACTGCATACTTTGTTACACATAACTGTTGATTGATAGTCACCATTTTGAGACAAATACCTTCACATTATTTCTTTGTGTAAAGTATAATTCATTATTTTTAATTTCAATTTCATGCAGATGACTGCTTGACCATAATTTCGTGAATGGCATCAATAATTTAGTTTTTTTGCTATTTTGCATTTTACTGTTGTTTTTCATTTTTCCATTTCTGTTGGCCAGTGAAGCAAGTCTTTCAACAAGAATCATAGTAAAGTACTGAATTTCAAGCGATATATAATTGATATTTAGACAGATAATTCAACATCAGTATATCTGTCTATCTGTATCTATACCCATATATATATATATATATATATATATATATATATATATATTTATTAGCTCACAAGGTTGCCCCTCCGGTTAAGCAGCACTCGAGATATCAGCTTGCTGTCTCCAGCCTTTATTCGGTATGGACGCAGTATCGTTTGCCAGTTCATTAAAACAGCTGCCTCGTCTTTACAAGCCTGACGCGTTTCAAAGTTTTATACTTCTTCTTCAGAGGCTGACGAACACAGGTAAGTGCATGACGGTCTCATTTCTCCTTTTAAGCGCGATATGGCACGCCCCTAGATGGGCAGATCCGATGATTCTGTGCACTGCATTCTGGGAAATGAGGTTCCGAAAATTAGTCCACCAATGGATGCACTTACAATGACTGTCGTTTTTAAGCCCACAGATGAGCCTAGGCAGACGTACCCATCCTCAATCCTCAGTTGATACTCCACACATGAAACTTGATGATTATCAAGCTCCGTGGCCCCCATTCATAGCGGGGTGGTGCAGGCTTTATATATATATATATGCAAAAAAGAAGCAGAGAACTCTGGGTAGTTCTCAAGTTTAGGTGGAAAGCAGCTCCTGTATGGAGCACTCTCAACACCAGCGACACTCTAGATCTGCTCACCTCAAATGTCTGTTTTTCTATCAAAATCTTTAAGCATAGGATTAGCACAGTGCCATCCACGCCGAGGTGCGTCACTCTATGCCTGAAAGGGTATTTCTTTGACTTATACTGGGTGCTCCCTTGTGTCTGGACAAAGCTATACCTCTCTGAAGAGCTCTAATTAGAGCGAAACACTGTGTCAGGGGTTGCTTTTACTCATTTCAGGTTGGCTTGATTGGTATTTTACCAACTCAAAGCTGTAATACTGTGCCTGGAGTGGTAATTGGCTTTTGTCATTTTACAGCTCGGCAAGGACAGCACTGTGCTAGTCCTATGCTTAAAGACTTTGCTGTACCAACGGCAAAAGACTTTGTCCTTTTCTATCTCGGCGTGGATGGCACTGTGCTAATCCTATGCTTAAAGATTTTGATAGAAAAACAGACATTTGAGGTGAGCAGATCTAGAGTGTCGCTGGTGTTGAGAGTGCTCCATACAGGAGCTGCTTTCCACCTAAACTTGAGAACTACCCAGAGTTCTCTGCTTCTTTTTTGCATAATTTATTCGTCACTCTATGCCTGAAAGGGTATTTCTTTGATATATATATATATATATATATATATATATATATATATATATATATAATATATATATATATATATATATATATATATATATATATATATGTATGTTTGGGGATATTTGTCACTGACCATGTCATGAATGACGCAATATGAGACATCATCAGTAGTGCATTGCGGGCGCGCGAGTTATAGTTAGCAGAACTAACTATAACGGAGGAATTTCTATGGTTTTGTACGAGTGAAATGGCCAGCAAACTATAACACCCCTGAAACCTATGGTTTTTTCTGTGAATTTCTAAGCTTTTTTAAATGCTAATTCCTAACTATAAGGTCTCTGAAATCTATGCTTTTTTTCAGTGAATTTCAAAGGTTTTTTAAATGCTAATTTTTAAGTGTGATAGTAGTTATACCTATGTTTTTGTACTGATTTTCTACAGTTTTTAACTGTTTATTTAGAAATATTTTATTCATTAAATAACATTATATATTTTTCTGAAAATTGCCAAAAAATATTTTTAAAGAACATTCAAACTAAAATATTGATTAATGTTTTTGTTTTCATTTTTTATTTTAATATATTTATATTATTTTCTTTAAAAAAAAAAATCCACATTTTTTTCGGAGTCGTGCACTCAAAGCGTACACATCACGGTGGGCGCGCGGATTCTCGACGTAATTTTAGAAAAGTTGTGAAGGATCCTCGTACGGTGTGCGACGGCTGCGTGTTTTTCAGTTACATCATATATATTTAATATTACGTGATGTGCGCGAATGGTATGCGACCAGTCCACGACTCCTGCTCCGGCGCATTCGCGACACATGCGCATTACGGTACGAGATGGTTGCGCAGTGGCGGGTTCCACGTGACGTCATATACATGCTGGGGCGTGCTGGGTGCGCCACTCCTGCAAAAAAAATGATGTTCCAAAACGATATGTATGTGTCTTTAATATACATATTAGGGCAAGAGATTATCTAAGATATTCATAAAAATAATATATTTGTACTTATAATACACTTATATTATTTTAAATATATTTTCGCGAAGTTGGGTGCGTGCATCGTGAGCGCAGAGAACCAGGTCAGCAGAGCTGCTGTAGAGCCCTAGAAACCAGGTCAGCAGAGCCGATGTAGAGCCAGAGAACCAGGTCAGCAGAGCTGCTCTAGAGCCTAAGAAGCAGGTCAGCAGACCTTCTCTAGAAGCCAAGAACCAGGTCAGCAGAGCTGCTGTAGAGCCAGAGAAATGAGATCAGCAGAGCTGCTTTAGAGGGAGAGAACCAGGTCAGCAGAACTACTTTAGAGCCAGAGAACCAGGTCAGCAGAGCTGCTCTAGAGCCAGAGAACCAGGTAAGCAGAGCTTCTTTAGAGCCATAGAACCTGGTCAGCAGAGCTGCTCTAGAGGCAGAGAACCGGGTCAGCAGAACTGCTTTAGAGCCAGAGAACCAGGTCAGCAGAGCTCTTTAGAGGGAGAGAACCAGGTCAGCAGAGCTGCTTTAGAGCCAGAGAACCAGGTCAGGAGAGCTGCTTTAGAGCCATAGAACAAGGTCAGCAGAGCTGCTTTAGAGCCAGAGAACCAGGTCAGCAGAGCTGCTCTAGAGCCTAAGAACCAGGTCAGCAGAAGTGCTCTAGAGCCAGAGAACCAGGTCAGCAGAGCTGCTGTAGAGCCAGAGAAACCTGGTCAGTAGAGCTGCTTTAGAGCGAGAGAACCAGGTCAGCAGAGCTGCTTTAGAGCCAAGGGACCAGGTCAGCAGAACTGCTCTAGAGCCAGATAACCAGGTCAGCAGAACTGCTTTAGAGTCATAGAACCGGGTCAGCAGAGCTGCTTTAGAGCCAGAGAACCAGGTCAGCAGAGCTGTTGTAGAGCCAGAGAACCAGGTCAGCAGAGCTGCTCTAGAGCCTAAGAACTAGGTCAGAAGAGCTGCTCTAGAGCCAGAGAACAGGGTCAGCAGAGCTACTTTAGAGCCAGAGAAACCAGGTCAGCAGAGCTGCCTTAGAGGGAGAGAACCAGGTCAGCAGAGCTGCTTTAGAGTCAGAGAACCAGGCCAGCAGAGCTGCTCTAGAGCCTAAGAACCAGGTCAGCAGAGCTGCTCTAGAGCCAGAGAACCAGGTCAGCACAGCTGCTGTAGAGCCAGAGAAACCAGGTCAGTAGAGCTGCTTTAGAGGGAGAGAACCAGGTCAGCAGAGCTGTTCTAGAGGGAGAGAACCAGGTCAGCAGAGCTGCTCTAGAGCCAGTGAACCATGTCAGCAGAACTGCTTTAGAGCCATAGAACTGGGTCAGCAGAGCTGCTTTAGAGCCAGAGAACAGGGTCAGCAGAGCTGCTTTAGAGCCAGAGAAACCAGGTCAGCAGAGCTGCTTTAGAAGGAGAGAACCAGGTCGGCAGAGCTGCTTTAGAGCCAGAGAACCAGGCCAGCAGAGCTGCTTTAGAGCCAGAGAACCAGGTCAGCAGAGCTGCTCTAGAGCCTAAGAACCAGGTCAGCAGAGCTGCTCTAGAGCCAGAGAACCAGGTCAGCACAGCTGCTGTAGAGCCAGAGAAACCAGGTCAGTAGAGCTGCTTTAGAGGGAGAGAACCAGGTCAGCAGAGCTGTTCTAGAGGGAGAGAACCAGGTCAGCAGAGCTGCTCTAGAGCCAGTGAACCATGTCAGCAGAACTGCTTTAGAGCCATAGAACCGGGTCAGCAGAGCTGCTTTAGAGCAGAGAACCAGGTCAGCAGAGCTGTTGTAGAGCCAGAGAACCAGATTAGCAGAGCTGCTCTGTAGCCTAAGACCTTGGCCAGCAGAGCAGCTCTAGAGCCAGACAACCAGGTCAGCAAACCTGCTCTAGCTGACACTGACTGACTGACTGACTGATTGACACTGACTGGCACTGACTGATACTGATTGACTGACACTGACTGACTGACTGACTGACACTAACTGACTGACTGACTGACACTGACTGACTGACACTGATTCACTGACACTGACTGACACTGTCTGACTGACATTGACTAACTGACACTGACTGTCTGACACTGACTGACACTGACTGACTGACACTGACTGAATGACTGACACTGACTGACTGGCACTGACTGACACAGACTGACACTGACTGACTACTCTCTACTACTCTACTACTCACTCTCTACTACTCTCTACTACTCTCTCTCTACTACTCTCTCTCTACTACTCACTCTCTACTACTCTCTCTCTACTACTCACTCTCTACTACTCACTCTCTACTACTCACTCTCTACTACTCTCTACTACTCACTCTCTACTACTCTCTACTATTCACTCTCTAATACTCACTCTGTACTACTCTCTCTCTACTACTCTCTCTCTACTACTCACTCTCTACTACTCATTCGCTACTACTCTCTACTACTCACTCTCTATTACTCACTCTCTACTACTCTACTACTCACTCTACTACTCTCTACTCTACTAACTGATAAACTGTCCGGGGCGGGACTTGGAGAGTTTATCAGGTGTTCCCTAGGCGCGGCCGTTTGCAGTTCTTCAAGCCCGTGAACAAGGACACAGTGGTGTCTGAAACGCGTAGAGCGGTTTTACTAATGGGATGGTATTCTTTGCTGCCCTGCTGAAGTCCTCCATTAAAGGAAGCAAACCTCCTCGTGAGTTGGCGTCTTCTATTGGGGCAACCTGTATGTTGGAATTTTGGCGGCCTGCTCGGTCGCGAAGACGCCCCCCTGCTATCCCGGCAGATCCTGCGTTTGGTTAATACTAAGCGCGTTAAGGAACGAGGTGGTCCGTGTGAGTGGACATTGGAACAGACAGTTTGAGCAGTGTTTTTTACCCTTCCAGCCCACTGGGGTAAAGTAAGGATTAATTGGAAAGGCACAGTAGCACTCACTCGAGATAAACTCAAAGGGAACCACCAGTACCAGCATACCTTTGGACACGCCCACTGGGGCGGGACTTGGAGAGTTTATCAGGTGTTCCCTAGGCGCGGCCGTTTGCAGTTCTTCAAGCCCGTGAACAAGGACACAGTGGTGTCTGAAACGCGTAGGGCGGTTTTACTAATGGGATGGTATTCTTTGCTGCCCTGCTGAAGTCCTCCATTAAAGGAAGCAAACCTCCTCGTGAGTTGGCGTCTTCTATTGGGGCAACCTGTATGTTGGAATATATATATATATATATATATATATATATATATATATATATATATATATATATATATATATATATATATATATATATCTTTGCTCCAAAATTCCACCTCGGCGTTCACGGCACTCTTGTTGACGGGTGCCGATAAGAATGGAGGTGGGTCCATTCGTAAATATTAAGCTCCAGTGTAAAACACACACAGCACTCGCGGGGTTCCTTGATGCTTTTATTTTAGCGAGGACGCGTTTCGGCGTGTCTGCCTTCATCTGCTCGCATGCAAAAATAAAACAGCATATCTGTCATGAAACTTTAAACTAACTGATGACTTCCCATTGGACACAGCGAATCAGAGGAAGGAGGGGGTTGGCTGATCTTGCACCAATGTTCTTACTCCATTCTCGTTGTCTAATCAGGTCACGTAGCTCGATAAAGTTCTATAACATTATCGCAGTCAATCTGCGGCCGTGTCCTGTTACCCCTTCTCCCCTCTTCCCTTTGTCACTGCCAATTAGTTCAAAGAGTACCTTACGTTGTTGATTGAGTCCATATAGGGGAGCCCCTCGTCAAACCTTGGGCTCTATGACATCTGACGCAGGGGTTGGTATATCTCCAAACTCCCACCAGGTTGAATACCTGGCGACTCCGTCGACGTTGATGCCTCAGGTGCCCATATGGTGGTGCAATACGCCAAAAAACATCTTTGCTCCAAAATTCCACCTCGGCGTTCACAGCACTCTTGTTGACGGGTGCCGATAAGAATGGAGGTGGGTCCATTCGTAAATATTAAGCTCCAGTGTAAAACACACACAGCACTCGCGGGGTTCCTTGATGCTTTTATTTTAGCGAGGATGCGTTTCGGCGTGTCTGCCTTCATCTGCTCGCATGCAAAAATAAAACAGCATATCTGTCATGAAACTTTAAACTAACAGATGACTTCCCATTGGACACAGCGAATCAGAGGAAGGAGGGGGTTGGCTGATCTTGCACCAATGTTCTTACTCCATTCTCGTTGTCTAATCAGGTCACGTAGCTCGATAAAGTTCTATAACATTATCGCAGTCAATCTGCGGCCGTGTCCTGTTACCCCTTCTCCCCTCTTCCCTTTGTCACTGCCAATTAGTTCAAAGAGTACCTCACGTTGTTGATTGAGTCCATATAGGGGAGCCCCTCGTCAAACCTTGGGCTCTATGACATCTGACGCAGGGGTTGGTATATCTCCAAACTCCCACCAGGTTGAATACCTGGCGACTCCGTCGACGTTGATGCCTCAGGTGCCCATATGGTGGTGCAATACGCCAAAAAACATCTTTGCTCCAAAATTCCACCTCGGCGTTCACAGCACTCTTGTTGACGGGTGCCGATAAGAATGGAGGTGGGTCCATTCGTAAATATTAAGCTCCAGTGTAAAACACACACAGCACTCGCGGGGTTCCTTGATGCTTTTATTTTAGCGAGGACGCGTTTCGGCGTGTCTGCCTTCATCTGCTCGCATGCAAAAATAAAACAGCATATCTTTCATGAAACTTTAAACTAACAGATGACTTCCCATTGGACACAGCGAATCAGAGGAAGGAGGGGGTTGGCTGATCTTGCACCAATGTTCTTACTCCATACTCGTTGTCTAATCAGGTCACGTAGCTCGATAAAGTTCTATAACATTATCGCAGTCAATCTGCGGCCGTGTCCTGTTACCCCTTCTCCCCTCTTCCCTTTGTCACTGCCAATTAGTTCAAAGAGTACCTCACGTTGTTGATTGAGTCCATATAGGGGAGCCCCTCGTCAAACCTTGGGCTCTATGACATCTGACGCAGGGGTTGGTATATCTCCAAACTCCCACCAGGTTGAATACCTGGCGACTCCGTCGACGTTGATGCCTCAGGTGCCCATATGGTGGTGCAATACGCCAAAAAACATCTTTGCTCCAAAATTCCACCTCGGCGTTCACAGCACTCTTGTTGACGGGTGCCGATAAGAATGGAGGTGGGTCCATTCGTAAATATTAAGCTCCAGTGTAAAACACACACAGCACTCGCGGGGTTCCTTGATGCTTTTATTTTAGCGAGGACGCGTTTCGGCGTGTCTGCCTTCATCTGCTCGCATGCAAAAATAAAACAGCATATCTGTCATGAAACTTTAAACTAACAGATGACTTCCCATTGGACACAGCGAATCAGAGGAAGGAGGGGGTTGGCTGATCTTGCACCAATGTTCTTACTCCATTCTCGTTGTCTAATCAGGTCACGTAGCTCGATAAAGTTCTATAACATTATCGCAGTCAATCTGCGGCCGTGTCCTGTTACCCCTTCTCCCCTCTTCCCTTTGTCACTGCCAATTAGTTCAAAGAGTACCTCACGTTGTTGATTGAGTCCATATAGGGGAGCCCCTCGTCAAACCTTGGGCTCTATGACATCTGACGCAGGGGTTGGTATATCTCCAAACTCCCACCAGGTTGAATACCTGGCGACTCCGTCGACGTTGATGCCTCAGGTGTCCATATGGTGGTGCAATACGCCAAAAAACATCTTTGCTCCAATATTCCACCTCGGCGTTCACAGCACTCTTGTTGACGGGTGCCGATAAGAATGGAGGTGGGTCCATTCGTAAATATTAAGCTCCAGTGTAAAACACACACAGCACTCGCGGGGTTCCTTGATGCTTTTATTTTAGCGAGGACGCGTTTCGGCGTGTCTGCCTTCATCTGCTCGCATGCAAAAATAAAACAGCATATCTGTCATGAAACTTTAAACTAACAGATGACTTCCCATTGGACACAGCGAATCAGAGGAAGGAGGGGGTTGGCTGATCTTGCACCAATGTTCTTACTCCATTCTCGTTGTCTAATCAGGTCACGTAGCTCGATAAAGTTCTATAACATTATCGCAGTCAATCTGCGGCCGTGTCCTGTTACCCCTTCTCCCCTCTTCCCTTTGTCACTGCCAATTAGTTCAAAGAGTACCTCACGTTGTTGATTGAGTCCATATAGGGGAGCCCCTCGTCAAACCTTGGGCTCTATGACATCTGACGCAGGGGTTGGTATATCTCCAAACTCCCACCAGGTTGAATACCTGGCAACTCCGTCGACGTTGATGCCTCAGGTGCCCATATGGTGGTGCAATACGCCAAAAAACATCTTTGCTCCAAAATTCCACCTCGGCGTTCACAGCACTCTTGTTGACGGGTGCCGATAAGAATGGAGGTGGGTCCATTCGTAAATATTAAGCTCCAGTGTAAAACACACACAGCACTCGCGGGGTTCCTTGATGCTTTTATTTTAGCGAGGACGCGTTTCGGCGTGCCTGCCTTCATCTGCTCGCATGCAAAAATAAAACAGCATATCTGTCATGAAACTTTAAACTAACAGATGACTTCCCATTGGACACAGCGAATCAGAGGAAGGAGGGGGTTGGCTGATCTTGCACCAATGTTCTTACTCCATTCTCGTTGTCTAATCAGGTCACGTAGCTCGATAAAGTTCTATAACATTATCGCAGTCAATCTGCGGCCGTGTCCTGTTACCCCTTCTCCCCTCTTCCCTTTGTCACTGCCAATTAGTTCAAAGAGTACCTCACGTTGTTGATTGAGTCCATATAGGGGAGCCCCTCGTCAAACCTTGGGCTCTATGACATCTGACGCAGGGGTTGGTATATCTCCAAACTCCCACCAGGTTGAATACCTGGCGACTCCGTCGACGTTGATGCCTCAGGTGCCCATATGGTGGTGCAATACGCCAAAAAACATCTTTGCTCCATAATTCCACCTCGGCGTTCACAGCACTCTTGTTGACGGGTGCCGATAAGAATGGAGGTGGGTCCATTCGTAAATATTAAGCTCCAGTGTAAAACACACACAGCACTCGCGGGGTTCCTTGATGCTTTTATTTTAGCGAGGACGCGTTTCGGCGTGTCTGCCTTCATCTGCTCGCATGCAAAAATAAAACAGCATATCTTTCATGAAACTTTAAACTAACAGATGACTTCCCATTGGACACAGCGAATCAGAGGAAGGAGGGGGTTGGCTGATCTTGCACCAATGTTCTTACTCCATTCTCGTTGTCTAATCAGATAACGTAGCTCGATAAAGTTCTATAACATTATCGCAGTCAATCTGCGGCCGTGTCCTGTTACCCCTTCTCCCCTCTTCCCTTTGCCACGTTATTTATTTTGAAATTACTTGAAATGTGCCTCACTAGGAATTTCTTCTGTTTTGATGACGTATTTTTTCAGCAGGTGAAAGGTACGTCGATGGGCGCTATTTTTGCCCCGAACTTGGCCATTCTCTGCATGGATTTTCTTGAAACTACCATCATTTTGTCACCCACTAACCCCTTTCTATCCGGCGTCAAATTATGGCGTCGATATATTGACGATGTTTTTTTGATCTGGCACAATAGCACTGACTTACTGACCAATTTTCAGCACTGGCTCAACAACAATTGCTTAGGTCTTCAGTTTACACTCTCCACTGACTCCTCATCCATTCCCTTCCTAGATTTGACTATATACCACTCTGATGGTGAGCTCCTCACCAAACTCTATAGGAAGCCTACCGAACGGAACACACTGCTGAGATATGAGAGTAATCACCCTAGGGCCTTGAGGGACTCTTTACCATACTCTCAATTTCTGCGTATTCGGCGCAATTGTTTTTCAAAAGAAAACTACTTCACCGAGGCCTCAGTCCTGTCTGAGAAACTCAAAGCTCGTGGTTACCCCAAGCGACTTGTTCGCAACGCCCAGAAACGGGCCTGGTATTGCCCTAGGGAAACACTGCTCACACCTAACCCCAAAAAAGAAACAAAAAGAATTGTATGTGTCACCACCTTTTCGGTCATCTCCAACCATGTGCGTAAATCTGTTCTGAAACATTGGCCCATACTGAATGCAGGCAGTCTCAATCTGGAAAGACCATTATTTGCCTTCCGTAAAAATCGCAATTTAAAAGACCACCTAGTGCGCGCTGCAATCCCCAAAAAGACACCTCCAACAACCCTTATTGCACATTGGGGGCTTACGCCGTTGGTGGTTCACGCAAAATGTGGTAATTGTAATTTATGTGATCTTACATTAGAAGGCAAAACTTTCTCGTTTGGCAACATTGTCATTAACTCTAATGGATTTTCGAACTGCAACACATGTAATGTGATTTATCTGATTCAGTGTCCATGCAACAAGAACTATATTGGGCAGACTACCCAGAAGATCAAAACGAGGATCGGACAACACCGCAGCAGGATTCGCTGTAATGTCCCTAACGCACCACTGGTTGAACATTTCAAACAGGCTAATCACCAGGACAATGAGATTAAATGGACTGTTCTACGAATCATCAAGCTGCCACCAAGAGGTGGCGATCTGGCGCAAATCCTTAATAAAGAGGAGTTGAAACTTATTATTCAACTTGACACAATCCGCAATGGTCTCAACAGGAATGAGGATTGGCTGTCTCTCATTTAGTTAGTCTGTGACTTAATTGTTGCTCCTTGCCTGTAACAATTGTAAAATTATCGGTATTGTTCTAACCTAACAATGTTCTGCTTTTTTCTATATAATTTTTCTATATATTTTTTCTATATATTTTTTCTATTTACTTTCATCGCTTCCTGAATCACTAACACTGACCCAACATGTCCGCCGTTAATTCACTCACGAAATCCCGTCCCAGCACACCCTGCAATTCCTGTCACATGACCAAGGCTGGGCTGTCACGTGTCTTCTGGGGCTGTCTTAACCACTTAGCATATCCAGTCACCGCCAACTTGCGATCGTGCAGTTCCCCTTGTTGCTGGTAAGTGTTCGAGCGGCGCGTTCACCCCCTCTCCACGACCCTGCTCCCTTCTCTTCTAATTCCCGTAATGCGTTTTTCCGCAGGCGGACCTTGGATTGTCAAGCCGCTACGCTGGGTAGCTGATTAATCCCTTAACTCCCCCCACACGCCACGGCGTACAAGTGGTGAGTCCCCCTTCCCTATCTTTCATTCCGCCCTTATCCCCTTATTGTTGTGATCTCTCGTAATTGCTCCCGTCCTTAGTTTTCAGCTGTGCCATCACATGGAATTGTCCGGGCCGGTTGATCCCCGCAACTACTTCCTCATCTGGATCCGTGTTAATTAATTCTAGGAGTTATTCGTCTCCGATTCGGGTTAGTTTCCCGCCGTCATTGCGCTCCCTGTCACGACGCTAACCGGCTCACCCTTCATACTTCACCCATTCTTGACGGTTTGTTAGATCAATCGCGCACTAGTTCACCGCACAACTATACCACCTTGCGGTCTACCACACGCTCCACTGCGGACTATTATCATCATATTGCACATGTTTACACGCTCTCTGTCAGTTCACAGTCCAATTACTGTGGTTTTGCCTCGATCATCCGATTTAAAATTCACCGTTAATTCTCACAAATCGAATTCCTTCGCTCCAATAACCAGCCTCTCTGGTTTGTACCTCACTGATGGCATGTCGTGCATGACCACTGGCATTCTTGATTTTTCTCAGTATTTTTAGGTTTTAATGTACCTCTCCTTTCTCCCTTATTCTCTCCCCCTTCCATTTTTTACAGGAATTATACGTTCAGGCTTTTATTCTCTCTAGTCCTGATGATGATCTATGTATTGGTTGAATAGATCGAAACGTCGTCGACCCCATGTACAAACATGCATGTTAAACGCATATGTTAAAAATTGTGCATGACACTGTACCTTCATGAAAGCTTGCCCTTGTATCTCGTATTGGCTACAAGCTTCGCTCTTCAGCCTGATAAATGTTCTATATGTTTGACTGTCTGTACCTTTTGTTTAGTGTGTAAGGACACAGGACTGTGTCCCACTCTACATTCTAACGTATGTCTAAAAATTACTTTTATTGATCATTAAAACCTCAATGTCCGGCTGGGCATTGTACAAATTATATAGAGCCGATTCTGGTCTATATTTATCGCATATTGTATTGTTTTTGAAGGACCTCCTGTTTTTCAAACTAGAAGAAAGAAAATGAGGGCACATTTTGAGTGACTTCTCAAATCCTCTTCTATTTCATTAAAAAATTCTGACATGCAGACTGAAACATGCACTTTTAATACCAGGAGCAGACTTCCATGGTGAACAGTAGTTTTACTACAGTGATCTAATGAACAACTAGAGTGCTAACATTCAGAATTTATGGCAAATGTGTGACATATCTGAATACCTTCATGATGGAATCAAAGTAAAAAACTGAAAGCATTTCCTACTGAGGAGACTGCAGTACATGAGGAAATTAGGAAACTTCATAACAAATAAATCTCCCAAGATGGCCACTGGAAACAAAAGAGCCCAAATGTAGCCCAAAATCACCCAGATGTAGCCCAAATATAGCCCAATGACAGAAGTGTGCAAAACACTTATTATTTTGTGTTTTTGCAGTGTAATATAGTGCAGACTTGTCAGGTATTGGAGTGCTTTACATGAGCATTGGTTACATCTCACAAGAACAAATTCATTTTGGTTGTAGACATGGGGAGACTAAGTGATTTGACCAGAATCACAGAATGTCGAGCTGAAGCAGAAACTTCAACCTGGTTCCCCAGTTGCAAAGTCTGCAGTTCTGGAAGTAACACCACATCCTCTCCCCTAAGTGCAACATTTAATCAAGTGGTCAACTGGATAAAAAAACATAAAGATAACAAATAATTTAAAAGTGCTTTGTCGCTATTTGAAAACTCAGAAAATATGTCCTTATTTTAGTCTTTTAGAGCACTAACCATAATTTTGATGCCAATAAGACCCTCTCATATATGTAATTTCTAAAGGAAATGCTCTAGGTATTACAGTTACATCAAGATGATGTCAGGCGTTCCACACTTTTGTAATAAATATAGAATGTTAGCAATCTAGTTGTTCATTAGGATACTGTTGAGAGGCAGAGGCCAGGGGCACGGACTCTGAAAATTGAAGGCAGGTAGGAGGGTGCAAAGGCAACAATTTAACCACACCGAGCAGGCAGGAAGGGCCGTGGAAGCACAACAGACTATGGAGGGCAGTGGAAAGGGGGGCAGGGGCAACAAACCAACAATACAGGACTTGCAAGAGAGGCTGTGGCAATGTAATAGACCATTGTGGGCAGAAGGAAGAGGCAATGGTAGTACAACCATACATGCCAACAGACCGGATTCAGCCAGGAAACGTCCAATGTTTTTAAGCTCAAATGGGCTTTATTTGATCTGTCTCCTGTCTACAATCTCCTCTTTTTCAATGTAACTCAAAGGGGAAAATCAATACCCCAGTTTTTTTTCAAAATCTCCCTCTTACCAAGTTCAAAATGTTCGCAAGTATGGTACATTGGATCATGGAAGGAAATGGGATAGGGACATGGACTTGGATAACAGAGGACAGGAGGGACATGGAGAGGTGCACCAAACTGACCCTGCAGGGCAGGCATCAGGGTTTGCAGTAGCACAATACACCACACAGGGCATGCAGGACGGGAGTGCAGCACAACAATCCATAGAAAGCAAGAGGGAGAGGACAGGACCATGCACATGGACAACAGAGAACAGAGGGGCAAGAGGCAATGGTAGCTAGCTGACCATAATGGACAGACAGGAGAGAAAGCTGCAGCATAACAGACCATAAAGGGCAGGAGGGACGGATCAGGGGCATTACAATGGAACAGACAAGCCAGGAGGGAGGGAGTAGGGGTCTGCACATGTAAACAGAGGGCTGGGGGCAAGGGGGCAGGGCAGGAGCAGCAAGATCGCCATGGAGGTCAGGCGGGATGGGCACTAGAAGCAAGACACACCATGAAGAGAAACAGTGAGACTGTGATGGCATACACACAGACCATGGAGGGAAGGTGGGAGGGGGTCAGGGGCAGCTAACTGACCACACAGGGAAGGTGGGAGGGGCCATGGCAGCACAGAAGACCATGCATGGCAAGTGGGAGGGTTAGTGGCAGCACAATAGCTATGATGGGCAAGAGGGAGGGTGCAGGGGCATGCACAAAGGACGATGGAGGATAGAAGGGAGGGTCAGGACCTGTGCACAGACAAGAAAGTTCAGGGGAAGGGGCCTCACAACAGACCACACGGGGCAGGCAGGAGGAGCAGTTGCAGCACAACAGACCAGGGAGGGCAGAAGGGTTTGGCAGTACAATGGACCATGTAGGACAGGAGGAAGAGGATAGGGGCATTGCATGTGGACAGGCAGGGTGGAGGTGGCAGGGACAGGTTACAGTCATCTGACAATGCTAGGCAGGTGGTAGGGGAGTGGCAGCTCAACAGAACACTCAGAGTAGATAGGAGTGGCAGGTCCATGGGACATGGTGGGCAAAAAGGATTGAGCAGGGGCATGCACAAAGACATCGGAGGGCAGGGGGAAGGAGAATAGGGGCAGCAAGCTAAGCACAGAGTTTAAGCAGGAGGTCAATGATGGGGCATAGACATGGGCAATGGAGGGCAGGAGGAGTGGACTGGTACATCATACTAAATTGAGGGCAGTGGCAGCACATCAGACCATGCATGGCAGGAGGGAGGAGGCTAGTCCATGGATTCACACAACAGAGGATAGGGAGGAGGGGGATGGGGCAGCAAGCTAACTGTTCAGAGAAGGCAGGTATTAGGAACTTTATTGTTTTTTAAAACATTGTGTCTGTGCGAACTACTTAAAATATGCAGCATAATCTCACTTTTATTCAGGAAGAAGAGGACGTTTGTGACTGTGACTCCGGGCTCACTTGGCAGAAACACCCCCTGACCCTCCACCCCCTATCGCAAAATGTAATGCCCGTGAAAAGGGTAGGTGAACACAGTGTTATATAGAACATAGTCCTGAGAGCACGATTGAAAATGAAAACTAGATATAGTGTATGGTATAAACTATGCACCAAAAAGTGTGATATAAGATGAACCGGGCGTGAAATATAATATGCAATATATTGTGCGCAATGACAGATTCATTGGAGAGCGCGAGATAGCACAGGCACTAGCGCGTGCTATGCGATATGCGCCTTGGAGTGTAATATGCACAGGGCAGTGTTGTGTAACCTAACTAGTCTCTAAAGTTGTAATATAAAATATGTGCTGGGGAGTGTAACATTGCATATGCACTGTGACAAAGATATGGATCCCAGATTGTAATATGTATGGCATAGCACTGTGCGTTATAACATAGGCATCGAGGAAGGCACGTTAGATGGGGCAATATAACCCGTGCGAAGACAAGTGTGGCATGACATATTCACGGGGTGGTGTTACAGTGCACATGGGCTAGAGAGTGTCATAGCATATGCACTAGCTAGTGGAATACAACACAGAGGTGTGTGGCACTCGGCAGGCAATGGTGGGTGTAACACAGCATTGGGCTCTGTCAGGAGCGCGCTGCGACTCTCAAGTGATGTTCGTCCCCTTTCCAGAGAGTAAAATAAAAAGTATTACACGTCCGGCAGTGGATGTGTGTTTTATTAACCGTGAGGGGGGTTTCTTGCATAGTTTTGGTCGAATTTTTGTCGAATCTCCTTTGAATGGCTTGGTGTGCATGTGTATTAAATGTTCCCGTCAATAGCTACCCATGTTTGTATAAATAAACGACAAGGGTGTCTACCGGGATTAGGCACGGTAGGGCATCAGACATGTCAGAGCTTCACTAGTGGTGTAAATACATTCCACGTGGATTCATTGCATGCATAGTCGCCTTTTAATGAATATCACGCAAATCGTCATGGTGATAGGTACGTACGGTTTGTCCAGCATGTCCTAGGTGTGTCTATAAATATATATTTTTTAAAAATAATAAAAAACAGTGGCTGGCCCTGGGGATTGGGGTCAAAAAAATATAATTAGGAGACAGGCCCTGGGGGATGGGGTCATCAGGGCCAATAAATTAGAATAAGAAGGGAAACCACACAGCCCCCCTTCTCAAAAAATTAAAATAAATAAAAGACCGGCATCGTGCCGGAGGCCATGCCCCCTCCGTGCAGCACTCCGCAAACGCGCCCCCAACAGGCATCTCCAGTATGCGCCAGGGAGCTGCGCTGCAGACAGGTGTTCTGAGGTCTTTTTACACCTCTCTGCAACGCAGCTCTGTGGCGCTTACTGGAGGTACCTAGTGGTCTAGTTTGACTCTAGGGACCCTTAGGATTCAAGGGGACTTAATCTCTCAACTTAGAACAGCCACAGGGCGCGTTTACACAGTGGTGAAGGGAGGGGACGGGGCCTGAGGTGACGTGTGCAAACACGCACTATGGCACGTTTTAAATTGGGGATATAATTTCCCTTCAATACTGAGGGCCCCTGGGGGCTAACTAGCCCACCAAGTGCTTCCAGTAAGCACCACTGAGCTGCATTGCAGAGGGGTGGTCCAGGCCGTGCCACTTTTTACACCTCTCTGCAACGCAGCTCTGTGGCACTTACTGGAGGTACCTAGTGGGCTAGTTGGACCCTAGGGACCCTCAGGATTAAAATGAACTTAATCTCCCAACTAAAAACGGACACAGGGCGTGTTTACACAGTGGTGAAGGGAGGGGACGGGGCCTGAGTTAACGTGTGCAAAAACGCCCTGTGGCCTGTTTTAAGAGGTAGTTTTAATCCCCATGCCCTATTATATACTAGGGGCTTACAGAGGAGGTCATGCTAATCACAGGGGGACCCCAACGCATAATGTTCCCTAGTGTATGTAGGTGTTTTCACTGTATTCTAAGTGTCTTTTAACATAGCACTGGCTCTAGGACTGGTTAGTCAGACTCAGTTACCACCAGTATCCGTCTGAAAAAGTTGAGGGTACAGGATGATTTTGCAACAAGGCTTCTTTCTGCTCTTCTTTTTGTTCTTTCTGCACGTTATCCTTCTTCCTGCACTTATCTTCGTATTTGAGGACTTCTGTTGCTTCTTTCTGCACTTCTTTTGTTTCTTTCTGTGCATTTTTTTTTCGTTCTTCACATGTCCTATCTCTGTAGACATAGTTAGAAATTAGCATTTAAAAAACCTTTGAAATTCACAGAAAAAAACATAGGTTTCAGGCACGTTATAGTTAGGAATTAGCATTTAAAAAACCTCAGAAATTCACTGAAAAAAACATAGGTTTCAGGGGTGTTATAGTTAGCTGGACTTTTCACTTGTACAAAACCATTGAAATTCCCCCGTTATAGTTAGTTCAGCTAACTATAACTCACGCGCCCGCAATGCACTGCTGATGACGTCACATATTACATCATTCATGACATGGTCAGTGACATCACTCATGACATCACTGATGACATCTCAAATGACATCACTGATGACATCATCCTTGTGATAGAGTGGCAGACCTCCTCTCACCCTAATATAACCTTTGATACACACATTCAAAAATAGAGACTAAAATTTTCAAAACAATGGACATACCAATACCAGTTACAACAACCTCTTCAGTAATTCTAAGATCCACATACACATCCACTCATTCACCAACAGTCCTATACAGTCACTCATACATGTACTCACTCATCATATGTACTCATACACCTATACATCCTGTTACACAATGCCATTCATCCATAGAGTTACTCACACACATAGTCACTCATGCTAATAAAGAATCAAACATACATTTACTTGCATATACAGTTATACACACACCACCACACTTACTTCTACGGAAATGTACACATACTTAGTCTTTTAAACAATCACTTATAGAAACACATACTTATTCATACAGGAACTCTTTCAATCTCTCACTCTCACATATACTCACAAATATACACCAATAGTCACATATACTAGTTTAAAACATATGTAGTTACTGATAAAGACACTATTGAGACAGTCATTCACTCACTAACACACCCATACACACACTCATCCACCCATACAGTCCTGCACACATGCTGTGTTCAACACATACAAACAGTGAGTCACTCATTCATGCACCTATGCACTACGTAATACCCCCCACCGAACCATGCAGACACTCAGACTGATACTCAAAAAACCAACTAATAACCTATATAGACAACCATGTAGCTACTCACCAACCCATGCAGCCACTTATACACAAAGTGAGAGACTGATACAGATATTTACATATTTAAACATTACTCACTAAGCCATGTATTCACTATGATACACTTAATCAGTCAGTTACACAATCAATTTTTCAAAAACAAATCATCCATTTAGACACTTATATACCCATTTATTCTTCCATCGACCTTGAGATATACATATATAAAACATATTTAATTTTCAGAAAAACACACATTCACTGGATGATGTCATCAGTGATGTCATCAGTAATGTCATTTGAGATGTCATCAGTGATGTCACTGACCATGTCATGAGTGATGTAATATGTGAC
The DNA here is from genome assembly GCF_964204655.1 of Triturus cristatus. Lineage (NCBI taxonomy): Eukaryota > Metazoa > Chordata > Amphibia > Caudata > Salamandridae > Triturus > Triturus cristatus. The sequence goes on along the minus strand of NC_140585.1, from coordinate 1,158,177,952 downwards.
GTCATCAGGAGTGCATTGCGGGCGCGCGAGTTATAGTTAGCTGAACTAACTATAACGGGGGAATTTCAATGGTTTTGTACAAGTGAAAAGTCCAGCTAACTATAACACCCCTGAAACCTATGGTTTTTTCAGTGAATATATATATATATATATATATATATATATATATATATATATATATATATATATATATATATATTCGAACCAAATGCTTTAACCTTCTAAAGCAGGCAATGCACTCCGAGCCGATAAATTTGAAAGCTTTATTCCACCATACTGACAAACCGGTTTCGGTCTTCGCGACCTTATTCAATGTCAGAGTTCCATTCAAATTTGTTACTTTAAATACACGGATGTTCACAACAGAGAGAAAAGACTCCTGCACTTAGATAAACATAGAAAAAGGACCACTGTAATCGTTGTTGCAAGTACAGTGGCCATCTTCTAATTTCTCACCACCAATGGCCGGCATGTAATCCACAATATCATTCTAAAGAATATCATTGCTAAGGGAGAAAATAGTCATTATCTTTCATTTCAATAGTATTATTATCAAATGTAATTTTACTTTATAATTCATATATTTATTTCATTCCTACCCTTGGATTACTGATTATTATGCCCTGAATGGGCTGTGCCGTTTTTACTCTCTGATCAGATCATATTATATAATTTATATTATTATATAGAACATCTATCATGTATTTTAACACAAAAAAGAAGAAACAAGCATTTACAATGCAATGGTCTCGGCATTGGTAAAGTTAGAGCTATTGGCATTGCTCATGACATTATTTTTGTTTATGTTTTTTGTTTTTAAAACATTTAAAGAAACGGCATTGTCATGAGCAATGCCAATAGCTCTAACTTTACCAATGCCGAGTCTCTTTGAAGTCACATTAAAGTTAGTGAAAGGTGTTACTGCTGCAGAGGTAAGATTTTTCTTTTCACCCCGAGGGCAATAATGGAGCGCCCGATAGGGACCCGTCTCAGCACCTGCTTTTTAGAGCTGCCGGTGATGAGCACCGGCAGGACCCGGCACACTTAAAGCTCTGGCTCTAACCCTCGCACATGCGAGACCGAGTGGCAAATGCTTGATTGTCTTGATGTGGAAAGGTCGAACTATTGGGCACGTTCTATATGTAGTTGTGTCTCTGTGAACGAGTCTGTATATCCGAGCGTCTGTCTTGCCAGTTTGCATGTTATCCTAGATGCCCATGTGGCAGCGTCTCTGCCCCCCGCTGTCTCTGGATGATGCCCGGATGTGCCCTCGCTCTGCAGCTGCAGGCGGAAGCTGGCGAGGGCAGCCGGGGGACCCAACAGTTCCCTCACATGGCGGAAGGCCTGCTGGTGGGCAGGATGTCCTTCCTTTGTGAGGCCCAGCGAGAGAAGCCTCAACTTCCCCAGCGCGGAAAGATGCAAGGAAAGGGGCGGGCGGGAGGACACAGGGCACTGAAAGAAACCAGCGAGCAGGGACGGAGAGGGGGCAAGGGGAGATGGCGGGAGGGAGGACATGGAGCTCTGAAAGAAGCCAGCGATCAGGGACGGAGAGGGGGCAAGGAGAGATGGCGGGAGGGAGGACACGGAGCTCTGAAAGAAGCCAGCGAGCAGGGACGGAGAGGGGGCAAGGAGAGAAGGCGGGAGGGAGGATACGGAGCTCTGAAAGAAGCCAGCGAGAGGGGGCAAGGAGAGATGGAGGGAGGACACGGAGCTCTGAAAGAAGCCAGCGAGCAGGGACGGAGAGGGGAACATCCTGTGACAGCGCCGTGAAGCCGAAAGGTGTGGAATTCTCTGAAAAATAATCACCTTCTGAAAGTATCACTGCTCGGCGGTTTTACAACTATGCACGGTTCACTGGAGTTTGGGACAACCACACCGAGCACAAACAAGCCGAGGGCACCGGAAGACAGCACCGCCTTTCTCCGAGGCACAGCAAAAATGCCTCGGAGAAAGGGAGCCTCATTTTCGGAATTGGGGGCGTGTTTTGCTGTTGTCTCCTCCCTGAGACTTCTCGCAAAAAACACGCCCCCCGATCCGAAAAGGACGGGGCAGGATCAGAGTGACGGGACCTCTTCTCCAATGGCTGGCCAGCATTTACTAGGCCAGCCAATGGAGAACAGGGAAGAAGAGGGGCGGGTTCAAGCCCCTCTTCACCCAAGTCATTATGTCTCGCGAGCGAGACTGCGCAAGCGCAGCCATCGCTAGATGGAGCGCCCGATAGGGACCCGTCTCAGCACCTGCTTTTTAGAGCTGCCGGTGATGAGCACCGGCAGGACCCGGCACACTTAAAGCTCTGGCTCTAACCCTCGCACATGCGAGACCGAGTGGCAAATGCTTGATTGTCTTGATGTGGAAAGGTCGAACTATTGGGCACGTTCTATATGTAGTTGTGTCTCTGTGAACGAGTCTGTATATCCGAGCGTCTGTCTTGCCAGTTTGCATGTTATCCTAGATGCCCATGTGGCAGCGTCTCTGCCCCCCGCTGTCTCTGGATGATGCCCGGATGTGCCCTCGCTCTGCAGCTGCAGGCGGAAGCTGGCGAGGGCAGCCGGGGGACCCAACAGTTCCCTCACATGGCGGAAGGCCTGCTGGTGGGCAGGATGTCCTTCCTTTGTGAGGCCCAGCGAGAGAAGCCTCAACTTCCCCAGCGCGGAAAGATGCAAGGAAAGGGGCGGGCGGGAGGACACAGGGCACTGAAAGAAACCAGCGAGCAGGGACGGAGAGGGGGCAAGGAGAGATGGCGGGAGGGAGGACACGGAGCTCTGAAAGAAGCCAGCGAGCAGGGACGGAGAGGGGGCAAGGGGAGATGGCGGGAGGGAGGACATGGAACTCTGAAAGAAGCCAGCGAGCAGGGACGGAGAGGGGGCAAGGAGAGATGGCGGGAGGGAGGACACGGAGCTCTGAAAGAAGCCAGCGAGCAGGGACGGAGAGGGGGCAAGGAGAGAAGGCGGGAGGGAGGACACGGGAGTGGTGTTCGCCAGTACTGTAAGGTCATGTCACTTGTGCTACATATGCCTTCCTTTACATACCTGAATTGTTTTGTACAGTAGCAGAAGCAACGTAGCCGCTGTCGTCTGTAGTGCAAGTGTTGGGGTGTTTGTAATGAGCTGCAGACTGCGGGGAAGAGAGGGTGGGATGTGGGAGCGAGGGTGGGATGTGGGAGCGAGGGTGGGATGTGCAAGAGAGGGTGGGATGTGGGAGAGAGGGTGGGATGTGGGAGCGAGGATGGGATGCGCGAGAGAGGGTGGGATGTGCGAGAGAGGGTGGGATGTGGGAGCGAGGGTGGGATGTGCGAGAGAGGGTGTGATGTGCGAGAGAGGGTGGGATGTGGGAGCGAGGGTGGGATGTGGGAGCGAGGGTGGGATGTGGGAGCGAGGGTGGGATGTGCGAGAGAGGGTGGGATGTGGGAGAGAGGGTGGGATGTGGGAGCGAGGGTGGGATGTGGGAGAGAGGGTGGGATGTGGGAGCGAGGGTGTTGATGTGAGAGAGAGGGTGGGATGTGCGAGAGAGGGTGGGATGTGGGAGCGAGGGTGGGATGTGGGAGAGTGGGTGGGATGTGCGAGGGTGGGATGTGGGAGAGAGGGTGGGATGTGGGAGGGTGGGATGTGGGAGAGAGGGTGGGATGTGGGAGAGAGGGTGGCAGATACAGTGATCTCACAAGTGTTCCAGGGGCCCCGATGCGAGCTAGGAGTGGACCCCCCACCCTCGGTGGTGCAGTAAAACGCAACCATTACTAGATGTAGTAGTGGGGTCCTCGGACCCCTTGTAGTTACGTACCTGCAGCTAAGGGTGGGGGTGCAACCAGTCGGGGAAGGTATATCCCGGGGTGCTAGGCATGCAGGTCGCATCCAGTGGGAGTGGGGGCCTGAGCTTTGAGTATTCATGGATGGCAGAACCCCAGAGGCAGACAAGGGACTGCAAGAGACAGAAGCGGCTGGACCCAGAGAGAGCGTCCCATCCAGAGCCGGCCGTTCCATGTGCGAGCTGGGCCCGCGCCCGGGGCGCGAATACCAGAGGGGCGCCGAGGAAAGGCAAACTCATTGCCCATCCCTCTACACCGGCCCTAACTAACCCCTCTACACACCCCGGAGAAGGAAATAAAGACAGAAACGCTTGTAGGCGGCGTTATCGTCAGGGAAACCTGCGTTCCTGCGTCCGGATTAACCCGCTGAGCTGTCTCATCCCCATTTATGCAGCTTAACCCGATCAGTTATCTCATCCGAATTTATGCAACGGATCCTTCCTTAACCTGCTGAGCTATCTCGTCCGGATTTATGCAGTGAGTGCTTAACCCACTGAGCTGTCTCATCTGTGCGCGCAAGGAGTGTTGAGTCACATAAATTGAAAGGAATGTGTAAAGCAACACCATAAATTAAAACGTTAACCCGAAAGAGGGATGCGTAAAGAAAGGGTGAGAAGAGGAAGAAACACTGGGAGAGGCGAAGAAAGGAGTAATAAAAACGTGGGATGAGTCAGCCCCCCGAAGTGAAGATCTGTAGACTGCCCGGATGTTCCTACCTTGGTCATCTGTCGGGTGCTGAGTGCCTTCCCGTCTGTGTAGTTTTCTCTCCTCTGTGGACGGTGTAGTTTTCTCTCTGTGGAGGGTGGAGTCTCCTCACCTACGAGGACGGTGGAGTTTTCTTCCCTCCGTGGAGAGTGAATCTTTCTCTCCGTGGACAGTGTAGTTTTCTCTCCTCTGTGGACGGTGTAGTTTTCTCTCCTCTGGGGAGGGTGTAGTTTTCTCTCCTCTGTGGACGGTGTAGTTTTCTCTCCTCTGGGGAGGGTGTAGTTTTCTCTCCTCTGGGGAGGGTGTAGTGTTCTATTGTATGTGGTCGGTGTCGTTTTTTGTCCTCTGCTCTCTGGAGGGTGTAGTTTTCTCTCTGTGGAGGGTGGAGGTTGCTCTCTGTGAAAGGTTTAGTGTTCGCTCTTTGGTGAACGGTGTAGTTTTCTCTCCTCCGTGGACGGTGTAGTTTTTTTCTCTTCTGGGGAGGGGGTCGTTTTCTATCGCGTGTGGTCCGTGTAGTTTTCTGTCATCTGCCCTGGGGAGGGTGTTCTTTTCTTTTTGTGGAGGGTGTAGTATTGTGTCCTCGGTGAACGGTGTAGTTTCGTCTCCTCTGTGGAGTGTGTAGTTTTCCCTCTATGTAGGGTGTAGTTTCCTCTCCTCTGTGCAGGGTGACGTGTTTTCCCTTTCTTCGAAAGCTGCGGTTATTCCCTCCCTGTCCCTGCTCTGGGTTTCTCTCCCCTCCTTGTGGACGGCGCTGTTTTACCTCCCCGTGGGAGATGCTCTTTCATCAGCTGTGCAGGGTCCGGGGGTCTCTCTCTCCTGCAGAGGGCGCTGTTTGCTTCCTGCCTTGTGAGGTGCGCTGGGGACCTCCGCTCCTCCCGTTGGCTGCCTCGACACTGTGCAGGTGAACCCTCGGAGGTGACCTTTTATACCCCACGCCCCTCACGCAGGAATTCCACCTGCACAACCTGGGGATTTACCACACGTCGGCGACCCTTCCCCCAGGGCGGGTCCAGACTGCCGACGATCACACAATGACCCCCTGTATTCTCCAGGAGTTCACAATACCTGGCCAGGAGGACCCCCCCCCCCCCGAAACCAAGCGCTGAAAGGCGGCCCTGTACGAATAACAAGGGGGTTAAGTTACGCCCAATTGTCCAGATCTGGGTTTTCTACGCGCAGAAAATAACAGTTTAATGGCACTCGCTTTATCACCACAGGGCACTGAAAGAAACCAGCGAGTAGGGACGGAGAGGGGGCAAGGGGAGATGGCGGGAGGGAGGACATGGAGCTCTGAAAGAAGCCAGCGATCAGGGACGGAGAGGGGGCAAGGGGAGATGGCGGGAGGGAGGACATGGAGCTCTGAAAGAAGCCAGCGATCAGGGACGGAGAGGGGGCAAGGAGAGATGGCGGGAGGGAGGACACGGAGCTCTGAAAGAAGCCAGCGAGCAGGGACGGAGAGGGGGCAAGGAGAGAAGGCGGGAGGGAGGACACGGAGCTCTGAAAGAAGCCAGCGAGAGGGGGCAAGGAGAGATGGAGGGAGGACACGGAGCTCTGAAAGAAGCCAGCGAGCAGGGACGGAGAGGGGGCAAGGGGAGATGGCGGGAGGGAGGACATGGAGCTCTGAAAGAAGCCAGCGATTAGGGACGGAGAGGGGGCAAGGAGAGATGGCGGGAGGGAGGACACGGAGCTCTGAAAGAAGCCAGCGAGCAGGGACGGAGAGGGGGCAAGGAGAGATGGCGGGAGGGAGGACACGGAGCTCTGAAAGAAGCCAGCGAGCAGGGACGGAGAGGGGGCAAGGAGAGAAGGCGGGAGGGAGGACACGGAGCTCTGAAAGAAGCCAGCGAGAGGGGGCAAGGAGAGATGGAGGGAGGACACGGAGCTCTGAAAGAAGCCAGCGAGCAGGGACGGAGAGGGGAACATCCTGTGACAGCGCCGTGAAGCCGAAAGGTGTTGAATTCTCTGAAAAATAATCACCTTCTGAAAGTATCACTGCTCGGCGGTTTTACAACTATGCACGGTTCACTGGAGTTTGGGACAACCACACCGAGCACAAACAAGCCGAGGGCACCGGAAGACAGCACCGCCTTTCTCCGAGGCACAGCAAAAATGCCTCGGAGAAAGGGAGCCTCATTTTCGGAATTGGGGGCGTGTTTTGCTGTTGTCTCCTCCCTGAGACTTCTCGCAAAAAACACGCCCCCCGATCCGAAAAGGACGGGGCAGGATCAGAGTGACGGGACCTCTTCTCCAATGGCTGGCCAGCATTTACTAGGCCAGCCAATGGAGAACAGGGAAGAAGAGGGGCGGGTTCAAGCCCCTCTTCACCCAAGTCATTATGTCTCGCGAGCGAGACTGCGCAAGCGCAGCCATCGCTAGCCGAGACCTAAAAAGGGGGAGAAAATTAGCTCAACAATGTTAAAGTTGAAATTAAAATTAAAATTGTGTTCCATCTTTTTGCATTCCGTTCCTTATTCCTAGTTCCTCTAGGAGAAGTTCCACATCCCATAAATATTCTCTTTATTTAAAAATCGTTATTCACAATTGACAGTAGTCTGTAAGGGGAAAGGTATAGAGAGTATGTGTCCTTGATTGTATATTTTCCAAATTAGCCTACATGTACCCACAGTTCCTCTTCGCTGTTTAAGCCTGAAGGTGCCATAGTCCTTAGTTCTAGAATATACCTGGATTCTAGCTGACGTAATCTTTTTACCCTATCTCCTCCTCTTTGTCTCACAGGTATCTGATCCAGGCAAAAATAGCTCAGCTGATGGCTGTCACTGTGGTGGTGTGTAGCGAAATGGCGTGCGACTGGGTAATTTTTGTCATTATTGGTGATGGCCCGCATATGTTCCAACACCCTCTTCTTTGCGGGATGCACCGTACTCCCAATATAGAGCAAATTGCAAGGACAGCTCAGACAATACACAACAAAGTCTGAGTTGCAATTTAAAAATTTAAGGATTAATTTATCAGTTGGTCTCCCTGGGACCTTATACCCTTTAATTTTTTTACTGTTCTTGCGAGCTTTGCATTTAAGACAGGGGAAAAAACCTTTAATTTCATTCCTGCCTCTTGCACTTTTTTCAAAATGGCTATGTACTAGTAGGTCCTGTAGGGACGTATTTTTCCTATATGTAATACTAGGATGTTGGGACAGTCCTTTCCCTATGATCATATCTGCCCTCAAAATTCTCCAATGTTTGTTAATTATTTGACGTATTTGAGGAGAGTTTTTAGAAAATGTCAAAATTAATCTAGTAGTATCATCTTGTTTCACCTTCTGTTTATTTGCTAGAAGAAGACTTCTTTCTTTTTGATCTGCTCTTTTTTCTGCTGCCTTCAATGTATTCTCTGGTTAACCTCTTACACTGAAGCGCTTAATGGCTTCTCTTTTGGATCCTTGATAACTAGTGTCTAGTGTACTGTTCCGTTTTATCCTGAGTAACTCCCCATAGGGGATACTGTTCACCAGGCACCTAGGATGCTGACTGGTAAAATGTAAGGTGGCATTACCTGCGGTGGCTTTGCGGTATAACTTAGTCATTAGTTGTCCATTACTTTCATATACCAGTAGGTCTAAGAAGGCCACTTCTGAATCACTAATGTTGCTAGTGAAATGCAAATTATAGATGTTATGATTTAGGAGATCAAGATATGTCAGGAATTCTTCTTGCGACCCTTTCCAGACGATAAAAATATCGTCGATGTATCTAACCCAGACGGCTATTTTACTCATCCAGGGCTCATTAGCCCCATACCAGCCCACGTGCTTCTCCCACCAGCCCACGAATAAATTCGCGTAGCTGGGGGCGAAGCACGTGCCCATCGCGGTACCTTATTTTTGGATGTATAGTTGATTGCCAAATAGGAAGATGTTGTTGTATAGGCAAAGGGCCATAAGTTCTATGATCATTTGATTGTGCTCCATGTGTTGTATTGGTCTTGTTTTTAGAAAACTCTTAATCGCTTCTAAGCCTTGTTCATGGTTAATACTGGTATATAGACTAGTTATGTCCATAGTGACCAATATCTGGTTCTCCTCCCATGGTATGTTGGCAATTTGCTTAATGAAATCTGATGTATCTTTAACATAAGATACCAAGTTGCCAACAAAAGGACTCAGTATTAAAAAAAAATATATATATATATATATATATATATATATATATATATATATATATATATATATATATATATACGAAAAACTCCAACACCAATGAGGTCTTGAAAGAGGAAAGCACGCAGATCTCCGTTTCCACAGTGGTTTTATTACAGACCCCCTACCCCTCTAACAAACGCGTTTCGCCGTCTGGCTTCGTCAGTGTTAGCCGTGTGTTTACAATTCAACCATTTTAAACCGTGAAGCCTCACGGAGTCCCAATTGACATGAAAGGTGGATTTATACATTATTCGCCTCAATGGGGGCCATCTTACAACATGTTTTCTTTAGGACATGTCTCATTCAAAAAACGATTGAATTAAAAAAGAAATAATAAAGTGCAAGTGATATTATTATGTGCAAACAAATTTCAAAGGGTAAAGAAATTTATACATAATGCATTAATATAATATGACCTATTGTCAACTATTTTATGAAGTGGACTTCCTTCTCCTGTGCATGGCACCAATTCCATTCAATACAACGTATTTCACTGATTTTATCATTGGGTCCAACATTCAACCATAATTTCTTAAACATATATATTTCATATATATTAATAACAGTACCCTTATTTATGTATCCCGCTCTGTATGAGCTTTTTAATGTGTTGATCAAACAAAATAACAATTAAAAAATTTCATTTCCAAAGAATCATTAGGGACCATAAAGCGGCCCTGCGGACATGAAGGGAAGATAGTGAACCAATCTTCTTAAATTCTCCCATATATTTTATATGTTCATTAATAATTCCCTTAAAGAAAAAGGAAGAACTTTACTATAAATGAACCCAAAGTTCTTCGTCATTATTTAGCCCCATAGGGGCCCTTGTCTGGAGATCTATGATGTATTTTGATTCTAATACTCTTAGAGTCTTAATTCGATCTCCTCCCCTTTCTTTCCTCTCCACTCTATCCAAACAGAAAAATCTCAACAGGTCCCTATCACTATTATGATGTCTTTCAAAGTGGCGCGCCACAGAATATGTTTTATCTCGATTTGTTATCGTGCGCATGTGTTCTAGGACCTGTTTCTTTGTTGGATGAATTGTACTTCCGATGTATCGCTTGGAGCAAGGAAACTCCAAGCAATACACCATGAAGTCAAAATTGCAGTTGAGGAATTTCGTTATTTCTCTTGTGGGGCGTGGATCATCTGGTCTTCCTCTATAGTTTAGTTTCTTTTTACTGTATTTACAGGCTTTACAACGGAGACATGGATAAAAACCCTTAATGCTTTGTATAGTTGGAGCCTTGGATGGTTTTTCAAAATGACTGGGAACAAGATGATCCCCCAGTGACTGGGAGCATCTATAGGTTATTGAAGGGTGGTCCGGAAGGTGTTTTCTTAAGGTGGCATCTGTTTTAAGAATGTGCCAGTTTCTATTAAACACATGCACCAGTTCCCCTGCTCTTGCATTAAAATTTGTAATCATGCGTGTAGGGCCTTCTGTTTTCTGTATTACATTGTCCACCAATAGATCCTTCCTATTTATTCCTCGCACCCTTTCTGCAGCCTCATTTAAAGTCCTATTGGAATATCCTCTTTCCTGGAATCTTGTTATTGCTTAATTTTGTACCCTTTCGAAATCTCCCCCATCGGAACAATTCCGTTTTAGACGGAGGAGTTCTCCAAAAGGTATATTCCGTATTAAGCTTCCAGGATGGTGACTGGCTGCATGCAGGACCGCATTTCCTACTGTCGGCTTCCTGTAGAGTCGTGTCTGTAAGATGTTATCTACTACATAGACCTCCAGGTCCAAATAGTTTACCGAGGTCTCACTTATCATGCTGGTAAATCTTAAGTTGAACTCATTGTCGTTTAGCGTGGCGATGTATTCCTCAGCAGAGGCCCGGTCGCCGCGCCAAACCACAAAGAGGTCATCAATATACCTTGCCCACATCATGATTTTATTCATCCAACGTTCATTGGTCTCACCCCAGGCCACGTGCTTCTCCCACCAGCCCACGAAAAGATTTGCGTAGCTGGGGGCGAAGCACGTGCTCATAGCTGTACCGCGTATTTGTCTATAAAGTTTCCCTGCAAATAGGAAGATATTATTTTCGAGGCAGAATTCAATCATTTTTATGAGCATCTGATTATGTTGGTGAAACTTCAGTGGCTTTTTGTTTAAGAACCAATTGATTGCTGATATACCGTCTCTATGGGCTATACATGTGTATAAGTTTGTTACATCTAATGTAATTAGAAGCAAATCTGGTTCCCATATTATGCTATCAATCAGTCTTTATATATATTTTTTTTAACCTTCTGGCGGTCGCCAGTAGGTAGTTATAGTTAGGACATTGTTTCTATTCATAAAGCGTTTTTTCTTTTCCCAATAACTTTGGCGCTGGTTGACGAATCATCGCAAAATTTTCAAAACGTTGGTCCCGCTCTGGTTAGCTCCTATCCTGAAAGTTTCGAGGTGATTCGCCAAGCGGGGGCCGAGAAAAAAGGTGGGGTCCAAAAACACGTTTTCTCCATGTTATTTGCCTTAGGAAACTTAAGATACGACTACAGCCTGAACTGCTGAACGGAAGTATATATATATATATATATATATATATATATATATATATATATATATATATATATATATATATATATATATATATATATATAAATAATCTACTGGCGGTCGCCAGTAGATAGTTATAGTTAGGATCGTGTTTCCATAGGAAATCCGCAACATTCTATTTGGAATAACTTTGGCGCCGATTGACGAATCCTCGCGATATTTTCAAAATAGGTGGGGCGCTCCGCTCCGCTCCTTCCCTGAAAGTCTCGGGGGGATGCGTCAAGCGGGGGCTGAGAAAAAGGGGGGTCCCTAAACGCATTTTCCCCATGCATTTTTCCATAGGACCTTTAGTCCAAGCTACAGCCCGAACGGCTGAACAGAATTACTTGAAATTTGGCAGAGAGGTAGTCCTCAGGCCAGGGATGTGCCTTTTGCAGGTCTGGTGTAAATCTGTTCAGTATTTCCTGAGAAAATAGCATTTAAAAGCATATATATATCTGTAAGCGCGCACCGTGCGCGTACGGTAAAACTTACCGTACTCGCACGCTGCCGTGCGCGAGCGCGATTCTGATTGGTTGTTAGATCTTAGTAAACATTCAAATCTGTCAAAACCAGGAAGTGTCGGCCGCCATTTTGTCTCTCGCAGTCTGAGGGGGTGAAAAACAAAGGTGGAGAATGTGAAAAGGGGGCAGGGTGGACAGTTCCTGACCCCCTAGCCTTTGTCAGGGGGTCCCAGAAGGACCCCCAAGGGCCAAAATTTCCTTTAATTTTTTTGCGAAAAATCGCGGAGTACGCGTAGCGTGCACGTACGGTAGAAACGGAAAAGTTCCGCGAACTGCGTAACGTGTGTGCGCGGTGCACGAAGCGCACCAATCGCCCACAGCGCGCGCACGGTGCGCGAAGCGCACCGTGCGCGTACGGTACGCGCACGGTGAAAAACCTTAAAAAAAAAAACATAAATACACAACTTAGCCTTTAAAAAACCGTACAAATTCACTGAAAAAACCATAGGTTTCACACACGTTATAGTTAGGAATTAGCATTTAAAAAACCTTGCAAATTCACTTAAAAAACCATAGGTTTCACACATGTAATAGTTAGCTGAACATTTCACTCGTGAAAAACCATTGAAATTCCCCCGTTATAGTTAGTGCAGGCAACTATAACTCACGCGACCGCAATCCTCTGCTGATGACGTCAGATATTACATCACTGATGACATATGTGTCTTTCTGAAAAAAAAAAAAATTGTAATATATGTATAGCTAAAAATTAATGGAAGAAGACATGGGTAAATAAGTGTCTAAATACAGTGATGTAATATCTGACGTCATCAGCAGAGGATTGCGGTCGCGTGAGTTATAGTTGCCTGCACTAACTATAACGGGGGAATTTCAATGGTTTTTCACGAGTGAAATGTCCAGCTAACTATAACATGTGTGAAACCTATGGTTTTTTTAAGTGAATATATATATATATATATATATCTACACACGCACATATGTAGGTAGTTCTAGTTAGGACCTTGTTTCTTTTAAAAAAGCGTTTTTTCTTTTGCCAATATCTTTGGCACCGGTTGACGAATCTTCGTGAAATTTTCAAAACTAATGGCCCGCTCTGGTCTGCTCCTGTCTTGAAAGTTTCGGGGGGATTCGTCAAGCGGGCATGAGAAAAAAGGGGGGTCCCAAAACGCGTTTTCCCTATGTTAATCTCAATAGGAAACTTTAGACAAGGCTACAGCCCGAACTGCTGAACGGAATTACACCAAATTTGGCAAAAAGGTAGCCCTTGGTTCAGAAAGAGGCCTTTTCTTTAAAATGGTGTAAATCCGTTCAGTAGTTCCTGAGAAATTAAAAAAAGAAAAATATCGATATCTGAGCACCAAGGAGGGTTCGCGAACCCTCACGGGCACGAGTTTCACTCTGATTGGCTGCCAACACTCCAAACCAGGAAGTGTTGGCAGCTATCTTGTGACTCTGTAGAACCGAGTCACAAGAAAACAGTGAAATAAAGGTTAAAAAACAAGAAAAGGGGGCAGGGTAGAAACACCCTGACCCCCTAGGCCTGCTCAGGGGGTCCTAGAAGGACGACCAAGCCAAACTAAGCAAACGGCCGAATTCACGCTGTATTCGCGATTCCGGATGGAAAACAATAAAAAACAAGCATTGGCATAGCCAATAGGTCTCTACTTTGGGACCTTATAAATGTTTAGCCATGCAACAGTTGCTGTTGTTGCACCAAGGATATTGTGCTGGATAAATAAACACTTATAAGGTCCCAAAGGCAAGACCTATTGGCTATGCCAATGCTTGTTGTTGCTGAATGAACACCATATGTCGTAATAAATTGGGAGAAGTTGTGAACACGTTCAGAGGAGTGTGAACCACTCTTGAGAAAAGTCACATTTATAGATCTCTGCCAGCAAAATAATGGCACTCTGATTAGAGTTCATCGAAAACGTGACTTTTGGCACAAATTATTAAAATCTCTAAAGCTTGCCTAAGAGACTTTTTGTATTGCATTTCACATTGTAATTCTTAATTTTATTCAAAGTTCCTTCAATGTGGTATTTTGCATTGACTATTTTAAATTCAACACTTTTTTTCGTTTACAGTGAGAAAAAGAGGCCCCATCCCATTATGATTCAACATAACTGTGCACACGAATACAGCAAAAATATTTTTAGAATTGCTCCAATTAGAAAGCCTCACAAAAAGAATAGGGTAGGCCAGTTAACATGAGATCCCCCAGCACCACTCTACGGCTCACAAGTGAGAGAACTACTGCTGCCAGAAGCAAGATGATGAACAACGGCGACTGAGCAATTCTACAACAAATCAAACATCCAGATGCCATGCAGTAAAGTAAAGCATCAGGAAGATAAAATCACTTATAAAGGGTCGAATGAACCCGTTCACATGCTGCAAAGTGCTCCAGCAATAATGGATACAGTAGGAAGTGTGGCCGCAGGGGTCTGAAGACTTCATCAGTGCCCATGGAGAGCTGGTGACAGCGGGCAGGAAGAGACGGACACAGAGGAATGGGAGGCACACAGGGGGAGCACAAGGAGAGGGGCAGAGTGAGGGAGGGAGCTGGGAGAAACAGAGGAAAGAGGTACACGGGGAGCAAAGGGCAGAACGAGGTACACGGGGAGCAAAGGGCAGAAAGAGAGGGAAAGGGGCAGAGAGAGGGAGCCAGGTCTACGGCTCACAAGTGAGAAGACTACTGCTGCCAGAAGCAAGATGATGAGCAACGGCGACTGAGCAATTCTACAACAAATCAAACATCCGGATGCCATGCAGTAAAGTAAAGCATCAAGAAAATAAAATCACTTATAAAGGGTCGGATTAACTCTTTCATGTGCTGCAAAGTGCTCCAGCAATAATGGATACAGTAGGAATTGTGGCCGCAGGGGCCTGAAGACTTCATCAGTTTCCATGGGGAGCTGGCGGAGGCGGGCGGAAAGAGAATGGCACAGAGGAATGGGAGGCACACAGCTGGAGCACAGGGAGAGGGGCAGAGAGAGGGAGGGAGCCGGGGAGAAACAGAGGAAAGAGGTACATGGGGAACAAAGGGCAGAAAGAGGTACACGGGGAGCAAAGGGCAGAAAGAGAGCTAAAGGGGCAGAGAGAGGGAGCTAGGGAGAACAAAAAGGTAATAAAAAACAAGCCCAGGAGTTGTGCGCACTCGCGCTAAAAGACAAGAAAAAAAAAGCACGCGAGTGATGCGCGCGCGACAGCAAAAGTGAAAGCAGGCTGGCGAGTGGTGTGCGATGTGCGTGCACCATGACGAGAGAGGAAAGCCAGATGGCGCCTCTGCTCGTCATTGTGCACGTAACCGCACGCTCTATGCCAGCCAAAAAGCTGTGGTCGGCTTTTTAAAGTACATCACACTAAAGATCTCGCCTGAGCAGTGCATGCGCTGGCTCAAGCGAGACCTAAAAACGAAGCGCGGGCTTCCGTGCTTTGTTTTCTACAGGCCCCCGGGTGGGCCAGGTCCTGGGGGAAATCAGTAATTAATTTGCGGGGGCCTGCGGGGGCCCCCCACAGCCCGCCACCTCCCCGGGGCTCCATTAGTAAATGCATGGGGTGGTCCCAGCCCCCCACGCTGCCCCAGGCACCGCCACCTCCCTGGGGCATTTTTAATTATAAGGTGGGGGGCCTCGCTGGCTCCCCCAAACCCCAGGGACCGCCACCTCCCCGGGGCTTATTATAATTATGAGGGGGGGCCTTGCAGGCCCCCCCCAAGCCCCGGGGACCAACACCTCCCCGGGGTTTCAAAGTAAATTAGGCCCCCCCATGCCCCGGGAACCACCACCTCCCCGGGGCTATGCAATTGAGGGAGGGTGGCCGCGCGGACCCCCTCCCGAACCCTTGATGGCCCTGGGGACCGCCACACCCAGGTCCGACTCCTGCAATGTTCAGGGGTGCCCAGGGGGTCCCCAGGGTCCCGGGGTGTTAAGCTAAATGGAGTTATGTTGCTGGACCTTCCTGGTAGGGGGTCTGGCTGTATTTACATAATCCCATGCTTTTACCTGTGATTCCTTTTAAAGTGAAGAGGCGCACTGCAGGAGAAGTGTAGTTGCCAGGAGTACTTCTTTTGAAGGGACTATAAGTCACATGTTTAAGGAGATGTCATAAGCCAAGGGGGGCTATGTTGCCAGACAGTCCTGCTAGGGTGTCTGGCTGTATATGCGCAATCCTGTGATTTCATCTGTGATCCCCTTAGGGGCTGTAATTGCAATGCATTCAAATGATCAACCAAGGTGTTGAGTACTGTCATTCTAAAGTGTGTGTAAACATGGATTCTTGCTGCTGCGCTTAGGTGAAGTCCCCAGACTGCTAGCCCTTAAGATATAGAGGTGCATACTTTATGGTCAGTAGGAGATGCTCAGTCAGGGTCATGTGTCACCAAGGCAGGTTTACCCCTTTTTAATGCTTGTTGAGGTAATGGGGTGGGTCGCCACTGGGATGGTGCCAGTGCGCAGGGCCCTCGCTCCAGGTTATGTTCAACTATCTGCATTGGGGGCAAGTTGATGTGCGTACATGGGAGTGGTGGTACTAGACCCCACCCCCCCTTTGCGGGAGGGGTGGAGATGTTATGCAATGTCACAAAGTAATTCCAACAGCTTATGTATATTTGTAAATTGGTGCATAGTATTGAGTAGTGTGTGTGTTTAATAAATGTACTCTTACTTTTATAAAGCAAAGTACAGACTGGACAATCAATTATTGAGTGTTATTTTTGTGCACCTGCAAATGGCGATTACTAGCCCACACCACCTCCCTTGAGTAAGCCTCAGACTGCTCTGCAACGCTACCCTCTGAGAGTCAGGCACTACAATTGGGTGTTTGGTTCCCAGTGAAGGACAAATGTAGTCATGTTATTTGTGCAGGCCTCAAAGATGCTGCCTCATTTTCCAACAGGTGTCAAAACAATAAGCCGTAAAACTTACCTCACCACAGACATCTCATAACAGGAATACAGTCAAGAGGGAGGGAAAAAGAACTATGTAGATCAGGGGTCTGCAACGAGTAGCTCGGGAGCTACTGGTAGCTCTCCAGTACCCTCAAAGTAACTCTCATAGGTGAAGTCAATCCCAGTATCTCATTCAGAGAGTCTATGCAGAGACTTTAAGCATATTTAAAAAGGCAGCACTTCTCATCTGAAGATCTTTAGCCAACCAGCCTATGGCAGGAACTAATATTAACAATCAAACACGCACTGTGTCGGCCTATTGAGTCTGCCACATGGTCACCTTTATCCAGTCTCAGACTAAGTCACAAGGTGATTAGCCATGTGGTAGTCCCATGCTTTATCAATTTCACCATGTGTGTGAACAGTGGGCCATAAATGAAGAGTGGCAGTGATAGCCTAAGCAGTAATCAGGGCTGACCCACTAAAGTGTGGGACTGCAGGAGCCAGAGTGAAAATGTTTCAGTTGGGTGCATGGGCAGCCAAGGGCTGAGGAAAACCATGATCCTGAGCAGAGAAAATGAAGAGCCTCATTTGCATTCATCTATGTTTGCGTCCATTATAAACACTGTTGCTTCCTGTAAGCTACACCTGGTGTCAAGGACTACCAAATGGGTATGCTAGTCCCCATCATATGGGTTTTGTCTGTGGCACAATTGTGTCAGTTCATGGCATAATAGTGCCAATGACATAATTATGGCCATTCTTTACTATTTTGGGTATTCATGGTCTAGTTGAGGTACACTGGCAGCCATCAGTGACATATTAAGAGCATGACTGCACTATATTTAGGTGTCCCTGATATAATTGTGGCTGCCCCTTGTATAATAATGACCATGACTAATAATATGGTGGCCATCCTGGTCCTTATGGTGTCCAGACTTGGCACAATTTATACTGGTGGGCATTATTGGCATTATACAGTCGTCCTCGGTGCTATGGTGCCATGGATTATGACTGTAATACCTGAGCATTTGAAGCAGCCTGTCCATATGAGGCATTTGTACAGGTGAGTGCCCAATTTAAATGACTAGCTGATGTTTGGGGACTATGTGTTTCCTAAAAATGACAACGTGTATTTTAAAGGCATTTTTTTCAAACAAGGGTTTTCTTCAGGAAAATTTAGTTTGTTTGCCCAAAATGGAAAGTGGTGATAGAAAAATCTGTATATTTTCAGAAATTGATATGCTGATGAAGAGGTTGCAATTCCAAAACACATTTAAAGTTGATACTTGAAAGATATGTCAAGCTGAATTGAGGAGACTTATTGCTGTGGTTATGTCCTTTGTGCCACAAGGCATGTGAAGATTTGAATGTTACTTTATCAGTCAGGTGGGGGCATTAAATATTGATAAATGTTTCCCTAGCATTTCTTCTGGTACTATCACCTGGAATACTTGGGTGGCACTATGATAATTCTGCTTAGGGTGGTCATAGTGTAATGTTTACATGTGCTGTCAATATTTTACATTACAACAAACAAATGATGGACGGAATGCTGACAATGCAGACATTCTCCCCCAGTCAAGAGATCTGGGTTAAATCCATCGTTCTTTTGCCCACTACGCCACCCCAGTTCAGACATGGCCATATGCAAATCAGTCTTGACCCTGTGCCTCATGGGAACAGTCCAGCCCGAACTGCCAAGCCATGTCTTCCCTGGACCGGAATCAAGCATCCTAGGACCGGTTTCTGGCTATCAGCCGTCATCAGCCAGGATAGCTTGACTCCAGTGGCGTAGTGAGCACTGGTCCCACGTCTGGGAATACCCATCCCACTTAGGGCGAAAAGCGTTACAACAAACAAATGATGGACGGAATGCTGACAATGCAGACATTCTCCCCCAGTCAAGAGATCTGGGTTAAATCCATCGTTCTTTTGCCCACTACGCCACCCCAGTTCAGACATGGCCATATGCAAATCAGTCTTGACCCTGTGCCTCATGGGAACAGTCCAGCCCGAACTGCCAAGCCATGTCTTCCCTGGACCGGAATCAAGCATCCTAGGACCGGTTTCTGGCTATCAGCCGTCATCAGCCAGGATAGCTTGACTCCAGTGGCGTAGTGAGCACGGGTCCCACGTCTGGGAATACCCATCCCACTTAGGGCGAAAAGCGTTACAACAAACAAATGATGGACGGAATGCTGACAATGCAGACATTCTCCCCCAGTCAAGAGATCTGGGTTAAATCCATCGTTCTTTTTCCCACTACGCCACCCCAGTTCAGACATGGCCATATGCAAATCAGTCTTGACCCTGTGCCTCATGGGAACAGTCCAGCCCGAACTGGTAGTAGCTCAACAGGACTTTCCTTGAGCTGAAGTAGCTCTCAATACAGAAAAGGTTGGAGACCCCTGATGTAGATCATTAAATATCAACTGTAATAAGTAATCGTTGATATATTAAAAACAACATAATGGGTGGGATAATCCTCGCATCTATGTCCCTTAGGGAACTGAAAACTCTTGTTGGAAAATTTTGAATTCTATGTCAGGACCAGAGGCTCTGATTATGCTTATTTAAAGCTGAGCCACAACAACAGAAGCAACAGAGGTATCCTCAATAGGTATACAGTAGAATGACAAACGTAGATTCCGCTGACCAATCAGCCACTTTAAGAATGTCAGTCAAACTTGAACCAAATGTAAATGATTTAGAAGCCATTGCGCAAAGTGCAGGATAGGCAACAGACATGGAAATATCAATACCAGCTTCACCCATAAGCCAAATCACCCATCTTGCAAGAGTGGCAGAGGCCACTGGACGAAGAAGTTTCTGTAAGGCAATAAGCTATTGGCCTCTCATATCAGTACGAAATTCAGCAGTACTCACATCATACGCTTTCAAACGCTGTACCATGTAAAGTTTGATGTCATCCAGAAAAGTGGGATAAGAAACTGATGAGGAATTACATTTGATGCGCCGAGAAATTGAGAAAGTACCACCCTCTGGTAAAAAAAATTCATCCTGCAAGGTCCAATGCTTGGACGTCTGACACCCTCTTGCAAGATATGAGGCACAATAGCATAGTCAGTTTGGCT
This sequence comes from Triturus cristatus, assembly GCF_964204655.1. Classification (NCBI taxonomy): domain Eukaryota; kingdom Metazoa; phylum Chordata; class Amphibia; order Caudata; family Salamandridae; genus Triturus; species Triturus cristatus. The sequence goes on along the minus strand of NC_140585.1, from coordinate 1,158,158,252 downwards.
GACAATTGCTTTCGGTACAGATATTTATTATCTGGCCAGGAGTCCAACAACCACAGGACCACAGACACATCCAACAAAACTGAATACTTAGGAAGAGGAGGAGGACAGACCATGTGGATGCCTCTCAATAACTTACAAACAATGGGGTGCTTGCCTACTGGTTTACCATCAACAGGTAAATGACACGCCAAAATAGCGGACCTAAAATTGTTAATGGATCTGTAACCCATACCCGCAGAAGCCAGGGATGACAAAAAATGTATGACCAAACAGCAATCTGCTCCCCTTTCACAACACCAGCCACTCCATTTACAAGCAGAAGAATATTGCTTGTGAGTGCTGGAAGACCAGGCCTGACTGATGTAGTCATTAGCCTCCTGCAAAAGTCCTGGGACACTCCATCTCTCTCTTAAACCCTCCAAGCTAATAGAGAGAGGTGTCATGAAAAGATCAACAGATGAGGGTAATCCCCTGGATTTAGAAGGAGATTACAACAAAAAGGAATCAGAATCAGACAAGCACTAGTTAGCTCCAAGAAAACCGGGAACCAAGCCTGCACTCTCCAAAAAGGGGTCCCCATCACAAATTCTGCTCATTGATGGCTTAAGTAAGCCAACATCATGGGGATCATTAAGAACTGGGAAAAGCCATAGCACAGGTTGGGAGTCCAGTCCTGAAGGCTTCCAGATCTAGAGGCCAACTGAAGAAGATTGGAAGTTGGCGATTGAGTTGAGATGCAAAAAGGTCTATCAAACAAGGACCACACAGGCGATTCAGCGCATAGAACATTCTCAGATGGAGTCTCCAGTCACTGAAATCCTGAAGAGGCCTAGACTGCCAATCTGCAACGATATTGCTCCAGCCTGGAAGGTACTTCGCCAATACAGAGAGCTCATGCTGTAAGCAAAAATGCCAAAAGTCCTTGGCAATCCCTGCCAGAATGCGAGACTTCGTCTCGCCCAGTTTGTTCACATAGCGAATTGCCGAAACATTGTCTATATGAAGCAGTATGCAACAATCCGATTTCTCTGGAGAAAGGCTGCTAATCGCAAAAGATTCTGCTAAGAGATTCCAGCAATTGTTATGGAGGGACAGTTCCTACTGAGACCATTAACCTCCTGTTGAAATCGGGTCGCAACGCGCACCCAAGAAGCTAGCTTCATACTTGATCACAAGCTCGGAGTTGAGCCAAATATCGCCCTGCCATTCCAGGCCTCCATGTGATCTAACCACCACGACATCTACGGTCTCCCCTCCTCTGAGAGGAGAATCTGTTCGGCACAGCTAAGGCCTTTCTGGAGATGTCGAATCTTGAGTCTCTGAAGTGTACGATAATGCAGGGGACCAGAAACAATGGCCTGTATTGATGAGGCCAACAAACCCACTACTTGAGCAATCGACCTCAAGGATACAGTCCCCTTGCTCAGAAACGATCTCAATTCTTCCTTGTTATTCCAGACTTTTTGAGGAGAGAGGATCAGTAGGTAAAGGAGGGACTCTACTTGAAATCCCAGAAATTCTATGCTTTGGGGAGGACTCTAAGAATTCATGATGAAGCCCAGATCTTGGAGGAGGAGGATCATCTAATCCAAGTGAGTGATAACCAACTGAGAGGATTGTGCCATGAGAATGATGTTGTCTAAATAAATAATCAGATGCACCCCTTGAGCTCTCAGGGATTCTACCACCAGCCTTAGAGGCTTCGAAAAGCACCATGGGGTGGATGAGAGACCGAAGGGGAGGACTCTGCACTTGTAAAAAAGGTCTTGCCAAAAGAACTGCAGAATGTGTTTGTGGGGTGAAAAATAGGAATGGAAAGGTATGCATCCTTTAAATCTAGGCAAACCATCCAATCCCCTTCCTGAAGAATATCCTGCAAAAGACGGATGCCCTCTATCTTGAAATTGCGGTAGACAATCCAATCATTGAAGTCCTTGAGATTCAACACCAGACGAGAACCACCACCCTTTATCTCCACCAGGAAGATACAGCTGAGAAACCTGTGTGGGTGAGGGGTTGAGACCTCTATGGCACTCTTTAGAAGAATGGTACAAGTTTCGGAGGAAATAAAATCTCGCTCTCATTGTGATAGAGACATCACTTGAGGGGGAAGGGATTGTATAGGGGAACTGTAAAGTTTGTCACCCTGAGCAGTCTCCAGAACCCAAGCATCCTGAGTAAGTGTTTGCCAAATGTGTAGGAAAGACTGAATCCTGGCCCCCCAGGTATCACATATAAAAACAGAGTTAATCTCACCTGTGGTACCAAAGTCCTGGAAGGAGCCATGAGATCCTCCATAGCACCCTCTCCGGAAAACAATTCTTTTTGGAGTGGGGATGAGAGGGGTAGAAGTTGGGGTTGTTGGGGTCTTGGTAGCCATCTCGATTTTCTAGGTAATAACCTCTCTGTAGCAAACACAAGGAGATGATGGACAGAGCACTGAAACTTTTCACACACTCACCCCCAGTCACAGATCTGGGTTGAATCCACCATCGTTCTTTAGCTCACTTTGCCACCCCAGTTCAGACAGTTATATGCAAATCAGTCTTGACCCTGTGCCTCATGGGAACAGTCCAGCCCGATTTGCCAAGCCATGTCTTCCCTGGACCAGAAACAAGCATCCTGGGACTGGTTTTGGACTAACAGCCCTCATCAGCCAGGCTAGATTGAATCCAGTGGCAAAGTGAGCAAGGGACCCACGTCTGGGCATACCCTGCCAACTTAGGGTGAACAAAGCAAACACAAGGAGATGATGGACGGAGCAATGAAACTTTTCAGACACTCACCCCAGTCACAGATCTGGGTTGAATCCATCATAGTTCTTTAGCTCACTTCGCCACCCCAGTTCAGACACAGCTATATGCAAATCAGTCTTGACCCTGTGCCTCATCGGAAAAAGTCCAGCCTGAATTGCCAAACCATGCCTTCCCTGGACAAGAAACAAGCATCCTGGGACCGGTTTCGGGCTAACAGCCCTCATCAGCCAGGCTAGCTTGAATCCAGTGGCAAAGTCAGCAAGGGACCCACGTCTGGGCATACCCTTCCAACTTAGGGCGAACAAAGCAAACACAAGGAGATGATGGCTGGAGCGCTGAAACTTTTCAAGACAGTCACCACCCGTTACAGATCTGGGTTGAATCCATCATCGTTCTTTAGCTCACTTCGCTGCCCCAGTTCAGACACAGCTATATGCAAATCCGTCTTGACCCTGTGCTCTCTGTAGGCTTTGTTGGTATCCACTTCCGAACGTGCACCCTCTAGAACACCCAACCCTGCCAAAAACTGGATGGAAGACCTTGCTGAGGGACACTTGCACCTTATTCAAGATGCTAATGATAGCCTCAAATTTGGAAAGCTCTTTAAGGAAAGTTTGGCCAAACAGCAGACCCTGTGCCACTGGGCCTGATTCCGAAGATGGGAGTTCAGTGAGGTTGGGGTCTAGCTTAAGGAGGATGGACCCACGCCTCTCATTGGAAATAGCGCAGTTTACATTGTCTATTTGGCAAATGGCGTGTTGCCCAAATCCTCCCAACTCATCAGCATCGATGGACATGGCCGACTCCTTGGCTTGGAAGCCCTGTTCCAAGATCTTTGTTAAAGGACTGGACATGTCCAGCAGTTTATCCTGACAGGAACACCAGGCTCTATTGTTCCCTTTCTTCAAATCTTTAGAATAGTTTTTAGGTATGTGACAAGGGTAGGACCAACTTCAGGGGTCTCATGACCTTACCTGGAAGGTCAGGCCTAGGGCACTCTGAACGTAACCGACCTGGTACACCTTTATCAAAGGCCTGTCGGATATGTGACTGTACGTACTCCACCACTTCTTGCGAAGGGAGCCATGCAGTAAATTTCTGATGGACAATTTCAGAGGGCTCAAATTTAAGTAGCTTGGCCAGAGAAGTTGGGTCTACATGATGCTCTTTGCGTTTGCATTTACTAGGGCTGTGCGGTTCTTCGTGGTCAGATCTCTGGTCAGTAAAGGAGCTGGAATCATCATCCTGAAAGGATCGGTGCCGGAATAAAAGATGAGGCGCTATTGTCGTGAACTGTAGCAAGAGAGTTGGCCAACCTCTCAAAGTCAGTGGTGTGGGGATCTCTAGGGACTTTCCCAGTGGTCTTGGCACATAGGGGAGGGGTAGGCAGCCAACCCTGCTGCTCATCACAGCCACGAGGTGGCATTTCAGGGGCTCAATGAACCATCCACAAGGTCTTGCTTCAGAGAACCAGCTGGGTCCTAATAATAATAACCCTCTTAGTTATAACTAGCCATAATGAAGCTGTCTGCACAGAAGAGGAAAAGTTGTTCCGTGGCCGTGGTGGTAAAAAGACCGAAGACCAAAAGGTTAGCAGAGGAACAAGCAAACCTCAATAAGAAGCAAACAGGGGGAGCAGTAATCCCTAACCCAAGGCAGGCAAAGTAACTCTGAGTATTGAAAAATTCAATAAAGAGTGGAGGGAGTGCATGCACAATCAACTCTAGGCAGAGCCTACGAATTTTCCATCCTTGTGCATAAGCAGAGGTAACAGGGCGTAAACTGGGACCTGCACACAAGGGCAGGGACAGAGAGGAAGTTTAACGTGTCTTCATGCTTTCAGCTTAAGCCTCTGATCACTGGAGGCAAACAAAATGGCCACCGCGCATGTGCTGGGCCGCCCAGCATTCTAAAGACAAAGAGAGGAACACGCGTCAGACACACACACGTCCTCGCTCTCTTCTCCCGCTCCCCTAAATAAGACAAGGGAGGCAGCACTATACCAAGGAAGACCAAACAGAGTGAACCACGAGAGGCACGGCGGGACCACGGAATCAAAATGACAGTAACACCTGGAAATCACACATAAAGTGCGATTGAAGTGCTAAAAAGTGCAATAAACCAAAACCATTTAGTAATAACAATAGTACAATTTCCATAAAGGCATAATGAGTAGTGCACTTAACTGGCTGTGAAGCAGCAAAGTAAGAGGAAATTCAAGTGATGTTGATGGGTTATATAGGACTGGGTCTCTATGGTTGGTCAGGTGACAGTATGGAGTCATGGGAAATGTAGTGTTTCAAAAAACTTTAGTGTGATTGGCTGCTGTTTTGAAGTAGTAAAAGAAAGAGATGCATAATCAAGAGTGGCGGCTGGTAGGGGATGGCGGCGGGGTACGGTGGGAGTATTAGGAATTTTTTTTAAATGAAAACATACCTGTTGGTTGCCGCCGTCTCTCCTTGCAAAAGGAACAGGAAGCACCCAGGCTTCCAGACTCCCCTGACCAATCACAACCCTGCTGACAGCAGCGTTGTGAATGGCATGGCACTCAGAGAAGGAAAGGGAGCCTGGGCATGTTCTCCACCCAGGCTGTAGAACATGTGATCCAGCGCAAAAAACCCTAGCAACAGGGAAACAACCTGTACCGATATCCTCCCTGCGTCACAGACCCGACGTCACACTAACTCATTCACACATGCAGTCATTGGTGGGGCCCATAACACCAACACTTACACGTTACTTCCACACCGGTCTGCACACACAGGAGGGATGAGTGATTCAAGCGCCGGACATATGGGGGGAAACACCTCATAACCTATAGGGAAGGAAAAGTCATTTACAAAATATACATTAGCGCCCTTTCGCCTATAGATCCTTAATCCTAAAACATCAAGGCACTTCTCCCACTTCGGTCAATGGACCAAATTAGTTGGATTGTTAGATGGTGATTTAGAACCAGCTAAAATACATTTAAGACTTCAGAATCTATCTCTTAAATGAAACTCACAACTCATAAATTCTCGTTAATCAATAATTGTTTATCTAAAATTTCATAATGATTTTAATTCGCATTTATCTCGTCAAAGTTTTAGAAAATTTTATATCAAATTTTAGTAAATCGCAGAACATCATATTTACCTAATCTTGCTATTTGGAGTCCTCTAATTCATTGGCTCTGCATAATTTTGTCATAAATCGTCCGAAAGTAAAGTTCTTTGCTCAGCACGCTACAGTCCCAAAGATCGGCAAAGGACCAGCGACGTGCAAGCATCTATCATTGCCCATAGATTTAGGAAAAGTTCGCAGTCATCAGATGATCGGGCAGCATCCGGACCTTCAAGGATTCATGTAAACGCAACGTAACGTAGCGCAAAATAGGAAGCAAAAGGAGATGCGGCAATGTGGACTCCTCTCTGTTCTACTACCCCCTTTTATAATACAAAGAAGCAAAGATGATACAATTTAATAATTTAGGACAGTCATGATTGGCTGGTTGAGATCGTCCGATGTCAGTTTTAAGTTTTCAGTTCAGTTCGAGGGGTGAGGTCATGAGTTAGTCCAAAAGTCGGCTTGTTCCGGTTTATTGTAAGGTTGATTGTTCTCTGGTTCTGGCTGACGTCCCATGCTACATCCTTGACTGGGGACATTCGGTACAGAAGTCGCTACGAGGTTTAGGAGATTTCTTTGCGCCTGCGCAGCTCATTCCGCGCCTCGCGGAACAGTGGCCACTTTGTCGTGTGGTGTCAGCGGCCATCTTGGATTTAGGCCCAAATGTTAACTTAAGCGAAACAAACACAAAAGAGTAATTAATACTTAGAAACAATAAATCTAATGTTAACCCCTTACTAATTCCTTTATGTGCTTGTATTTATCTAGCATATAGCAACATTTAAAGCCATTATATTCACCTTTTCGGTCCTCCTCTTGGGCAACATACAAAAGCAACATATATCATGCAGTATTCTAATTACCACATATACTACTGTTAATATGCGTACAGATTTTAGTCATAAAGGTTATTTTAGCCATGCAAATGCAAATCCCACGTGTAATTTCGATAGTAATAATGATGGTTAATAAACATGCAAACTTGTTTAATAATATTATAGTTGATAGATTATTTAATTAGTATTTTCATGCAGAATAGAGGAGGTATACAAAATTTTGCACTACCCGCTCCATCAATCCCCCCTTTGGTGATTTTTATCACCACACCATTAAAATTTTGTATCAATTTGTCATAAAAAAAGTGAAATGAATTATTTCGTTTAGTTCACATTTCTGTTTCCCCAATTTCCTCTCTTCTTGCTGTTTTATACATATTATCTTTCATTTCTTCTAATTCTACTTCTTCAAATTCCCTCTCTTGTCTCTTATTCTGTCTTCTTTTCAGATTTTCTCTGTTTAACTTTTTCTGTATTTTCTTACTTTTATAACATAAACATCCTAGTTTTAAACTTAATACTAGAAAAATCACACATGTTAATGGAAATAAGATCCTACCTATAAATGTACCACCTACGTTTAATAAGAAATCTTTAATGGAAGAAAGTTTCTTTCCAATCTTTTCCCTGACACTTTCAACCTCCAGTGGTGCAATTTCCTCATGCAATTCAGTTATATTTTTAATGTAGATCTTCAGATCTTTACTTTCGTCCGGAATGTAAGTACAACAATGTTGAACTTTCAGCATTTCACAGACTCCACCCTCTTTTGCCAATATTATCTCAAGGGCAATTCGATATTGCATTACCATGGCACGCATGGCAACCATTCCAGTATTTACCGATAAGAATCCTCCAGCGGTGCTTGTTGACAAGCGGTCCACTACTGTTGATAGCTTTCTAATTTTGTGTGCATTTAGAGATATTCCCACTGCTGATATCAATGCTCCAAAAATGTCTCCTACAATTTCTGACCAAGATTCTCTTTTTCTATGTGTTAGTAGACTACCTAACTTATATACACCATCTTCTCCTCTTCCCATGTGGAATATCTTTGGGAAAACCAGACCTACATAACATGTGCCATACCAATGATCTGGCAACCGATAATATGCCTTGTTCCCGCAGATAAAATATAACCCCGGAAAAACTGGATCATTTCCTCCTTTAAATCCCCATCCACCCATGATTCGGTATGTATCATGGCATTCACTGTTACCTACAAAGTAATTATCATATGCAGTTTGATTCCTTCTATTACACAACTTTCCTTTCTGAGGCCAATCTAAAGCCATAGTTGGACTAGCTTCTCCCTTCAAATGTTTTTCCATTTCAACATTCCAGACTGTCTTTTCCTTTCTTCCCTCCGATGCTTTCTTTTGAATTTTCAATCTCCTTTCTTCAACCATATCTAAGAAAGTCTTTTCCTCTCTCTTTAAACTGCAAGTCAAATTATTTCTAAATATATATTCTAATGTTAGTTCTTTAGTTTCCAAGAAAAATTCACCTAACACCTTTGCAGGATTTACTTTGTTCAATTTGTTAACTGCAGGTACTTGTAAAAATATGTTATCTACATCTGAAAAATAATATTCTAATTTCCCTATTTTGTAAAACAAACTAGCTATCACATTACATGTTATTCCATAGGTTACTGGAAGGTGATGGTAGGTCAATCCCTCCGATACAGATGCAGGTAACTGCATACAGACGTAACAATCCCTCACATCCATTGTCTTTACATATTCATACAATAGTTTTGAAAATACATTGTTAGAGAAATCATTTATAGAGCTGTCTTTATGAAGATAATTTCTATCTATTTTAGTTGGATATACTTTCTGAATCTTTTCTATATTCGTTTTATTCTCACTATGTCCTTCTATTGTTTCTAGCGTAACTTTAATTGAGATCATCAACGCTAATACACTCCATAAAAGCATCAGTAATCCTGTACAACAACAACACATTTTAAACCACCTTCTAAGAAACGTACATTTAGCTTCTCTACTTTCTGTGTTTGCCATTTTGGTTAAAATAATCAGTGTCTTTTGACTTAGCCTCTTCTACTTCACAACTAGTTTTGTCTAACCCAAGGCTCTAAGCACCTACTTGGTTCTATCAGTTATGTCTTTTTCCGTATTTTATTGTCTTTCCATTAGCAGCATTTTTGTCTTATTCAGTTTGGCATTTGATCGTCTTTCTCTTTTCTCTTGTAATCTTGATACAGAACTTCCTGAACATCCGTTTATTCTCCAATATCGGACAAGATAACTCTCAGGATTTCCGATTCTTCGTCTTCCTCAACCATTTCTTGTACAGTCACCTCTGGATTTTCTTGGCTTTCCGCCTCTTCTTTAATTTCAGGCAGGGCCACATACGACCATTCCGGCGACTTATACTTCTGGTTAGGTTTTCTCGTTCTTTTGTTTTCCTCTGCTGTAGTTATTTTCTCATTTTTCGGTTTTTCTTGACTAGATACTTAATTCACTTGTTCTGCTCTTGGTGAATTCACTTGTGTCAGTCGGTATCTCAATCTCTTTATTTTGTTTGGCCAAATTTCATCTCTTGCTGATCTTTTCGATTTATTTCCTTTATCATTCTTTTCAGCTCTCCATGCTCTCTTTCTCAGGACTCGACCTCCTGGTACTTCTTCATCACTATCCTCTGATTCTGTTACAACTTGCTTTTTGCTTTCAGCTGTTCTTCTTTCCACCACTTCTTTAATTTTCCCTACTTCTGTCCCTCCTCGTGGTTCTTGCACACAATCTTCCTGCTGACTAACTATCCCTTCTTCTAACTGGGTGTTCGAATTCCCTACATCTCCTCGGGGGTCTTCCGCAAGAATCTTTCCCTCACTTTCTATATCTGGCACCTGTTCATCTATCTTTGTTATTTCAGGTGGAATTTCTCTCAGCTTCCGATCAGGAACCTCCTTATCAACAATTTCTTTGATTGTCTCTTCACTGCTTTTTTCTTTTCTCCAATGTACCTGTGCTTGTTCGGTCTCTGAGTCTGAGCTGGTATCAGAAATCTGTAATTTCCTTCTCAAGGGAATATTTTCTGGGGCAACAGTCAAATCTGGTTCTGATTCCCCCCTTTCAGGATTTTCTTTTGTTCTTGTTTCCTCAGCATCTGATTCAGAACTAGTCTCGGGCTCTTCAAAATATTCTCCTTCCTTGTTATCCACTGGATTTGGGATTCTCAATGTCTGACTAGCATGAATCCAGTTCTTTATTCCAGCACACTTCACAGCTGTTGTTGTGGTCAAAATCACTTGTTGTGGTTTTCCCCAACGTGGGACCAGACAGTTCCTTCTTCTGTGTACTTTAATTCTCACCCAGTCTCCTGGGCTCAGATCATGAGCTTGCTTCTTTTCAAGGGTGGTGGCATCCGATCCAACCTGATGAAACACAGAATGAACTGCGTCAGCCAGCCCCTTACAATAATCCAACACCAAGTCATCAGTTATAGGCAACAGCTTGTTGACTGGTATGAAAACATGTCACATTGCTCTTCCCATGACAATGTCATGGGGACTCAGACCTGTGTTCCTATCTGGAATAGATCTAATAGTCGTGAGTACTAGAGGCAAGACATCAGGCCATTTCAAACCTGTGGCTAAACACATTTTTCCCAATCGGTTTTTAATGGTGCCATTCATTTGTTCCACCACACCAGAAGCCTCTGGGCGATAGGCACAATGTAGTTTCTGTTGTACATTCAATGCTTCACAAATCAATTTCATGATCTCATTATGGAAATGTTTTCCTCTATCTAATTCAATTGTGACTGGGAACCCGAATCTAGGGATGAATTCCCTCAAAAGCAATTTTGCTACTGTGATTCCATCACTTCTTGTTGTGGGATATGCTTCTACCCATCTAGAAAACAAACAGACCATCACTAGAACATACCTCAATCTGTTACAGGGAGGCATTTCAATGAAATCAATCTGCATTCTGGTGAAAGGCCCTCCTTCTCGACCTATCGTTCCTAGACTTACCACTGTTTTCCTTCCAGGATTGAACTGCGGACATATAAGGCATCTTTGACAAAGGCTCTCAGCTACAAGTCTGAATTTTGCATTATACCATGTTTGCTTAAATGACCTAATCATTGCATCTCTCCCTATGTGTGCTTGTCCATGATACATCTGTGCCATGGCAGACACCATGCTATCAGGCATGACTGGTCTTCCATCTCGATAGACCCACACATGGTCTGTTTCTCTTGGTGCACATCCTGCTTTTACCCATTGTCTCATTTCCTCATCTCCTGCTTCTTCCTGCAATTGCCTCACTTCTTCCCATGTACTCACAATGTTAGTAAACAGTAGGGGACAAGAATTAATTTCCCTTTCTTTCGCCCTATTGATCGAATTCTGATTACGAGCACAATATTGAGCTATATGGTTGGCATACTTATTACCAACTGCGACATAGTCTCCCGTCTGAACGTGAGCAGCACACTTCACAACGGCCAATTGCTTAGGCAGCTGTATCGCCTCAAGCAACTTCCCAACCACTTCAGCATTCTTTATAGGAGTTCCACTTGAAGTCAGAAATCCTCTTTGCAGCCATATCTGACCGAAATCATGCACAACACCGAAGCCATACTGACTATCAGTTATCACAGTCACTCTCACATTCTTTCCCAACTTGCATGCTCTAGTTAAGGCTACAAGTTCAGCAACCTGGGCTGATTTTACTCCCTTCAGGTAAGATGCTTCCATTACTGCTGCAACTGTGCATACTGCATATGCTGCACTTAGAATTCCTTCGTCTGTTCTCAAGCATGACCCGTCCACAAACATCACAAAGTCACTTTCTGACAATGGTACATCTTTTATACCAGGACGTGGTTTGGTACAGAAATCAAGTACATCCAAACAATCATGATCCACTTCGTCTCTGACTTCTACATTCTCAGCATCAGGCAGTAACGTTGAAGGATTTACATTCAAGCATCTCACAAGGCTCACATTTGTTGCACCTAATATGACCTTCTCATATTTAGTCAGCCGACTATGTGTCATGAACTGAGTGCGGCTCCTTGTTAAAAGGATTGCCACATCATGAGGTACAAACACTCGCACAGGATATCCCATCACAATTCTTTCACTCTGTTCCAGACTCTTACAAGTAGCAGCTACTACTTTCAAACAACCTGGCAAAGCTACAGCTACAGGGTCTAGCATAGCTGAAAAATATGCAATAGGTCTTCTCAATTTTCCATGTTTCTGTATTAGTACAGAGAGTGCACATCTATTCCTTTCCCTGCAGTACAACTCAAATTCCTTGTCATAATCAGGCATTCCCAATGCTGGTGCTTCACACAAACTGTCTCTCAATTGTTTAAAAGCTGCTAGCTCTTCCCTATTTAAGTCAATGGGGTATTTTACATCACTTCTCGTCAGGCGTACCAAATGTTTTGCAATCAGGGAAAAGTTACTTATCCACTGACGACAATATCCAACCATTCCAAGAAACATTCTCACTTCTCTTTGCGTCATTGGGGCTCTCATTCCTTTTATTATCTTGATTCGGTCTGTAGTTATTTTCCTCAGTCCTTTTTCAATTTTGTGGCCTAAATATTGTACTCTTTCTGACAAAATTGTAATTTTGATGGGGATACCTTAAGTCGTCCATCTGCCAAATGGTTTAGCAATGCTATGGTGTCCATTACACAAGCTTCTCGAGTCTTTGACGCCACAAGTAGATCGTCAATATATTCAACTAGCACTGAATTCTCGGGCATTTCTAGGTCTTCTAAGGACTTTTTCAATATCTGATTAAATATCGAGGGGCTTTCTGTATACCCCTGTGGGATTCGGCACCATGCCAAAATACGTTCACCAAAACGGAACGCAAAAATTTGCTGACTATCATAATGCAATGGGATGGAAAAGAAAGCGTGACATAGATCAATCACTGTATACCATTCTGCATCGTGTGGAATCTGATACAAAATCACAGATGGATTTGGTACAATAGTACAACATGACACAACGATTTTGTTTATCTTTCTCAAATCTTGCACTATTCTGAACTTTCCATTAGGCTTTTTCAGTCCCATAATTGGTGAATTACATGGACTACTTCTTTCAAAATACCTTGTTTAACCATTTTCTCAATTATAGGAGTAACTCCTTCAATTATCTCAGGTGTCAATTTACATTGAGGAACATTTGGGTAGCTTATTCCTTCCTTCACTGTTATTTTTACAGGATCCACATTTTTCATTAATCCTACATCTTCTCCTGTGAAATCCCAGACTTCTGCTTTTACTGTCTTTTTCAATTCTTTTGGTAGTTCTTCAGGGTTGAATACAGCAAAGGCTTCAGTAATCTCAGTTTCCATATTAGCCATAGTCATTTTATACAGTACGTCTTCATCAGGGGTCTCAAATGCTATACCATCAGGGGTACAAAATATGGTGCAATTCATCTTGCACAGTAAGTCTCTCCCTAACAAATTTACAGGACTTGAATCGCACACAACAAAGCGGTGCATTTCGGAAAATTTCCCTATATTGACCTGGTTCTGTGAGATACGTTTTAATCTGTCTGTTGGATACTCAAACCACTTGGATTGTTTCGTCCGAGAGAGGAAGATTCTTAACATCAGCTGACCTAACAGTTGATCGAGTAGCACCAGTATCTACTAGGAAAGTAATATTTTCATCATTTACCTTTCCGTTCACAAAAGGGCCTGTCTGGTCTACTTCTAGAGTTGCGCCGAGTACGCACTCTTCTTCCTCCCTTCGGCACAGTCAATAACCTTCTTCTGACTCACGCTCATCGCGTTGTAGCCAATACTGCGAAACAGCGCTAGCACGCGGCAGCTTAGTTACCTGTTCTTCGTTGTAGAATCCTGTCTCATTACTGTATTTCTGTGAATTTACGCTCTGTGGAAAAGGCGGTTTTGGCACCTGATTCTGTTGGGCAACAACCTGCTGCTGTCGCTGCGGTTGACAACTCACCTCTTTCTGCACCTGCGGATTCAATGATGCATTATCATTATTAGTATTCGGGGGAAATCTACACTCGGATTTCCAGTGCCCTATTCTTCCGCAATTCTGACATGGCCATTTCTTCTTGGCTTCTTCTATATTGAATTGTCCCTTTCCTTTTCCAGCATTACATTTAGGTTTTGGTCCTGCACTATTTGCTTGTTCAATCAACTGAGCTTCCTGTCTTTCTGCCACTTTTACCTGTGCCCACATAGCCTTCTCTTTTAACTTTCGCTGCTTGGCTTCAATTTCATCACTAAAATATTTTGCATGTCTTAGTACTTCATCTATTTTCTTATTTTGCCAAACTACTGTATGCTGTTTAATCGTTTCACTGATTTCTGGACGTAGACCATATACAAATCTGTATACAAAATGACTTAAATCCTTCTCACTTAATTTTTCATCTCCACTAAACTGCTTAAAGGCAAGGATCAACCTCTCATAGTATGCGTGTACTGACTCCTTAGTCTCCTGATGAGTTCGGTCAATTTTTACCCAATCAGTCTCTTTGGGAGGTACCTTGTTTTTCAGGAAAACAATTACTTGTTCATATTTTTTCATGACTTCCAGGTCAGGGGCTCCCGTTTTTGGGTCTCTAGGGTATTCTTGTGTAGGCCAATTTATCATTAGTTTACACTCTGTCCATAGATCTGCTGGTACTATTATGTTAAATAGACTATTTAGATCAATCCACAAAACTTTTGATAATTTTACAAACCTATCCACTTGCCTATACCACTCGACTGGCTTTTCGCGTAGTCGAGGGAAATCATTTGTAAATGACAAAATATCTTGCCTAGTCCAAGGAACATGTACATATCCTCCTCCTGGAATTTCTCTCATGGGACATTCTGTCACTACCTTTTCTTTTTTTCTTACAAGGAAAGCTGCAAATGTTTTATCTGAGGCATCATCTCGTTTTCTAAACCATCTACTTTTCCTTTTATCTACATCTCCCCATTTTCTCAACAAAATGATTATGTCTTTAATCTGAATTATTCTTCCTGTGGTGTTCAGATTTTCAATATCCTTTTCAGAAAAATCTACTCTGTAGGGTTTTTGTAAGGCTTTTACTCTTTCCATGTCTATACCCATTTCATTTGCCACTTCTTCTAATCTTTCATGTAGACTCTTTGCTTTCCATGTTATGCTTTTGCATAGAAATAGTAATTCTTTATCCTGATAATTTTTTAGCTTTTCTGTGGGGATAGTCCCTACTATTAATTTCTTCCAAAACCATCCTTAGCTTGGCCACATCTATAGATTGGGATTCTCTGTCTTTTCTCTGTAAACTCCTCAACCATTCACTTAATTCTTCTGAAGTAGGACCTACTGATTTCTCCTCATTACCTCGTTCTGAGTCTCTTGGAGTTTCTGATAAAGATTCTGTAGTCATTATCAGTCTTTCCACTAACCCTGGATTTGCTGTTAAATTTTTAGGCGTACTCTGTTCTGATGTACTTACTTTACTGTTTGTCTCCATGGGTTCTCGTCTGAACTTTTTCTTGGCCACTCAATCTGTCTATTACTGTTATAAGGGACCGTTGACAATGCTCATTATCTTTCTGTTTATCAAAAATAGGCATTACAGGACCTATAGTTACGGGAACAGTCACGGCTTCTAAGTTTTTAGTCAATTCCCTAATCTTTTCAGTTAACTCTAAAGTGGTTTTCGCTAATTCTGCCGAATGTTCATTATTCATTTTACCATCCTGTTTTCTCTCTATCTCTCTGAAAGAATTATTTCTCCCTATCTCTTGGGGTACTGATTCAACTTTTATGTTTCGCAAAGTCTCTCTCATTGGGGCACTTGGTGTCAACATGTCAGAATCTGGTTGATACGGGGTGGATTTTTATAAAACATGTCGTCAAGAACATCATCCTCCAATTCATGCACTCCATACCCTCCCGATTCTATATTATGTCTCTTTTCTGTACATTTTCTCCTGCTAACTTCTTCAGCATGTCGCACAGGAAACAAACCATCGGTCATATTTGCACTTCGCCATCTCCTCATTCTGTCATCATGATTCTCCTGTCCATGTGATCTACCAAAATGTATCTATATCTTCCGCCACTCCTCTGTCGTTCCCTGTCATGCATCTCATTTTCCCATTCAGTCAATGCTTCAAACTGTGTTGGTCTAGGTCTCGGTTCTAGATTCATCATTCTTTCTCTCAAATTTCTCAAAACGGTTAAATTAAATGAACCATGTTCTGGAAATGCCAAAACTCCATCATCTTTTCTATACTTTGCCCAATTGTCCAACCAAATACAAGTATGATATCCGTATTTTGCAACCATAAAAGATGCGGGCGATTTCGGAGGAGGAAGCAACTGTCCCTCTCTAGTCTTAATTGGTTTGTCTTTTTTAAATAAACTCTTGATTTTTCCAAACCAGGACTTTTTCTCTTTTTCTGGTGGATCGTAATACATCATTTTGTCTTTCGTGTAACGCTAGATTTTCCCTACGACTATTCTGTTGTCTTAGCCAATCGTAGCGCGACTTACACTAATGCACCAATCGGGAGCGTCTACGTCACCCTGTAATTCTCCACTCCTAGCGCGACTCACACTAACGCACCAATCAGGAGCGTCTATCTTTCTTACGGACTCAGCCAATCCCAGCGCGGTCTTTCTGACGTCAGCTTTTCTCGCTACTCCTGTTTCTGCTGACCCCTCCTTTACAAAATGTATCGGCAAACTTTCTTACGTTCTTCTGACTTACAGATCTGTTAGTAACGACATAAAAACACCACCATTATCTGTTTCGCTAACAAAAGAATAGTTAATGACCTTTCTTACAAGAATTCCGTCTTTCCCGAGAGCAGCGCTTATCTCTGCCCTACTACGGAATTGTTACTTCCGTTGATAAAGTAGCACATCCCTCTACCTTACCCTTCTAACAAGCATTAGCTAACCGTTTCTCCAGAATTAAGACACCTAGTTGGAGACGCTCTGCTCCTGAGAAATAAAACCAGAGTTTCACAATTAACCTGAATGCTATTTCATTCACGCACTTTCATACGGAAAATGTAGTTCATTCACACAGAATTCTGTCTTTCACGAGAACAGCGAACAGTCTGTCCTACTACAGAATTATGACACACGTTAATAAAGTAGCACTTCCCTCTACTTTATCCTTCTAGCAAGCTTAGGGAACACCTATTACCTTTCCAGTGATAAGCGTAATCAGAGTGCCTTTTGGACTCCTGGTACCTAAGACCAAAATTTCACAGGTGACCTTCGCTATCATACATTTCTCTCATACAGGAAATTTCCCTAGCAATACACACGACGATGTTACCAAATCGAACCCAGACAATGCGTTGTGCAACTCCAATCGTCACACGTTTTCCCCGTGTACCTACAGGGCAACAACAATTCCTTCTTTCCCGAGAGCAGCGAACAGTCTGCCCTACTACGGAACCGTTACAAACTTCCGACTTCCTACATCCCAGAAGCCGTCAAACAACATAGAACTCGAAGCAACTCAACATGGAGTGTTAATACATAAACCAATTCTTATCCACAATCAATAATCAATAAGCACTTTACAAGTAATAATCACCAAACCAATACAATAATAACCATCATACTGCTACCAGAAAAACTGATCCAGCGCAAAAAACCCTAGCAACAGGGAAACAACCTGTACCCATATCCTCCCTGCGTCACAGACCCGACGTCACACTAACTCATTCACACATGCAGTCATTGATGGGGCCCATAACACCAACACTCACACGTTACTTCCACACCGGTCTGCACACACAGGAGGGATGAGTGATTCAAGCGCCGGACAAGTGGGGGAGAAACACCTCATAACCTATAGGGAAGGAAAAGTAATTTACAAAATATACATTAGCGCCCTTTCGCCTATAGATCCTTAATCCTAAAACTTTAAGGCACTCCTCCCACTTCGGTCAATGGACCAAATTAGTTGGATTGGTTGATGGTGATTTAGAACCAGCTAAAACACATTTAAGACTTCAGAATCTATCTCTTAAATGAAACTCACAACTCATGAATTCTCGTTAATCAATAATTGTTTATCTAAAATTTCATAATGATTTTAATTCGCATTTGTCGCGTCAAAGTTTTAGAAAGTTTTATATCAATTTTTAGTAAATCGCAGAACATCATATTTACCTAATCTTGCTATTTGGAGTCCTCTAATTCATTGGCTCTGCATAATTTTGTCATAAATCGTCCGAAAGTAAAGTTCTTTGCTCAGCACGCTACAGTCCCAAAGATCGGCAAAGGACCAGCGACGTGCAAGCATCTATCATTGCCCATAGATTTAGGAAAAGTTTGCAATCATCAGATGATCGGGCAGCATCCGGACCTTTAAGGATTCATGGAAACGCAACGTAACGTAGCGCAAAATAGGAAGCAAAAGGAGATGCGGCAACCTGGACTCCTCTCTATTCTACTACCCCCTTTTATAATACAAAGAAGCAAAGATGATACAATTTAATAATTTAGGACAGTCGTGATTGGCTGGTTGACATCGTCCAATGTCAGTTTTAAGTTTTCAGTTCCGTTCGAGGGGTGAGGTCATGAGTTAGTCCAAAAGTCGGCTTGTTCCGGTTTATTGTAAGGTTGATTGTTCTCTGGTTCTGGCTGATGTCCCATGCTACATCCTTGACTGGGGACATTCGGTACAGAGGTCGCTACGAGGTTTAGGAGATTTCTTTGCGCCTGCGCAGTTCGCTCCGTGCCTCGTAGAACAGTGGCCACTTCATCGTGTGGTGTCAGCGGCCATCTTGGATTTAGGCCCAAATGCTAACTTAAGCGAAACAAACACAAAAGAGTAATTAATACTTAGAAACAATAAATCTAATGTTAACCCCTTACTAATTCCTTTATGTGCTTGTATTCATCTAGCATATAGCAACATTTAAAGCCATTATATTCACCTTTTCGGTCCTCCTCTTGGGCAACATACAAAAGCAACATATATCATGCAGTATTCTAATTACCACATATACTACTGTTAATATGCGTACAGATTTTAGTCATAAAGGTTATTTTAGCCATGCAAATGCAAATCCCACGTGTAATTTCGATATTAATAATGTTGGTTAATAAACATGCAAACTCGTTTAATAATATTATAGTTAATAGATTATTTAATTAGTATTTTCATGCAGAATAGAGGAGGTATATAAAATGTTGCACTACCCGCTCCATCACGTGCAAAGTGTTCATGACTGTTGGTTGGCCCTCTCGGCTGGCCCTACAGTCATGTGCACTGCAGCAGCAGCCACTCCTCCTCACCCATGTCAGGGGACCCCAGCCCCACCCTAACCTGGTGGCAACTGCAATACAAAAAAAAATTCACTTCTGTTATTATCATATATTTTTATTTTCCATTGCACTGCTTTAAAGCAGTGGAGCAACGTTCATCCACCTTGTCGGAGCCACAGGTCCTGACATAGAATTGTGTGTTTGTGATCAATAAGGATAATACGAACCTCTAGTAAAGCCATAGAACTACTAGATGTCTTTAAACGTGTATTGCACTTTGTCAAGGCAGCGTCATTTACTCTTCTTGGTGAGTTGGCCTTTTTTTTGTTTCGAGGTTACCATGACAGTATGTTACGTCTCTAACTTTGTTGTAGAGACATCGTTAAAGCGCAAATCATTTCGATTTCTGGCCAAACCATCAACGTCCGCTGCGAAAACAAAACACACTAATGCAAGGTTCTTTTTAAAAGAAGTGCGCGCGGCTGTATAACAACGACGGCCATGATTAGGTCAGCTTTAACGTCTTAAGAAAGGTGGCGGGACTAGTTTGCTTCTCGTTCGCTTACCAGACAATTACATATTGCCTGATCCTAACATGGCCGGAACTAGCGCAACGCCACCGACCGTCCTTCGCTTGACCCGCCCATAGTAACGCATCTGAGTGCCTCTGATTGGTGAGCCTTGTAGAAAGGGATGTGGCAGAGTCCGTCTGCCACGCCAATAGAGAGGCAGCCAGTGGATCCTGCTGGAAGCTTCTAGGGGAGTCTGGAAGCTTCTGTTGTGGCTCTATAAAGGGCGCGGGCGGCGGAGGGATCCAGTGTTTGGAGGTTGGATGATCGCATAATAACCTGTACTGTACTTGATCGCGTGATATTGTGACAGAGGCGCGACTTTTCTCTTAGCAACCATGGGTAAAGATTATTATAAAATCTTGGGCCTGGCCCGCGGCGCCTCAGAGGAGGACATCAAGAAAGCCTATCGCAAGCAGGCGCTGCGCTATCACCCTGACAAAAACAAGGAGCCGGGCTCTGAGGACCGCTTCAAGGAGATCGCCGAGGCTTATGATGTGCTTAGCGACCCCAAAAAGCGAGAGGTCTTCGACAAGTTCGGTGAAGAAGGTGAGTGGGCGCTGGGGAGTTGAGGGGACGGGCGAGGGAGATCGAGGGGTTTCACAACTGCGCTTGATCAGAGCCATTGACAAGTAAGGATGGGAAACCGAGAGGTCGGTGGGTGTCTGTGGAGGTTGGTAATAGTCTGTTTAAAGTCCGTTAAAAACAAGCGCAAGTAATGGGTGCTGTCAGTACTGGAGTACTTCGAGGGGTTGTTGCGGGCTTGGGGTGTAGTACATGGGTGTCTAAAGGGTTCCCTGTTAAAGGTCTGTGTCGGCCCCTTGAAGGTTGGTCGAGGATACTGAGGTAGGTGACCGACCAGACCTAAGCATCCATGTTCCTAGAGCGGTCGGATGACTTAAGGAAGTATGAATAGGTAGATGAACGGTTCTGTAAAAAAAAAAAAAATTTGAGTGAGATGTGTGAAAAACGTAGACGCCTCGGTGTGAACAAGTGCTTGCGTAACGTAGTGGGGTGAGGGGCACTGAGTCGCAGGGTAAGGTGACTAGAGACCCAGTTTCTGTTCTTTGGCCCAAACCCCAGGGTTATAGGATAAGGCTGACGAAGTGGTAATGTGGGCGTGGAGCAGTCTTGAACTGGGTGTGTGCACCCCTGGGCACTGCATGTGTTGGCTTGTTCTGCTTGGCCACCTCAGCTCACCCTTAGGTTTCAGTCTGCGTGAGTGCCCCCGTTGTCCACACTGGAGGGTTTGGGTCGCATTCAGCTGATCATACAATCCAGGCCTGTCACATCCACGGTCGTGTGCAAAAGGATGTGTGTCCCTCCCAGCCTTCATCACAACAGGAGGCAGCCTTTCACACTTCATCTCCTAAAGACGCCTGAGTAAGTGTAGAGCTGATGACCATTTTGAATAGTGTCAAGGATGAAGTTATGTTGATCTGACGGGGAGATGTCCACGTCCGTTGACAGTTGCAGAAGAAACTGTCAAGTGTGAATTTCCCGTAGAAAAGCCATTCTAAGCGAGCAGTTAGGATTGCACCTGCCAGGGGTAGATTGTTCATGTGCTGGTTTTGATGGGAGTTTTATGTAGTGACATATTATTGAAAAACTTGTAGGAGTACATAGTTTCAAAGGTATGGGCTGCACAAATAGTACTATTAGGATATGCGTGATCTACAGCAGTTCCACTAAACTCTGTGTTCTTTTCCAGGTCTGAAGGGCGGAGGCGGCGGTCCCGGCGGGCCCAATGGACCCTCATTCAGTTACACCTTCCATGGCGACCCTCATGCTATGTTTTCTGAGTTTTTCGGAGGCCGAAATCCTTTTGACACGTTCTTCAATGCACGCAACGGAGACGAGGACATGGACGTTGATGACCCGTTTGCCAGCTTTGGCATGGGCGGAATGGGTGGATTCGGTAACATGGGTTTCCCGCGCACCCGGCAAGGACGTGAGCACGTCAGCAAAAAGCAAGACCCTCCAGTGGTGCGTGAGCTTAAGGTATCTTTAGAAGAGATCTACACCGGCTGCACCAAGAAGATGAAGATTTCGCACAAGCGCCTGAATCCAGACGGCAGAACTGCACGCTCCGAGGACAAGATCCTGACCATAGAGATCAAGAAAGGGTGGAAAGAAGGCACGAAGATTACCTTCCCTAAGGAAGGAGACGAAACGCCCACAAACATCCCCTCCGATATAGTCTTTGTTCTGAAAGATAAACCCCATCCAGTCTTTAAGAGGGACGGCTCGGACATCATCTACCCCGCAAAAATCAGCCTGAGAGAGGTAAGAAACGGCGCCATCGAGTTCGAAATGCGTTTGTATCATTACGAGAACCTCTTGACTACGGTTCAGGAAGAGAGAGGGGGGGGTAAACTTTGGAGCCCATATTTAAACGGCAATACCCTAATGTTTTCTGTGTCGACTCTTTCCAACCGGCCTCTCGTAATCTGAGAGTGTTAGGATCCTCTCCTCATTCAGTGAGGATGGAAACCTCATAAAAGTTTACTGAATGGACTTAAGGGGTAGTAAGTCCAGTGCTTGAGTTGCACTGGAAAGGAAGCACCCGCCGGTAACTGTACGTCTGTTGCTGGTTGTTAATATCTGCTATTCTAAATAGCTGGGGTCAAAATATATGACGGCTGATGACATATTTTTCCCACTGGCTTTATGGGAGGGGGGGGGGGGCAGGATTACTAGAAAGCATGTGATAACGATCGAGAGATCTACGCACCAACCTGCACATTATGTTTGGGAGTAGTTAGCGAGGCCCTCTTGAGACGCATCTGTTTAGAGTTGATAGTCCCAACTCTAGTATTTGCTGAGCAATATATAGCGGTGAGAGAAAGGGTTAAAGTGGGTAGATCGGGAACAGGTGTATACATTGGCCGTCTATTGGTGTCAACTGTAGGTGAAGCGAGTGATGGCAGTTAAACTAAAGGTGTGTTTGTGTTTCATGCAGGCGCTCTGTGGTTGCACAGTCAATGCCCCTACCCTGGACTGCAGGACCATCCCGACCGTCTTCAAGGACGTCATTAAACCCGGCATGAAGCGGAGAATCCCAGGCGAAGGACTCCCACTACCCAAAGCCCCCGAGCAGCGGGGCGACCTCATCCTCGAGTTCGAAGTGAAGTTCCCTGACCGAATCCCTCCTTCCTCCAAGGAAGTACTGGAGCGGATACTACCCGCATAGTCGCAAGATAAATCTGACCGGACTGTTGATGTTAGTTTCTGGCCTATATCTGGCAGGAGAGGGTGCTGCACGGCCTCCTTGAAGAAAAACTGTTTAAAAAGCAAGAGTTATAAAGAAATATTCAATAGTAACATGCTTAAGCACTCTTATATTAAAACGGGTTTTATGTTAAGTTTTTACCTGCACAAGGCCTGACCAAAGTTAGTCTCGGTGTGAAGCTAGGGCTTGCATTTTGGCAAACCGTTGCTTTTCACTGATATAAAGCGGGGTATTGTGACTTCACTGTGCACAAAGGGGTGCTTGAACATCCGCATAGTGGAGCTGTATTAATGTTTGTTTAAGGCTATAAGCCGTACAGGGATACCGTTTCTCCTGACTGGATGCAGCTGAGTGAGGGGTGTTCTCGGTGAGTTGAGAAAGCACTTGTTTGTGTTCCTGAAGTGTCAAAGTCGCTATCTGATGTAACTGGACTGGGAGAGGTTTTAACTTTCCCATCCTTTGCATGGACTTTTTAGGGGTTGTAATACTTTCCATTTTTTAAATCCTTTCATCTCTTGGTAATGTCCATTTTTAGATGGAAGGGCCTTTGCTTCTGTTAAAGGAGCTTCTGAGAACCGTGGACAGTGTTTATGTATATAAGTCTGTAAATCTCTCCTTGTAAGTAATTCTACTTACAATTATTAAAATATCTTTTTTTAAACAAGTCTTGTTTATTTTGTGTCTGTTACAAACATTCTGTCTGTTAGGGGAGCTCTAGCTAGTGTCATCTCTGGTACCTTCTGTATGTGACATAAATAAAAATGTGCACGAGTCTGATTGGGAACAGTTTGCGTCCTGCTTTGCAAGCACTTTATTTCATGCCAAATTAAGATGAGGAACACCTATAAATAAGCAAGTTTATCATTCTACTGTAAAGAACTTGCTCTCTAGTCACTGAAGTGAGCAATACAGACCCCACTGCAGGTGCCAAGCGTTGAAATTGGTCAGGAAGAGTGTACACTGGCTCCTCCTAGCAAGGAAGAATCGTAAAACAGCCATCATAAGGGATTGGTCTGGCCCACTGGAATGATGCAGTTTTGCAGCCATTTTGTTTTCTGCAAAATCGAGGATTTACCACACAATCCATCATCTGCGTAATCTAGATTTGAACATAAATGGTTTCTAGTCAGCAACATAACCCGCGATGACTGGGCCCTCTGCAGAATGTGATAAGGGGCCTTAAAGTCTAATACATCTTAAAGCTGTTCATTGGCATTTTGTTGAATCGAGAGCCTACCAGCGCTATGCACGTTTCTCGCTCAAATGGATAAAAAGAAACTAAACAGATGTGTTGCTGCACAGTGAAAGGTCCATATCAATGGTTGATTGGTCTCCTTTCTGTTGCTTATGATTATATTTTAGTGGTAAACCAGTATGAATGTGGTGAAACCTTTGCCCAGACAGTGTCAACAAACATGCCAACATAATGGTTCATTTATCATGAAGTGAGCTGCATTCCGCGCATAATTTGCTTTTTCTTGCCACATGTTTGTCACCCCTCCCACATGATTCGGTCCTCCCTTCCTGTATAATCCCTGCAGCCTGCTAGTTGGCTCCTCGTTCCACTCAGCCCGGTGCAATTGGTTAGGCACCAGATTTAACGGCTGATTGGGAGCCAGTGTTGGCTTTATTTGATAGATTCACTTGGAGCTACACTGTGACAAAATGTGTTCTTCTTAAGAGGTAATGTGAGTGTTACCAGTGGAGTTTTTATGTTTTTTTAATGGGCACTTACAAAAATGCTTTTCGATATAGCCTGATTACTTAGTTATATCGGTATAAGTGACTTACATATGCACGATGCTTTTTGCCATAATCTGGGATCTCGTTGCATCATAAATGCACAAAACATTAGTTCCCACTGCATCAACCAGGATTCAGTTCTATGACTGGTCACCCACATCTACATTAATTGCATTAGCTAACTTAAGTTTTACAATTTAAAGAGTTCATTTTCCACTGATTAGTTCAACTTGGCATTTATTTTCACTTGTGTCTTTTTATATGCAGTTACCTGGATGTTACAAAAAATAAAATATATACTGAATATTTTGTTTTCTTTAGCCACATCTATGCCTATGCCAGCCTGCTCACTGACTGCCCGGGGGCACTCTATTACAATTTCTCGCTTTTTTCCCTACATTTCAACCTCTGCATATAAATTAAGACAGCCTGACTTGCAGGCAGCTGCATATTTTGTTCTGTGCATTAGTCTGTGAAGCTATTGCGAGTTCTGTTTGGAAAGTTCACACTGATACCTTTTTTTAGGACCTCCCACATTTAACACGAAGGTGTAAACAATGCAAACACAATAAGGTGTTTTATCAGATTTGGTAAATGGGATTTTGTCCCAGGTTTGCTGGCCAACTGTCAGTCCAATCACGGGGCACTGTCATTTGAAAACGCATGTGTATTTTTATTAAAGCAGTAGTGTTTCTTTAGTTATTGGATGAGCTTTGCATGCTGGTGCTAGGCAATTGTCTTGTGTAGCATGCCTGAGCTGCAGCGCTCGTGTAAGGCTCACCAACACTGATGGTCTCTGTGCCAAGGGAGCCGAGGATTCCTCCATCTTCTGCTGACCTGTATTATGGAGGAGCATAATCAACACTAGCAATCCCCAATCAAATAATACGAACTTCTGTAATCCTATCTGGTTTAGATGGTAATTCCCCTCTGGGGCCTGTTCCTTTCATGATGCTCCTGGTTGATAGTTTTCCAAGGCCATTACTCCACTGTAGACTGTTCCGACTCTTAAGATGCAAAATGTCTGAAGTTCAACCTGGACTTTTAGCCCCAAGGCATAGCTCACCTCCAGTACTTCTGCTGTCCTTGTGGGTGTGGTTCCTCAAGGTCCATCCAGTCTGCCATGGTCAAGGTTCTGGAGGTAGGAGAGACCATAATGCCACTGCTGAAGATATACATGGGTTGTAGCTGCAATCTCTGTATGTGCTGGATCTGACCACATGAAAAACTTCTTCAAGCAGGCTCCGGGTACTTGGGGACCCCAGGATTCCAGCTTGTGGGTAGGTCCCACACCTGAGAGCACCGAAATGACAGTACTCTCGTCCACCACTGCTGTGCACGCCTGCTAGCTGAAGTTTCAGTTTACGGCCCCAGAGATTCGTTAGGACTCATTTTGTAACTAGATACTCTTTCCCTTTTTTAGGTCTCGCCTGACCCAGCGCATGCGCTGGTCTGGCGAGACTTTTAGTGAGGGCTCAAAAAATGCTACCATGGCCAGCCTAGAGCTACAGTGCATGTGCACGGGTGCGTGCTTAGGAGCAGAGGCTGGCAAACCTTGTCATGCTCATTAAGCGCCTGCGATCACTTTCACGGCGCCCCTTTGATGTTCTCGTTCAAAGAACATGTTGTTTTAATGCTTTGCTGCGCCAGTTTGACTTACAATGTGCTTTCTCTTTCCACAAACTCAATGTTTGTGTTCCTTTATTTTGAGATGCTTTTAGTATTACTGTTTTGTGACTTAAAGAACATTAATGAAATGTTACTGTGAAACTGGACAACGTTCAGTGTTTATTTCTGATCGCAGCGGCTGCTTCATGTCCGTTGCACCATTCACGGAGTCCTTTTGGCGCTTTCATGAGGACATGATGAAGCTGGAAACTTTTTGCACATTCTCTTTAAAAGCACAGTATGTTGGCGACTGGTTAATCGATTAGACCTATGTAGTGCTTTAGATCTCAAAGAGCTATGGTGGGTGCAGCAGTTACAACTCAAGAAATATGGGGTGCAACTCACAAGGAGGGGGAAGGTTTGAGTGCACATTGGCTGCAATCGAACTCTTAAGATGATGGGCTGTGTGTATCCATTATCAACACTCAGTCTTCGCTAAGTGATCTTGTTTGTTTAGTTGTGTTAATGCTTTGCTGTGCCCATTTGACTTACAACGTGCTTTCTCTTTCCACAAACTGTGTTTGTGTTCCTTTATTTTGAGATGCTTTTAGTATTACTGTCACACACACAACCACAACCCCCCACACACACAACCAACCACACCAAGCATTGGCATAGCCAATAGGTCTCGCCTTTGGGACCTTAAGTGTTTAGTCACGCAACAGTTGATGTGGTTGCACCAAGGATATTGTGCTGCGTAACTAAATACTTAGAAGGTCCCAAAAGCGAGACCTATTGGCTATGCCAATGCTTGTTCTGGATTGAGTTCAATCCTTCCTATTGTGATGGTACCTTTTTGGACACTCCTAGGACTGTTACCCACTCTACAGAGTAGATAAGGTTTTCCCTTTTTTTTTTTCTATCCCCCGATCCTGAAGAAACGCCATATATCCGATTCACTCACCACTACACATATTGAGCTGCAACAGGTTGAATTTGTTCTGTTAGCCAAGACTCAGCGAGTCTTTTTTAATCATAGCAGAGTGTCCAGTCAATAAAGGTCCCCTGGAACACTGATGGCTATTTTTATTTTCACACCTTGAAGCACTACACCAACTCTAGTCACCATTTCACGCCCCACCACCCATACACATAGGGGCCTCCTGGCGTGTTTATCTAAAGACCTCCGGCAAAGAGCCCCCCATAGGGGGCCTGTTGGGCATTGCCGTGCCGGCCCAACGAGGAGCTGCCTTATGATGAAGCATGATACCTCTCTGGGTGTGAGCGCCCTTGCTTCTTATTGGAGCTCTCCCCTTGCTGATTCTTCTCCTCCCTGGTTCCCTTTCCCTTTCTCTCACCCCTTCCCTTTAGGAACCGCATACCTAACTTTAATTCACTTGTCCTTGGGCATGTGTGCTGGACCTGTTTCTGAAAAGCCCTTGTTCCTCCATTATTGTTTACTGATAGATCCCAAAACACAGGCTGGCCTTTTTTATTTTAATGCTGCAGGGTCGCTTAAGGTTCAGCAGTAGGAGATGGTATGGTCACTGACAAATTGCTTAGTGCCACACATGCTGTACTCTTTACTGGCTTGCAGTTCTGTCCTTTCAGGGGTAGGGGGCCTTTAAGCTACAAAAATGAGCTGGGTGCTTCTCTTCAGAATATTGGCAGTTTGTAATGAAGTGTTTTAAAAGCAACAAACCAGTCAGTTTCGGTGGCATTAGCTGAGTTCGGAGTCCCATGGATTTCCATGTAGACCAGATGACATTCTTTGCCGTTTCCAGAGACTCACTTCAGTTGGGTGGGCTTTTTTCTACTATCTCCATCCCTAGAGCTGCTACTACAGGTGCCTGGGTCCTCCTAGTAGTAAACTGGCATTGTCAAAGAACAAGGTCTTGCCTGTGCAAGAGTGATTGTCTTTGCAAATGTGTTTTAGCCATGTTATACAACAGAGTGGCTGCTGTCCAGCATGGCTAAAAGTTTGAGGCATAGAGGAGTGGGGGTGTGGAGTGTCGAGTTGTGCAGAGTGGAGGGGCATAGCATAGTGTGGAGTGGAGTGACCTAGATTGGAGCAGCCTTGAGTGAAGTGTAGAATAGAGTGCTGTAGAAGTACAGTGTCAGAGTGGAGCGTTGTAGAGGGGCCTAGAGCAAAGTAGCATAGAGTGGTGTTTCGTGAATTAGTCTTGAGTGAAGTGTTGTAGAATGGAAAGTAGTAGAGTGTCATAGTGGATTGGCACAGAGTGGAGTGTCGTAGATCTGAGTATCGTAGATAAGAGTGGTGTGGAGTAGAGTCATATCAGAGTGAAGTGTTAAGTGGTGCAGTAGAGTGGAGAGGCGTAGGGTCGTGGAGTGGGTAAGAGTGTCAGGATGGAGTAAAGTGGGGTATTGTGTTGTAGAGTGGCATAGTGTTGTGGAATGAAGTATATTGGAGTGGCATGGCCAAGAGAGAAGCAGAGTATCGTAGGAATATTCAGCACACAAAAGATAATGTGTGGAAGTGGCTTGACAAAAGTATTTTGATATGTTTTGATCGTATTAATATGTTTGTTTCCACCACACTTCAGAATTGCATAACAATTGTGGGTTCCTAATTCTGATATATTCAGAAATATTTGAACAGTTAATTTACAGACATTTAAATTGTGTTGTGTGCTAGAAAAAAATTGCATCCTACAGCCTTTCCTCTCGTATGGGTTTGCAGCAGGATTGTTGCATGAATCCTCTCACTTTGAAGTCCAAAGACGGAAAAGTAAATACCAAGCTCCCTCTGGAAGACAGAAACTAACATTTGACTTCTGCCTTTGAATGCACAGTGATTGTGGCAAGATAAGAACTAAGTTTAAAAGACTGTTTACAGAAAGCGAGTACTTGTGGAATAATACAAGGAGTGATAGGAAATATGTGATGCTCCAGGGAAATGACAAAGACTGCTGGACAGCCTAAAACAAACAGAAATATGAGTTACAAATAACAAAGTCAATGGTAAGCAGTGGGTGGAATACATTCTCAGGGAAGGTGTCGGAATGTCCCCAAGATGTCTTTGCAAATCAGATAGCTGCTCTGTCTGGTAGTTTTTGGCCTAAAAATAGCTATGCTGTATGGCTTCTACTGCTACCTTTACTCAGATCAGCCCTGCCCTATTCCACACCTGAAAAATTTGAAAAAAGCGAAATATTCCTTTTGGGAGTCTAGTTGTTTGGGACGCCGCAAAGACAGCGTGAGTATTGCTCCCACTAATTGTAAGGAATACGAGCAGACCGCTTTGCCCCATTTTTTCTTAGTCTTTATTATTTATGCTGGGTCTCCTTCTGCAGGCCTTCAAGATGTTTACGTTTGAGCCACTAACAGCAGTCCAGAATGACTCACGATGGCTGGATTACCTTTTGGGCCCACTAAAGTGTAAATAAGAGGGCCATCAGTTGCACTACCACTACTCCTACCTTTAGTCCGAAAAACTTGATCTTGCAGAACATTCTTTGCTCTACAGATAGCAATGGAGGAATTCAATTCCTGCTAGAATAAGGGACATAGATGGCCACCTCTAATTCTGAAAAGCACTACAGATTTTTTTTATTATATATAAATATGTTACTGACTGATTCATATAAACTGGTAAGTAGATATGCACAACTGCGTATGTCTCCTTGCTCTCCACAACTCTTAATGCTTATGTGCTGCACTACAAAGTACGGTGCCTATGTTTTCATCGGGTTTTTGAGCCTCATGCATTTTAACAAACATCTTCCAGATAGTTTATTTTACCTCCCAACATCCTTCCAACCATGTGTCCCACAGAAGGGCACCCAGTAAGTGATGCAAATCTGCTCTTCACTGACTCGTCAGGAGTAGAATCCTCTATATACATGTTGCAATATAATACCGCCATATGCATGTCAAAAAAGCATAATTACTTTCTGAAGTTAAGGTTAGGAATCGAAACCGTGTCTTCACTTATGCATGAACTCTCATGCTGTTTACAAAGGGCCTTTAAGTAAGGGCAGCCCATCACTGTCTTTAGGATGTTATTCTGTATCCCTATCCAGTGAGCTTGTTCATTAAAGCACAGCCTGCTACTTGTCTACAGAGCCTTCAGACTTGGTGCACCTATCCAGTCAGGGATTTTCCATCAGCTAGACATGGTTTCTTCTTCAGCTATGCAAGAGACTTCAATTTATAACCTCAGTATCAGATGGTGTACTGGTATGTGGTCACGTGATGGAGCACTTTTCAAGTCGTAATGTGACATTGATATAGTACATCAGTCTACCATATGGTAGCTCACATGTCTTGACATTGGAATTAGTCTCAATTCTCTGCCTGAGAAAATCTTAGCATCTGACTGTCTCACTGAGAAAGAAAAAGGGATGGACAAAATGCTATAATTAATTTCAGCCCCTTGTAATTTCTCCAGACCACATTCCAGTCACTGATTCTTTTTTTTGTTCACGCTGGTACTGCACATGGACTAACCACATGAAAATCAGCGGTTCAGCCAAAATAGCTAGGCAATGTGCCCTATGTTTGTAAATACAATCCTAGATATGTTTTGCCAATGGTGACCCTGAAGGAAATGCCCTTTTCATGAGGTAACACCCCCCCCCCCCCCAACACACACTTTCCCTAGATTTGTTTGCTGATGTATGTGCTCTAAACACGGGCTCTGTCGTCCAGTGCCCAATGAATGTGCTCTGACCCCCTAAAAAAATTTAAAATGTGCTACTCCCTGACTGCTATACTTACTTATAAATGCCTAGTCAATGGTCCTTTGGGTACCCAGGGCCTGAAAGTTAAATGTCACTAGTAGACTCTACACTTATTGTGCCACCACTAAACTGAAAGCAAAAACATAACTCACCCATAAGGTAGGCAGGCCCTAAATGTCTGTAGGGCAGGGTGCATGGAATTTACAAAGTATGACGTGTACTCAAGTTTTACATGTCCTGGCAGTGAGAAAGCTCCAAAGTTGTTTTCACAGTGGCAAGGTTGGCTCTCACATAAAAAAGCACTGAGTTACATTATATTACCGTATAATCTATAACTCTGGTTTGGGAACAGCTAGTAACTTGATTCAAGGACTTAATAGGAATGAAAAATCCAATCTGAAGGAAAAGTTGGATTTTAAATTACTATTTTGAAAATGTCACTTTTAGAAAGGTGGCATTTTCCTGCCTCTAGTAGCTCTTTCTGAGATAATCCTCAACTGCCACCTGCCAGCCTGCTTGGAATTTTTATTGCTCTCACGAAGGGGAACAAAAGGTTCTTTGTTGGGAGGAGGTGTCACTCTTTGTGACAGGATGGCCTGAATGATGTGTGCACCAACTGCACAAGCTTGTAAGGGGCATATTCAGGCAGATGTGACACATAGGCCTGCCCCGCCACTGTCCAAGTAGACAGAGTGGCACCAACCCATGAGACGGAGAAGGGGGCAGACCTATATCAGAACTGGTTGTGTAGGGGGTTCTTCATTTCGCCAGACGCACATCAAGGGTATGCTCAGAGCTCTGACCAAAGGATGAACGATTCTACCATGTTGGATTTTGGCAGGGCAGAGCACTGTGGGATTCCTTAGGGCCAACCCCAAGGAATTGATGTTAAAGTATACGGGGTTGCCCCAGAAAACGATATTCCTATTGGTTAGGGAGTCACCAAAAAGCTACAGTCTGGCATAAAAGTGACACTGCTGTATCAGAGGAAGAAAGAAGAAGAACCGCACCTACTGAACCCTTTGGACTTCAGAAGAGGATTGCACCTGTGGGGAAAAAACCGAAGGGCTGGGCCTGCTCCCACTTGAACCTAGGAGAGTGGACTCCAAGGGCTGCTTGGCTAGCTTCCTGTTAAGCTAGAGTTACATGAAAAGCTGCAAGAAGGCCCACCCTCCTGTCGAGCCAAGTTGACCAGATCAAACTGGACCTGTCCTGGGCCCTGCTGGTGGTTTCAACTTGAGTGAGTACTGGCCGCCAAGTAGTGTCCCTAAGATCCTCGGGGACTTGAATAAGTGTCAGAGTGTACTCCTCCTACTTAACCCTAAAGGCTGGGATTTCTAAAGTTTCCCAAGGATTTTTGCCAAAAGGACCAGAGGCTACCACTGGACCCCAAACGCTGACCTCACATCACTGGTCGGATACAACTTGGTGGTTTGCCCCGCTGAAAGAACATTTTGCCCAAAAGTAAATGGCTTCACTGGGGCTTCATCTGGCGGCTATCCAGCCTTGTGGAACCCATTTTGGCCACAGCCTGTTGCTCTTCCCTGCTGAGCATCTTTGACTTCCGAAAAAGATTTCTAAGTCGGAAGGTAAAACTTTCCACCAGACTGAACCTGGTCACTGTATCCGACCCCTACTCCATCACAGGCGTTAACGTTTGACTTTTACCCTGTCAAGCGCGACCAGATACCCGTGGTTGGGGTTTTCCACTTTTTGGTGCTAGAACATCTAAAAATGTGAAAAATCATATCTCCAGTTCCCTGTATATGATTTTTGCCGTGTTGGTGTCTATCTGTTCATTAGCATTCTTTCTATTTTTAGGTCTCGCCTGACCCAGCGCATGCGCTGGTCTGGCGAGACTTATTGAGAGGGCTCCAAAAAGTGCTACCAGGCCAGCCTAGAACTACAGAGCATGCGCACGGGCGCGCACGCCGCGTTTACCGTAATTACTTTCGGTTTCACGGCCGCTTTGATGTTTGATCATAATCGCGATCACTTTCGTGGCCGCACGGCTGCTTTGCATAGCCAATAGGTCTCGCTTTGGGACCTTATAAGTATTTAGTTATGCAACTGTTGCATGGCTAAACACACAAGGTCCCAAAGGCGAGACCTATTGGCTATGCCAATGCTTGTTATAAATTGGAGTGGGGGTTTTATTGTGTCGTGTTTTCTATTTTTAAACTATTTTGGTACTAATAAATTCTTTACATAATTCTCATGAGTTAACCCTGTCAGCTCTGTGCTACAGCTACCAAGGGTTGAGGGCAGATTTAAATTAGTGAAACTTAACTGGGCCTAGTAAAGAATAGTGACAATATTACTTGAAGAGGGCTACCTCCCACTTCAATTAATGATCCACTTAAGCACAGACTCCAGCTTCAGTTCGCTCACACAAGGAGCATTTCCATCCTTCACTTATTTGTGATCTACATGGAAATGATACCAAATCCAGTTAGTAGTGGCCCAAGAGGTTCATAGATATTGAAGAGTAAGAGTGCCAATACTGACTAAGATGGACAGAACCGGTAACAGGCGCCGATTTGAAAATAGTTTCTACCATTAACAAATTGCTGTTTGTTGGCAAGCTAAGTTTCATACCATTTATGCACAGAGCCATTTATCTATAACCTCTTTTTAAGGGTGAGTAGTAAGATTTATAGTCCACAATATCAAAGTTTAAAATAATTAGTAGACTGCTATTGTCTTGGGAATCCCTCCCCACCATCACAAGATGAGGACCAAGGATGAAGTCTGATTTTGGCTTGGACTGAGTGTCCTGCAGCTGGTCTGTTATTCTGCGAGGCGGTGTAAGAGGAAATTCAGGATGCCTTCATTTCTGGAAGACCCTAGAATATGTCAGTCTCTGGTGTTACTGCTCTGATGAGACTGTCATTTACATAGAGAACTATAAAATACTGCAGAATTGGCTGGCTTGAGACTGAATGTCAGTTGCTGTCCTGTATTGGTAGTCTTGGTTTCCCACTGTGAGACTGAAGTACTTGCAGTAAGATAGGGAGTGGAAATACAGATTTGCTGATCTATCAAATGTGTTACCACTCATCTTTCCGGACGGGGGCCAAGACTTGAGCTTATCGAGTTTCTAAAGAAGGAGGCAGTGATTCAGAATTGTGACTTACAGAGACATGACTGGTACAGTGACCATGACAAGAACTTGAATCAGACAATCAGGTTTTTAAGTGTGACTCAGACACAACTTTAACTGTCTCATAAGCCTCCTGTTTGCCACCAAAATTATAACAAAAATATTCTCTCCAACTCTTCATCCACTGGTCTGTTCAAGTATCATTCGCGGTTTGGTTCTGCCCACCACTGTGTGCCTGCCCACTTCAGCCACTGGCTCTCTAAACTGTGAGTGATGGAAATTTGCTTGTTCACATTTTGATAAAAAAGTAGTCCACTTTAGTGTCAAGCATAGATGTGATTTAGGGGTTGCCATGGGTCGAAACTGCGACATCTTCTTTGCCCCATTCCACACCTGGCACTGCTTTTGCAACCCCTGGCCTCGGATGTAGCAAAATCAGTGCCAAGAGGCAAAGGCAGCTACCGCTTATGGGCATTGTGCTCTTAATTTTTGTTTTTTGCCACCCACTTTTCATTACACTAATAGTAAATAATGTATTATTCTTTACTAGTGTAATAAATAAATGGAGAACCAGAAGCTAGCATGAAACCTTCAGTGGCAGATGCTGTGTAGGAGAGTAGGGTCTGCTATCCTATGGTCACCCCAAATTTTTGCTTTTTGCTTCACTGGTTTTCGACATATTGAGGCTGTGGGCCTGCCAATCAGACCCCCAGCCTGCTGTTCTCTCTACTAAATTAAAACTATGCACCCTAGGTGCATAACCAATTGGAAGTGGATCACCCTGTCAGCCCCTGTACCAGTGTACACTAGGTACCCAGGGCATTGGTGTACCCAAGGCCTGCCAAGGGCTGAAGCATGTATTATGCCACCCCAGGCTTGGCCTAACAATTTGACACAACTGGCTGATCACTCAGCTGGGGTAAGTTGGTGTAATCACCTCTTACTTAGGTGTAGTATACCTATACCTAACCTTAAATGGGACACCTGGTAACCTATAAGTCACTCCTATGGCAGGCCTTAACAATCCTGAAGGCAGAGTGCTTGGTTCCATGTGAGATGGTGCTCTGGCATGAGCTGAGCCTGTCTGCAGTGGTCGGAACAGCTTCCTTCTACTGTTTCCAGATATCGTCATACCATATACTCTTAAGTGCATTATGAACCTCGCGGTTAAATGCTATCTTTGGTTTGGCTTTATCAAAACATGTCGAGTAAGGTGTCATACGAATTGGAATACTAACCCCTCGCCAATTCTGGCGACGGGGTTAGCATTCCACCCTTCTAGAGGGACACGACATGTACAGTACCTGAAACCCGGGTAAAATCAGACATAGCCTCAGCTCCACAAAATGGATGCTGCCACCACAGACACAAGTCTGCCCTCCTGCTGCTGGGAGTCCTTCCAGCTTGGGAGGTGTGGACAAAGGGCTTCCTGCCAGGGGAGGTGCGTGCACCACCCCAGACAGGATTTTGTGTATTGGTCAGGTAGGGCTTGAAAGAAACCAGACATGCCTGTGGCTCACAAGGAGCCTCGGTGCATATGCCAGTTCAAACCGGTCCTGGGGCACACCAGTCCCGGGCCTGGGGCGAGCTGGACAAAGGATTGGGGGTGTAACCACCCCCCTTCCTGGTCCCACCCATAGGGAGGGACCTAGCAGGTAGTCCGGCCCCTAGAATCCGCTTAAAGGTAGGAGCTGTGTCCTAAGACTTCAGACATCCTGGAATCAACTTAACACTAAGAAGAAGACGGGAACTTCGACGCTCTGCTGCACAGAGGACTGAAGCCAATCTCCCCTGTGGTCAGGGAGTGACCACCTTGCTAACACAAGCACCATCCAGCGAATCAACGTCTGCTTTGCCGCCGCCTCCCGCCGGAGCCCGAGCCCAGAGACTGACAAGACCTGGACCTCCAGACCTCTCACCGCCCGATCCACAGTCCCTGAAAAGAAGAGACCCGAGGAGGCACCGAGACACGTGGAGCCAGCCATCTTGGAACGACTACGACAAGCTGACAAGTGCAACAACCGAGGCTCCCTCCAAGTTGTGCTTTGGGATCTGAGAAGCCCAACACCCGAGCAGCATCTGCACCAAAGGTGAGCCCTCCAGCATCTCCACGATCTGCGTGGGGCCCTTCTGCATTTTGCCACTCGACGCGCCTAACCGGTTGCTGGCCCGCTGGCTAGTAGCCATCTTGGCGACGAACTTCAAGAAATACACCGCTGGTCTGGTTGCTCCAGACTGGCCCTTGCTCCCCTCCAAAGGAGCAGTCCTTCTGACCTTGCTGGTCAGAACCATCAGCTTATTTCATCTCCTACAACAATTGCTTTTGCCAAGGCTTGTTTGCTTCGATCAAGTCGCCGACACCGCCGACAGCGAGAGCCTGCGTGGGACAGCTCGTGAACCGACTCCTGGACGTCGTCGACCTCCAGGGACCACGTGGCTGCAGAGACAAGCTACACCTTTCTTCCTGTTTGCACCCGACATTGCCTGGTACCCACCTGGTGCCACGCTGGTCACTGGCTAGTGACTGTGAACACTGTCCCCTCTGCTTACAGGTCTTCAACATCTCCGATCCACTCTTGGATCCACTGCATCTCTCCCGGACCGACCGCCTGCAGCATCTTTGTCTTCAGGCTCCACGGAACAGATAGAAGAAACCCGACGCACTTCGAGGCCTATGCACCCGCTTCCTGTGGGTGAGGTAAAGCTGGCACACCTGTGCCCAAGTGTAGTATTACATCTCTAGTGCCTGTGTTCCAAATCTTGAGTTCCTAGTCCATCCGGAAGATCCTCTTTGCAGTAACTTTGTACTTTTTACGCACCCATTGAAACCTATGGGAGCACGCGTGTGACTATTTGCTCTGCACACGCCACCCGTGGACCTCCTGGTCACTAACTGAAGTTAGCTCCTTGTAGGCCCAGCGATTCTAGAGGCCCTAGGCCTTTTCCCTTTTCTGTTCGTGGTACTTATACCACTATTTTAGTATATGGTTCGAGTGGCCACCAGGGCCTATCCATATAAAGTGCAACTTCTGTGTATTCTGTGATAATCTTGTTTGACGATTTGTGCTCCTGTGCTCATAAAGAGACTAGGGGTACTTTGAGAAATAAATACATATATATTTTGAATATATATCTGTGTGGTGTCCTTTCATTGGTATAAAAGGGGGTTGCATTTGGTAAAACAGCTGGCTTAACCCGCTTCACGAGTTTAGCCTCAAAGACTGCTTAGCCTACGCTACCACTAGGGCAGCTAGTCCGAAAAGGTTGACTTACAACCACACCATACGGGTTGCTTGGCATGGTACAAGGTGATCACTTTAACTAGTGAGCATCATATACCAGGCCAACTTCTCACATTGGTGAGCAGCGGTTGGATTTGAGCTTGCTGTGTTTTACCATTGTAATCTCTTGGTTACCAAGTGAAAGATCACATAGGTACCTGTAGGTACATATAAAACAAGATTAGATATACATAAGTTCTACTGAACTTAGTTGTTGTAGAGCAAAGGGAGTAGCACACCCTGACTACAACTACTAGATAGGTTTAGTAGGTAAACCCAAGTGTAGGTAGATTGCAACACATCCACCCACACTTAAGAGCAATGGCCGGGGCAGAGGGGTCCACTGTACCCATCTCTGTTGAGAGTGACCCCCAGAGGGCACCATCCAGCTTTGCTACCCTTAACCAGAATGAGCTCAGGCATTTGGCAACTCTTAGAGGCCTTAAACAGCCCAAGAACCCTACCTCTGCTGAGCTCAGAGAACTCTTACAAAATGATGAGAATCAGAGAGAACTCAGGAAAGCTTCCCAGTTAGCCCCCTTAGGGTCAGGAACAGGAGGCCCCCCCTTCTGAAGATGCCACAGAGGTACCCAGTTCCAATAGCCATCCCTTAGATGAGAATCATACTACAGGGGAGGAAAGTGGTGAGGATACAGAAAGTAGTGATGACGAAGGGAGAACTAGCCCAGTGCCAAGTGTTATACTTGGCCCAGCTAAACTAAGGCTATTGGGGATTGACAGTGGGTTTACCCCATTGGATCTCCCCAGTGGACTTAACACAGGGCTTGGGAGGCAAAGGAATCGCTCAGGTGACTCCAATGCTTCTCATGGCTCTAGAGGCTCTCAAGGTCACTCCAGGAAAAGGATGACCACCCCTCAGAGGAGGGAACATGAGGCCAGAATGCAGGAAGCCCAGCTGAGGATCAGGAAGCAGGAGCTAGAAGTAGCCCTGATGGAAGAAAAACTGAACAAGGCTAGGCAACCTAGAGAGAGTGGGTCTATACCCACTGGTGGCAGCATTGTCCCTAAGGACAAAGATAGGGTCTTTGACAATAGGAACCTGTCTAAGGTTGTGCCCCCCTACAAAAGTGGGGATGACATCCACAAATGGATAACTGCTCTTGAGAGAGCCTGCAAAGTACAGCAGGTTCCTGAAGACCAGTGGGCAGCAATCCTCTGGCTCTCCTTTGAAGGAAGAGGCAGAGACAGACTCCTCACTGTTAGAGAAGAGGATGTCAGAAACTACAGAGTCCTGAAGAGTGTTCTGGTAGATGGGTTAGGCTTAACCACTGAACAGTACAGGTTAATGTTCAGAGACACCCAAAAGACACAGACTCAGGACTGGTCTGAATATGTTGAATGTGCCACTAAGGCTTTGGAGGGTTGGTTGCTGGGAAGTAAGGTATCTGATTTTACAGGATTGTATAATTTGATGATGAGAGAACAGATTTTAAATAACTGTCAAAACCAGCAACTGCATCAACACTTGGTTGACTCTGATCTGACCTCTCCCCAAGAATTGGGAAAGAAGGCAGACAAATGGGTCAGAACTAGGGTTAAGCAAAAGAACCAGAACCAGGGCCAAGGGGGTGATCAGAAGAAAACAGACCAAAAGGGTGGAGATCAGAAACCTAAAGACCAGAAGTCTTCAACAGGGCCCCAAACTACTGCTAAGGAGGGTGGGTCCCAACAACAGTCCAAAAAGAAGAAAGAAGGTCAAAAGAAACCCTGGTGCAATCATTGCAAAAATACAACTCACTGGACTAGTGATTGCAAAAAGGGTGGAGCCCCCAACACTGTTGCCCCTAAGGCACCTGCTCCCAGTACTACTGTTAGCAGTGTTGGTCCCCAGACAAAGGGTGTAGTGGGAATCACTATGGGAACTGAAGGAGATTCTGACTTAGACAGAACCCTGACACAGGCAGTCTTGATCTGTGATGGGGACATTGATTTGTCCCTAACTGTGAGCCCCAGTAACCTGGGCAAGTACAGACAGACTCCTTTAATTAATGACAAAGTGGCTCAAGCCTACAGGGACACATGTGCCAGTGTCACTATGGTGACACCAGGCTTTGTGGACCCTGGACAGTACATACCAGGTGAGAACTACCTGGTGACCAATGCCAGCAATGCCACTACTTCACATAGTGTGGCAGTTGTTAACTTCTCATGGGGAGGGGTAACTGGCCTCAAAAGGGTTGTGGTTAGTGCAGACCTCCCAGTAGAATGTTTGTTGGGCAATGACCTAGAGAGTTCTCTATGGTCAGAAGTGGAGTACAGGACTCATGCAGAGATGTTAGGTATATCATCACATGTCCTTGCTGTGACCAGGTCACAGGCCAAAAAGTGCCTCACTGAACCTCAGGTCTTGGATCCTGGAACAATGGACCAAGCACCTACCAAGAAGAAGAACAGGAGGGTCAAGGCTGTGCCTTCCCCCCTGCCTCAGAGTGATGATCAGCCTTCCCAGGAAGCTGATCTAGAGGACCCTGAAGGAACTGTCCCTGAAGAGCTTGAACCTGATCAGGTTGAGTTTCTGGGGACAGGGGGACCTTCAAGGGCTGACTTGAGGCAGGCTCAGTTATCCTGTCCCTCTCTTGAACCCCTCAGACAGCTGGCTGCTGCTGAGGCTGCTGGGAATGCTCAAGGTACCCATAAAGTGTATTGGGATGAAGGGCTCCTTTATTCAGAGGCTAGAGACCCCAAGCCTGGTGCTACCAGGAGGTTGGTTATACCTCTGCAATTTAGGGGCTTCCTTCTTACCTTGGCCCATGACATTCCTTTAGCAGGACACTTAGGCCAGAACAAGACTTGGGACAGACTTGTCCCTCACTTTCACTGGCCTCACATGAATGAGGATACAAAGGAGTTTTGTCGCTCCTGTGTTACCTGCCAAGCCAGTGGCAAATCAGGTGGCACAACAAAGGCCCCCCTAATACCACTACCTGTGGTGGGGGTCCCCTTTGAAAGAGTGGGAATAGACATAGTGGGTCCCATGGATCCTCCCACTGCATCTGGGCACAGATTTATACTGGTGGTAGTGGATCATGCCACCAGGTATCCAGAGGCAATTCCGCTTAGGACCACTACAGCACCTGTTGTGGCCAGGGCCCTGCTGGGAGTATTCTCCAGAGTGGGGTTTCCTAAGGAGGTAGTATCTGACAGAGGTACCAACTTTATGTCAGGATACTTGACAGCTATGTGGAAGGAATGTGGTGTCAACTACAAGTTCACCACCCCTTATCACCCACAATGCAATGGGCTTGTTGAGAGATTCAATAAGACCCTAAAGGGTATGATCAAAGGATTACCTGAAAAGCTCAGGCGAAGATGGGACATCCTTCTACCCTGCCTTCTGTTTGCTTACAGAGAGGTCCCACAAAAAGGAGTTGGCTACAGCCCCTTTGAATTGTTGTTTGGGCACCCTGTGAGGGGCCCACTGTGTTTGGTGAAGGAAGGATGGGAGTTACCTCTCAAAAAGCCTAAGCTAGACATAGTGGACTATGTACTTGGTCTCCGCTCCAGGATGGCTGAGTATATGGAGAAGGCATCCAAAAACCTTGAGGCAAGCCAGGCCTTACAGAAAGCTTGGCATAACCAAAAGGCTCTCTTGGTTGAGTTTCAGCCAGGACAGAAGGTATGGGTGTTGGAGCCAGTGGCCCCAGCAGCACTCCAAGACAAATGGTCTGGACCCCATACAATCCTGGAAAAGAAGGGAGAGGTCACCTACTTGGTCGACCTAGGAACTCCCAGGAGTCCCCACAGGGTACTCCATGTTAACAGGCTTAAAGCATATGTTGACAGGGCAGACATGGGCTTGCTCATGGCTACAGATGAGGGACAGGAGGAAGAGAGTGACCCTCTCCCAGACCTGTTGTCTCAGAACCCTGAAGATGGCTCAGTTGAAGGAGTGACCCTTGGAGGCAACCTCACTGCCCATCAGCAGACTGAATGTAGACAGGTTCTACAATCATTTTCACATATGTTTTCCTTGATACCTAGTCAAACTGACTGGTGTACCCATGTGGTGGACACTGGTGACAGTCTGCCTGTAAAGAACAAGCTTTACAGACAACCTGACCACGTCAGGGACTGTATAAAGGCTGAGGTACATAAAATGCTGGAATTAGGTGTCATTGAACCCTCAGAGAGCCCCTGGGCTAGCCCAGTGGTTCTGGTCCCCAAACCTCACACCAAAGATGGCAAGAGAGAGATGAGGTTCTGTGTGGATTACAGAGGACTCAATGCTGTCACCAGGACAGATGCACACCCTATTCCAAGGGCAGATGAGCTCATAGACAAACTAGCTTCTGCAAAGTTTTTGAGCACATTTGACTTAACAGCTGGCTATTGGCAAATCAGATTAGCTGAGGAGTCTAAGGCCAAAACAGCATTCTCAACCCCAGGTGGGCACTACCAGTTTGTGGTGATGCCCTTTGGTCTGAAGAATGCACCTGCCACCTTCCACAGGCTGGTGAACCAAGTCCTTACTGGGTTGGATGACTTTTGCGCAGCATATCTTGATGACATTGCTGTCTTTAGCTCCACCTGGGAGGATCACCTGATCCACCTGAAGAAGGCTCTTGAGGCTCTGCAAAGGGCAGGCCTCACTATCAAGGCTACAAAGTGCCAGATAGGGCAGAGTAAGGTTGTATATTTGGGCCACCTTGTAGGTGGAGGCCAAGTTCAACCACTGGAGAGTAAGATACAATCCATCAAGGACTGGTCCCCTCCAACCACCCAGACTCAAGTTCGAGCTTTCTTGGGCTTGACTGGGTACTACAGGAAGTTTGTTAAGAACTATGGGTCCATTGTGACTCCTCTTAATGATCTGACATCCAAGAAGATGCCCAAAAAGGTTCAGTGGACAGTAAGCTGTCAAAAGGCATTTGATGACCTGAAGGAGGCCATGTGCTCTGCACCTATCCTGAAAAGTCCTGACTACTCCAAAGAGTTTATTGTCCAAACAGATGCTTCTGAGTTGGGTGTGGGAGCTGTGCTGTCACAACTTAATGTAGATGGTCAAGACCAACCCATTGCTTTTATTAGCAGAAGGTTGACCCCCAGAGAGAAGAATTGGTCAGCTATTGAGAGGGAGGCCTTTGCTGTGGTGTGGGCCCTGAAGAAGCTGAGGCCATACTTGTTTGGCACTCACTTCAAGATTCAGACCGACCATAAGCCCCTCTTGTGGCTAAATCAGATGAAGGGTGAAAACCCCAAACTGCTTAGGTGGTCCATTTCCCTACAGGGGATGGACTTTACAGTGGAGCACCGGCCAGGTACTGACCATGGGAATGCAGATGGTCTCTCCAGGTACTTCCACTTAGGACATGAAGACGAGACTGGTCAAGGCTAGTTTAATGTCCCAGCGTTTGGGGGGGGGGGGGTTGTGTAGGAGAGTAGGGTCTGCTATCCTATGGTCACCCCAAATTTTTGCTTTTTGCTTCACTGGTTTTCGACATATTGAGGCTGTGGGCCTGCCAATCAGACCCCCAGCCTGCTGTTCTCTCTACTAAATTAAAACTATGCACCCTAGGTGCATAACCAATTGGAAGTGGATCACCCTGTCAGCCCCTGTACCAGTGTACACTAGGTACCCAGGGCATTGGTGTACCCAAGGCCTGCCAAGGGCTGAAGCATGTATTATGCCACCCCAGGCTTGGCCTAACAATTTGACACAACTGGCTGATCACTCAGCTGGGGTAAGTTGGTGTAATCACCTCTTACTTAGGTGTAGTATACCTATACCTAACCTTAAATGGGACACCTGGTAACCTATAAGTCACTCCTATGGCAGGCCTTAACAATCCTGAAGGCAGAGTGCTTGGTTCCATGTGAGATGGTGCTCTGGCATGAGCTGAGCCTGTCTGCAGTGGTCGGAACAACTTCCTTCTACTGTTTCCAGATATCGTCATACCATATACTCTTAAGTGCATTATGAACCTCGCGGTTAAATGCTGTCTTTGGTTTGGCTTTATCAAAACATGTCGAGTAAGGTGTCATACGAATTGGAATACTAACCCCTCGCCAATTCTGGCGACGGGGTTAGCATTCCACCCTTCTAGAGGGACACGACATGTACAGTACCTGAAACCCGGGTAAAATCAGACATAGCCTCAGCTCCACAAAATGGATGCTGCCACCACAGACACAAGTCTGCCCTCCTGCTGCTGGGAGTCCTTCCAGCTTGGGAGGTGTGGACAAAGGGTTTCCTGCCAGGGGAGGTGCGTGCACCACCCCAGACAGGATTTTGTGTATTGGTCAGGTAGGGCTTGAAAGAAACCAGACATGCCTGTGGCTCACAAGGAGCCTCGGTGCATATGCCAGTTCAAACCGGTCCTGGGGCACACCAGTCCCGGGCCTGGGGCGAGCTGGACAAAGGATTGGGGGTGTAACCACCCCCCTTCCTGGTCCCACCCATAGGGAGGGACCTAGCAGGTAGTCCGGCCCCTAGAATCCGCTTAAAGGTAGGAGCTGTGTCCTAAGACTTCAGACATCCTGGAATCAACTTAACACTAAGAAGAAGACGGGAACTTCGACGCTCTGCTGCACAGAGGACTGAAGCCAATCTCCCCTGTGGTCAGGGAGTGACCACCTTGCTAACGCAAGCACCATCCAGCGAATCAACGTCTGCTTTGCCGCCGCCTCCCGCCGGAGCCCGAGCCCAGAGACTGACAAGACCTGGACCTCCAGACCTCTCACCGCCCGATCCACAGTCCCTGAAAAGAAGAGACCCGTGGAGGCACCGAGACACGTGGAGCCAGCCATCTTGGAACGACTACGACAAGCTGACAAGTGCAACAACCGAGGCTCCCTCCAAGTTGTGCTTTGGGATCTGAGAAGCCCAACACCCGAGCAGCATCTGCACCAAAGGTGAGCCCTCCAGCATCTCCACGATCTGCGTGGGGCCCTTCTGCATTTTGCCACTCGACGCGCCTAACCGGTTGCTGGCCCGCTGGCTAGTAGCCATCTTGGCGACGAACTTCAAGAAATACACCGCTGGTCTGGTTGCTCCAGACTGGCCCTTGCTCCCCTCCAAAGGAGCAGTCCTTCTGACCTTGCTGGTCAGAACCATCAGCTTATTTCATCTCCTACAACAATTGCTTTTGCCAAGGCTTGTTTGCTTCGATCAAGTCGCCGACACCGCCGACAGCGAGAGCCTGCGTGGGAAAGCTCGTGAACCGACTCCTGGACGTCGTCGACCTCCAGGGACCACGTGGCTGCAGAGACAAGCTACACCTTTCTTCCTGTTTGCACCCGACATTGCCTGGTACCCACCTGGTGCCACGCTGGTCACTGGCTAGTGACTGTGAACACTGTCCCCTCTGCTTACAGGTCTTCAACATCTCCGATCCACTCTTGGATCCACTGCATCTCTCCCGGACCGACCGCCTGCAGCATCTTTGTCTTCAGGCTCCACGGAACAGATAGAAGAAACCCGACGCACTTCGAGGCCTATGCACCCGCTTCCTGTGGGTGAGGTAAAGCTGGCACACCTGTGCCCAAGTGTAGTATTACATCTCTAGTGCCTGTGTTCCAAATCTTGAGTTCCTAGTCCATCCGGAAGATCCTCTTTGCAGTAACTTTGTACTTTTTACGCACCCATTGAAACCTATGGGAGCACGCGTGTGACTATTTGCTCTGCACACGCCACCCGTGGACCTCCTGGTCACTAACTGAAGTTAGCTCCTTGTAAGCCCAGCGATTCTAGAGGCCCTAGGCCTTTTCCCTTTTCTGTTCGTGGTACTTATACCACTA
The DNA here is from genome assembly GCF_964204655.1 of Triturus cristatus. Taxonomy (NCBI): domain Eukaryota; kingdom Metazoa; phylum Chordata; class Amphibia; order Caudata; family Salamandridae; genus Triturus; species Triturus cristatus. Next base: position 1,158,113,285 of record NC_140585.1, on the reverse strand, counting down.
TTTTAGTATATGGTTCGAGTGGCCACCAGGGCCTATCCATATAAAGTGCAACTTCTGTGTATTCTGTGATAATCTTGTTTGACGATTTGTGCTCCTGTGCTCATAAAGAGACTAGGGGTACTTTGAGAAATAAATACATATATATTTTGAATATATATCTGTGTGGTGTCCTTTCATTGGTATAAAAGGGGGTTGCATTTGGTAAAACAGCTGGCTTAACACGCTTCACGAGTTTAGCCTCAAAGACTGCTTAGCCTACGCTACCACTAGGGCAGCTAGTCCGAAAAGGTTGACTTACAACCACACCATAAGGGTTGCTTGGCATGGTACAAGGTGATCACTTTAACTAGTGAGCATCATATACCAGGCCAACTTCTCACATGCTGTAAGCGTAAAAAATAGGGGCTTATTTACAAGCCCCTTGCGCCACAGTTATGTCACTTTTTCCCATATTTAAAGTGACGCACAGGTGGCGCAAGGGGCATGTAAATTAGTGAGCACAAGGAGATGATGGACGGAGTGCTACAACTTTTCAGACTCTCACCCCAGTCACAGATCTGGGTTGAATCCATCATCATTCTATAGCTCACTTTGCCACCTCAGTTCCTACCTAGCTATATGCAAATCAGTCTTGACCCTGTACCTCATTGGAACAGTCCAGCTCGAACTGCCAAGCCAGGTCTTTCCTGAACTGGAAATAAGCATCCTGGGACCGGTTTCTGGGTAACACCCTTCATCAGCCAGGCTAGCTTGAATCCAGTGGCAAAGTGAGCAAGGGACCCACGTCTGTGCATACCCTGCCAACTTAGGGCGAACAAAGCAACCACAAGGACATGATGGACTGAGCGCTGAAACTTTTCAGACACTCACCCCAAGTCACAGATCTGGGTTGAATCCATCATCATTCTTTAGCTCACTTCGCCACCTCAGTTCAGACCTAGCCACATACAAATCAGTCTTGACCCTGTGCCTCATGGAAACAGTCCTGCCCGAACTGCCAAACCAGGTCTTTCCTGAACAGGAAACAAGCATCCTGGCTCCGGTTTCTGGGTAACACCCTTCATCAGCCAGGCTAGCTTGAATCCAGTGGCAAAGTAAGCAAGGGACCCATGTCTGGTCATACCCTGCCAACTTAGGACTAACAAAGAAAACACAAGATGATGGATGGAGCTCTGAAACTTTTCAGAGACTCACACCCATAGTTTTTAGATCGAGCCTAGCAGTGCGCATGCCCTGCTCTGCGAGGCTTCTTGTGATTACTCTGTGGGTCTGACTCCTCCCACACATTGGGATGGCTTTTGCATAGGTCTTTTTGGAATCAAAGCCTGCAAATGGCTAAAAGTGGATGCATGTCCCACCTCTTCTAAAAGGTTCACTACCACAGCGTTTTGCCTGCAGGAGCAAGCAGCGGCACACAGGACGGCAGCTGCAGTGCCTCCTCCAGTGGCGTAGCTAGGGGGGGGCGGTGGGGGCGGACCGCCCCAGGCGGCACTATTTAGGGGGCGGCGGCCGCGCGGCACTGGTGGCCCGTTGCAACGGCCTTTATAATTTATTTGGGGTTACTCACTAAGTCATTGTCCCCAAATAAATTATAAAGGCCGCCGCAACGGGCCACTAGTGCCGCGCGCGCGCGCGGCCCCAGTTTTTGAAGTGCAAGAAGCGCACGGTCGGAAGTTCAGAAAACCTGCTGCGGACGTCACATCCTGCTGCTGAAGCGGGCCGGGAGTTTTGAGGAAGGTGCGCGCCTCCGTGCTGGCCGTGCCGCAAATTGAATGATGACGCTGGCGTTAACAACGCTGCTGCAGGCACCACTGTAATCTATCGAGGTCTTCAAAAAGGCAAGTAATTAAAACACATTTAATAAAATGTTTTGTATTATATGCTGGGTACGACATTTTGCACATCTTTCACTCCCCATTTGACATCGTCATAGCAGCGTCTTCCTTATATACAGTACAAAGGAATCCTTTTTTCACCTTATTATTCCATGTGCCAAAAAGCAAGACCCAAACCCAGGTATTTGTTTTAGCTCTTGCGTAGTGCTGGGAATCGTTTTGTTTTGTGCAGTCCGGAGATGTTGAAAGCTGTCATGTATCGTCTGGTCTCATGCTACCTGGGCACGTGTCACAGGTGTCACATGTGTACGTTGTTCTATGAATATAGGGGCATTTTAGAGGTATGCTCCCTTTCAGGCCCGGTTCTAGCGGGTGGGCCAGGCTCACCCAAACTTGAGCCTTGGCCCACGCAGTGACTGCACGAAGGCCAATAGAAAATGGGTAGTATACTTTAAAACGTTCCTCCGAACGGTGTTTTTCTTCCTGTTCTGGGAGTTACGTGATTGGGGATGGCTGTGAGAAAAAGCCCAGACCCAATCACGTAACTCCTTTTAGAAAGGTGGGCTTTGTACTGCAGGTACAATACGGCCATGGCAAGGGGAACAATTCTTTATTTGGCACAGAGTAACTTTTACCTACCGTCCTGCTGCTGTGAGGATATTTCCTTTTCTATTTCAACACTGGAGAAAAGAAGTCTTTTTATTCTTTTTCACCTTTACTGACCCCTGCAGCTGCTTATCAGATAAGGACACAAACTTTGACTATCTGAGTAGTTAAGAGAATGTGTTACTATTTGGTCTTATTTTTAAAATCTGCACAGGCCCAGCAAGGCACATACTTTGGTATGCTTCATTTAAGTCGTTTTTATGAGGGATGCAAGAAAACAATAAACATGGCAAGATAACTGGTGATTAATGATCCTGCTGGATATCAATCCTTTGTTGTTAGTTTTGAAATGCAGATAAACTGAATTTTATGTAGATAGCTCAGTGGGTTACTGCCGTTGTCACAGAGATTCTTGTCTTACTTGCAGTATGCTCCTAACATAGGACAATGACCTATGAACGGTCATCAAAGAGCTGCATACAAACGTGAATGGTATAGTTAGAACTTCACTTTGTTTTGTGTTGTTATATATTTAGAACTTTTCCAGTCTTTCATTATTTTAATTTTGCTAAATAGAGTTTGGGCCGATATACATTTTTATTAGTAAAGCCAACCCATAACCCCTTGGGTATGCTTTAAATCCTGAGTTTCTGCTTCCCCAGCCCAAACCCTATTAAAATATGCTGCCCATCCTTATGGATGACGTGATTCCTACACCTTGTAATCCTCATTGGCTTATTGACATTCCCTGTAGACTGATTTACACACTTGTATGATTCCTTGTCTCAGTATAATATGTGCGTGATGTAAAGTACTGTGGCACCCTACACTGATATGAGTAGCGCTAGACAACAAATGAAATGCATATGAGAGAGGGGCTACGTAAAGATGAGGGGCACTGTTGGAGGGTGGCAGTGAGGGAATCCGAGGAGGAGGTCATGGGGGGGGGGGGGGTTGCTATGGAGGGATGAGAGTGGTAGTGAGGGAGTCTGAGGGGGAGAGGCTACGGAGTGATGAGGGGCACTGTTGGAGGGTGGTAGTAATGGTATCTGCGGAGAAAGAGGTCAGTGGTAGGCCACCAAAAAAGACTTTCACACTAGCGCTAAAGCCGGCCCTGTCATGGCTTTTCTGTTTTTTATTTAATTAGCAGTCAGGTAATTAGGGCAATTGTGGAACATATTTTAAAGTGCGTGCTAATTATATTTACTGCTATAGTCAATGTTTTAAGTTTGAAGGTGATACTACTAATGTTTTTTACGGGAATAATGAAAGTGGAGCTGGATGGTGGCCGATATGGGGCAGGGGCCCAAAGTCAGCTGTGAGATAAGGTGCACAGGAGAGGTATGGTACAAAAGTGGATAATCAGGCCTGGAAGTACTTGTGTTGAAGCATGGCCTGTTGGAATTTGAGGGTTTGCACTACGGTCCAGACATTGCTCTTACTTTCAAATAACTCTCCACGTGCTCTGTATGCACACAGAATCTATTGGCTGTATCATGGGGACTGTTTGCAGGTATGAAGTAATCTTGGCCTCGTGGGCTACCACAAAAAGTGACAAATTGGTCCCCCAGTGGCCCACCCAAATGCACCCTTGGCCCACCCAAATAAAAATTCCTGGAGCCGGGCCTGCTCCCTTTGCTAGCTGATCAGTCAGCACACTCATTACCTATTGTAAAGGGGCCTGTTTTCTTGTGTGCACTGATTTTTACCATGTTTTCTTGTATAAGCAAACAAGTTAAGGCATCACTTGTCTGCCATATATCTGAAAATTTCACAGTAGAACCATCTGTTCCTCTAAAGTTGTTTTGTTTCCACCGATTCAGGTATAACACACACCCTCGGAAAACAAAGTCAGAAGCAACAATGACATCAATCATAGCACACACTGGTAATGCTGGGTTTCATGTTCTAGGGGTAGTGGCATTGCTACCACTTCAGAAAGTTGCCCTGATCTGTTACCAGTTTGTCTCTGAATTGTGTGTGCAGTCCCATTTGGTGCACTAGGATATTGAACATACACTCCAGCACCTCCTTGACAATGTGAACTTTATCTTGAGGGAGGTTTCTAAACACTGGGTATAGTGTCTCCTTTTGCTTCAATGACACTCATGTGTCTGGCCCACAATGGGTATTCTTGCCAATTGGGGTCACTGGGTAGAACATGTTCTGTATGTATGGAGTTATTGCTAAGGTCTGCTATCCATTTAGCTGCACGCACCATTAAGCAACACCTTCAGCAGTGAGTGTATGGTTTTTTTGATGATGTCTGATCCTGTAATCATGCACTGGAATGTCTAGATCGCCCAGTACATATGCAACATTGTTTTTTCACAAAGAGTATTTCACTTCAACCATTTCCATCAACTGAGATGCAAAAGCTACTGGGATGTGTTTATTTCAATACATCTGGACAGAATGCATGCAATTGAATTGTCTTTGACCATCGGCCAAATATAGAATGGCAAAGTGATGTCTAGGCTTTCCTATCAAGGGGCTTCAACAAGTGCTTCCGGCAATGCTTTCACTGTCCAGTTCCAGTCTCTGTATCTTAGCAAATCATACAAGGGGGCTGCAATCTCAGCAAAAATTGAGGTGAAGGATCTCGAGAATCCCATAACTCCTAAAAGGCTCTGTAATGAGTGCATGTTATGTGGAAGGGACTTCGGTTGCATCATCCCTAGTCTGCTTTGACCTATGTGCTTTCACTCAGGGAATATTTCTAATCCTAAGAATGTTACCTGTGTCTGCACAATCTGTGCCTTTTTGGGGTTCACCTTCAAACATCCCTTCTGAATAGCCTGTAGAACTTGGTGCAGACATTCTGCATGTGACTGCATATTTTCGCTAGAAAGGAGAATGTCATCTATATATTGCATGATCTGCTTTTGGGACACCAGGTGGGAAGCGGCCAGGTGGCGCCCCTTCAGCCCAAAATTGATACCATTCTGGCTTGGGAACCCCCCAAGACAGAGACAGAGGTGAGAGCCTTTTTAGGACTCACAGGGTATTACAGGAGGTCTGTCAAGGGATATGGCAGTATTGTTGCACCCTTGACAGAGCTGACTTCCAGGAAGCAGCCCAAGAAAGTGAACTGGACTGACGCCTGCCAGAAAGCTTTTGATGCCCTGAAATCTGCCATGTGCACGACGCCCGTGCTTCAGGCTCCCAACTTCTCAAGAGAATTCATTGTGCAGACAGATGCTTCAGAGCATGGTGCGGGGGCTGTGCTTTCACAGATGAATGAGGAGGGCCTAGACCAACCTGTAGCCTTCATTAGTAGGAGGTTGCTTCCACGGGAACAGAGGTGGAGTGCGATTGAGCATGAGGCATTTGCTGTGATCAGGGCACTGAAGAAGTTGAGACCATGCTTGTTTGAGACTCGCTTCCGGGTTCAGACAGACCACAGGTCCCTCAGATGTTTGATGCAGATGAGGGGTGAGAATCCAAAGCTGTTGAGGTGGTCCATTTCCCTACAGGGGATGGACTTCATCGTGGAACACCGCCCTGGTACAGAACACGCCAATGCTGATGGTCTGTCCAGATTTTTCCGCCTTAGTGAAGAGAACTCCCAAGAGGGTGGGTAGTTCTCCCCACATTTCAGCTGGAGGGGACACATGTTAGACTTGGCACCATTGGCGTGCGGTTTTTCTGAGTCCCCAGATAGATCATGCAGTCTGTGTTTTCTCCTTTGTACCGCCGGTCACCGGTGTATTCAACTGTGTAGCCTTGGACCGTGTCATGTATGTGCATGTAACTTGCATGATCGAGGTAACTATTACCGGCGATACTACGTGTCTCTCTGACCTCTCAAGTGCTCGCCGTCCTTTTTCCCAGCCCCCCCCAGGGGCGGCAATCTGAGGGATAGCCCCGGGCGCCACAAGCTCTAGCTACGCCTCTGGCCTCCTCCCCTGCACCACTCCCGAGTATTTTCCCCGAGTTGGCATGTGCATTCTGCATTATGCACAGTGTTATTTGTCTAAACAGCATCTCTCCCCCGTGATTCTTTTTTTTTTTCCTCTCTAGAACAGACTGGTGCAATTTGTATTCACAAAGTGTAAACATATCCCAATTTTAAACTGTATCGAAAATAAAATAAATACAGCTTAGTTTCACATTATATTGCAAATTTAAGTTCAATTGTAGTCTTTCTGAGTTCGTAATAGGTCCAGTTGTTTTTCATTTTTATATTGGTGTGCTTTACGGAAGGGGCCTGTTACACTCCTCTCGGAAACATTCATTTTTTTAAGCAGAGTACGTGATTTGCCCAGGATCAGAGGATGTGGAGTCGACGCCGACACTCGATCCTGGTTCCCAAGTTCCAAAGTCGCCAGCAGCTTCAGGTCCCAAGGCCGTGGTCAGAAGCTCTAAGTAAAATAATTAATACATTACTGTTCTTCGCCCTTTCTTTCCTAATCATCAGACTTTTCTTTTATTGTTATTATTTTTTGTTGTATTATTATTAGTCGTAGCAGTAGATCAAGCAGCAGTAGCAGTATTCTTATATTGTTATTATTTTTATTGTGATTAGTCGTAGTAGCAGGACTAGCAGTAGTAGTATCCTTGCATTGTTATTAATTTTGTCGTCGTTATTACTATTGCTTACATTTCAGCCTTCGCCATTTGTGTACCTCTGTTGTATTTTGTACATGATAAATCACTATTATTGTGCTATTGATAAGAATTGGCTTGTAGAAGGTGTTCAAGGCGCTGGATTGCGTGGTTCGCCGTTTGCTGCTAAAAGGGCGCGTTAGCTCATAGAAAATGCTCAAGGTGCTGGATTGTAGGGTTCACCGTTTGCTGCTTAGAGATGCGTGGTAGTCCAAGCACTGTGGCAGGGGCCGGCGGGCTGCAGCCGTAGGCAATAGAGCTACTGCTGCTAACAGCAGAATATTGGTGGAGTCAGCGCTTCTTAGCGCTATAAATGATTTTTTTCTCCATTTTGAGTGGTTTGATTAATTTCGCAGTACAAAGAAGGAGACACTTCGAGTATAAAATATTCAGAAATGCTGACAGATTAATACAAGGTATAAACGTAGACCACACTGCCGCGCGTGCCCTCGGGATCCCAAGAAGAACCCACATTGTCATGGGAGCTGCGTCACCACGGGTACCAGGAGGCTGTGCAAGGGCGGAGGACGGGTGCAGGGGGGTCAGCTTCAGCACAATGTCAGGGACCACCATGTGATTGGGGCGCCGGGACCTGTCATAGACTCTGTCAGAGACGGCACATGCTGGGTGTTGAACATATATTGTGTTTGTACTTGTAATTTCAGCCACGCAGCATTTTCTTTACATTATTTATGTGCAATTGTTCTAGCTAAACACATAAAAGGTCCGAAAGGCGAGACCTATTGACTATGCCAATGCTTGTTAAATGTATGTAGTGTGCTGCTTGCTTGTGGGAGAGAGTGTGCTTGTGTGCAAAGGAGTGTGTATTTGTGAGCTTGTGTCTATGTTGTGAGCATGTATGTGCATGAGAGAAATTGAGTGAGAGTGAGTGTCAGTAACTGGTAGTGAGAAAGTAGGTGAGATGGAGTGTCAATGAGTATGAGTAAGTCATAATGAGTGAGCCAGAATGAGTGACAGTAAGAGTGAGTGAACATGAACGAGAAAGTATGAGTGATTGAGAGAGTGAATAAGAGTGAGTATGAATGAAGGAGAAAGAGTGACTAGAAGTGTGTGAGAATAAGTGGTCATGAGTAAGAATGATTGAGTCAGTGGAAGTGAGTATGAAGAAGTATGAGGCAAGGTACGAATGATTGAGAGTGAGGTGGGACAAGTGCAAAATAGTGAGTGAGAATAAATGAATGCAAGTGAAAATGAGTGATGGAGCTTCAATGAGAATGAGTGTGAGTGAGTGAATATAAGTGAGTGTGAGTCAGAATGTGGTGTAATGCTTGCAAGTCTGCCATTGGCATTGGCACACTGACAGTAATTATTGACTTATGGAAGCACCTATGGAAAAATACTGCTGCTCGCATACTGGAGGCAATTGTTAGCATGACAGGAACTTGTAAAAGATACTGAAACTGGAATGCTGGGTGCCCACAGAATAAGGCTGGCACACACACATTTGTGGTAATTGTTGGCATGGGGGCACCCATGGCAAAATGCTGGTGCTAGGTCATTGGGGATACGTCTTGTCATAAGGGAGAAAAACCATGTCATATGGGAGGGGGCAACCATGACAAAATCCTGGCTTTGACGTACTAGAGGTAATTTGACATGTGGGTGACTCACGGTATAGGATAGAATTATTTGCAATATTCTGACACTGAGATACAGTAGGTCATTTGTGGCAGAAGGGGCATCTATGGCATATGAGGTACAATGCTGGCCCTGACACAATGAAAGCTATTTTTGACATAAGGGTGCATCCATTGCACATTTTGAAAATATTGGGGTCAACTCTTTGAAAGCGTCAGGTTTAGTTGGCTTGGCACACCTTGAAAGGGCTTGAATATTAATGAATGCTGTTTCAGAGCCTATGTGTTTTTAGCAAATTCATGTGAAAATTTTGCTTTTTAATACACTATTTGCCCAAATAAAAAAAACTAATTCTTGGAGGGAGAAAACCCCCGAGCCGCGAGCCCACTGAGAAAAGGTTTGGCTCACTACAATCCAGGGTAAGTATTACATCCCACCTCGTTCAAAGATCATGTCAGCACCCTAATAAAGCGGGTGTTTAAAACGGTAATTTGCTTGTGTTATGTTATACTAATCATGCAATTACAGAACATCAGTGATTTCAATTATTGCAATATCTTCAGAGTTAAGGTTATGTGACACCAATTACCGGGGACCTTTAGGGTCAGAGGCCATATGATATCACTTCCTGAAATATCATTAAGGTCAAAAGGTGTGTGATGTCACTTCCGCTATTCCTGGCATTTTGGTGAATTGACGTCCATGGTTTCAAGGCTTATTTCTTTATTCACTATTCACATCAATGGGTTTTTTTTTTTAACTTTTGCCATGGGTCATATTTTACTTTTTATTTCTTTTAGACTTCTAATGTGTATTGCATATGTTTGCAAAAAATAAATAACCGAATAAAGCGCTGCAGGTTTACCACAGCCAGATTTATTGGCTTCGACACTGCTTGTTTAAAATAAAGTCACGGCATAAATTTGGGCCTGTGTTCTTGGAAAGCTTTGCAGTGCTGACTGCACAGGTACCACGGTGGTTACAGAGAGGATTTTGCAGACTAGATTTGTTTCCAGTAGTTAAACAACTGCTGCCTTGGTCTTTAGCAAAAGCAAGTCCCAGTTGTCCTATCCTGCCCTCTCTTGCTACCCAACGGTTAAAGCCCTTTTTCATTAGGAGTCCATCATATCTGCTTGCCTGCCCAATGATCACTTTCCTGTCAGGTGTTGTATTATTTCTTCCCACCTGGCTTACACCTCAAAAGCTTCTCCTCTAAAACTGTCCGGATAGATGGAAGAGTGGGCCAAGGTAAGTCCTAGGGTCAGAATCCTTGCCCTGTTTATTCACTTCACATCCTTCCTTGAAGCACACCCATGCCTCCCTTTTTTCTATAACCAAAAGCACTCCTTTCGCAGAATTACTGTTTAAAGCTCCCTGTCGCTCCTGTTTGGACATGTCAGAGCATACACCATAGCTGTTTGTATAATGGCTACGCCATCGGTTTCTCCCTGCTACACCTGGGCGAAGTCCTCAGGCACATGCTGTGTTTGTCTGTATAATGTTTGCTTCTCTGTTTCGTCACAGTGCCAATGATGGGCATTCTTGGGGCATATACATGGCAAGCTGTATAATTCCCATTCCAGTTGCATTCCTTAGAACATTTGGCTGAGGTTCCCCTAGAGCACTTATAAGTGGTTTGCTACACATGGCAGGTTATATAATGCACATTATTATGTTTTCTCTCTGCTATGCTCCAGGATAGTCCTCTTAGCTGCCTGCCAACTCTTGGGGATCCCTTGAGAGCAAGGACCTAGCTGGTGGTATCATGTTCATTCTAATGAGTTCTTGTCAAGGCCCCATGTTCAATGTGATTTAAACTGAATGGTGATGAAAATCGGCATCTTATATAGCTCAGCCACTACTCCTAGACGTTTTCTGCTACTGGACCTGAAATTCACATAGTGGCTGTTTATTAAAAGTTAAAGAATGTGTTTTAAGGGGATTTCAAAAAGCAAAACTCTAGGCAGACTTTTGAGCCTGGATAGCAGCTCATCTCAAGCTATAGAGGTAAGACAAAGTTTTGCCTCCTAATCTGGTTCTGTGAGTCGTAGGTACTGAAAGTAGGAACTTTAAAAGTTGGAAGGCTGCACCTCGGGATATACTATTGACTTGACTGTATATAGGATCTTAACTGGTTTTACATATTGCCCAATAGAGGATGATTAGAAACTTGAAACATGGTCTTTTCAACAGCAATAGGAAGCCAGTTTCAACAATATGTTTTTGAGGAATATTTCAGAAGAGACAGACCTAGAACAATTCAGGCAACATAATTTTAATATGGTGTAATTTAACTTGAAAGTATGAGGTGGGCGTAAATATAAATGTTGGGATGCAAATATCTCCTGCATGCTGTAGAGGTGTGTTCCTGTGCCTTGAGTGCCCGACTTCATGTGAAACTGGTAATTTGACTTTTATTTTGGCTCTAGTATTACACTAATCTAGTCTAAGCGTCCGGGTCTAGATCTGTCCCGAACAAGGTGTGGTCCAGAGCACGTCTGATGACCTGGGGAAGCGCAACAAGTGATTCCTCATAAAAGACAGGGGACAACTGTCCTTGTCATGGGTGCATAACGTACAGCCGTAGTGGCAGCTTACTAGGCTTTATGATTATATCATATATTGCGTAATCAGTAAATTCCATCTTATTTGTGAAGAATAGCATTTCTTTCGAGTTACCTTCCTGTTAGGAGGGGTAATACAGCTTTGAACATTGTAGTCAGGATTGCGTACCCCTCATGGGACCAAATCGGGTTTTCTCTCTGACGTGCATGATCTATGTAAGATGTTGGATAAAGATGTCTAAAACTTTAGTCTTCGTGCTGTATGCAGCCTCAGAGGCTCCTCAGCCTGTCTCTTTCCACATCTTTTTGCAAACAAATGTCTTCCATGGTGGTGGGAAGCAATGTGTTGGCCTGGTGAAGTCCTTTCTTCAAAACTGCATGCAATGGGACTCATTTTCTTCCTTCCAGTCTACCCTCATTCAGCTTCGTGTGGTATCCCATAGGGGTCCTCCCATAGTCCCTCCATTTGTTTTTATATTTATGCTTCCCATTGAATGCAATGTATGGATATAGGAATGCATGATACACTGAGCTTTACAGAAGATTGGTCCTAAACGTGGGAGCCTCTTGATTCCCTGCAGATGTGCTTGGCAAGCTGACTGACGCATAGAAAGCCTGGAGGGGAGTAGCTCTGAAAGATGTAGGGCATGCTGTACTTCTACATTGAGAGGATTTATTCATCAGTGGTTATCTTTGTACAGTGATAGTGGTCCCCACTCACCCCAGCTTTTGAGATGGCATCAAGGAAGGTGACAGGAACCTGGAGAAGTCCTTAGAACTTCATTGCATCTATTGATGCTGGTGGAACCAGCTTTTTCCTTCCTCAGAAGCATCTCCTCTTTGAATTCTGGTTGATACTATGGCAGAACGTGGCTTCTAACAAATATTTAGAATTAAAGAGAGCCCTAATATTAAGACTAAAAACTGGAAGGCCATTGCTAGCTGGAAGAAGGTGGTTTCGGCTGTACCACTTGGATGTCATTTTAGGATTTTTCCTTGACCGTGCCATCTTTTTTTTCAGCAGAAATCCTCGGGTAAGGCCTTAAATAAGTTCTTTCTATCCAACAGGTTTTTAGAAAATCATTTGGAGGCCTCCAGTTTAGTGTTTGAAGATTCAAACCATGACTGATAGTGTGTTGACAGGTCCTGGCCCTGACAGCAGTATCAAGGAAGTCCCAAAACAAGAGCAGTTTCTGCTTAATGTACTACTTGCCAAGATTAACCATAAACGTATACTCCAAGCAAAGACTGTGCAAATGATGGCATTGGCTTGTCTAATGAAGAGGGTAGGATGTGGGACATACTTTTCCGTCTTCTATTTCTAAAGAATGTGTCTTCCTTGTGAAAGTGGGAGGAAGTGTATTTCCCTTTAGGGAATCATTTACCACCACCTCAGACTTTCTGGTGTGTTACCGGATGTACCACAGGGTTATTTTTTTTAAAAACCACTATGTATCCATACAGTTTGAGGTTAATGGCTCAAAGAATGGCTTGTTCGAGATATTCAATACCGACTTAAGGATCTTAGGCTCATTTACCCAACCACGCTTCACTAGAGGATTTATGCTGCCAACAGTGCACACACTCCATGGATGCATGGGAGAAGAGCCAGGGTCTCAATGCAAAACATTTACAAAACCTTGACCATAACAGCATGTTTCAAGGGGTTTGTAGTACCACTTTCTTAGTGCTAGAGGACCTTTAAGCAAAGGGCCTCACTACCTCACTGGCAGAGAGGGTATTCAAGATCGCATCTGATTGGCACATCTTTATACTCTTCTGACCCTTTTTCCTAATGAGGAAATTAAATGTCTCATGTGAGATCAGTTCACTCTTACTCTCGCAGCCAATGTGGAGATAAGTGGACCCTAAGGATCATTCCCTGAGCAGATACTGTTGAATGCTCTGACAATCAGGGGAGAGGAGGGAGAGTAAGTAGTACTTTATAACATAAGGGGGAATTATGGCGTTCGAGTAGGATCAGGTACAGAACCTGGGCCATAGCAATATTTCAGCTGAGGGGCCCACCCACATCTGCAATGGCTGTGTGTAAGTTGAAGAGGTTGACAGCAGACAGGGGAAGAGCTGTGAATCATCCAGGTGACCAGAACAGTGCTTAAGTTGTAAAATATTAAGTCAAGGTACGCAAATTCTTTTTAGGAGGCCACGCCCACTTCCCCTGACTCCATCCACTTCCTCCACTGACTCCACCCGCTTACTCTATTGGCTTCACACACGTCCTCAACTGGTACTGCTTAAAGCCAGATGTAATACTACTACTGCACAGGTACACTGGGTCCTAGTGCCTCGAGGCACATGTAGTGCTTCGACGCCTGTAGTGAAAGAGGCCCTCTTGTGGTTTGGCACCGTATGATGACCTTCAACTACCACCATTTTAACAGACTTTAGTGTGCTATTTAACCCTAGCCTTAATGTAGGACGGTCCTGCATATGCCTGCTTCTCTTCTTTCTTGCAATCTTGCTGTCTTTCAGTGGGAGCTGTCACGTAGCAGAATAGTCTTGCCAAGAATAGAAGGTGTGGGATGTGCATTTCAAAGCGTGAGAGGGAGAAAGAGGTATGGAATGTACTCTTTGGTTTCTAAGTGCTGTGTTGTAGGCAGTGATGCACACATGTGCATTGTGTTGTACATTGGTGAGAATTATGAGCTCTTACTATTGACTTTGACATGGCCTCATGTCATCTTGTTTTCTGACTTTGTCTATTGGCTTTGACAAGGCCTCATGTCTGGCTTTGCCTTGCTGCTCACACGTAGCTGCAAAGTGGGGAGGGCAGGTTTCTTCTCTTCACTTGTTTTTCGCTCCACACTGACCAGAGTGAACTGGATATTATCTGTAGAATGTGCAACTCTGCCTCAAAGTCAAAATACGGGAGCTTGGCCAGCCTCCGTCTTGGCCTTGACACAGACTGGTACAGCCTGCTCGGTTCTTTCTCATGAGAAGGGTGCGAGGTTTTCTAGAAGCTTCGCCTCCCGTTGAGTAATGAGATTTAAGCTGGGAGCCTTCGGGGACCAGGTGGAAGTTCACCACAGAATAGACGTATTGCTTTGGAGGTGACTGAACTTGAGTCCTGATTGAAACTCCTTCCTGGGCTTTTGACGGGCTTCCCAAGCTTGAGTTGGCAAGGATGTTGCAAATTCAATCGGTGAGGTGTTCCTATCCATTTTGTATATATTTTCTAGTCTTTGCTACCTGTACATACTGCATTTTATTCTATTTGTTTATTGTAGTTAATTAGCACTTGGGAATCTGCATTTACTGATAGATTTGGCCTACCTTTTTAAACATTGCATTAATAAACTTGTGTGTGTTATTTTAAAAAGCTCCTGAATTTGTCTGTTTGCCTCCAGAGTGGGAGTGATGTGCAAACGTGTATTATATAAAGGTGCAGTGGTAAATTTGCCTCCCAGGTGGGAGTGCAGGGTTTGGGTGTGTCCTTTTAGTGAAAAGTACATTCATTACAGATGCCAGTCTGTCTGAATGACAGCAAGTAAAACTTCACAACACTCGAAACACACTTTTACCAAGTGGGATCCTACTGCACTAGGGGACCTTTTATCCACACAAACATTTATCACATGAAAGTAACCATGCAACACACAAGATGTTTTAATACACAGTACTTGGCTGTTGAACTCACAATCACGATGCAGGATCATCTTAACCCAGTGACTTAATTTACCACACAGACATTTGCCACACGTCAGGCTCTTTACCACCAGGACAGAACTGAATCCTTCCACTGGGAGCTTTACCACCTTAGCATTCGTCAGCTTTCCCCACACAAGTGTGTCCTACCACAGGGATTAATCACACAATACTTGGCCCTGTGGGACTTTGATCATACACACGATAAAGTTTCTTTTAGATCAGAACAAGACCTCACATATTCGAAACAGGAGAGTGTCACCGAGATTATTTACAATAACATTAGACAGCTGCTGTATTACAATATTGAAAACACACGTCACTATCCCTGAATATTAGATAAAAACACATTTAAGAATTTTGAGAGTATGCCTGTGCACTGACAGTGACTTGGCCGAGTAGGGCATGAAAGAGCTGAAACTGGATCAAAAATTCAAACCTGTGCTGAACAGGGTCCCACAAAATATGTTTGCAAAATCCTTAAGATGTCCCCTGTCTGTCCTTCCTAAAACTCCAGCCTTCTCCCATCATTTGTTTAAGTATTAAGTGTGAGTGTCAGTTTGAATGCAGCTGGTAGGCTCTGTGTTTTGTCTGACATGTCCAATCACTCCTGGCTTCTTACACAACATCACTTTGTAACACTGGTCTTGTAGTTTTCTGCAATACACAAGGGCTTTAAAAAAAAAACATAAAAAGGCATGTTGAATGCAAAGTTAGTACTGGCTGAAGTTGCAACTTGCTATCTACCCCCAGGTCTTTATAACACCTGCCAGAAAACCTTAAATGAAGAGATTATGCTGACTTTTGTCATTTAGGTAACCTGGACGTCGTAAAAGAGCAGCTCCTTGCAACCATGACACAGTGCTAGATTACAAATGTCTGTCAAACTGATTACATTTACAGCTAAAATGCTAAGGAATAAAATGTACGCACAGAGGTTTATCACCTTTTAACTTCATGAATGAAAACAATTTGGACATTAAAATGCACTAGTCATTAAAAAGAAATAATATGTACTGCCTTTTACAAATCAGTGGTAGGTCGTGGCCACATACAGATTAAATATAGGAAAGAATTATGGTGTTTGGAGTCTTCTTAAAAAGTTAGTGAATGGTAAAAATGTTCACAATGAGTGTATGTTGTTGGAAGAAGTAACATTCTCGTCTTCCCTTAATTTTTGTGATATCTTCATTTTCAGGTACTCCTGCCAGGGCCTGACTGGCCGAAGCGGGCACCAGGCATTTCCCTGGTAGCCTGCCATGGTGGGGGGCGGTTTTGGTCTCCTGGGGGCCATTTTTGTTACAGGGGCCGGTTTTGCAGCATGGCTGCAATATTGGCCTCTGTAAAAAAAGCTGCAGAGGTGAGATGGGAGTGGTGCTTTCCACTAGCACCCCCAGTCCCCCCTTCGGGGGGCCGGCCGAGCTGTTTGCCAGGGACTGTTTCAGTTCCCAGTCCAGCCCTGACGCCTGGGTTGACAGCAATAACTGGGGAGAGGATGTGGCCTAACAGCCTGCCCTGCCGACTTTGATCCTGGAGAACCAGGTTCATGCCTCGGCGTTGGCTCAACATCCTGTGATTCTGGGCAAATCACTTAATCTACCCGTGTCCTTGTGTAAACATAACTGGTGCTCGTGTACAGCACTCAAATACATTCTGGTCGAGTTCGCTCTATATAAATCTGCAACAAAAAAAAACCTTACATTTTCGTACCCTTTCAGCTATACTGTTGATGCCTGCAGGGCTTTGGGCTTAAGCGGGAACAGGAGAACAAGAAAGGAAAGTCTGATGAAAAGCATGACCTGTTCTTGCACAGATTGCAGCATTGGTGCAGAAGGACACTGTGCTGCAAGACTTCAGAAGGACGTGAACTCAAAGATTCACAGAGCAAAAGTGAAGCGCTGGCAAATTGGCCCTATCCTACCACACAATGCACTTGCAATTTACACTGACTGCGCATGAAACAATCTAGTCTCACACCTTAGATGGTGCCTGTATGTGGGTGGACCATCCTCTGGACATACCCGGAGTAGGAAGCTGGGTTTCTGTTGCATTAACCACCGCCCACCTTTTGGTAGATTTCTGATGCACTTTGACTTGATGTGCCCTGGGTCCCTGCCAATCAGGTTCCCAGGGCCTGTGTTCTTTCCCAAAACTGTACCTTTGTACCCCTAATTGGCACCTCTTTGGCACATGGAAGTCCCTTGTAAAAGGTTTCATGGTACCAAGGGCACTCTTACCAGGTAAGGCCTCTAAGGGCTGCAGCACATATTGTGCCATTGTTAGAGGCCCTGTACCTTAACACACACACACACTGCCATTGCAGACTGCGTGTTTTGGTGCAGAGAAAAGTGAAGAGTCGGAATGGCACACATTCCTGTGTGCCATGCCTGCAAACCACTGATTATGGTATAGGTAAGACACCCCTCTAGCTGGCTGCACTATACCACTGGTGAGGGTACACCTGACTTAGGAACTCGAATAGCAATCTGCGTGCTACACCTTCTTGTGTTTGCCTAACACAGTGAATGTATGTTAGAAAGGCCAAGAACCAACTAGCTCCTTGGTCTAAGGTGTGCACAACTTGTGATCAAACAGATCAATGATTTTTTATTATTTTTTGCTGTGATCATGAAGAAGAACACGTTTTATCGGACACACAGTGGACAGATAACGTCCACAGTTGTTATCTTGATGACATTTTTATGATATGGAAGAACACAGAGGTCGTCCTATTGGATAACATCAAACAGCTGAACTCGAAGAATCCAAGGATACAATTTACCCACACGATCAATAAAACAACCTTGGCATTCTTTGATGTTTTGATTGAAATTACAGAGGTTGGCATTAAAACGAGAATGTATAAGAAACTTACAGACAGGAATAACTCTGTGTTGTTTCACAGTTTCCATCCACCAGGTTTGGTTCGAAATGTACCCTATGCAAAATTTTTAAGAGGAAGGAGAATTTCCTCTGATATTACTACATGCAAAACCACACTAGCTGAACAAAAGGGGAGATACAAGAACAGAGGATGCCCGAATAAGCTGCTAGAGGATCGTGAACACCAGGCATAATCTATAGAACGCAATAAATTGTTGCAAAAAAGGATGAACGAACCTCCAAGCAGGATGGTATTTGCTTACAGATTCTCAACAAAATCCAATAAAATAAAAAACATAATCAACAAACAGTAGGAACGCCTGAAACCGAAACCGGATTTCCATAGTCTCTTTGCTCACAAACCTTTGTTTGAACACATTAGATCACACAATTTAAAAGAAATTCTATCAAAGAAGACCCCCGCACCAAGAATCAAAACCAAAATATGCCATAACTGTGCCCATTGTAACAATGCAACAACTGGGAATATCTTAATACACCCACGAACAGGAGAAAAAATCAGTTTGCATCACTCAGCAGATTGTAACTTGAGTAACTTGATTTATGCTATTAAATGCCTGTGTGGCTTGCTCTATATAGGAAAAACAGAAAGGAAGATGAAGATCAGACTGACAGAACACAAGAGCAGAATTCGAAACAACAACATCAACTCAAACTTGGCAGCACATTGGGTTGAATTCAGACACTCAGTTGCACAGATGAAGTTCAAATGTATTGAGACAATACAGAACATTTCTGGCACAGACAGTTCTAAAAAACTGTTACAACAGGAAGTGTTTTGGATAAAAAAAACTGGACACTATGAGACCAAGAGGGCTCAATGATAAATTAGAGATGGGATGTTTCTTATGAGGCAGCAAAAAGGATATGTAGTTCAAAAATCAGATTTTGCAGCCAAACATTGAGGTCCTCACTCATTTGATACTGGATTATTTACTTACATATTCATTGATACATTCAACATGGGATGTTGTGTGAAAGGGTGAACAAAATAGTCCTTGTCTTTTGTGTTGGTATGATCAGATAATAGACAAAGTATTCATTCACACAATAAGGGAAGATCTATTGATGCACAGACCTTTCATTGACATACAGTTGCACACTCCACCACAACAACATAGTGGTTTTTAGCTTGGCTTATTCATGCAAACCTTTAGTTTCAGGTTCTTATGAGTTAATGGTGATGCATGTGTTTATCAGTAAGCTTTTTCTCTGGGTGCTTATTTAATCCAGATAAAGCACATTTCGATTAGGGTGTCGCAGTCATCTGCTCAGCAGACTAAATGAAAAAGGATGCTATGTTTTACATCTGCTGAAGGTTATAATCAACATGGGTTCTTAAAAATATATGCTTTCCTGACAACACAATTGCATCTGTCCAACACTTTGACCAGATTTCTCTCCCAATATGGCAACCAAAGTCACTGATTGAATATATTAAGATGGCAGTCGGGAGCTCCTACTCATGTTAAAATGGCGGTCTTGTTTACAGCCACTTCTGAAATGGAACTACGCTTTTTTCATGAGATGCCTCTTCATTTCTTAGCATCCTGAGGGCACAGAGCCATTCACTATTCAAGGTGTTTAGATCCTCTAAACACACTACAGTATGGCGGCTGAAAATATTGGTTCTAGCGAGTGAACCTTGGCATTGAACTCATCGATTTGTATCGGTAAGAGTGTTGATTATTCAATAAAGAGTATTTTATAACTTCAATACAAACAGCTTTCGCTCGTGGAAGGTTTTCTGTATGTCCCCTCGCTTAGGGAGGGGACAATCTGTTTCCTGAATATTACAGGATCAAGTTACCATTAGGTACGAGGGTGCAAAAATCCCACTCTGTTATTTCCTTTGAAGTTGTGAGGATAGAATCTCGAGGTTTCATTTGATGTGTTTTCTTTTTCATTTTATTTTTAGCGGATATATTGAACGTAACGGTTAACATCCAAGTGAACTTCCCGTGTTTTTGCATTAAGTAGAGGTGATCGTTTGCTGGTATTTTTTTTTTTTTAAACATCTTTTTATTAACAAAAACAAAATGCTTCCATAAAGATGGTACAGTATACTCAGCAGTGTATCAGCGCACCCAAGAACATAGCAGTGTTCACAATGTACAGTTCCCGCAATTCCTTGTTGTCCCCAAGGTGAACTCTGTTGAACCAATAACCCCTTGCACTCTGATTGTTAGTTCCCCTCAATCAGTCAACAAATCCCCCCTGTAGCCAATCCAGGCCCCCCAGATCTTCTCCCATTTCCGTAGGCACCCTCTAGTCTGGTACACTGTGTGTTCCGCCCTTTGACACCAGTCTAGATCCTTTTTCCAGCCCTACACCGATGGGACCTCACCAGCCATTTGCTGGTATTTTTAAGCTTGAACGGTTAGCAATCTATAGGGCATGCTGCCCTGTCACAACACACTTAAGGTTTTCGGATAAGGATAGTGGTTTGGGTCCAATAAAAGGCATGACACTTGTGATTCCACCATGGTTGGTTAGCAAGAGGGCTTATGGTTGTAAACATGATTAAGCTGATTTATTTACACCACTTGGGCTGTACACCAAATACAGAAATGCTACCTTTCACCAACACCTAGGAATATATAACTAGATAAGTAGGTATGCGTTATCTGACCATAGAGGTACAAGGAACATTTTTCGTTTTTGTTACAGATTTGCCCCTGACGAAGGGACATGTATCCCGAAATGCATTGGGCTCACAAATGGATTGTGATTCATCAGAATTGATAAACTTGTTACTTTATTATTATCTTTATGTATTGAAAATACAATATGTTAAAAATGTATTTGATTGATGCTCTAAGAGACTAAGAGCACGTGGAATATATATATATATGTTAATCAGTGTTTGAAAATTGAAATGATACATTAAATGATCACGGCATAAAATAATACAAAATCGTTGATATATTGTTCACAAGTTGTGCACACCTTTGTCCGAGGAACCAGTTGGTTCTTGGCCTTTCGCACATATGTTCACTGTGTTAGGCAAACACAAGAAGATGTAGCACACAGATCGCTATTCGAGTTCCTAAGTCAGTATATACAGACAAGCAAGGAGTGCACGAGCTACACATTTTTATTGTTCAGTGTGATATCTTGGTATATCACACTGATTAGCAAAAGTAACTTAAAAAGTAATCCAAGAAGTAACGAGTATTGAAATCTACAAAGTAACTGAAAAGTAATTCTGATTATTGACTCACCTGTAATTCAACCAACTGTATTTGAACCTGCATTCAACTCTAATTAATTGCATAAGTATTGCACAGTATTATTTCACTTATCTGCACCAGGCCTGGCTTGGTTCTAGAAATAAAATAACGAAATAATATTTTTATAGAAACAAATTGGTCTGAGTTCAGTCTTTGAGTGTGTGACATCTTTTCTTGCCTGAGTTTGTACAATAAATGCTTAATTCTACCCTCTGATAAAGCCTTACTGCTCACCCACACAACCACAAATAGAGAGTAAGGTGCTATCTACTTTTACCTCTGCCTACCTTTGGGGTTCCAGTGGACTCAGTGCACATTATACCTTACTTTGGTATAGTATATACAGAGCCAGCTTCCTACACCCAGCATACATGCAACCGCAGCTGGACAGGTAGGTAAATTTATTTTTAATAATAACTGGGCCCATCGCACAAGAGGGAAAATTAAAGAGCCCTGGCCCTGTTAAATAAGTGCCGGTGCTAAGCATTGGAAATGAACAGCACAAATTAAGCCCTGCAGACAACATTCGTTGTCAGGTGGACCAGGGTGGGACTGCCATCCTGGTCATGCTCGATCTGTCTACAGCATTTGATACGGTGTCCCCCTCCTGCCTGGTACAATGCTTCGGGCAGGCAGAGGTGAGGGACACTGCACTGGACTTATTGAGATCTGTTCTCAGTAACAGAACTCAGGCTGTTAGCTACAAGGATTTCATGTCAGAACACTTCTGTCTTCCTTGTGGAGTGTCACAGGGGTCCTCGCTCAGCCCTACCTAGTTCAACCTATATGTTGCACCTTTGGCAACTCTGGTACGGTTATTTGGTTTCCAGGCTTTATCCTACTTCGAGAACACCCACATTATTGTCTCTGTTTCTGATGATATGATATCAGTGGCAGAAAGATTGAAGCTTTGCATGGGGAACGTTGGGACGTGGATGAAGGAGATCTGGCTGAAAATGAGAGCGGAAAAGGCTGAGATTATGGTTTTTGGGGCTCTGCTTTCAGTATGGGCAGAGCTGTGGTGGTAAGTGTCTTGTGGCCCCTTACCCGTTCCTGTTGTCTCCGTTAAAAACCTTGGAATAATCTTTGACAAGGCACTCACATTTGATTCTCTGGTCAACAGGACCACACGTGCTTGCTTTTTCATTATGAAAATGTTGAGAAAGTCTTCCTTTTATTCCTGTGGAACATAGAATTGCAGTGGTCATCGCACTTATCACTTCTCGCCTTGACTACTGCAATGCACTCTACTTGAATATTAGTAAAACCTCACTTAATAAACTCCAGATCATTCAAAACGCGACTGCCCGTCTGATACTGAACGTTCCCAAGTGTCAGTCAGTGAGGGAGGGCTTTCACTCTCTTCACTGGCTTCATGTGAGTAAGTGGCAATATTTCAAGCTTTAGGCATGGTTCATCAGGCCCTGCACCAAAAAGGATTGCTTGTCCTGATGTTAGCGTTCCAATGGTACACACCTAAAAGGCAGCTATGGTATTCTTACCTGAGTAGAGTGTTTGTTCCGAGGGCTTGAAAGGTTAAATCAGGTGGATGCACCTTCCGCAGCTGCCAAATTGTGGAATACCTTGCCAATCCACATTGCTAGTCTAACTGATCACATGGCTTGCCATAAGCATTTAAAGACTTGGTTGTATCCCCTCCCTCAAGTGCTCTGCCTGCAGATTGCTTCTATCTGATGGCATTGACGCCTTAGGGCATAGTGTGCTCTATATATCAAAATCAATCAAATTGATCAATTTTAAATGGGAGAAAATGAAAAGTTACCTAAATGACTCAGTTAACTCTCCATTTTATATTTGTCCCATTTCAAAGTGTTGCATTTACAAACAGCAGACCTCTTGCTCCGAAAGGCAAGTAGACACTGTGTCATATATATATAACTCAAAATACTGTCTTTTTTTACAAAGTGGGAGTAATTTAAAGTGTAGAAAAATGTTCCATGGTTTGAACATTTTAGCAGAACATTTTTTTGCACTTTAAATTTCTCACATTAAAAAAATGGTTGTAGGTTTTTGTTATACATGTAATGGTGCCACATATGGTGAAATATATTTACTGTGCCACAAGTACATACAACACAGGCTCTCAGTCACCCATACACATGTATTCCATTCATAAACACACATGTTCATGCATCCCCAAAGTCCACGCTCTGACAAACACGCAGGGCAGCCCTGTCATACTGCCCCTAGTCAAAGTATTTTGTTCAAACCATATTATCATAGGCTATATGGACATTAGGCCCAAAGTCAATCAAGGTGGGTGTGGGGTTGTCTGATAACAATGCACGAGTTAGTTGTTTAGCCTTCAGTAGCTAATGATCATTTTCACTGATCAGAAGTAGTTCTCACTACAGAAAAGGTTGGAGACCCCTGATCTATAGGGATTGATATGCTCCAACCCAGCGCTCCCTATCCTAGTGTTCCTAGTGTGAGCGAATCTGCCAGAATTCCTGTAGGGTGATCTAACTCCCCTGTTACCTGAATCCGTCTTCGTGGAGAGCTGAGCTTCATCCCTTGCAAGAGGTAAACAGGAATCAGCTGGGGCTGGAATTCTGACGTGGGGTGACTGCATCAGTGTCAGCAAAATACACCTCTAACTAAACAAAAGAATGATGTCATTTATATATTAGACATCATGCATGTTGCCATACCGAAGTCCCAGTCAGTCTGCCATTATTGATTCTACCCCAACACAGATGTCGCCGAGCAACATTATTTTGCGCAATGAACTTTAGCTTTAGTACAGAATGTTCAAGGCTCTGATAATGTGCATATAAAGATGTGTAAATGTAAGCAAACTTATTTCATGTAACAATATCAGTGCAGGCATGCAAGCAAAAAGTGTGTCATGTGTCAACATTCAAGAAAAGATGTCAATTTTAATCATGAACGTGTAAAATGGTGGTGTTCCTGCCCGGACCTAATGTGACCACATGACAATAGAGTGGAGTGGCGTGGGGGGCCGTGGCATAGAGTGCAGTGGTGCAGAGTAGAGGGGCATAGAGTGGAGTGGTGTAGAGTGCAGTAGCATTGAGTAGAGTGATGCAAAGTAACATAGAGTGGCGTAGAGTGCAATGTCATAGAGAGGAGTGGTACAGAGTACAGTAGCGTATAGTGGAGTGACATAGAGCTCAGTGGTGTAGAGTAGAGTGGCATAGAGTGGAGTGGTGTAGAGTGCCGCGCCGTAGAGGGGAGTGGTGAAGAATAGAGTAGAGTGGCGTAGAGTGCAGTGGCATAGAGGAATACAGTCAAAGGTGTATATCAGAAACTCAGTTCAGGTTCCACGGAGTCCTTAATCTCTGAAGAGAAGCCACTCTCATGGGTTTTGTCAATATTTTACTGCACCGGCGAACACTGTCTTTTTAACAAAGTAGAAGAATGCAGCAGAAACAATGTTTTACTCGGTAAATGATATTTGGGGGACAAGAAATAATGTTGCAGTATTCTTTAATTGAAAGACATGCAGAATCACAGCCACATCTTACAATACAAGGATATGCGGATTTATGCCACAATGATGGACCTATTCACTATCATAGATGAGCCGATTTGCTTACCTTGTTCCTTCAGAGTAGCAGCCCAACAGATTGGCAGTCTTTTCAGTAGCACAGCTACTGTCAGAGTATCCATGGGTCCAGAAGAATACTGAAGTTGTGTTGTATGATGTCCTTCTTTTACACATAGTTTTGCCTTTGAAGTGGAGAAAAGCTTCCAGAGGCATGCCTTTGAATTGCAAAGATGTCAAGCCCTGCTAACCCTGGCTCTAGACTAACTACAGGGGTATGCAGCTCTTTGTGTGGGGACAGGACACAGCCTATTCAGATGTAAGTGAGGCTGTGCCCAGCTCCTCTCTCCCATCCTGCCAGGATGACCCATAGAAGTTTCACCTAAGCTCCCAATATGTGTGGCTGTCTAGGAAGAATACACAAAGCTAAACTGCTAACCATACTCAGTCATGTGACCAGAGACAGGCTGCAGGCCAAATCGCTAGGGCAAGAAAATGCCCACTTTCTAAAAGTGGCATTTTCAGAATTGTAATTTAAAAACCAACTTCAGCACAAGTTAGGATTTTAAATTAGGATTCCAGCGACACCCCACATGAACCCAATATAGCCTCCCATTTGGAAATTATACTTATAAATGTAGTAAGTTAATCCCAATGTTATCCTATGGGAGGCCTTGCAGTAGTGAAAAATGAATGTAAGAGTTTTTCACTTCCAGGACATGTAAAACTTAAAAGTATATACCCTGCTTTTTAAATACTTTTCACCCTGCCCTTTGGGCTGTCCAGGGCATACCTAGGGGGGACATATGCATTAAAAACAAAGGTTTAACTTGCCAGGTCTAAATGGCAGTTTAAAATTGCACACACAGGCTCTGCAATGGCAGGCCTCAGACATGTTTTAAGGACTACTTAAGTGGTTGGCACACTAGTGCTGCAGGCCCACAAGTGCAAAAAGAACAATTGATGGACAGAATGTTAAAGAATGTCAAACATTCACCCCAGTAGAGAGTTCTGGGCCTAAATCCATCGTTTTTGTGCTCCCCATGCCATTCCAGTTTGAACCCAGCCATATGCAAATCAGTCTGACCCTGCACCCAATGGGAACAGTCCAGTCCACACTGCCAGGCCAGATCCTCCCTGGACTGGAAACAAACATCCTAGGACCGGTTTTGGGGTTTCACCCCTCCTCACCCAGGCTAGCTTGACTCCGATGGCATGGAGAGCACGGGACCCACGTCTGGGCATACCTGTCCCACTCGGGGTGACAAATGCAATAAAAACATTTACGAGTAGCATTTAATTTACAGGCCCTGGGCACAAGTAGTGCCACTTTACTAGGCAGTTACAGGTAAATAAATTTGCCAATATGGTGTAAGCCAATATTACCATGTTGAAAGCAGAGAGACCAAGCACTTTAGCACTAGTTAGCACTGGTCAAGTGTGCAGAATCCTAAGATTAGCAAAAATTTGAAGTCCAAAGGCAAAATGTTAGTGGAAACCCCACCAAGGGTACAGAGTCTGAAACATGTCCCCCCTGCTGAGAATGGGGAGAGCTACCAAACCCCTTGGAAGTTCTTTTCACTAAGGTGGAAGAACCTGGAGAGACAATCAGTATTGGCGTGGTCTGTTCCAGGATGGTGTCCCACTGTAAAGTCCATTCTCTGTAGGAAATGAACCACCTCAACAGTTGGGAATTTCCACTCCTCATCTGTATTAACCATCTGAGGGGTTGGTGGTCTGTCTGAACTCAGAAGTGAGCACCCAACAGGTATGGTCTCAGCTTCTTCAGCCCCCAGACCACAGCAACGGCTTCCCTCTCAATTGCACTCCACCTCTGTTCCCTGGGAAGTAACCTTCTACTGAAGAAGGCTACAGGCTGATCCAGGCCCTATTCATTTAGCTGTGAGAGCACGGCCCCTATGCCATGCTCAGAGGCAGTTGTCCACACAATTAATTATTGCGAAAAGTCAGGGGCCTTGAGCACGGGTGCCTTGCCCATGGCCTCCTTCAGGGTGTCAAAAGCTTTCTGGTATGCCTCTTTCCAGATCACCCGACGTGGCTGCTTCTTGGAAGTCAGCTTTGTCAAGGGGGAAATGATGGTGCCTTATCCCTTGACACATTTTCTGCAATAGCAAGTGAAGCCTAGGAAGGCTTTCACCTCTGCCTGGGTCTTGGGGAGGGGGGAGGGCAGTTTGTCCCAAGCAAGAATAGCTTGATTTTTGGCCTAAAGGTGCAGCACCGTGCGTCATCCCACGTGGTGTCCCAAGTACACCACTGCACCCTGCCCTACCTAGCACTTACTGGCCTTGATAGTCAGGCCTGCCATCTGCAGAGCCTAAAGCACTTCCTTCAGGTGGCACAGGTGGTCCTCCCAGCTAGAACGGAAGACCACAAGGTTGTCTAGATAGGCAAGACTGAAGTTCTCCAACCCAGCCAGTACCAGGTTGACCAATGTTCTTCCACGCAAAGGGCATTACCCAGAACTGGAAGTGCCCTTCTGGGTTAGAGAATGCAGACCTCTCTTTTACCCCTGTGGTCAAGGAAATCTGCAAGTACCCAGACATTAAGTCAAATGTGCTGAGGAACTTGGCAGCTCCTATCCGATCTATAAGCTCAGCAGCTAGTGGGATGAGGTGTACATCAATCTTGGTGACCGCGTTGAGCCAATGGTAGTCCACACAGAACATAAGTTTGTGTGTGACACCTGAAGGGGCAGTCTTGGGAACCAATACCACTGGGCTGGACCAAGGGCTGTTTGAGGGCTCACTAACCTCAAACGCCAGTATCTTGGCGACCTCCTCTTTAATGCTGGCTTTCACCTTGTCAGACAACCTGTACATTTTTTTCTTCACAAGCATTTTGCCCCCGTATCAATATCATGGGTACAGCATGTAGTGAGTCCTGGGGTAAGAGAGAATAAAGAGACAAACTGCCCAGCAACTGGCAGCAGTCTCTCTGTTGGTCTAGGGTCAGTGTAGGGGAGAGGCTGACACCCTCCACTGACCAATCCTGCTCCTTAGAAGAAAGGAGGTCCTCCTCCTCCCCATCTTAAGTGACTAGGAGCATGGCTAGCTCAGACCTTTCAAAGTGGGGCTAAAGGCAGCTGACATGTAGGACCCTTAAAGGGTTCCTGGGAGTCTTGAGGTCCACCAAATACCTGACATCACTCTTCCGCTCCTTAACCTCATAAGGTCCAGATAAGTGGTATTGCAGGCTTCTGGGCTCCACAGGCTCCATCATCCACACATTTTGACCAGGCTGGAACTTGTCCAGAGTGCCATTCTGGTCATAACACCTTTTCATGTCCTCCTGGTTGGCTTTCAGATTCTCCTCTGTGAGTTCCCGGAAGCGCGCTGTCTGGTCGCAGAGTGCCAGCATGTAGCTGTCCACTTCCGGGAGGGCTTTCCTGGAAGCCTGCTGCCAGTCCTCCTTCATCAAACTGAGAGCTCCTCTTACAGGATGCCTATACAGCAGTTCCATGGGGCTACAACCAACTCCCCCTTCTGCGTTCACCCTGTAAGCAAAAAAAAGCATGGCAGGAGGACGTCCCACTTCCACTTCATGGGCTCTGACAGGCCCATAATCATGCACTTTAGGGTTCTGTTGAACCTTTCAACAAGCCAATTGGTTTGTAGATGGTAAGAAGTGGAGAACTTGTAGGTTACATCACACTCATTCCACATGGCCTTCATGGACGCTAATATTAAGCTGGTACCACAGTCGGATACTACCTCCTTGTGGAAGCCCACATGGGTAAATATCAGTGTCCTGTCCACTGCGGGCACAGTCACAGTCCTTAGAAGGATACCCTATGGGTACTGGGTGGCATGGTCAACCAAGACCAGGACAAACTTGTTGCTCATGGTTGTCTTAGGGTCCAGGGGCCCAATGATTTAGATGCCCACCCTTTCATAGGGGGGCCAACGACAGAGAAAGGCTGCAAGGGGGCCTTGCACTACCCTCTGACTTGCCACTTCCCTGGCAGGAAGGGCATGACTTGCAGAATGCATCGAGACCTTCCTCATTTGAGGTCGTTAAGAGTGGATAACAAGCCTGACAAAGGTCTTGCCCTTCCCTAATTGACCTGCCGGGCGTGCATCATGAGCCAGCTCCGGTAGGAAGGCCCTGACGCACCGGGGGGACCACCAAACATGTGCTGCACCAGGAACAGGTGCCTTAGCCTCACTATACAGGAGACCATTCTCCCAGTAAATCAGGTGTTTACCAGAAGTGTCACCAGCTGCTTCGGTCTTGGCCCACAAGAGTAGTGCATTCCCTCTGCACCTTGCAGAACTCCTCCCTAGTGGGACCTTCTTCGTGCTTCCAATTGGTGAGCTCAGGCAGGTTCCCCCAGTTCGGTACATTCTGGTGCGTACCCCTAAGGGTCAGCCTCATCACGGACCATGGGAGTTTCAGGGGGCAGGTTTCATGTGCCTCTTGCCCATACTCTTCTTGGCAGGCAATTAGTCCATTCTTTTAGGCTCCAGGCCCTCCTGACAATGCTCTCGAGCTGCCATGAACCATGTGGTCAGGCACACCCACTCAAGCAACCATAACCTAACATCACCTAGTGGGACCTGAGCTCCACATTCTTCCGGCAGTATGCTCCAGGTCTTGGCCAAGCAGACAATCCACAGGCATGGACAGACTCACAGCTAACCTCAATGAACCTGAGACCACACCCCATTCAAAGGTGACATCTGACAATTGTCATACTGACTCCAGTATCTCTCAGAGCCTCCACCCTCTGCCCATTGATGGTGGCCCACTTCCTGTATTTCATAGTACTACTAGGCTTTTGAGTTCTTTGCACCATCTCTCTGTAGCCCAGAGACACTGTGATAACCTTTATTTTGTCGGCCACACTATCTGAGACAATCTCATCCCCAAGCGCTACACTAGCCAATCACAGTGACTTGGGGGGCTGTGCCTGCTTGGGACACTTGGCATTTCCCTTGAAGTGCCCTTTCTGTTGGCACTCATAGCAGCTTGGGGTGTCCTCCCTGAAGAATTACTGTCAGGGAACCATCTCTTTTTCTTTTCAGTTGGGCAATGGGATCCTGACCTAAGGAACTAGTTTAGGGCCCTTTCTAGAACTCCTTGCTTTTATTTTTGTCTCCCCCTCCTTCTTCTGATGGGGACCCTGTCCACCTTTGTGGTGATCCCCCCCCCACATACCTTCTTATGGAATCTGAATAAACTGATTTAGTGCCTAAAAGCGCCAACCGGAGATATCTTTTCACGCTAGATTGGGTCAAATCCAAAAGTTCATGCTGCCCGCAATGGAGCGGGGGTTGTATACAGTCCTAGATTAGTCCTATTGAAGGTTTACCTCAGGTTTTGTGCCCCGCTCGCATTGAAGATGGTCGCCAGGAGCACGGAGAGCATCGCTGGTGGTGGTCGGTGTGGTGCGAGGAGCAGGTCTGGCATCAGGGACAGGTGCGCTGGAGAATTGCAGTAGCGGTACACGTGAGTGGACAATAATTGCTGTGCAAAGAAACGAACTTGCGGTGGCTTGCGCTGATTCTTTGTGCGAGCGGAGTGATTCCAATTGAACTGTCCTGCCTGCAGTCGCCAAGAGCCTAAAAGCTTGATTTAAAGGGCCCAGGAACTGAAATGCACCTCTTGTGGGTCAGGAGCTTGTTGAAGGTGGGTCCAGGAGCTGTGGGGAGCCTGTCATGTCCTTGAAGCTCGGATCAGGAGGACAGCAAACTAACCCTTTGGGGTCCTGGGTTCAAGATGGGTTACAGGTCCAGTACGTATTCCCAAGGCACGAGGGCAGCACAGCAAGTCAGCAGCTCCTTCAGAGTAGCAGTCCGCCATAGGGGTAGTCCTTTCAGCAGCAAAGCAGTCCGTCTTCCTAGCAGAGTATCCACAGGTCCCGAAGTGTACAGAAGTGGTGGTGTCTGAGGTCCTTCTTTTATATACAGTTGTTCCTTTGAAGTGGGAGAAGCTTCCAGAGGCATGACTTTGAAGTGCACAGATGCCCTGACATACCAGCCCTGGCTCCAGAATAACTATAGGGGGTATGCAGCTCTTTGTGTGGGTGTTACAGCAAACAAATGATGGACGGAATACTGAGAATGCAAACATTCTCCCCCAGTCAAAAGATCAGAGTTAAATCCATTGTTCTTTTGCCCACTACGCCACCCCAGTTTGGACCCAGCCATATGCAAATCAGTCTTGACCCTGTGCCCCACGGGACAGTCCGGACCGAACTGCCAGGCCAGGTCCTTCCTGGACCGGAAACAAGCATCCTGGGACCAGTTTCAGGGTATGTCACCCTTCTTCAGCCAGGCTAACTTGAATCCAGTGGCACAATGAGCAAGGGACCCACGTCTGGGCATACCCATCCCACTTATGGTGAAAAGTGTTACAATAAACAAATGATAGACGGAAAGCTGACAGTGCAATCATTCTCCCCAGTCAAAAGATCTGGGTTAAATCCATTGTTCTTTTGCCCACTACGCCACCCCAGTTTGGACCCAGCCATATGCAAATCAGTCTTGACCCTGTGCCCCATGGGAACAGTCCAGACCGAACTGCCAGGCCAGGTCCTCCCTGGACCGGAAACAAGCATCCTAGGACCGGTTTCAGGGTATGTCACCCTTCTTCAGCCAGGCTAGCTTGAATCCAATGGCACAGTGAGCAAGGGACCCACGTCTGGGAATACCCATCCCACTTAGGGTGAAAAGTGTTACAGCAAACAAATGATGGACAGAATGCTGACAATGCAAACATTCTCTCCCAGTCAAAAGATCTGGGTAAATCCATCGTTCTATTGCCCATTACGCCACACCAGTTTGGACCCAGCCATATGCAAATCAGTCTTGACCATGTGCCCCATGGGAACAGTCCAGACCGAATGGCCAGACCAGGTCCTCCTTATTAATTAAGCTATCCTGGCTGAAGAGGGGTGAAACCCCAAAACCGGTGGCATGGTGAGCAAACGAATGATGGATTTATCCCAGATCTCTTGACTGGGGGTGAATGTTTTGATTTGTTCTGCATTCCGTCCATCAATTGTGTCTTTTGCTTTC
Source organism: Triturus cristatus (assembly GCF_964204655.1). NCBI lineage: Eukaryota > Metazoa > Chordata > Amphibia > Caudata > Salamandridae > Triturus > Triturus cristatus. Next base: position 1,158,081,704 of record NC_140585.1, on the reverse strand, counting down.
TCACCCTAAGTGCGCCGGGTATGCCCAGGCGTGGGTCCCGGGCTCACGGTGCCACTGGAATCAAGCTATCCTGGCTGAAGAGTGGTGAAACCCCGAAACCGATCCTAGGATGCTTGTTTCCGGTCCAGGGAGGACCTGGCTTGACAGTTCGGGCTGGACTGTTCCCATGAGGCACAGGGTTAAGACTGATTTGCATATGGCCAGGTCTAAACTGGGGTGGCATGGTGAGCAAAAGAATGATGGATTTAACCCAGATCTCTTGACTGGGAGTGAATCATTTGATTTGTTCTGCATTCTGTCCATCAATTGTGTGTCTTTTTCTCACTCGCCCTAAGTGCGCCGGGTATGCCCAGACGTGGGTCCCGGGTTCACTGTGCCACTGGAATAAAGATATCCTGGCTGAAGATGAGTGAAACCCTGAAACCGGTCCTAGGATGCTTGTTTTCGGTCCAGGGAGGACCTGGCTTGGCAGTTCGGGCTGGACTGTTCCCATTAGGCACAGGGTCAAGACTGATTTGCATATGGCCAGGTCTAAACAGGGGTGGCATGGTGAGCAAAAGAATCATGGATTTAACCCAGATCTCTTGACTGGGGGTGAATGTTTTGATTTGTCCATCAATTGTGTGTCTTTTGCTCTTTGTGTGGGGACGGGATTGAGCCTGTTCAGGTGTAAATGAGGCTGTGCCCAGCTCTTCCCTCCCATCCTGCTAGGATGGCCCATCAAGTCACACCTAAGCTCCCATTGTGTGTGGCTGTCTAGGAGGAATACACAAATCTCAACTGCTAACTACACCCAGGAATGTAACCAGAGACAAGCTGCAGTCAACAATAGGCTAGGGGAAGAAAACGCCAATTTTCTAAAAGTGGCATTTTCAGAATTGTAATTTGAATTCCGACTTCATCATAAGTTAAGATGTTAAATTAGGATTCCAGAGACAGGAGACGTGAACAAGTTATATCTACCCGTTTGAAAATTATGCTTATAAAATGTAATAAGGTAATCCCAATGTTATTTTATGGGAGATATTGGCCTTGCATTAGTGAAAAATGAATTTAATAAGGCCCATAGGAATGAATGGGAAGCAATTCCTTATTTGCGAGTCGCAATTTGCGAGTCGCAATTAAGGAATGCGTAGGAATCGCAAAATATTTGCTGAAACCTACATACATTGCATTTTGCGGGTCTATAATAGCGAATCGGTAAAATTCGCTATTATAGACTCGCAAAATGTGACCTTGATACATCTGGCTATAGATTTACAACAGATAAGAAACTAAACATAGATCCTTTGTTTCACCAGATTTGTTTTGCGAAGAGTCAACTTAAGGCAGTTTATGCTGCCAAGATAATACACAAAACTGGCATATTAGGAGAAGAGACAAAACCAGGGTGTATGCTCGCATATTTATCAAACGAACAAGAAGTACAGCATAACATTTCCGTCACTGCAGATAATTATGAGAAATGACTACTCTCTACAGAAGATATCAGTAACCAGTTTATTGGCTCCTACCCTGAGCTATATAGGGAGACTCTAATGGCTTCAGATAAGGACTTAAAGAGTATTTAGATTCTTATACTTTACCAAAACTAAAGGATATACAGAGTTGGGGTCTGCCAGACAGTCTCCTGGTGAGGCAGCTGTCTCAATGCTATTCTGATCCAGCTATATAAAGTTTTCGCCTTAGCCATTGAGCTACCTTTCTGTAAAATATTAAGGGAGGTCATGACAAAAGGGGTAGCTCTGGAAAGCTGGGAGGAAGCAAATATTTCCAAAGAAAGATAAAGACCTTATCGCCTTATCTATCTCTTAAATTCTGACTTTTAAGTCTACACTCTAATTATAAATGAGAGGCTGGCAGGACAGTTTGAAGGGGTGAGTTTATCTTTTCAGCATGGTCTTGTCGCTGTGCAGGATACAACTGCATACACTAACACAGCCTTATGCCTGATTGACCGAGGAAAGACATTGAATGAGTAATGGAAAAGATGAATCTAGGAACAACATTTATGAGACGTGTACAGGCAGTATATTCTCCACCATCAGCTAGGATTTTGATTAACAGAAAATTAACATTTAAAATATACAATGAACGAGGCTCAAGACAGGACTGCCATCTTTCTCCTACACTATATATGCAGCTAATTGTTATAAAACGTACAGCTGAGATTTAACTGGTTGACGTTTCAAGCTGTTGGATTAATATTACTGCTCATACACACCATATCATTACCTATACCTCTAATCCAGGGGAATTTATAAAAAACAGAGCTACTGGCACTTGAGGTTGGATAAGTGGTAGGTTACAAATTAAAACAAAAAAAGGACTAAAATCTTATTTGTTGGGGGTACATACTTAGATGACCCACAGATAGTTCATGGGCAAAACATTTAGGGGTGATAGTGACGGATGACTACAAAGCTGTATTTAATGTATGGTGAGAGAGCTTCCAAACTGACGAAATGGGGTATCTTTCCTGTTTGGCTTACAGCCTGATTTAATGTTATCAAAACGGCCATCCTCCCCAAATTTCTTAATCTATTCAGATCCTTGCCTCCATATATGCTGATTAAGTTTTTTCGAACACTAGACATCTTGATTTCTAACATCATATGGAATGATAAGAGGCCAAGAAGGACATATAAAATTCTCCATATGCTTCGTGAGAGTGGAGAGTGGTTATTACCAAATGTATGTGTGTGTGAATTATTGGGTGTAACTTTATTGGCTATCCTAAAACACCATGGTTAAGCACACATTTTGTGATATTTTTTCTAGAGAGTCGTTTTAGCTTATTCAAATTTGGAAAGCCAGGATTTTTCAAGCAAGTGAAGTTTAATCATTAGCAACTTTTTACTAGGCATGGGTTGACATTAAAACAATTCTCAAAATGCCTTATGTATATGCGACTAGCATTCCATAGAGTCACAAAGACACTCCAGCTACCCTTGATGACTACTCTAATTTGTGTGGCAGGACATTCGGGTAGAAAAACAGAAGAGGATTTCTCTGAAGACATGCAACTTAAATATTTGAGACAATTAAAAGTGCATTGTCAATTAACAATTCTGCTTTTTTTAAAATATATTTGCAAATTAAGGGTTGCCTTGATAAAATTATGATTAAGCAGAAGAAAGTGTTGTTTAGAAAGACACTCATAAAAACTATTTCTATCAACAGTTCTATTGATTTCCACTTTCTATATAGCTTTCCTGGTAGGGTAGAAAGGATGGATAATCTTTAATTATGGACACGAAAGTGGCATATATGGATAGAGACACCTAAAGAACCAGAATTCTTAAGTAGCCTACTGAAGAGATTTGACACGTTAGTGCCCATATGCTAGCTCTTGCTTACCTGAGGCAGAGATCGGTATTTCCAACCCCACTAAAGGCAACATTACTTTGTTATTGGTGTTACACTGCCACACTGCATCTTTCTGTTTTGAGGCCGTGCAGCTTTGCACAGTATGTGTCCGGGGCAAGTTTGCTTCCTGTCAGCAGCGTTTCAGTAGAATTACACGCCATGAGGCTGTTGTTTCCTGCAGCATCTCTGTAATGCTGGAGGCAGGGAAGATTTGGATTGAATAATTTAGTAGCCCATGCCAGATTTTCTTCCTTCGGGTATGGCCTACTCTTACAAGCATTTAGTCATTGAATTGCCCTAAGGAAGATGGCGGCCTATCATTTCCTGTTTCTTTCCCCTAATTTACTTCCTCTTCTGGACTACAAAAAGTCTAGACCATTTCCAACTCAGGTCTCAATTATGATTGTTTGCCTGTTGCTCGCTCATTGAACTCACAGGTTTTACTTTGTATCCTGCTTCTTTCTTCAAGCTTAATTCCACTGCTCATCCTGTTGACTGGCCTGGCTTAGTGAAAGTTTTTTTTTTTTTTTTGACTGCATGCTGTTTTTTCCTTCCATTGTGCTTCACTTCTGGTTGAAATACTACCTGTGAAATTACTGAAATATGAAGTTGCTACTTGAAGTGGTTAGCCCTTTCTTCGCCTCAAGAACTGACTTCACCGATCCCCTAAGAGATCTGCCCTTGACACCATACTACCCATTTAAGGGCATTACAATATAGGACATTTTTTGATTCCTACATTACACAGGCCAAGATAGTGAAATGGAGAGCATATGAGTTGGGCAGATGCCATAGATGCTTCATTGCAGGGCGCAGATAGGATCCATATGTTTGCTACCTACCCTGCTCTGGGCGGATATTGTGATAGAATATTCAACACACTGAACTTAATGAGTAAGCAGCCCAATATTAAGGTACATGGCTGCTCCAGAAGTTGTGCCGACCCTGTGTGCTGGGCTCCTCAGACCATGGTAGAGATACTAGAACTCAGTAAGTCCTACAAAAGGTGTATGAAATGACATTCAAAGCTCCAGTCAAAACCCATAACAAGATGTAAAGGAATGTGGACTGAAAGGGGAATGAGGAAACTTGGTTCCTTAGCAAGGCTCTACATAGTTTAGAAGAAAGGACCTAATGCAATGCTGCATTCATTGCCATGAGGTTCACAGTAGTCCCAATTCCAGTGCCACACTCACCATCTTAACATTTACTATGTGCAGTTCGACATCCTGAATGAGTCGGATGCAGACCAACAGAGGACAGATCTTGGGAAATAATATTGCACAATTACAAATGCAGCACTGAGCATGAGTTGGGAGAACACCAAGGCACGCATTCCAGGAAATGACAAAACAACAAAGAAAGGTGGTAGGGAAAAGTTTTGCGCTGAGAGGTAACAGTGTTCAAGAAATAAAATGTCTTAATTGAGCTGTTGCTTCAAAGGTTAACCTTACGATGACCACCCCACATCGTAAATTGTGGGCAAGCCCACTTAACAGTTCAAAGATAGAGGAAAACCGAGCAACGTAGCTCATGTATCAAAGGTCAAATAGTAAACAAAAGTCGAAAAAGGAGTCGTTTATTCTACAATCAAGCAAATGAAAGAACTGGGCAACCAGTTAGAGTCCCTTCATCTGAAATATGAATAATTAAAGAACTGTGCAAGGAAGGGCAATGTCTGACCTCAGAAATTTCCAGAAGTAGCCAAGGAAGTGCTGCTGAGAGGTTTTCTGCAGTACACGGAACTGGTCTCTGTCCAAATACAGAACCTGAAAGACAGAAGGGAAATTAATATAGAGTACACATAGTTGGGTCACAGAGACATACCAACGCTAATACACCATGAGATAGAGAGTAAAGCAATCATATCCCCCAAATAAACTCCTAATCAAAGAAGCAGGATGGGAGAGCCTTGTAAGAGCTACTCTACTGTTGCTGCAGGACTTATAATCATCCCCATTGGCCAAGAGAAAACAAACCCAAAGTAGAAGATCTTCTAAAGAGGAAAACACACGTTGATGGATTTTCTCATGTGGCATACACTCTCACCTGGAAACAAGACCAGCATATCGCCTCTGCGGAAGAAGGAATGTCCCTTCTCGGCCTACAAAATGGATACGATTATGAGCCAACACAAGAGCAAGAATCGGGCAAACTGACTTGCCGGGCAAATGGGCAATGGGCGATTCAGAGACAGAGACCACAGAGGAAAAGATGCTCAATAGAACAAGGAAAACTCAAAGCTGGGGTTGAAACAGCTCCCCTTTAAAGAATAGTCTCACACAAATGAAAACATCACTGCAACAAAGGTCACTCTGAGCACTAACCGGACTAAGGGTAATATTTAGAATTATACAAGAAAGGAATTAGGAACATCCTTTATTAGGTCCTTCTAAGTATTCCATGACTAAAGTTAGAAAGGCGTCAAGGTGAATAGGTCTGGAGCTAAAAAGGCCACAGACTGATCTATGGAAGACAGGTTCCAATTAAGGAACTATACTTTGTGTGATTAATGCTGTTTTTCTGTTTTTCTTTGTTTAATGATACTTTACATTTGTGTGTGTAAACTGAAGGGGTGACAGATAGGATAGGAATGCCCTGAATGGTGAACGGATGTGTACCCTTTCCCTGAGTGCCTTACTGCTTGTAAACCTGGCACCCTCACTTTTTTGTTTGGCATTGATATTATGTTAATCTAGCCTGTGTGCAGATGCCTAGTCCTACCCCTGTTAATGGGATGTACAGATCCTGTTATATGACCTGGAGGGGTGTACAAAACGTACCCTCATAGCGCATAGGACTAATGTCTGTGGCCAAGGTAAGACACATAGGGATATATGTATCAAGCCCATTTCCCGTTCGCAAACGGGCCGATTCTCAGAATCGGCCCGTTTGCGAACGGGAAAAAGCCTTTTGGGATGTATCATCCCAAAAGCCCCTCGCAAAATAGGGAATCGCAAAGTTTGCGATTCCCTATTATGCAATAGCATTTAAGAAACGATTCCTTAAATGCAATGCAGGAAGCACCCAAGCTGTGCGATTTTGGCTCAAGGAATCACAAATTACCACCAACTTCAAGTTGGTGGTAATTTGCGATTTCTTTAAAAAAAGCACTTTTTGCATTTTTCAAAGTGCCATGTGGTGCACATACATGTCCTTAGGGAATGTATGGGCGCCACATGTGCACACATACTTATTTCAGGGGTGCAACAGGGTGTCCTTTTGACACCCTTGCACCCTTGAAATTGCATTCACAATTTAAGAGTACCTAATGGGTACTCGCATATTGCGATTGTCTCCCCATTCATTCCTGTGGGCCTCTAGGCCCATAGGAATGAATGGGACGCCATTCTTTAATTGCGACTCGCAATTTGCGATTCGCAATTAAGGAATGCTAAGGAATCGCAAAGTATTTGCGATTTTTTATTTACATCTTGTTTTGCGATTCTCAAATAGCGATTCGCTAATAATCGCTATTTGAGAATCGCAAACACATTCTTTGATACTTATGCCCCATAAAGTGGTAGTAGCAGTATAGCAAATTTTATGAATTACCAAAGTGACTAGAATCTTTTCTCTTTTTCAGGCAGAGGTTAGTCCACTGACTCCACTCATATAAATCACGGCTGTTATGTGATCCCCAGATCTTTGTGCTGACTTTTCTTGTGTGTGTGCACAGTAAGTGTGTAGCACATGTATGATAGTATGACTCTTTGTGTGGTGGGAGTCTGAGTACATGGAGAAGCGGGATCTATTTGTGATGAACCCTGGGCGCAGCTGGCGGAGTTGCTCTACGTGGAGTTCCACGGAGTTGGGCAGAAACTCTGGGGAACTCCACTCCGCGCCTCCACCCTGCCCCCTAATTACATATATCTTTTCTTACAATAAATAGGATATAAATAAATACACTTACCTTCTACTCGGCGTCTCCGGGCTACCCTCCTCCTCGCCGTGGTCTCTGCAAACCCCTACGTCATCCGTACGTCGTGGTATTCGTGATGGCCCCTAATTTAGCTCGGCTCAAGATTAGGGTGGAAACAGGTTCTCCAGACAGTAGAAGTGCATTGAATACATTCCTATGGCTGGGGGGTGCAGACAAAGATTGACACTGAAGTCGATAGAGACGGGGCGCCCCTCAGAAATTCAATGAGGAATTTGTAAGCTTACGACCCCTGATCAGTTCTTTTTGATCTCTGCCATTTGGTAGTTGGTAGAGTTGAGGAGTCGGAGTGGTTCTGTTGTTCAATGTGAGGAACTTTCTGGGTAGGGCCTTCCTTTTTGTCCCTATCTGACCACTGCTTTAGGACTGCTGATGGCAGCCAGGTGCATAGCTCACATATTTCATTGTGTCCTTGCTTTGGATACTCCTGCTTAGAGCCAGCATCACTGCTACCTTCGATCCCAACTTTGCCATTCTCTTTGTTCACCATCTAGAGAAAACACACGTCCTCACTACAAACAATCCATTCATCGACCATATTACCCTTTGGCGTCGATACATCGACGATATACTTCTATTGTGGAAGGGCTCCACCCTTAGCCTGAACTCCTTCATTGATTGGCTTAACCACTCTCAAACCCACCTGAAATTCACTCACGAATCCAAATCCAATGACCTCCCCTTTCTGGACATCACGATACATGCAGAAGACAACAAAATCGGTACATGCCTATACCGCAAACCAACCAAAAGGAACACCCTACTGCTATATTCCAGCTACCATCCGCGAGATCTCAGAGATGGCCTCCCCTTTGGTCAATTCCTTAGAATCTGCAGGAACTGCAAATGGCGGAAAGACTACTTTAGAGAATCAGACATCCTCATACAAAAACTACTTGACAGAGGCTACCCCAAACGTCTGTTCACCAGAGCTCGTAAAAGAGCCTGGTACTGTCACCCGGAACATCTTCTCACACCACAACCCCAAAAAACCTTGACCAGGATCCCCTTTGTCTCCAAATTCAGCCCGTGCAGCAACAAAGTCAACAAGATCATTAAACGCAATTGGCAGCTGCTACAACCGTGTGAAACATTCAAAGAAGCTCCTCTTTTTTCATACCAACGTGGCAGCAATTTAGCCACACATCTTGTCCATGCCATCACATGGCCAACGGAAAGACCAGGCAGATAGACGATCACAACCACCTGAGGCCTTCCCCCCGCCATTGGACATTACAAATGCCAAGCATGTATCTCACAGCCAGCACTAAAGACTTCACAACTAACAACCACACTACAAACTGAAAACCCTCACAAACTGCAGATCCCAAAATGTCATCTATGTGATCCGCTGCCCCTGTGACCTCATCTACATTGCACAAACGACACACATGATCAAACAAAGAATAATCCAACACAAAAGCCGCATCAATTGCAAAGTACTCACTGCCCCCTGGTCGCGCATTACATTCAAAAGAATCACTGCGACACAGACATTTCCGGGCAAGTAATAGACCAACCCACACTCCCGATCAGGGGCGGCAACATGAAAGCAGTACACAATAAATGCAAATGCAAATGGATGACTATCTGCGACTCTGTCCACACAGGCCTGAACACCATAGATGAGTGGAACAGTACTATTGCACTCTAACCACTCCTTCCACTCCACACGAGCAGGGCCTCCCTCGCTCATCCCTCCCGATATCTCCTTTCACCTTCAATCACTGGCTACCTTGTTTTCTTCCTCTCCCCCACCCTAATTTTATACTGATAACCTTGTTATCCATGATTCAATTTCAGTACCTACATGTGACATTTGTACTATTGGTCCCCGCACATGTGCTCATCCTCCAATGTTCACATACTCAAGCTGTAAATAATTTGTATTGATCCATTGTGCTCATGTGGCATGCTGCATATAGACCTCTTCACATGCTCTTTTTCCCGTTTCCCTTCTTCCTCTGTCCATTTGTCCATTTGTTTAAAGCTGTACATCACCTTTAACTGTTTTAGAAGTTCGTGTTCGCTAATAGTGCTTGCGAGTATACGATATACGATTGTTTTAACTGTCACACATGCAGTCTAGTGGTTCCCCTCTCCCTTTTCCGTTCCCCTCCTTGCTCCCACCCCCTCACAAGCACCTCCACCTATCACAGGGCTTCATTATTCTTGTCATCGGCCCACGATCACATGACCGGCAAACTCGACGTATCGCTTTAATACACCGCCGTGCGCTCGCAGCTCATTTACCTGCCCTCACTCTCAGCGGAGAGTCGCCAGCACCGGCACCCCCTCTCGTTCTGATTCATTCCTGAACCACAAGTAAGTTCTTGCCTTGCGCTCGCCCTCTGCCTCTCCTAGGAACCCCATCCCTTGTTCAGCACCTTAATTTCATTTCCCTCCCTTCCCCAGCTCCTCCTCGCCGAGACCGATTTGCCGTCCCCCCTGGACGGGCTTACTCGTTGCCCGCCTCCTTGACTTGCTATTTACCGGCTATCACTCGGCTCTCAAACACGCTTCCCTAGCGTGCTCCCACAGGTAATTACGGCGCCTTCTACCTTTCACACTCTCTCTTGAGCACACTGGCTCCACCACCATCCGGACAGTCACTGACCACCTTTTCCCTTCTCCCTTCTCCCTCCAGCCCCCCTTCGACACCGAATTGCGGTGCATTAACAATGGGTTGATTGCTCGCCCGTTCCACTGTTTGATGCCTCATCCTCTCTTGGCATCCACCTTTACACGTGCCTCGGCGCGGTTTCTCCAGGTATTTTCTAGCGACCTGCGCGCATTCTAGTCTGTTTCACACCCCTCGTTTCCAATACTCTCGCCCTCCTCCTCTCTGTAGGACATCCCATCTGGAGTCCTGAACTTCCTGACTACCACTCGACTGATTTGGACACGGGACCGTGTCCTTTCAAGTTATTTCTGCCTTTCTCATTACGACCATGACCCTACCCCCCACCCTTTTTTCCCTCATTTCTTCCCTGCGCTTACCATTCACGGCACCCCTCCTTGCTGTTTTTACCTTTACACCCTCTCTATGTCCCACCTTGCCGACAGTCGCCCAATTCTGATCTGCACGCGCTACACCCACCCCTTTCCCCCTTCCTAATACCACTCCCTCTCTCCCCCATGTACAGCACAGCTTTAAAACCGACAACCCGGTCCTGAAGATGATCCTGAGTTATAGGATCGAAACGTCGTTGACCGCTCAGCGCAAATAATAGCGCACCATACGCTGTGGTTCCTTCAAACAATTGCCCTAAATTTCAAATATATTAAAACACTACCGGAACCACCACTGTTCACTGTATATATTGAGTCACCAATCTCACCTTGCGCCGTATTCCGCTGAATACACATTGTCACTTGCATCGCCACTTGTTGTGTCACTTACACAATTTAGCACCAAGTTCAATTTCAGGTTGTTTCTATGCAATTCTTTGCTTACAGTGCTGCTACAACTGTACTCAATTATGCTTTAAATATACGATGCCCAGTGCTCCTTTCAAACAAAATGTTGTTCCCAAGAGTCTCCCTTCTTCTTTGCTGCAATGTATGTGACATGCTTGTCTAACTGTCTTACATGAATTACACCTGCTGAGATATTGTTGTTATTTCCTACCATAACTTAGCACTGAGTTTGTACCTGAGGAACTGCTCAAAATGATATTTAAAAGAGAAACATCCCAAAGCAGTTCTAAAACCTTAGACAGTTAATCCACATCCCTGTTTAGAATATATGCATAAAGGTGGGATACAAGCAACAGTACTTGGTTCCAATTCTGATTTCTTGAAGACCAAGGAAGGGAGCGCTCTGCAGGGTACTCGAAGGACTGCTGTGTGACCACGGTTGGTTTCTGAATGGCAGCTAGTCTTCCAGAGGTGGGGGGGGCATTACTTGAAGTCTGCACTTTCTGCTGAAGGAGCTGAGGATCTGTCTGGAGGCTAAAAGTCTGCCTGACTGCCTGTGGAGAGAAAGGGAGTGTGCCTGGCGATGCAGGAGGAGATACTGTTCAGGAGGGGAAGCATGGTGAATAACGAGCGAGAGTGAGAGTTTGCAACAGGGACCAAAGCCAGGACGAACAGTGTATGGAAGGGTTCTCCCGGTCTCCCTAAATGGTTCTGATCATGAACTGTTTCTGCAAAAAGCAAGTATTGGGTGAGATTGGCTGTTCACCATGACTGAGAGATTGGTGCTGCTAATGTCAGAGTTTGAACACTCTTTCAACAACGAGGTGAACATTCTGATCAGCCTGGAGGCCACAACTGCTGAAGTCATCAATGAGGTTGAGGCTGGCTCATATGCAGCACCTGCTGTACCAGCATCCAGTCTGTTCGTGGCCTAGATAGGTCAACGCTGCTGAAGACGACAGCGAATACTTGGAGCTGCCTTGCTGAAACCTTCACAGTTTCCAGGTTCCTAGTGAGGCCACCATCATGGTCCCGACAGCTGAGTGGTCAGAAGCTGCTACCACATGAGCAGGAGCGCTGCATGCATCTCTCACCCAAACTGCAAATTCAAGACGCAGACATCTGTGGAGCTTGATAACTGTGGGAGAAAGAGAAACTGAGTAGCAGACTGAGGTCTGCCAAAAGAACTATGACTTTTTGTGATGAACCACAAGAGGTGAAAAGCAAACTGAACTGTTGAGCACGTATATACCTTGAGGGTGTTTGAGTTTACTGCATGTATGCCTGAGCGATGCCAAATCACAGATCAGATACCAGGGATTACAGATGCTGGGAACTCTGCAGTCCCATTTTAAGGTTTTTTGGTCCACTGAGACAAACTTTGGGGTTGCTTACTTTTATTTTGTAAACAGATTTTTATTAGTTTTACCATCTAAACCATCAGTAGAAGTACAGGTCAGATAAGCACTGTATAGCAGTTGCACAATATCAACATTTAACTGTAGACAGCCCAGAGTTTGGGGCCCCTTCCTTAACTCATACTTGAGTGGTCATTTAGATTTTGCAGGCCAACTGGTAAATGTCTGAGTCAGTGCTTAATTTGAGCCAGTGGTTGCCGGTGGGAGCCACTGGCACAAAGATTTTGGGGACTGGCACTTATTTTTCTTCATTAGACAGTTATCGAGAAGAAGAGAAAACCAAACAAAGTGGAAAGACGAAGGAAGAGGAAGATGGAAAAACCGCCATAAATTGAGAAAGCAGGAACTTTGACGAGTGAGAAAAAGGGGAAGGGAGTGTCAGGCAGTGGATTAAAGAGGCATGAGGTGGATTCAAGATTTTGCAGCCTTGGTATTCGGCATGCCAACATTTAATTGCACTGGCCGCAGGCTTCTAAGCAGATTTTTGGACACCGGCATTCATTCTATTGCAAATTAAGCACTGCCTCTAGCAGTCCAGCCACACCCAACCTACTACATTTGGAGTTGGCTACCATATTTTGGTTACCTTTTTATATCTGACTACAGATAGCTTTTGCTATCTGACAGGCTTCATGTCATCAATCTTTTTAAAAAGTAAAATAGGAAGTGCAGAAGGAGAGTAGGTTTTGAATCAATCTCTAGTCATAGGATTTCACATGTTTATTATTGCTTTGATGAGTTCTCCACCAAGGCTGTGGCCTTTTTGTTGATGTTGACATTTTACCAAAAGTGTTTTATCAAGGTTTTGGTATTGGGGCGACAAGAAGGACTTTAGTTAGCCAGTGTCTGTTCTGTAGTGTATTTACTTTCCAAAGGCAAAAAATGTTTTATTATTAATGTATGGATTTGATGTTTAGGAATTGCTGCTGTTCGGATGCCTTAGCCTATCATAAAAGCAGTACTTATCACTATTCACTGCTGGATATTTATTTGTTTTACTTTGCTGTCATGATAGCATTTTGCTGGATTTAAGGCTTTTTGGTCACAAAGTAAAGTTATCCGCACACATGGAGTTTCTTAATGGTGCAACAAAAATACCAACCCTTTGTCGGAAGTATCTACTGTGCAATATTCTGCTGCGTAGCTCTTGTAAGGTCACCACTTACAACGTAAACTTTGTCTTCTGGATTCTTTTCATAACACTTTTCATTGAGGGTTCAGCTTTAGTTACAGACAGCTTGTCTGGCAAGACCCTATATCACAACTACAACAACACATACCATGCAACATAAAATCTTCAGAAATGGGCCTTGGGGACCCAATGGTCCTATACAAGGAAAACATCACCTTGTGGGCCCCTATCATTACCAATATTTTGAACATTGCAGTATGTCACAGGATTATGACCTCCTGGCAGCTTGCTGTAATAGTTCTCATATTTAAGAAAGGTAACAGGCAAGATCCCTGCTGCTACAGGCCAATATCTCTGTTGGATTTGGTAGTAGAAGTTGTTGGCCAATTTCTCCTGTCTAGAAGAGAGTCTTGGGTTCAGCAGTCTAGTGCCATCAACCAAATCTATCAAAATTCCTTACGGAATCAAACTGTCAACTGCCCCGTCCCTCGCCTTCAACGGGGAAGTCGATATTGCCATATTCAGAACTGGTAACGTTATTATTCAAGCATCTGAACATCACCTCAACATTTTTGACATCCATTTCAGTAACCTGGCCTATCAACTCTCCCTTCAGGTTCATAATCCCTCATCAACTCAACTGCCTTACGCCCATGTGACTTCACCCTCTACCCCCATTCAGGCCCTCCTTCCCCTGCCCTTCCCGACCTCACTCACAGTCTCTAACGGGGCTCCTCTCCTCTGCGGAGGTCTCCCGGCCCACGCTCTCCCAAGACCGTTTGATCTCTGACCTACTCTTACCATTGATCTCTCCCCTCCTGCACCTACCATCTTCCCAGACTCTCCCCCTCACTCTCTTCCTACTCACTTACCTCCTCTCGGGACTCCTTCCACATTCTCCTCTATGTCCAAGTCTCCGACTCCGACTCTTTCCATCGACCAATCCCCTCCTGTCCCTACCATCCTCCCAGATTCTCCCTCTAACTCTTTTCCTACTCACTTGGCTCCCCTGTGGTCTCCTTCTGCACCTTCCTCTATGTATAATTCTCCGACTCCTAACGACATCCCTCCCAAGCAATTTGATGTGGTTTATGTCTGCAACCCTCCCTCTCTCTCTCTCTCTTTACGCATCCCCTAACTCTATGACTGACCCGAATCACTCCATGCAGAATCCATTTAATACCTGTCTGAACACTGCTCTGACTCCCTCCTCTGTCCTTGCTCACCCTCCACTTGTTGGATTGCCTTCCCCTGGCAATATAGTCCCCACTCCATCCCCTTCCTCCTTCTCTGTGGATTTCCCCCCCAACTTTTTTGCACAGACACTAATCAGCATAGAACGCAAACTCATTGCTTTGGCTACTGAATTAACACGGCTCAGAGGGAATATTACCATCCTTAACTTCAGGGCTTTCCCCATAGTCTATGATACTTTTCACTCTTGTTCTCGTAACTTCAACCTACATATCCAATGGCTGACCACACCCCTTTGCAGACGAGCACACAGGCCTCACCGTGCTGTTTGTTACCTCTCCACTGCTGACCTAAATGACCTGTGCAACTCCTATTTACCTAAGCCACTGATGACAGATCACCTCCCTTACTCCAGCATCCCAGTAATTGTGGGCTTAAACAGAGTCCCTTCTATTCCCATCTCACCTAGACCTCCATCACAACTCACCATCACCCACTCTCTTATAACTGCTAAGGATAACCCTAATCCTCTTTCTTGCATGCTTGTTAACTGCAGATCGGCAGTTCTACATGCTACTGAAATTGCAGAAACAATCCTCAGTGAGGCTATAAACATTGCCTTCCTCACCGAAACCTGGCTCAATGACCACAAGACGGCCATTCTTGACTTACTCCACCCCCCCCCCACCAGCTACTCCATCATTAGGCAGGACACACCCGGCAGAAAAGGGGGTGGTCTAGCCATTATCTATAAAACTGAATTTCAACTCTCCCTTATAAAGAACACTGATCACATGACATTTGAAAACCTTGGCGTTGAACTCACTGTCAAAGGCTCTCCTCCGATTAGACTATATAACATCTACCACCCTCCGGGTGAGCCTTTCCTCTTTGCTGATGAATTATCCAACCTTCTCACTCACTTCTCCCTTTCTGCCTCCAAAAATCAGTTTTTAGGAGATTTCAACATCCACTGGAATAATTCAGTTGATCCCACTGTTAGGCGCCTCATTAACCTTCTGGAGATGAATGACCTTAAGCAACTATTCCACAAGCCTACCCATATCAAAGGGGCTACACTTGACGCTATCATCGCTAGCACTGACTTGGTCTCCCTTACCAACATCATCCCCATCGACTGATCTGACCACCATCTCATTCTGTTCAAGATCGCAACAAGCACCCCACTCCCCCCAGCAGTTAATAACAAACCCAAGATGTGGACCAGAAACCTTAATCAAGTCCCCCCTAGTGAACTTGAGACTAAACTTCAAGCTCAACTACAATTCATCCCTCTGTCCCCAAAACGCTAATGAGCTCACTGAACATTTCAATACAGCTATTTGTGATGTCCTAGATCAAGTCGTTCCACTCAAACTAAAACAACAAAGAAAAATACAATCCAAATCTTGGTTCAATCCTGAACTCAATAATGAAAGAAGACAACTCAGACTTTCAGAAAGAACATGGAGACAACACCTCTCACCCTCTCATCTTGCCTTCCTCAGATCTGCAAGAGCAACTTATAAGAAGCACATTTTCAAAGAAAAGGCATCTTTCTTCCGTGCCCAACTTGATCGTGCCAAAAACAGACCCAGAGAACTCTTTAACATTGTCAGAGAACTAATGTAATCTGCCCGCCAGAGCTGACGGCCTCTATACAAAAATGTAGGTAAATTGCCAACTTCTTCTCGGAAAAAATTGCTGAAATTGATCAATCCTTACCTCAAATTGTGGCCCTGCCTAGCCCACAATTGGTAATAGACATACCTCCTTTTTCGACACCGTCCCTCCCGCCTAATCCTCCCACTCACCTACCCATTCCAACTATTTCTGGTGACATCCTTTCCAACTTACAACTGAAAAATAACGCATCCTGGTCTAATTTCCATCATATGACTGAGCTCAAAGTCTTTAATATCATTGCGAAATTAAAGCCGACCTCGCACACTAAAGATCCACGCCCATCTAACCTAGTTCATAACCTTAACCACATCATTGCCCCATGTTGGACAAAAATCATTCACACCTCTTTTGCCACCAGATGCGCCCCGACTCCCTCCAACTCGAGCAAATCATTCCCATTCTTAAAAACCTTACGGCTGACCCTAATGATCCGAACAACCTCCGCCCCATCTCCAACCTCCCACTTCTAGCTAAAACCCTTGACAAATGTGCATTACTTCAACTGAACGACCACATAGGCAAATTCAACTTACTTGACTCCTTACACTCTGGCTTCAGGAAAGGCTGTAGCACAGAAATCGCCATGCTCAACATTGTTGATGACATTCACTGCTCCTTAGACAACGGAGAGGCTTGCCTTCTTATCCTCCTTGACTTCTCTGCAGCATTCGATACAGTCAATCATTTTTCCTTACTGGAATCGCTTAAAACTTACTCTGGCCTAAATGGTTTGGTCCTCAAATGGTTCACTTCCTACCTCCAGCACAGAACACAACAAATAAAAATCAACTCCTGCCTCTCCAATCCTACCCGTCACCATGGGTGTCCCCCAGGGCTCAATTATCTCCCTCTCTCTCTTCAACCTCTTTATGGAACCCCTTACACTCATTTTGAAACAAGCCGGAATCAACTATCACCTCTATGCTGATGACACCCAACTCTACTATCAGATCAAATCCCATACTGATGTACTTCATTTAAACAACACCCTGAGCATGATTAAATCTTGGTTTTACTCCAACCATCTTAAATTGAACCCTAACAAAACGGAAATTATTATTTTCTCTCCAAAAAGCAACTGCCTCCCTATCCAAGGCTGGATCTCTGACCTCAACGCCCTCAACTGTCCGCTCGCCTTATCAAACTCAGCAAAATCCCTAGGTTTCATTCTTGACAAAAATTTGGCACTGAAGGACCATATAAATAACTCAGCCAAAGGAGCACTTTTCACTCTCAGACACCTCGAGAAAATCAAACCCTTCATTCCTCAAGACGACTTCAAAAGGGTTGTACAATCACTAGTCCTCTCCAAACTGGACTACGGCAATGCTATCCTCACTGGAACCCCTAAAATCCAACTAGCCCCTCTTTAGAGCTGTGCTCAACTTGGCGGCCAGGCTCATTACCGTCTGTAAACGATTTGACCACATCACGCCTGCCCTCAAATACCTAAATTGGCTGCCCATCGAAGGAAGATGCATTTATAAGACTGCCTGCATCACGCACAAAGCTCTCCACTAACAAGCCCCGTCGTACCTAACAAACAAACTCAAAAAAGCGGGCTGCTCCAGACTGATGAGAAGCTCCACTGCGCTCCTCTGCGTCCCCCAGTTACTAAAAAAGAAATCCACCAAATCTCGCTCTTTTTCGGGAAATGCTCCGAACATCTGGAATGCCCTCCCGAGCGACCTGCGCTGCAACCCCTCCTACTTCAGCTTTAAAAAAGACCTAAAATATCACCTTCTCAACAAATATTGGAGTCTATAATTGCGCTTCCGACCTGGCTATTCACTTCCCCTACATTGGTTATCTTTCTGCTCACCTGGCTTACCTTTCACTCTCCCTTTTACTCCTCCTTTTATGTACCCTGACCTTGGATCTCCCTGGTCTCTCTGCTGTCCTAGCAGCTCTAACTTCCACGCTGTTTAGCTGTTTGTGGGCACTCTCCCTTGTTCCCCCGTAGTCCTACCCAAGCCCCCTACCTCTATAACTTGTCCTTCCCTGTTGATACTCTTTTTGCTGCTCTGAGTCATCACCTCCATTTTACTATTTAGATGTTTTATAAGCTGTGAATCACCCAGAATTCTGCCACCCTTGACTTAAGGCAGAGATGTGCTTGCTCTTGACTTGATTTGACTTGTATTTTGCTTTGAACTATTGCTTTTTTCGGACTGCTGCTTGCTCATGTAAAGTGCTCTGATACCTCCGGGTCTACCCAGCGCTATATAAAACCTTACAAGTAAATAAATAAATAAATAGGGTGCAATATGGATTCAGAGAAGGTTTTGGAATGCAGGAACAGTGCCTCAATTTTAGCTTACTGATCATAAATTATACAATAGCGGAAAGGGTTCTTTCTTTCTTGCATTTATGGACCTAAGTAGTGCTTTCAATCGTGTAAATCGCTCCAAATTGTGGCCGATGCTTGCTGAGAAGGGTTTCCCCTAGCCTTTGATCAATTTCTTACGTGCACTACCTTGCGGGGTATCAGCTTTGGTTGGGTATGGAGGGAGAGTGTACTGATACCTTTGGGTTGTCTGAGGTGTTAGACAGGACTGGGTCTTGGTGCTGATTTTGTTCCTTTTGTACTCAAACGGTCTGAAACCCTTTTTATTAGCTAAGGGGATGGACCTCACAAAGGTAAATTCAACCCCTGTTCCGGCTCTGCTTTATGCAGATGATACATTGTTTCTATCTTACACGTCCAGCGGTTTTTGGGGCTTATTAAGAACGTTGCCCTTTTATGGACAACTTAGACCTCAAAACCAATATATCCAAAACCCACTTTATGGTGTGAGGACAACAAAATATCAAATTCAGACCCATATCCATTAAGGGAAATCTCATTACAAGGGTAACTGAATTTCCCTATCTTGGCAAGACCTATGACTCTAGAAGGGTGGCGGCTGCTCGGTGGAAGCAGCAGTGGGGTAGGGAGGGGAAAGAGGGGGAGGAGGGAGGTTAGTAAACAAATTCACTAACCTGCTGACCGGCCGGCCGTCTGGCCGGCCGCTGCCTGTCCTCCGTCCTCTTCATCTTCTTCCTGGCTTCTTCTATTCAAACAGGAAGCAGGAAGCACCCGGGCTCCCTGGCTTCCCATAGCCAATCACAACGCGTGATTGGTCTGAGTGTCATGGTTCGGCGCTCAGCCAGGGAATGGGAGCCTGGGCATGTTCTCCATCCAGGCTGTAATGCAGCCTGGGTGGAGAACAAGCAAAGTGTGTTTGAATGTTTGGCCGGCCCGACACGGCTAGCCAACATTCATGGGCACTTACATAGTGCCCACCACTCCTCCCCCTGCTCTGAAAGAAGAGCAGACCCGCCCACCCCATCAAGACGCCTCAGCAGGAACAAATAAAATGATAATAACATAGAGTTATTATCATTTTATTTTTACTTTTTTCTTCACTACAAAAAGCAGTGGGGAGATGCTCCTCCGCCTTAGTGGAGGAGCCACCACTGCTCTAGAAGTAGTTTGTCATCCTGCATCTCAAATCGCTGCCTTCCTTTTACCTGCTCCCTTGGGGTTTTGTATGATGTGTTTCGAAAACTCAGTAGCAAACCCGTTTTACCCCTTCTAAAAATATATAAAAAGAAATGTGTACCTGTTCTGAATAATGGGGCAGGAATCTGGCGCTTTCGAGAATGCACTAGGTTTCAACAGGAGGAGAATTGTTTTTGCGGGCGCCTACTGGGAGTAGGCCCAGGTAGCCCACATTATTTTTAGATCTCGCCTAGGCAGCGCACATGCGTTGCTCTAGGAGGGAAGTTAGCCATCGGTCTGCTCCTTTTCAAGCACACTCGTGCTTGTGCTGGCATCCACCTAGCGGGAGCAAGGAGCGGCGCGCGTGGTAATTGAAAACATATGTCTCTCTATCGCCGCCGCTGCTTGCTCCCGCAAGGCGGATGCCAGCACAAGCACGAGTGCATTTGCCTGCTCCTTCGCGGCCGTGGGCCCGCGCCTTGCTCCCTCACGCTTGTTCATTATTTTCATGTGCCGCCAAGAACGCCTTTCGAGAGTCCACTTTTCATTATTTTTTTCACCTCCCACAGGTTTCTGACATCCCTTTCTGTCTCTTCCCAGCTGTTCTCCATGCATACCTCTTCACTTTCACCCTCCTTCAAGCTCCCCCCTCTTTCACAGCAGCGTGCTCAGTCTGTTAGGAAAGGATTCCTCGGGCGCTGCCTCCACCCCTCAGTGATTGGCCTTTCTGCCAACAAGCGGCTTATGTGTTAAACCGAAGCACACCTCTTAAGTGCCGGGTTGCATGTCTCCCGGGCAGTGTGTGTTTCTAGTCCGCACTCTGATTCTCGGTGCAGGAACAGCGCCACAAATGTCACCGGAGCTCGGCTCCCTGGGAACTCCTTTCCCAGCCTTGCCAAGCCCAGCGCGCGATCTTTGTTAAAGTTAATGTCCTTTAAACGGCGCCGATGTGAGGCTTATTCCAGCAGTGTGCTGCATTGACGTGTAATGCCGAAACATTACTGCCTTTAAAGTGTACTACGAATAAACAATTCGCTTTATGCCTTTCTTTAACATCTTTGTAAAGCAAAAGCCCGAAGCGCTTCCGACTTTTGCAAACTGCCCCAGGGTACCCAGTTTGGTCAGGAGGGAAGCCAGGATTGCACCGCGGGTGTTCCCGTTGCCATTCCATGGTGGGCAAACTAACCCCAAGCTCACACCTCAAGATGCCATGTGAGATGCGGTGTCAAAACTAAGTGTCTCAGACACCTCCCAGTCCTAGAGGTCACAGAATAGCCCTGTGCCAAGGGAATGTACACCTGATAGGCCAAGACAAGCTACCTCAACACCGCCAACTCTCATGACACGAGCATCTCGACCAATTAGCTCACACTGGATTTAGTTGGAAATCAAAAGAATTGAAAGCTAATGATTTGAAAATGCCCAATTACATTTAAAATGTCACTGAAATCTAGAATTTGTTTGCGTTTTTTAAACTTCCCTGTCCCTAAATCTATTCTTAACACATGTAATAAGTCTAACCTTGACTCCAAACAAAACAAATTCCCAACCTAAACCTAACTCTCCCCTATGTTTCCCTTTTGCCTTCCTTCTCATCAATTTTTCAAAACATTTGGTGCAAATTTCATATAAGTGGAACAAAGTGATTGCTGCCCAGCACATTTTGCTGATGTTCTTCTAAGGCTTTCTAAAAAAAAGCCAAGGATTGTCTCGCCTTTTGTTTGTCAATGCAGACCTATTGTCTTTGCCAATACTTTTTGCCTATGCAGTGCAGCATTGAAAACAAAAGCTAAAAGCGTATTTTACCCTCACAGCAGAAATGACACATGTACATGCGCGCATCACAACTCATGCGCATACATACGAAATGAGAGATCCTCCATTTTGTTTATTTTTTATATTTACTAATCCATTATGGTAGGCACCTATCTTGGAACGATGAATAAAAATGAAACGAGCCCAAAGGCGAGACCTATTGGCTATGCCAATGCTTGTTTACATGAGGAACTGGTCCCTATGTGACTGACCTGGTGGGGCTCGCCCCACTCCTCCTGTGGAGGTCGATTTGGATCAATAAGAAAGTATTACTGATTGTCTTCCTTGTGATCTTGGGATTAGGGTCCCGTAGCACAGCTATGTCCGAAAATAGGGAAGCCCTAGACAGGCCTGAAGTGTTTGCATAACCACACACTATTACTTGAGGAGAGCAAACTACGATGAGGGAGCTGTACTTGAACGTTGCGGCAGTCCAATAGAGAGAGAGACGACCAAGACTATTGTGAATGATTTAGTCGCAATTCAACCGGGCACGAGCACTGAACTATACCAGTCTATTGGGAAAAAAGGTTGGGAGCGGGAGCGTCTGACCAAATTTCGCCTAGGCTGCATTAGATGCCACCTAAGCTTTCCGCTAGGTCAGTTTGATATAAAATCTATCTTGAACTGCTAGTGTGATGAATCCTCCCTCCAAATCTCTGGTTCACTTCTTTTTTTCTGAAAATGTTATTAGACGGCCAGGAGTAAATGCTGGGCACCTGTTTTAAAATTTCATGGATTTTACCAATATTGACCTGCTTTTTAGGTCTCGCCTGACCCAGCGCTTGCGCTGGACTGGCGAGACTTTAAGTGAGGGCTTCAAAAAATGCTACCGCTGGCTACAGCTTGCAGTGCATGTGCGTGGGCGCACATGCACTGCAAGCTGTGGCCGGCGGTAGCATTTTGCCCCACAATCACTTTCGCTTTGGCCCCGTGGCATGCTTTTTGCGCGCGCTTGTTTGTGTTGTGGGACCTCTGGGAACCTTCATTATACTGCAGCGTTAGTAGCACTGTTCACATCGCCTGACACTCGCACAAAGAATGTGTGGCCAGCCTTGTGTTTGCTTGACTTTTAATATACAATGTTCACAGATGAACTCTGACCACTGATCTGCCGTAGGGTAGCTCTGCATCTCTGTCTTGCTCGCCCCTCCCCCGAGCGCGTCTCGCAAAATTGCGGTCAATGCGTGTCACTTTTGCGGCCGGACCGCGCTTGTTTATTTAATTAATTTGCTGTGGGGTTTTTTCAAATGAAGATCTGGCATTTCAAATAAAGCTGTGATGACTAAGTGTTTTCAAGTGACACATACCCAGGATCCTTACGTATGACTATACCCAGACCAGTTGCTCTGTTTGGCGAAAGGACTGCTGCATTCAGCACGGAAGGGACAGCCATTTTGCAGCCGGCTCTGTTGAATCTTCTAAATGCTGACAGATCGAGCGCGCGGTTGAACCGTTGGGTGGGTGGGGTGTGTGTGAACGTTGTATTTAGCTACGGGTTTGTTCTTGTCTCACTTCACTCCATGGCGATTTTCTTTGTTCCTCCTGCCACTGAATCAAACCAGTAGCTTGCTACGCAATGTCAGATCCAACATTAATCAGATACTACATTTAAGGTGAGCTCTCGGTTACCTCTTCCCTCGGTAGTACCCCGTTACACTGCCTCTTTGGGCCTAACCTGGGGGGCAGCACATACCACGACACATTTCTTGGTGTGAAAAAGGCCGCTTTATTGGAAACAGGTGCACCTTACATCCAAAATTCCATTGGCCTGTGCCGTACAAAACTAAACCTCACTAAATAAAGTCTTCCTACCTTACCCCCACCCCCTTCCCTAACATGTTTCCCCCCCCTGCAACTATTATAAACAACTGGCCATTCCCAACTTCCCTACACCTACCTAACTAAATAACTTCTTCTGTCATACTTATAACTGTAACCATCCAACCTTATACCGAATCGACTAGGAAAAAACGCCCCCGCAGCATATATCAACACACCCGCACCTGTTCTAGTGACAATCCCATACACGTGTTCCCCCCCGGATGCACCTGTTCCCCCAAAAGCCAACCGAACCTACACAAACCGTCCAAAGTCCCCCGCCAGCACCCCCCACACGAGGGTAAACAAACAGGAGGAGGGGAGGGGGGCCAAAATTCTCCTCACCACAAGCCTCCCTCAACCGGCTGTCATGTCACGACCACCAAAATGGTGGCTCGCGACATGAAATGGCCGGTTTTAAACCCTCCCGCCCAAAAAACGCCCAACCCCAGCCCAATGAGCCCAAAAGGAGCCCAAGGATTGTCCCCCGTGTTGCGGCTGCCCCCCCAGCCCAAAACTCCCTGGGGGTGGCAGGCCTCCCACTGGTCGGCCGCCCCCCCAAAACCCCATTGGGCCTAACCTAGGGGGCAACACATACCACGACACATTTCTTGGTGTGAAAAAGGCCGCTTTATTGGAAACAGATGCACCTTACATCCAAAATTGCCTCGGCCTGTGCCGTACAAAACTAAACCTCACTAAATAAAGTCTTCCTACCTTACCCCCACCCCCTCCCCTAACGTGTTCCCCCCACCCCCTGCACTATTATAAACAACTGGCCATTCCTAACTTCCCTACACCTACCTAACTAAATTACTTCTTCTGTCATACTCATAACTGTAACCAGCCAACCTTATACCGAATCGACTAGGAAAAAACGCCACTCGAAGGGTGTCCTAGACAACCTTCGACCCCCCGCCTAGCAATCAGAACGCTTCGGGTATCTGCGCACCCCTATTGCCTTGTCCACTGCCTCCTTTAGCTGTACAATGTACAGTTCCATGCCATAGTGGGACAGATGAACCCCATCCTCTCTAAAGAAGTAGACTGCCGCATGGCGCAATTCCGGGTGCTCCATTCTCCCGAAACCCTCTTTATCGCAAAAGACCCGCATATCCCTATTGATCTTCCTACACGCTCTGTCTATGGCCGCATGACGCTCTGCCCCCCTCCACCTTCTCCTGGGTTCGAACTCAAACCATATCACATAGCACCCGGACCACTGCCTCTGAATCTCCCTCAAGTCCCGCTGCATCTGCTTCAACAAAGCCAAGCCCTAACATTGTACCAAGTCATTCTCCCCTAGATGGATGACCAATACATCTGGACAAATCCCCCCCTGACCACCTGATTCAACATGGGAATTAACTCATGCCCCCTCATGTCCCCCTTTCCCTGCCAACGACAACTGAAAAGCCCAGGATCCAGTCCTAAATTAAGATCCCTGTGCCTATCCCATTCAGAGTGTTCAGTCCGTTTCACAAAAGAATGTCCTACGATGAGGATCGACAGTCCTTCCACGTCCGGCCCCGCCACTGCACCTGAAAAGAGACACATGTCAACAAATGAAAACCACCTCATGCCTCCTCCGCCATCCCGTGCCCCCGCAACCTAATGTATGTCTTGAAACAATCCGACTTCCACCTCCCCAAGCGCATAAGTTCCTCCCTCCCCCACCCATTCCGCGCTGCATCCGTCGCCGCCCCTATGCGAAAAGAGTGTGTCCCAAAACGTCTGGGATCCTCCCCCAAGGCCTGCAGCGCGTGCCATAGCACCCAGAGCAGCTGTGCTGCCGTCACTCTTCCTCCGTCTGCCCGGCGGAAAACCTCCCTGTCCTGCCCCCCACAAGCCAGCCTCCTCCCCCACAGCGCGGGGCACACTTCTCGCACAACTACGGGGCCCAGAACCACCCACTGACCCTCTCCCCACTGGTCGGTCTTCGCGCACCGCAACCGGACCGCCACCTCCCGCGGCCGCAATTCCACTTCCTCCCACCGCAGTCCCGGCTTACCCCGTGGCCCCACTAGCTCGGACACTCGAAAGGCCCCGAAATACATCCACGACATCAGTGTGGAAAACAACAGGACCTCCTCCCGATTACGGCAGATATGCAGCATGAACCGTATCAAGCCGCCAAGCATACCACCCGTGATGGGACGGCGCTGAGGTGCCGTGCCGCCCTTCTCGCGCACCCAGCCTTTCAACAACCGCGCACCCAATTCGCCTGCCGACGGCGCATAGCCCCACAACATCTTTCCCATAAATGCTATGGCTGACAATTTGCCGGCAATCGTCACCTTCGACCTTCGACCGTCGCCTGTCCATCAGTGCCAACATAAACTGCACCACCTGCTCACTCCGCACCCAAGGATTGTCATGCCAGACCGACCCGCTCTCCAAGAACTCCCGCCACGCCTGCACGTACGCCCTCCATGTGGACGGGGCCACCGACTGCCTTACCAATTGCGCGACCCTCTCTCTCCTACGGACCACAGCCCCGCTGGTACCGGCGTCTTGAACTCGTCCGCGTCCATGGCTAGCCCATGGAATCTCTGCCACTGTGAACGAGACAAAGCATCCACTATGTCATTGTCCACCCCCGGCACATGACGTGCATGAAACAGAATGTCATGTTCCAAACATTGCATTACAAACACCCTCAACAGTTTAAGCACCTGCGGATCCCGAGCTGACTGTCGATTCACGACGTGCACCACAGCCATGTTATCCACTTTGAAAAGCACCTTTTTATGCGCGGAGCTCCCGCTCCCGCGCCCACACCGCCACCGCCACCACCACCACCAGAGGAACAGCTCAAAAAATGCAATGCTCCTCCCCCTGTTCTGCCAAGCTGGCGGCCAGGTCTCCGCACCCCACCTCCCCTGCCAGTACAGTCTGAAACCCCCCACCCCTGCCGCATCCGATGAGATGGTCACGTCCCATTCCCATTCCTCCAGGGGAGCCATGGGGATCCCATTGAAACGCTCCAAAAATGCCCGCCACATACGCAGATCCTCCTTCGTACCTGCAGACAATCGCAAGTGGTGATGCGGTAATGTCAACCCGGACAAGGACAGCCCCAAACGCCGGCAAAACGTACGTCCCCCCCGCACCACTCGGCACGCAAAGGTCAAATGCCCCAACCACACCTGCACCTCTCTCAAAGTCACCTTCTGTTTCCCCAACAGCGTATCCACCAACACCAGCATATGCATCTGTTTGTCCCTCGGCAATCGTGCCTCCATAGCATCCGAGTCCAGCTCTATCCCCAGAAATGACAGCACCGTGCTGGGACCTTGTGTCTTCTCTGGCGCCAGGGGCACACCCAGGTAGCCCATGAGCTCTGTAAAACCGTCCAGCTGCTGCTGGCAGTCCGCCGAACCGGAGCGTCCCACCAGGAAGAAGTCATCCAGGTAGTGCGTCACCGTCGCTTGCCCCGTGCGCCATGAAAAAACCCACTGCAGAAACGTGCTGAAACGCTCGAACAACGTGTAGGTGATGGAACCCCCCATGGGCAGTGCCTTATCCACAAAAATAGAGCCGTCAAACTGTATTTCCAGCAGTTGATAGTCTACCGGATGAACCGGCAACAGTCGGAAAGCGGACTTGATGTCACACTTAGCCATGAAAGCACCGGACCCCACCGATGCCACCAGACGCCGCGCCACATCGACCGAAGAGTAAGATACCGACGACAAATCGGCCGCTATGTAATCGTTGCCCGACGCCCCCTCGGGCCATGACAGATGTTGGATCAGCCGATACTGTCCCGGCTCCTTCTTCGGCACCACCCCTATGGGGGAGATGATCAAGTCCTGCATAGGGGCCTCGCGAAAGGGGCCTGCCATACGCCCCTCCCGTACCTCTTTGCCCAGTTTCTCCCGAACCACCGCCTTATGCGTCTGAGCAGATTTCAAATTCTCCGCCCACCGCGCGATCCGCGGACCCTCGTACCACCACAAGCCTCCCTCAACCGGCTGTCGTGTCACAACCACCAAAATGGTGGCTCGCGACACGAAATGGCCGTTTTTTAAACCCTCCCGCCCAAAAACCACCCAACCCCAGCCCAACGAGCCCAAAAGGAGCCCAAGGCTTGTCCCCCGTGTTACGGCTGCCCCCCCGGCCCAAAACTCCCCGGGGGTGGCAGGCCTCCCGCTGGTCGGCCGCCCCCCCCAAAACCCCATACTGCTACACAGTTTAAAATGGCTGGCAGGATTCGTGTTGCTTCTGTCGTGTGCATGCTTTGTGCAGGAGTCATTATCAGCTGCCTAGTCTTTCAGTGGCGGTATGTAGATGCTCGGTGTGGTGTGAAGGAGTCGAAGCAGAGCGCTGCCTCCTCACAAGCTCTGCCATACACACCCCATCTTCAGGCTCAAGCCTTTCCTTGCATCTCATCACAAATGAACTACAGAGCTAGCATTTTAAGAAACAAACTGATGGCTGTTTTCTTACGCTAGCTTGCCGTTCACTAGGGTTAACTAATTTATTCTGCATTGATAATTAATGTGGATCTCAAATAAAAACACTGGAAACTGATGTGCTGCACATGAGTTCTGTTTGCAAACTGTTCATACATGTGATATCTATTTGGAATAGACCAACAACACATCTCTTCCAAATTACAACTCTGCAACCATTTGGAAACCCACTTCAAGCGTCGATAAAAGTTTTTGGACTCGTAAATAACTTTTATACATAAGACATATCTATTTTCGGGTCGCAACACTTGTTTTGCGAATGGAAATGTTTGGCACCGCAATCTAGACCGCGGTAGTTTTGTGCACACTTTGTTCCTCTGGCAGGGTGCAGCATCGGGGTTAGCATAGAAGTCGTCGTCCCCCCACCCTTCGCAGTAGCGTGTCTTTTTCACGGTATATCGTCCGCGGTTAATTCACGCCAGGATAAAACCCAAAAGGGGAACCCACCCAGCTCCCAGCCCAGTTCTGGATTTGAATCAAATCGGCGGCGGAAGTGTGTACCGTAAAACACGACATTGTAAACGGTCTTTTAAATTCTGCATGTTTCCAGACTTAATTATGTACAGTTTAGTGTGATGAATGCCGGAACTGCCAAACAAAATATTCTCCAGCGCAGCAAATACCATTATAAGGCTCTTTCGATCTTAAATGTGCTATTTCCTTTCATTTTCTACTCCATTCTTTGAATGTTATTTTTAACGCTGCATTAGTCTTTCTCCTGGGTCTGTACAGCATACGATATTGTTTTTTCTAATCCTTAAAACGCCTCATATGCCATAGATGCTTACACAGCAAGAGCTATGCTTGAGGTTTCTTGATGCTTAGTTTTTATGTTGGTGGCATTTGTATAGCGCACAATCTGCCTTTGGTAAAGCAGCGCTTTCTAAATCTGCCTGTGCATCATATCAAGGTCAGAATCATATATTTAACATTGATCATTTATTTTTTTGCACAGTATCAAATATCAGTTCTGCCATTTCTTAGCACTATTAATAACAGATGTTACTATTACTCAACATATGGTAATCAATGGATCCACCTTGGAGGGGTGAAAGGCTGACTCAGCCTTGAAGCGATTCAAACTCTTGTTCTCTGTCTCGCTGCATTGGTCAGCCTCACCTTGTTAGGTTTGTAAAATGTATGTAAAATGTATGTAATTCCTTATTTCATGCAGAACTGTACCCTTGAAAAATCCTTGTTGTAAGTCTGCATGCTCCCCTGGCAAGTAGCCGCCTAGACCAGTGAGTC
The DNA here is from genome assembly GCF_964204655.1 of Triturus cristatus. NCBI lineage: Eukaryota > Metazoa > Chordata > Amphibia > Caudata > Salamandridae > Triturus > Triturus cristatus. The sequence continues at coordinate 1,158,052,699 of NC_140585.1, read as the reverse complement.
TGCCTCAGACAGCTCGGATCCAGCTTTACGTACAGTTGCAGTTTTTAAATAGCACTAAGGTGCTTGAAGGGCACTGCAGGGCTTTATAGGACCACCAGATTACATTACATAAGGTTAGATTCATATGTTTTTTAGGCAAGCGGATATTCAGCAATTTGCCCAGAATCACAGGATGTAGAGCAGACGCCGGGACTCCGAGCTTGTTTCCTAGTTCCAAAGTCGGCAGCCGTTGGGCCACATCCCTGCCACTACTCACGGCGCTACGCCCTTGCTATAAAATACCCCAATAAAATCAAGTGAACAAATAAGGGGCTAGTATCAGCTGCCATAAAAGTCAATCTCTGCTTGAAAAAGCATTTGCAGCGCAATAGGTCTCGCATTTACGAGAGTTTAAGCTATTGGCATTGTAAATGACAATGCCTTTTATTTATGTTTTAAAAACAAAAATAAAAGGCATTGTCATTTACAATGTCATTAGGTCAAACTGGTGTAAATGCGAGACCTATTGCATTGCAAATGCTTATATTACTTAACAGCAGTGCTGGAACAGCAAACATGCCAGTAGCAGTGGAATATCAGTTGTATGCGATACGACAGTGGTGGCATCTGGCCAGTTTTGTGAAAACGCTCGGAGCACATGTAACAGAGGATGTCGCTGTATCTACTCTTCCCATCCACTGCCGTGCTCTACCAGTTTCTACTAATCATATGACATAGCAGAAACTGCGAGGATGGTAAACATATTTGGATGCTGCTGGAAACTTATTGCGTCTGAATAAATTACATTGTGAAAAAAAATTCACGTTTTTGTTATTAACAGTACAAGGATGTACTAGAGGTTCCCATACAAGTCGCATAAAGAAAGCAAAGTGAAGACACAACATCTGCACAGAGGCTTTGCTGTACTCAGTAAGGCGATTGCTTCACTGTTATTTATATGTGTGTGTGTGTACGTATATATATATATATATATATATATATATATATATATATATATATTATCTACTGGCGGTCGCCAGTAGATAGTTATAGTTACAACCTAGTTTCCATAGGAAATCTCAAAATTCTATTTTGAATAACTTTGGTGCCGGTTGACGAATCCTCGCGAAATTATATATATTGCACAGAAGTTCCTCTCCATAAATCCATGGAAAAGAAGACGAGCCACAACAGTCTTTTTAGGAATGTGTACGTTTATTTTACACAAGGGGCAGAAGACGCGTTTCGGCTGACATGCAGCCTTGGTCACATGACCTTTCTGGTGAACCGGGAAGTATATAACACATTGGTGAATTCAGCACGTCACAGCGTGCATTAAGTGAAAGTGAAAACAGACTTGTTCAGACCTGGGAGAATAACAACAATTGTTCAGTGTTGTAAGAGTTTCTCAATTACAGTGGTTCATGGACAACAGTTATTGTACAATTGTATTATCGACCCATAATGTCATTAATTGCAAATAAATTGTGGGGACAATAATACAACAAACATATCAAAACAGTGAAACGCTTTACTCAGAGCTTACTGCATTGCATAAATATAAAGCAGAATGAATTAGTATCCCTGAGGTATTAAACAGTGATTGTCAGTGCACAACAATCAAAGTACGTTTCGCATATGGGGAGAGTTCTGACGTGATGGTTGACGTACCACATAATCAGATCAATGCTAAACCATTTTGGTACTAGCAATATATATATATATATATATATGTTTATGTGTATATATCTGTGTGTGTATGTGTGGGTGTATGTATGTGTGTGTAAATGTATATATATGTGTGTGTGTGTATACATATATGTGTGTGTGGGTGTATGTATGTGTGTGTATATAATACTGTGAACTCCAAAAAATACATAAATAATTAAAGAAAATACTTTCCAGACCCTTCCCTCTTCTATCCCTCCACAACTCAATTTCATTCTAAATAACAGACTAACATGTCCACCACTCAAATTATTTTCATATTTCCCTATACTAATCCCCCACTTATCCTGTTTGGGTTCCAGAGTAGCGTGCGCTACAACACCTCATCAGGGGTAGCAAGCGCTATATAAATGCAAATCTTTTTCCTCTTCTATTCCTCCAGTATCCTTCTCAATTCAAATAACAGATTAACATATCCATCTCTCAAATTGCTTTTGTATTTCACTATACTAATTCACCACTAATCCTTTATGGGTTCCGGAGTAGCGTGCTACCTGCCGAAAAATTGTTTGACGCCTCGTCAGGGGTAGTAAGCACTATATAAATGCAATTACAATACAATACAATACAAGACAATATTCCTCCATGCGTTCAGGTAGCTCCAATTCCCTCGCAAATGCTAGTTGTGTCTGATTACAAATAAGGTGGCAAATGAGCCAAGTCCTTTCATAAAGCAGTGACTTTACCTCATTACTTGCATGTGTTGGGCCTCCTGGGGATTGACCAGCTCCCCAAACAGTATCTCGTTTAATTGAAAGTGGTCGGCACCAATTACTTTCGCCGTTAGTTCTTTGCTCTGGAGATACCGAAGGATTACACCCTCAGCGCATTTAAAGCAGCCTGAACACAAAAAAGCTAAAACCATCATTGTGAAATTTGCATGTGTTTTTATCTTTTTTTTTTATTAAGGATGTTTGTACAGTATGTCCCCAGCCCCAAGAGAGAACTGATGCTGCAGAAATCACATTTTGATTCATGGCAACACTGGGAGCTAGGCTCCACCTTTGTAAAAACTAATTGGGGGGAATTTTCTATAGTGCGCTTAAGGAGGAAAGCAAATATCTTCCAACTGCCCAATGAATTATTTTAGACATTAGGAGGCGTGCTGAAGTGTTGCAGGTGTAGAATCTGAAGGTCTGGTTTTCTTCTCTGCTGCTTCTTTGTGTCACCCGGTATGGGTTAGAGACAGAGGGGCTTATTAATTAGAAACTAACGCAGCAAGGTGCCGCAAGTTAATTTGCTGCGCCACGCTGCAATAGTTTTGAGGCACAGGCACGCAACATATTTACAGCAACATGTCGCATCTCTCTGGCTTTCCCTGCGCTGGCGCACAAACTGCTGCTATGCGCCGGCACAGGCGTCATGGGGAGATTGTTTTTGTGCAGGAAGGGGCACCTTGAGGTGATGTCCTCTCCCTATGCATGCTGTAGAATTCAGCACACATTGAAAGAGGAAACAAGCATTGGCATAGGCAATAGCTCTCGCCTTTGGGACCTTGTGAGTGTTTAGCCATGCAACAGTTTATGTTGTTGCACCAAGGATATTATACGGCATAACTATATACTTATAAGGTCCCAAAAGCGAGACCTATTGGCTATGCCTATGCTTGTTATTTTCTTCGTATGTTGTATGAGCCACATGTGTATTGCACAGTGGGAGGTTTCTTGAAAATGGCTCTGCGCAATAGAAAATTGATGGACATCCGATGATGCTTCTTAATGCGCCTGTGCACTCTATCTTCTCTCTTCCAAATTCCCGTCAAACACTTAATCTTATTGGTGGACATTTTAACCACAGAAGTCTATTGCTTGGTCTAATGTTTTCTAGATGATGTCTTTTTAATCGATTTAACTCATGCTATTGTATAAGTATTTTAAAATGTCTAGTGTTTTTAAACAGGCTCTTTTAGATAAACGATGATACATAGGCTGTACCGAAAAAAGCCACCAGGGCCAATTCTGCTGCAGCCCATACCCGTTTCATCAACTTCCCTCTCAAGTAATCAAAGTTCATAAGGGAGGAGAAGGAAATAAATGGAGGAAAGTGGCAGGGTCCCAGTGGATGATGAAAAGAAGGAATCTGCTGGGAGTTTACAATAGCACCCGGAAAGGAAGAAGCAGGGCTAGCCTGCTGCGGGAGAGCAATCTGAGGCTCTGGGGTGCTGAGCTAGGGGAGCAGTGCAGGGTTAGTCATTCATAATCACAAGGTCTAGGTGCGAGCAGAGGAAGTGTTGGTGAGGAGATAGGAGGCCTGTTTGACATGTGAGAATTTTTCGAGCCAAATAGAGTGAAGGTTGGTTGGGATAATTAGGTTAAGGGATGGGCCGCAGATAGATTAGGGCATGGTTTGGCAGCGGGGGCTGCTTGGGCCTGTGTATAAGAAGCCTGTTTCCGCTTGTAAATAACTTTTGGAGTTTGAAGAATTGTTTTGCTTTAAAATGGTGAATCAGGCTAGAGCTAGACCAATGTGTTTATTTGGGGGGAAGGAGCTGGGAAAGACTTCTTGAATTGGAGGGTGGTCGGTTGGTTGATCTTTAGTGTGGTAGGCAAAAACATTGTTGACAATTTTTGAAGAAGCAAAAGCTTGATAAGAGCTGGGCCTTGTGGAGGAGTGGAAAGGGGTTGGGAAGAACAACAAAGTGCTGCTTGGGGGACTCTGCCACAGTACAAGCTTTAGACAAGGGCTGGACTCTGCCTTGTTTATCATGAAGACGGGAGAGGGGATAGACTGGTGCACTGGGTTGGAAGGAGACCGCAAACATTTTCACTCCTGTGGAGAGCAACAACTCAAATGAAAAAAAGCACCCCTGGAAGCCCATGAACAGTTGAAAGACACTGGCTATGGGCAGGAAACTGTACTTGGTCCATGCTCCATGGAATGGACCATCAGGGAAAAGAAAGTGAAATCAGAGGCGTGAACCAATGAGGAGCACAGAATTTAGTGTCATGTTGAAGCCAACCAATGATAAGTAAGAGATGAGCTCTAAGCCCTTTTTATTATATTTTGTATTTTTAAGGACAATAGACCCGCGAGGACGGCACATGAGTTGTCCAGGTGAGACCTAAGAGGGAGACCGGAGGAGGTTCAAGTCACACTCATACAGAATTATGGTACATATTTCTCTAGTCAGTGAGCACCCTATGCTCACTGTCTACCATACCGCCATAGCCAATGAACTGGATGGCAAGTGCAAAAAAGGGTGTGGGTTCCACTATTCAACATACAAGGCGAATACACTTCCCAGATAAACTACTGACACACCGTTCCAACCAGACACAATAAATTAATGTAAGCGTGTACCTTCTATCATTCACTCCTCTTTGTTCCACTTCATAAAGGATTGGAAAGCAAAGCCCTGGTTACTACTAAACATGCTTGGGCAGTTCTTCAAATAGAAATGTGGAACTGCAGGCACAAATAGGGCGGCCATTTTAATGGCCTGACCTGTAATCTTCATGTCCTAACCTGTAAACAAACTTTGAAAGTCAGCAAAAGCCAGAATTTTTCACGTATAAAATGTAAACCTCATCCAGCAAATACAAAAATAAATCACTTCTACATTGTTTTACAGCTGGCTAACCTTTTACTTCATAATTGCAAAAAGAGAAGGATGTGCCATAATAAACAAGCATTGTCAAAGCAAATAGGTCTCGCCGTGAAGACCCATTACATTTTGCAATGCTCAGCATCGGTAAAAAAGCAAAATACTTTTTAGGTCTCGCCTAGGCAGCGCTTGCGCTTTCTCTTTGAGACATGCTGTATTCAGGTATGGACTTGAAGTTCTGCCCATCTTTTCAATTGGCTCCTATTACTGTTCTTTCTAAATGGTTGCTTTTGATTCGTCAATAGGTTTAATAGTCCCTCCATAGTACCGCCTTTACTACTTTGTAACATCCCATGAGGACTGGCCCTTTTACTTGTGTTGTTACTCTGGATGTTATAATTACAGACTGTGAACACTATTTTCTTAAAGGACTTTCTCCTACCAGCTGTTGCAGGCAGGACATGCTCTCCTGTAAACGTTTATTTTTTTTTAAACCAGCCTCGTTTCACTGCTTCCAAATGCTCGGGAGATGCGGCATGCTAGGAGAGGAGCCATAGTGTAAATAAAACATACATTTTTCTTCTTTCAGAACGCACTTTATCTTTAACATGGTACTCTCGCACGTTTCTGTTGTGCACTCGGCACACAAATAGTATTTTTTATGGCGCGCTGAGTCAGCGTGCATGCGCTGCTCGGAGAGACACTTAGTAGGTGAGTTTTCAAAGTGCTGCTGGCTGGAGACAAGCTTGCGTACACGCGAGCGTGCACGCGCGAACCGCCAGCCTTCAGTGCCATCTGTCTTTCCTCTCGCTTGCTCCCTGCCTCCGCCCCTCCCCCGCCTTCACGCTTACAAGCGTTCGGGATTCTCCCAGAGGGTGCATCTCCGTCACGCAATATCACACCCACCTTAAATTTCTCTTCCGTCGACCCCTCTCGGTGTCAGGCCAGGGATCTCTAAGTTCTTCAATACACTAAAGACGTTCCAGGCGAAGGCAGCCAGATGCAATGTAATAAGTACTGGACCCTGCGCCATCATGCATAAAGGAAAATCGCCTCTTTTATGTTTTGCTGTTACAGGTTAGGAGCGGCATGGAAATAGAGAAAAAAAAGTCTGAAGGCAAAGTCCAAGTTTTACTTCCTGTGAGCGGGGTGGCCATCTTAGCATGGTGCTCGTTCCTCTCAATTTAAGGACAATGCATACTTTTAAAATTAATTAGCATACTTAAAACACATAAAATAATAACGTCCACGTTAGAAACAATCGCTCACGCTGTGTTCACCATTCTGGAGTGAATTGCAGGATGTCGGGGTTTCAATCTGGGTTTATTTTTTCAACTAAATGCTTTATTGTTCTAGATTATGCACGTTTTGGGATGATGAATCGCTGCTATTTTTTTCTAATCACACCTGGCTGTTGGCGGCAGCAAGTACACTAGTGGTAAGCATAAACTGAACAGCAGCGAGTGAGCAAATTGGCTGGATCAAATCTCCTAACCCCAGTAGTATTTACCCTGAAAAGAAGTTGCAAAAATTGAGCCGAATATTTTCCAACATAACTTCCCTGAAAAGTTGCAGAAAGTTTTAACTATCAGGAGTATTTCTGAGCAAGAATTTAGAGCATATCAGCAACACCCCCCGCCCCCCACAGAAAATGGGGTAAAAACACAGACTTAACGCACAGTTCTAGGCTGTTATTCAGGAAAGATTTAAAGGTGTGAGGGAGTCTGTCATGGTAGACATCAAGCGTCACTTCGGCCAATCTCATTCCTCATCTCCAAGTTAACCCGAGCAGCACTAGGGTGATTTACTAAGAGCGAGCATTTACGACCAACTTCTTTGCACCACAGCACTCTGAACAGGCATGCTTCCTAGAAGAACTCCGCCTCCTAGAGCAGCAGGCTAACAACGTCAAATCAGAGTGCATGAAAGTGCAATGGTTCTTTTCCACTGAACCGATCAGAGCTGGTGCCGAAAAGCAGAATTCATGTTTGCCAATAGGGAGGCAACCATGTGTCGTGGTTCTACTGCTGCAGCCAATCGGAATAAAGAGAACATAGTCAGCAGGAAACAAGTTATCTTTGCTCCTCCCTCTTCTGTGTGCATACTGTTGTGTCTAACAAAATACACGTTACTAAACCCACGTTACTGGAAAGTTTAAGTAAGGTCAATATAAACAAGCATTGGCATAGCCAATAGGTCTCGCCTTTGGGACCTTATAAGTGTTTAGCCATGCAACAGTTGATGTTGTTGCACCAAGTATATTGTGCTGGATAACTAAACACTTATAAGGTTCCAAAGGCGAGACCTATTGGGTATGCCAATGCTTATTTATTCAAATTACCTGCATACCTTTGCAAATTTGTCCTTTTAGATTAACAGCACGGGTGCACAGTCAACAATGGCGCCCGCCACCTGCACCCCTCTCCTGCCCCTGAGCGCAATGCTTTAGGTTTCAGCACGGCGCCCGCTTTTACATTAACTCGGGCGCACAGTCAACAATGGAGCCTGCAGCTTCCCCCCGTCGCAGGCACCGCGCTTTAGGCTTTAGCGCAGTGTCCACTTTCACAGTAACACAGATGCACAGTCAACAATGGTGCCCGCCGCACTCAGCCCTCGCCGCGCTGTAACAATTTTAACTAACAGCGCAGCGCCCTTTCCACAAGCGCCACGCTTTCTTTTACTTCTTGCCAACCACAATTTCCACAGCTTTTTTGGCCGTACTCTGAGTTTCCATTGTTGAATAATAAGAAAATCATCAATTGATTGTGTCTGACTTTTGTTGTCTGATCGTGTGGCATTATTGGAGAGCAGCTAATTGTCTGAGACAGGGAAACACACAGGGGCATTCACTTAGCCACTAAGTAGCGAGCCCACAGCTTCAATGACCACCAAGAAATTGAATAAAGAGAGAGCATGCACAGTGAGTCTGACGCTCCATAATGGATAAGGAAGAAGGACAATTGGCCGTCATAAAGGGTAAACAGATTTAGGCCAGGGTATATTTGACCAATCTTATTCTATAGTTTAAAGTCCAATACAAAATATAATTCAATAATATCCAAAATGGCCAAGTCTTTACGAAAGAAGACATGTTATATGAAAGAGATATTTACCACCTTGAGCAGCAAGTTTTCAACTAAAACATGTAGTTCATATGTTTAATTAACACACTTAATGGAGTAAAATATCCACATATATTTCACAGCAATGGCTATTGTTCTCTCTAGCCCCACACACAGAACAAGTACTATGCAAACGAGGGCTATGGTCGCCAAGCACCAGAGACAGAGGAAACATCAGGGATGAAAGGGCCTGCTCATAAAGGGCAAACTGGGCTACAATTGGACTAAAGATCATGCTAAATGTATGATAGACCTTGTGCCTTACACTTCTCTTCTTACCCTCCTTCCTTGTGTCTCACGCTGCTCTACTCACCCTCCTTCCTTGTGCCATACACTTCTCTTTTTACTCTCCTTCCTTGTGCCTCATGCTGCTCTTCTCACTCTCCTTCTTTGTGCCTCACACTGCTCTTCTCACTCTCCTTCCTTGTGCTTCACGCTGCTCCTCTGACTCTCCTTCCTTGTGCCTCAAGCTGCTGCTCTTCTGACTCTCCTTCCTTGTGCCTCATGCTGCTCTTCTCACTCTCCTTACTTGTGCCTCACGCTGCTCTTCTCCCCACTCTCCGGCCTTGTGCCTCATGCTGCTCTTCTCCTCAGTCTCCTTCCTTGTGCCTCACGCTGCTCTACTCTTCAGCCTCCGTCCTTGTGCCTCACGCTGCTCTTCTACTCACTCTACTTCTGTGTGCCTCACGCTGCTCTTCTCACTCTCCTTCCTTGTGCCTCATGCTGCTCTTCTCCTCACTCTCCTTCTATGTGCCTCACACTGCTCTTCTCATTCTCCTTTCTTGTGCCTCATGCTGCTCTTCTCACTCTCCTCCCTTGTGCCTCACTCTGCTCTTCTCCTCAGTCTCCGTCCTTGTGCTTCACATTGCTCTTCTCCTCAGTCTCCATCCTTGTGCCTCACGCTGCTCTTCTCCTCACTCTACTTCCTTGTGCCTCATGCTACTCCACAACTAACAAGACTAATACAACCCATATAATTCTACTACACACCACATACATACACTTCATAATACATAGGTAAAAAACAGTGCCATTTACAATGCCAAAAGCTCTAACTCAAACAAATGCGAGACCTATTGCATTTACAATGCTTGTTGTTAATGCTATACGGCGAAGATGCAACAGCTGTTGGCGACTGGGTCATTCTGTAGCCATGAGCATGGATTATGATGTATGCGCCTACAAAATGATGTGGGCACCATTTTCTTTTTTTGTGACTGATCTAAAATAGTGAATGCTACTTGGATTGGTTAATAAAAATAAAAAAGAAATTTTCTACGAGTGATAGCGCTTTTGCAGAGTGCCCAGCAGCAAATGGCAGCTGCTGGGCACTTCACAAAGTACTTTTTGTGATGATGCGTTGTTTTGCCAATGAGGGATGGGCCAGTAACAGAGGAATAGGTGAGGGAAAGCAATGAGAAGTGAGGGAGATAAAGTAAAAATAAATAGGGTGGGGGGAGATGAAATGAAGCAGATGAGGGAGAGAACAGCACGCCGCGCAGGCTTTGTTTGGCAGGGTGTTTGACGAAGGGAGAATTTCTGTAGATTTTTGTTATGCTATGTAGGACTCTTGTGTAGTGTATAATGTGCACTAAGTTGCCTCAAATATTTGGGTAAGATCAGTTTGGGTGTTTGTGACAGTGTACAAATGAGAGCTCTGAAGTTGAAGCTGAAGACAGTGTGAGTTCTCATAGTGCCTGTCAGTGGTCATTTAGGTGTGCATTCCATGTAAAACGAATTAATGGCATCCCTACAGACCGATGGTTACATATTTGCCAATTGTGGAAAAGTATTTGGAGTTACACAGCTGTAGAAAAATGGAAACCAAAGTACATGTGCAGAAGGAAAGTGAAAAGAATGTTTTGAAGAGAAAAGAGATGGCATGTTAGATATGCAAAAGGAGGATTACAGAAATATGTGGGAGAAAAAGGGCTTATGTGTTTAATTGTGAGAGACTGCAGAAGAAAGCGGTATGAAGGGGGAATGGGAGTGATTGAGTGTAGGAAAGTGGGTTTCTGTTACAGTAACCCCCTCCCTTTTTGCCCGATTTCTGATGCACTTTGACTGATTATGCCCTGGGTCCCTGCCAATCAGGTTCCCAGGGCCTGTGCTCTTTCCCTAACCTGTACTATTGTGTCCACAATTGGCATTACTCCGGCCTACCTGTAAGTCCCTTGTAAGGGGCACCTACGATACCAAGGCATGGTAGCCATGGAAAGGCCTCTAGTGGCTGCAGCATGTATTATGCCAACCTCAGATACCTCTCACCACAAACATGCACCACTGACGTTGCAGCCTGCACGTTTTGGTGCAGCTAAAAGTGAAGAACCGACATGGCTCACATTCCTGTGGGCCATGCCTGCCCAGCACTGCTTGATGCCTTGGTAAGTTTACCTTAAGGCAGGGTGCATTATACCTCATGTGAGGACCGTTCTGCATGAGCAAACAGGCCCCTAAAATATATATGGCCATTCTTATATATTATAAGTGCCCAGTAAACCATTCTGAGAATATGGTCTAGAAACTGGTCATTACGAGTTTCCTAGCACCATAAAGAATTTACTGAATTTTGAGATGTTTGTTATCAAACATCTCAGAATAATAAACCTGCACTGATTCCAGTGTCAGATTGCTTACCCCATGCACTCAGGGGTCCCTTCTAGATTGAACCCCTGACCAAACAAACCACTGGTGAGTTCCTGACTGGTGAAAATCAGCCTGCCACAAGGAGACAGGTTTCTGGAACCCTGGGATGGGGGCCTTCGCTCCCAGTGCCAAGAAACAAAGCCTTTGCTTGGCAGAGATGTTCACACCTCCCTCAGGTCAGGAAGAGCCATCTGTGGCAGGGGAGTTTCAAAGGCCTTGCCGCCTTTGCAACACAACTCCCAGCCTCTCCTGCTATCAGGAGCAGGCCCACTTCCTGTCTCACCCCCTTTTTTGACAGTAAGACAGGCTGGAAACTTTAGCAAGCCCAGGAGGTGTGCCCACATCTGCCAACTCCACCACTCAGGTGGGGGAGGCGAGGCGAAGCCCACTCCTCAGTGCCTGCCATCTTGCTGATGGGAAGCAACACCCAATCAGGGTTAGGGAATATGTTCACTCCCCCATGTGGGGTGATCACGCCAAGGGTGTAGTCACTTTAAGGCCAATAGTCCATTAGCTACTACCTCGAGACCCCTAAAACGCCCCCTAATTACAGTATTTAGGGGGTAGACCTGTACCCAGATTTTCAGAATTGTTGACATAAGACTGGAACCCAAAGACGTTGCAGCAGTGAAGACTTCAGGCCCAACTGACTTGCCCTCAGCCCTACCGGCCGGGGCAGCTCCTCCACTAGGGCGGAGAAGTGTCGACCCACTGCTTTCTGGTAGTGCGAGAAAGCAAAAACATAAAATGGTAATAAGGTTTGGTTATTACCATTTTATGTTTCTTTCCGCATTGTGGGCGGGCGGGTGGGTGGATCTGCCCGCGCAGGGCAGGAGTGGTTTGCCCACTCCTGAGTATGCATGACTGGTTTGGTTGGCCCTCTTGGCCTGCCCAAATCAGTCATGGGCACTCTGCACTTCTCCATGCAGACTGCATTCCAGCTTACATGGAAAACGTGCAATCCCCTACAGCCCCTGGCTGGGCGGCGTCCCGACCAATCACAACACTCCAGTGGAGCATTGTGATTGGCTTAGGGGAGGGGAGGGAGGCTGTAGGAGAGTAGGATCTGCTTCACATGGGTACCCCCACTTTTTGCTGGTGTTTCACAGTTTTTCGACCTTAGTCTGGCTGTGGCCCTGCTAATCAGGACCCCATCCTAGCTGCTTCATCTCTAAAATGGTTTCTATGTACATTAGGTACATATCTAATTGGATTCTGGAGTGCCTTATAAGCCCCTAGTATATGGTATACTATGTACCTAGGGCATAGGTACCTCAGAGGCCTACCAGAAGCTGAAGCATGTATTATACCACCCCTGGGAAGCACTCCAAAATGGCACCACAGGTCTGCTACTGCAGCCTGGGTAAGGGTGTGCTTGCACCCCTTACAGTGGTATAGGCTACCTATATCACTATCATTGCACACACATATAAAACCTATAAGTTACTCCTATAGCAGGCCTTAACAATCCTGAAGGCAGAGTGCTTGGTTTTTATGTGAGATGGTGCCCCATGCATGAGCAGAGCCCCTCTGCAGCAATCGGAGTACCTCCTCTGATGCTGTTTGTGGTGCAGCCTGACCATATACTCTTAAGTGCATTATAACCTTGCGGTAAATGCTAACTTTGGGATGGCTGCATGGAAACATGTCGTGTTTGGTGTCAAATGCTTTGGAATACTACCCCCCCCTGCCAGTTCTGGAGGCGGGGGTAGCATTCCACCCTTCTAGAGGGAGAGACATGTTCACACTGGTCTAACCCAGTAGGACTTTCTACAGCCCTGGCATCACAAAATGGATGCCTCTGCCACAGACATGGGTCTGGCCTCCTGCTGCTGACCGAAACTCTGGCAGGGGGGGCCTGGACAATAGGTTTCCTGTCCCAGGGAGGTGTAACCACCTCCCCAGACAGGCAGATGTGTATTGGGGCTCGGCGGGAGCACTCTCTGGTGCTTTGAAGTCCTGCACTGGGGGCACACTTGGTGTCCCTGTGCATAGTCCAGTTCAAACCGGTTGCAGGGGCTACTTGCCCCTGCTCTGGTGCGAAACTGGACAAAGGAAATGGGTGTACCCACCCCTCTTTCCAAACCTTCCCATAGGTGGGTCCCTAGATTATGTCCAACCCCCAAACTTAGTATAAGTATGGGAACCCAGTCCTTGCGACTTTAGATTACCTTGGACGAAACACTGCAACATATATCCTGGACCTTCGACTTTCTATCTCGACTAGAAGACGGAAGAAATCTCCCTTGGGGTCAAGGAGTGACTCCCCTGCTTGGCAGGCACCAAAGAAGCTACTGACCGGTCTGCATCGCTGAAGTTCCCGCCGGACGCCAAAGTCTTTGCATCACCAGAGGTGGATTTCCAGACTTCTCCGAGGCTACCCTGAGTCCACAGCTAAGCTGAGGCCTGTGGCTATCGTGGGTGACGTGGAACCTTGACCCCTGGGCACCGTGAATTTTTGCAGCAACACTATCTTCTGGGACTTCCTCAAAGTTGTGCTTTGGGCTCCGAGTAGCCCCAGCCTTGAGCACCTACTACACCGAAGATTGCTGGCCTCCACTCCATGAGTGACCGGTGGGCCAGTTTCAAGTGTGACCGCTCGAGGCTCCTTTGCGATCGCTAGCCCGTTGGCTAGTAGGTCCCCACAAAGCCAACTCCTCTTCTGATTGGGCTTTCCTAGTTGCTCCAGACGTGCCCCAACTTACCCTCACTGGGTGAGTCCCCCAGACCTTGCTGGTCTGCACCGCAGTCCTTTCTCTGATTTCCAGTGACTTGCCGTTGCCAAGGCTTGTTGGGTCCAATCTGGTCACCGACACCGCAGCACTCGACAAACTTTGTGGGAAAGCTCGAATACAGCTCCTGGAGGTCATCGGCGCCTCCTGAACCTTGTGGCTGAAGAGTCAAGACACCCATCAACTCACCTGAAGCACCCAACATCTGTGGGCATTGGTCCATCCTGCCCTCGGTCACTGGTAAGTGACCCAGACTCTGTCCCCTCTGCTTTCAGGTTCCTTCCATCCTAGATCCAGGCTTGGATCGCTTCGGACACTTCTCCTCTTCACAGCAGCAGCACTTCTTCACCAGCTTCCTTTGAAATCAACGACGCGACCCGACACCAAAAGACACCTATGCACCCGGCTTCCCTGGGTGAGGTAACACGAGTACTCCGGTGCTCCCGTGGGTGCTAGCCCTAGAACTTCCTAAGTCCAAAAGGGTTTGGTCCTAACTCGATTCTAAGTATCCCTAATCTTTAAATTTCCAACCGCGACATTGCCCATAGAAGCTAATGGGAACCCGCGGTTGTGTTTACACACTGCACACGGCCCCCGTGGGTGCCCTGTGTCACTACCTTGGGTGGTTTCTTGGGGTCCCAGCGATTCTACAGGCTCTTGGCCTTGTGTCTAGTTCAGTCGTGGTTCTTATACCACTTCATTGGTATATGGTTTGGTATGCCCCTAGGGCCCAAACGTGTATTTGTGCTATTACTGTCGATAATTAACTTGTAAATTAAGTACTTCGAACTCCAGTCTCATAAAGAGACTAGAGGGGTGTGTTTTATCTTAAATACATATATTTTAAAAATATACCTGGTGTGGTTGTCCTTTCATTTGATCATTCAGGAGATTATAGATTGGTAAAACAAGCTGCTTTACATTCCTTCAAGACTTAGCCTGAAGGCTGCTCTCCATAGCTACCACTAGGATAGCTTTCAATAAAGGTTGGCTTTAACTTATTCACCATAAGGGGTTGTTTGGACTGATACAAGGTGCCCACTATAATTAGTGGACAGCATATATCAGGCCAAATTCTCACAGAGGCTACCTGGTTCCTGTTCATGCCGGAGGCAGGAGAGCAGGAGCAGACCGAGCAGCGAAGACGCGGGACCTGGGCCGGCAGAAACCTTTCTAATTATTGAACCCCCCACCCGCGCACAACCCATATGCCCGTCACCTCCCACCGCGCGTGACCCCTCGCCCGTCCCCTCCTACCCCTCGCGACCCCACACCCGTCCCCCCACTCGTGAGCCAAGCCGGCCATGACTGCCTACCGTCCTGCCTGCAGCTCTGAACCCCCCTGGGAGGAAACCGATGGCTCCAAAAAGGATCAGCAACCTCCAGACTTGGTGAGGACTAATCCCCCACTTCAATAAAGACTCCACAAAAGGTCAAGTCCCTGCGGAACCAAGAAATCTAGAGGACTTACCTCTGCACCCGCCATCCACACCCGTGTCCGGAGGATCCACTGGTCCTGAAGTGGTTCCCCAGTTTTCCTAACCTCCAAACCATTGAGGGATATCACCTTCAGGGTCCCGTTTTGAAGCCTGCAGCCTCTTCACGACAACCCCCTTCCACCACAAACTTTTCGGTAATGCGGAAACACAACGCCAGAAGATATCCTTGCAGCCTCCGGCCCTGTGTCCAGTCAACCGGTTCCAAAGGTGTCCTGATGTCCTCCTGTATCCAAAGATATTTACCTGGCTGTTGGTTTCCCTCGTCTAGCTTCCTGACAGACACCTGCCGCCCGAGACCGATTTTGAAGATCTCCATACAACAGCACTGGGCGTCCAACGCTGTGTAAGCACCCTGAACCCGGCCGCTCCTGTTCCGCTGGTGGTGCTGTTTTTGTGCTGCCATGGGTCCCCATTTACCCACACCTAAACTCCAAAGGATCTTTGCCCCATCTCGATTGGCCTGCGGTGAGCACCCTCAACACACGGTGCACCTAGCCCTCTTGTCTAGCATTGGCCCCGGTACATGAATTTTACACTCTGCACCCAGCCACCCCTGTGCCGCTGGGGGTGCAGTCTCAGTACAGAACCAAACCTTGCTGAACCCTGGTTCAGCACCAAAAGTTATTTAATGTACACCGTTTTATTTACCTGCAATTGCTAAATTAATTTTCCCCATTGGATTGAATAGTGTGGTTTTCCTATGAAAATTCTTTCAAGTGTTGACTTTGCGTTGTATTGAAACACAAGTAACTTAGTGTCTGCAACTGGGCTTTCCTGCTAACTGTTGTACTGCAGTGCCTAAACTGTGTTATTAGTTTGTTTTGCCCTAAGCTAGAAAAGTAACTAGAAAGTAATCTAAAGTAATTACAAGTATTCTAAAAGGTTTACAACGCATTTCTCTACTGCAAAGTACCTTGTATGCTTCTACAAAACCAGTACACACTGTATCTTGAAAAGTATTATTGTATTGAAAGTATCACTTACCTGCTACTAAGTAAATCTTGGTTCTAGTAATAAAAATAATAAAGTAACAACGTTTTTATACAAACCATTGGTCTGGATTCAGTCTGTGAGTGTGTGACATCATTTCTTGCCTGAGTGTGTACAACAAATGCTTAACACTACCCTCTGATAAACCTGACTACTAAAACACACTACCACAAAAGAGAGTAAAGTATTTTATACTTTAGCCTCTGCTACACCTCTAGGGATCCACTGGACGCTGTGCAAACTATACCTTATTTTGGTATAGTATATAGAGAGCCAGCTTCCTACATTGAAACACTCTGAAGTCGGGCTTGTTTTATGTTTGTGTGTTTGTTGTGTGATTTATTTGATTGCAATAACAGAAAACTCACAAAGAGAACCCCGAATGCTGGTCAGGTGGCCTACTGTTCTAGGCTCAGGATTGTAGTTTACATATTTAAGCAACAACCTTCAATTACATAGACCACACTTCTTCGCCAATGTAATTAGACTTCTTTGGCCACGCCATTTTTGGAATTTCTCCTCTTCAACCAAAATATTTCTTCTCACTTAACCTCTTGGGCTCACAACCAGGAGCTGTAGATATCATGGGCATTTCCAAGCCCCTGACATCGGAGCAATATCTGTTGTGTACTGCTCTGATGCCACCCCATCACACCCCTCTGGGTTGGAGCGGGAGATTCTCCCGCTCTGGCCTGGGGGGGTGATGGTCTGCAAATGATGCAATTATGTCATTTGTAGGACCGGCACCCAGGAAAAAACTTGCTGGTGTCCATGTGAGCGCAAAGAAGGAAGAAAACAGCCCCATTCCCTGTGCTCACAGGGAACTGTGCAAAAAGAGAGGTATCATAGAAAGCTGAGAAACTCTGCTCTCCAGCAATACCTCTCTTATCATGCAAAGCACCAGGTGTTTACAGTGGAATGTACTCGCCCAGCAGTTCCACTAGGCACTAGAGATTTTTATGGAAGGGAGAGTGGCCCCTTGTTAAAGGGCTTATGCCCCCTAGCCCCACCACCACCCAATATTTTCATTATTTCTGCGCTAGGGGACATGTGGATTGTTTACCCCAATCTGCCACTGCCTCAGAGGGGCAGAAAGCTCTCTAAACACCAGTGAAATTCGGAAAAAAACAAACAGGTGGGGCAGCCCACCATGGTGAGGGCTATGCTCCCACCCCAATAGGGGGCATTATAGACTTCTGCCCCAGGGGTTAGATTGGGGGTTTTGCTCACACATTGCACCGGGGGGATAGATATCCTATTAGACGCCAGAGATATATTTACAAAAAAACACAAAGGGGTTGGGGCAGCTAATCCAGGCCTTGGACCATTTCCCCACCCCAAATAGGAGGGGGGGAGGGCAATACAGTCTGTCTGCCCAGATGTGAGTGTTTGAACTCAGTACAAGAGACATCAGGAAATTTGTTTTTTTTTAAAACTAAGGATTGGGGGTGGCCCACCAAGACATAGGGCATGCCTTCTCCTCTAAATGAGGCATTAGAGTCTTTCTGTCTGCCCTGCAAAGTAGATCTGGCATGTTCCAAGTCTGCGCTAGGGTGACCAACCGTCCGTACTTTTCATGGACTGTCCATGAATTTACTTTAATGTCTGTTGTCCATGAAGGAAGATTCCACGAAAGTTGTTTGTCCGTAATTTTAGCGTTTGCGTGAAATTAAACTTTTTTAACTCTAACAGTTGAGATGGCTCAGCTGAAGCAGATGGGAGGGGTCTCAGGGTGCAGTAATCCAGAGGGAGGGGCAGCCAGGGAGCTGAGCTGCTTCAAGGAAATGTGAATGGGGGCAAGTGGTTAATATGTGCATGTAAAGGCAGCTTGAATGCCGGTATAGGTGTTAATTGATAGAGTTCATTTTAAGATATCTTAAGTAAAAGATTCCTTCTTTTTGAGAGGTATTGTTAGGGTGTTCCAAGCTGAGCTGTGAGGTGTTTTCTTTTAACAGCCAGTTGTCTATGCAATCTGCATATTACTAAAATGTACACTTTGAAATCACTTTGTTTTCTTTAACCTAAATTTATTTCCGCATTTTGTGGCAGCCAATCTTATCATGTGTGTAATGCAAATTTAAAATAGTGACTTACACATTCACAGTGCTTTCTGTGAGGCGCAGGGATCTATTAGCACCCAAAATACACACCACTATGCCCTGCTAGCCAAACAAGATTAAATTACTGGTGCCTCTGGATGCCCACATATACATCCCCATTGACAACATCAATCAACAGAGGTTTCATAATACAAAATAGTGTATTTCCCACTGATTAGTTTAACTTGCATTTCTTTTTCATTTAAGGTGTGAATTATTTTATATGCAGTTACCTGATGACGAAAGTTCAATAAAATATTCACTGAATACTTTGTTATTTTTTAGCCACACATGAGATTCCGCCTCCACGCTCACTGAACCCGTCCCAATTGCACTCAGGATCACAGTATCCATACTTACTTTTAATACACTTTAACTGCTGCTTTGAATAGCTATATAAAGCCTGAGAAAGCCGGTGATGTTAGTATATGCTTTCCTGTGGTCCTTCAAATTCACTATGTTCCTTTTTAGGTCTCGGCTAGCGATGGCTGCGCTTGCGCAGTCTCGCTCGCGAGACATAATGACTTGGGTGAAGAGGGGCTTGAACCCGCCCCTCTTCTTCCCTGTTCTCCATTGGCTGGCCTAGTAAATGCTGGCCAGCCATTGGAGAAGAGGTCCCGTCACTCTAATCCTGCCCCGTCCTTTTCGGATCGGGGGGCGTGTTTTTTGCGAGAAGTCTCAGGGAGGAGACAACAGCAAAACACGCCCCCCAATCCGAAAAGGACACTCCCTTTCTCCGAGGCATTTTCTGCTGTGCCTCGGAGAAAGGCGGTGGTGTCCCGGCGTTGCTCCCTCACCTGATCTCCTTCGTACTCCCACGCTGGCTCCTGCGTGGAGTCTCCGGTCTTGCTGTTTAGGCCCAGCTCGCCCGGCAGCCTATTGCCTTCCTCCGCCATCCTTACCGGAAGTAGATCTCGCCCGCCACCGGCTCCTAAGGCACCGGAAAACAGACAGCACAGACTGAGATGGTGGCCCTTTTCTGAAAACATAGACACCTCCCCGTGAGGCCTTATAAGACTTCGGGGTTTGCAAAAAAAAACCTGTATTTTTGTCTCCTTTTCGTTTTTACCGTTATATAGCGCAAACTCAACCCGAAAGTATTTGAGCTCGTTACAAGAGCTCCGTTACACAACACATTTTTGTAGGTAGGAAAATTAAGTGCTTTGCCCAGAATCATAGGATTTTGAGCCCACGCTAAAACTCGAACCCGATTCCTCCGTTACAAAGTCGGCAACTCTGGCCATTACACCACATTATCTCCCGCTCTTACATTTTCCTTTGATTTAATTCAATATGCTTCGTAATGAATAAAAAATAGCATCGTGCATTCGAAAGTTGGGAGGTTTCCCCCCTGCGTAAGCAGGCACCTGGCTCCATTAAGTCATCTCTAAACAGAATTACTATCTCACAAAATCCAACATACTCCCATTCAAAGATGGCCGCCGTAAACCCGTCTGCCGTAAACCCGTCTGCCGTATTCAGCACGCTCATGCATTCGACTGTTTACCAATGCGGCAAACCGAGGGCTGTTCTGACTGCCTCCAGCTTTCCGGGCGGTGGCGGCTACTTGGTCACGTGAGTGGCTCAGACAACAGCTACCACTCAGGTCCTATGATCGCAGTCGGTTGCGTCTGTTAGGAGCTGGACATTAGTGACGCATGCTTTTGCCCGGTTGGAGGTTGCCGGCCTTCTCTCTTACAGCTACTGAATCCGTCTCCAAGTCAGGGATCTTAGCCCCACTCCCACTACAGTGTGGATTGTCCTCTCTACTCATCCAGTGGGGTGTTCTTGTCCAGTCTGGGCCTTCCCTTCTTCTGCTGAGGAGTTATTTTTCTTCCCTTAGATGTTGGGTTTTCATTTTCCTCCTCTTCCAATAGAAAGAGGAGTGCAGTGGAGGCATATTTCCTAACTTGATCGAGGCAGCCCCCCCTGCCTCTCCGGTATGAGAGAGTCTTTCCATTTCCCGTTGGGGGGTCGATTCCCTTCCTTATTTAGTGTGGGGGTGTCCTCTTATTCCATCTTCCTCTATGTGGAACCTTTCTTTTGCCCACCGGGGAAGGCCTCTTCCACCATAAATCGGTAGGTGTCTACCCATTATTTTAAAATTGTAGTTTCCTTCAAAAGCCAGTCGCTGGTCACACAAAGGTGGTTGTCTCTTTCCTTCAGAGGTGATGTTTGGGGTCCGGTTTTGTACCTTGCTCTTTTCACCTTTATGTATTGGCAGCGACATTATATTGTACTACCTTGCCCATCCTTTACTCGGAAAACAAACGTGAGAGAGTGCATGGTGTTTGAAGGGACGGCACCCAAGTATATCCCTTGAACCCTGCATGGGAAATCTGACTGGTGGGGAACGTCTTTGAGAATCTGGGTCCTCTTCTATGACAGGCAAAGAAGCACAGTTTGACGCATGTCCAGCGGTTCTAGAGGGTGAGACAAATAATCTTAATCGTTTTCCTAGTGGCGGCCTAATTTAAGTTCTATTAAATAACAGGTGTTCAAACCCTTATTCAAAAATGTTTGGATTATGGTTTTTGTTTTAGAGCTTAAAAGGGCTCTGAAAAACAAGCACACATTTAATAGACGGTTCCTTATATCACTATTTGTGTTGACTTATCGTAATCATTCTTCCTATTTGTCGATGCACTTTCTACTTATTATATCATGCGACTAAGTTCATAGGAGCAAACTGCATTGTCAACATTTACAACTAAATATGATTAACGCTTTACCCATCACTAATATTGTTTTAAAATGCTCTTATATGTATGGTTTCATGTTCATGTGCCTTTGTGTTTTTGTGCGCTGTCAACTGGTATATCTAGAATCCGATGACAAACTACATGTTTGTTGATTGTTAGTCTAATTTTTTTACCCCGCCCATTACGTAGAAAGCCACCTGCCATGCTAAATTTTGTCATTTGTTTGAAAGGCTAGTTACCAGATCGCTTGGAAACATATGTTCCATTGGTACACCTTCAAATGTTTTTGCGTGAAAGTTTTACCACCAACAGTTGGGTAGCTCTAGATGCTGTGGTCACACACCAATTTGTTAATGGGAAAAAAAACAGAGTATGCCGAATTTAGTTTTAAACAAACTGTCTTGTAAATAGATGGCCATTTTGACTCCCGTTTATTCCGAAGATTACACATCACATCAGTGCATGGATTTTTGTGCATCAATTCGGTAATTTCGCGCATGCGTTTTGTAGCCGCATATTTTTCTACTATCCTTCAACTTTATGGTTTGGATTTCTTAATGAAGTTAGTTTCGTTCTTGTGTATGGACGTCCCTGATATGTTCCTTTGAGATGCTAGAAGTCATCTTCTTTTTCGTGTGTTAACTATTACCAATGTGATATGTCCAAAACGCAATTGCAAGGATGAATGTTAAAATTAATGCAACTCTAAAAAGCATGTACCTCTTACCATGCACGGGCTTTCTAAGCACTAGATGTGGCTTATCAACAGCATGTTATAGAAAGTAAAGTTGCTTTGCGCCCTTGGGGTCGCAGCCCTGTAGTGCATGTTTCAGTATTTTGAAAATCAAGTATGATTTTGGGGCTCCGTGTCCATATTTCTTTCAAAGAGGTACAGAAATCAAAACTAAATGATTTTCCAATTTTTGAGAGTGCACATTTATAGTTACTTGTGTTGTGCAAAAACTCCTGTACCTCAAAAATGTTTTGGGTGAATTTACGTTTAATTTATAGAAATGCACAGTTGGTCAGATGTCCTACTATTTTTATCAAACCACTCCCTAACCTTGCCATTGTCCTTTGTTACGGATTGTCTGATTACGGAATATTGCATCTTTATTTTCTCACAAGGCAGAATATTATCACTTTTAGGTGCTCTTTTGTTGGGTCTCTAGATACGAAAAGTTGACCAACCCAGAATATATACAGACCAGTGGATTGGCAGCAACCCAGCAAGTGTTTTGGTCTTACATGTGACTTTTCAGGATTACCTCTATTTTCTAGTTTAAAACAGTAGGTTTTATGAAATGATCAGTTTTCTAATAGTATTTGTTATGTCTCTTCTTAACCATTTTGTCTGGGTATTTACCCTCCTTTTCCTTTCTACTCCTTATTCTTTCGTTTGCAGTCTCCCATTCTCTGAGCTTTCACTCCTTATGTCACCCAGACCACCTCTTCCTTTAGCTTGATGAGGTGTACATTCCACCCAACTGTCTGCCTTTTTGGGGAGATAATTAGATTTTTCCATGTGTCTGTTTTTGAAAGTGCTTATCTTTTTGAGTGATTAAACATTGTTTATGTGTAAGTAACACAAGGTTGTGTTGTATCAAATTTTTCCTGGTTTGGCAGTGCCATACTTGCATGCTTTTTAGGTCTCGACTGCGAAAGGCTGCGCTTGCGCAGTCTCGCTCCAAGATTTAATGAGTTTGAGTGACTTTGAGAAGAGGGGCTTGCACCCGCCCCTCTTCTCTCCTGTTCTCCATTGGCTGGCCTCTTAAATGCTGGCCAGCCACTGGAGAAGAGGTCCAGTCACTCCGTTGAAGCCCCGTCCTTTTCGGATCGGGGGGCGTGTTTTTTGCGAGAAGTCTCAGGGAGGAGACAACAGCAAAACACGCCCCCAAATCCGAAAAGGACGTGGTGTTTCTCAGAGGCATTTTCTGCTGTGCCTCGGAGAAAGGCGGTGGTGTCCCGGCGTTGCTCCCTCACCTGATCTCCTTCGTACTCCCACGCTGGCTCCTGCGTGGTGTCTCCGGTCTTGCTGTTTAGGCCCAGCTCGCCCGGCAGCCTATTGCCTTCCTCCGCCATCCTTACCGGAAGTAGATCTCGCCCGCCACCGGCTCCTAAGGCACCGGAAAACAGACAGCACAGACTGAGATGGTGGCCCTTTTCTGAAAACATAGACACCTCCCCGTGATTCCTCCTGGTTACAAACGACGCCCACATGCGGGGTTGCACACTGAGAGTGCGCGAGTTCCCGCGAGAACTGGCTGCCTCGCGAGAACTCAACGGTCGTTTCCCAATCGAGGTTCAGCAACCGAAAGTACGAAGCGTCCGAAGTACCAGTGGAAAGAGACGGAGATACCGAGCCAACTGACGACGGCTGCTAACACGCTAAAAGCAAATCCTGACAGGAATAAATCTCGTTTCCATGGCCATAGAAACAAAAGGACAGTTTTTGTGTCACGCAGTCCTTTCAATGTAACGGGGCCTACCATCTTGGGATAGTGACGTGTTTCTTAATGACTCTCCCATCAATTACAGCATCTTGAATTACAAGTTGGAAGTGCTCCAAACATATGGCATTCTACCAGGCCAAACGAACATTTTTTGTATTTATATTCTTTAAAAATTGTGAAATGATTAACACTCGTGAGGATGATCAAAGTTAGACATGGAGTGTTTAAAAATTATTTGCGACATGCCTCTCAGATTCACACTCGTTTCTCGTCAAAGTGCTTTTGATTGCCCGGCCTCTCTGGACGAGGCTTACAAGATGGCTGTCGTTCTTGCTATAATGTGCCCGTTTTTTGGGGCAGGTACAGGCAAAGTTCACATTGAGTTTTCTACGCGCATGTTCATCTGCATCTTTGCATGTCGCGTCGCGTAGCCATATTAAGGATGGGCAAAACGACCCTATACGAGTGGACTATTGAGTTGTTTTGTTTGGTCTCGGCATTGGTTAAGTTAGAGCTATTGGCATTGCTCATGACAATGCCGTTTCTTTACATGTTTTAAAAACAAAAACATAAACAAAAATAATGTCATGAGCAATGCCAATAGCTCTAACTTTACCAATGCCGAGACCATTTCATTGTAAATGCTTGTTTTAACCTGTGATCTGTATTTACTTAACACAGTCTACTATTCATCTGACAGAATTGTGCAAAGCCACTGTCGTCTGGTGCTGAAAGAGCTAGAGAAAAAGAAAGTAATCTAGTCAGTTGCTTAAATATACTATGGGGCATCTTTATCATAGTTTCCCACAGTGCAATGCAGCAAGCCACCTTCCGCGCTGTGTGAAAGAGCAGGAATATGCTGTATTTCACATCATATTCCTGTCCTTTCCATGAGCTTGCGTACTTTTGGCAGCCTAGCGCAGGTACTCTTGCACTATGGTGCAAGGGTGCGCATTGTAAGCAGGATTGTATTTTTGCAGGAAGGGACAGCTTCCTGCACAAAAACAATCCTGTGAGGCATTTTCTTCTTTCTTCGTGCACTGCAGAATGCAGCACACGTAAAAAGAGGAAACAATGAGGATAAATAAACATATTTTTCCTTGTTATGCCCCCTCCCCCGGGGAGGTCTAGCATTTTGATGCATTACCAGGTCTGCCACTCATAGTAAATCTAGGAATGCACCAAAATCCATGGGTGGATGCGTGGAAACAACCACAATCCACCCAGGGAACGCCTCCCTGGGGGAGAGTAACACAAGACAACGATTTGCGCTGCCTTGCGTTACTCCAGGTTTATCAAGCCATGCAGGGCCGTGCAAGGTGGCCTTGCGTGGCATGATAAATCTATCTTTAGTGTTGTGTCGCCTTTACATGGCTCACAGGCAACACAACACAATTATATATATGCCCATATGTGTGACCAGGAAACCTGGGTGCAAATCCCAGCTCACTCACATGACTAAATTGTGTGATTTTAGTCATATCAACTTACTTCATTTGAGAGCACTTTCAAGTAATTCAGTTCAAGATGGATTCTATACAAAAATCTCACTTGTACATGCTTTAATGTTCTGTAACATTCCACCAGCCATACAAATATTATTGGCCATGATATAAGGGACATCAGACAATTGTTTCATTTTGTTCACTCATAGCTTTGTCAGAAGAGAGGGTTAATAAATATTTTAAAGTTCATGTTTTGAAACTTCCAATTTAAATAAATGTTATTGCATTGTTGTGATCTAATATACTAAATTGATGTGAGCAGAGCGTGAAATAGTCACACACCTTATTGTTTCTCAAACTGTTTGCCATGGGTATTGAAATGCTTAGAAACATAATCAAAATGTTACCATTGCTCTATCTCCAAGAAAGACTGGGTAGATTTGGGTAGGGATGATGCCCTTGACACCATGCTCAAATTTCTGTTGAACAAGGACATAATGCACCATCTGAATTTAGCATACCTAGAGGCAATCTCTTATAGCACAGTGCATAAAAACTGTAAATAAGTGCAATATGAAAAATAGTAAATAAATGCATTGATAAAGTAGTGGGGTATGGTCGCACCTATGGTGTGTCCGTAAAATTGTCCTTTTGTCCTCAATTTTTGTCCGTAATTTTGACCTTTAGTCCTGAATTTTTTACAACCCTTTCCTGAATTTGCCTCCATGCCAGATGGTCACCCTAGTCTGCCCCCAGGGGCGGGTAGAAAGACAACCCTATGCCAGGGAATGTACTTAATGAGAAATATACAAAGAGATGGGGGCTAAAGAAAACTTTTGTGTAAAAGTTATGAAGGCTTAATTGCAAGCTACCACAGATGGGGCGAGCCCTAGCAGTCAAGTGGTTAAAGCATTGATATCAGCAACAGTAAACAATTCTGGTCATAATGTGCATCACCAAAATGCCACCCACTCTAGCCACACTGCAATTCAGCGCTCTTGCTACCAAGCACACCCTACGGTGTCGGGTGCTGCCTCTACCGCCTACTCATGGCTATGTAGTGCTGTTTAACTGAAAATGCAGAACAATATACATTATCGCTTATTTTGAAGACTGCGCACTTGCAACATCAGAGTGTCATTCCTGTCACTGGAAGAGCCTTGCAAATGACAGGCCTCCCACGATTGGTTTCTGGTCGAAGAAAGGTGTGGCTGTTCTCATGGATACCGAACGTCATAAAAAATGCCCGAGGACAACCAGGCGCGTGTCTGTTGTTTTATTGGTTGTTGTGAGTTTCTCTCAAGAATTATAGGCGGGTCTCTACTGCCGGAAGCGCGAACAGTCTGGAATGTGGCCCCACCCAGTTTAGGGCGAGGCGGGATGTATACGAGAAACTTCACCCTCATTGGTTGTTTTTATCTGTTCGCGTCCTACCATTGGTGGAGATGCACAGCGACCGCCTCCCGAGAGTTTCGCAGATGCTCGGTTCTGCGAACCAAGTAAGGACTAAGGAACTAAGGACGAGCGGACGAGATAGGCGTTGGAGCTGGGGAGAGTCGTACAGAACGTGGGAAAGAGGTGAGACTTGCTAGAAAGGGATCCCACCACCCATACAGAAGCGTCGGCATCGTATACCAGAACTTTTTCTTCACCTACAAAGCCATTGTACACCTCATACATATGACACCCCCATATAAGTATTATGCCGAATCCCTCTGTAGACATACCGGAACCCACAGAACTCCTCGGACTATATAGAGAACACCAATTCGTCCCTCATAATCACAGAGCCCCTCTTGTGCATCTTCCAGAGCCCCCATGTATAGTCGAGTAAATATCATATACCAGAGATTGCCTCTCATATGCACCTGAGGCCCCGTACACACAACCACTCTCATGAACGCATAGCTGATACCACCATTGTGTAAACACACAGAATCCCATATATGCCTCGGACCGTAACCCAAATACTTTTGTTCGTAGAGCCCTGACATTTAAACATCCCAGCCCCCATCTACACATCAGCGCTCTATCCACCTTGCACACACACGCATACAAAACGTGCTAATACCAATCAAAGTTCCCCCTGTGCCTAAGAGAGATTGGGCTATAGCATACACAACTTCACTGGTACATAATCTAGGGCCACCCCCCCCCCCATGTACACACCATAGTTCCTCACGTATGCATCAGAACCATCATATATGCATCAGCGCCATGTGAACATATACCATGCCCGAGCCCACCTATTCTCGAGCCACCTTTTTTATAAACATGATCCGAATATCATATACAAAGACGACAACAGCATATACGATCTAATATTCCATACATACCATAGCTCCCTTATGTATATTCACACCAAAAACTGCCTCAGCCCAGAAACTACTATACATACTCACAATTACACTGTAGAGACTATGTAACATTAGTCTGTCTCATATGCACGATAGAGCTCGCCCCATTCATTTTTTTGAACTCGCCTTACATACACATTTGAGTCCTTCCCATATACATTTACCAGATCCCACTGCATAACTATGAATTCGTTCAACCGAGACCTCCCCCATCAAGTATATTCAGATCCAACCCTATACCCACTCATTGAGGTTTCATAGACACAGCAGAAACCACCTCAGATCCACTTATCAGGGCCACATATACATACACCAGAACCCACCTCTTCTTACCCACTCATCAGGGCCACATGTGCATACACCGGAGGAGCCCACCACTTATCAGGCCACATTCAAACTTAAGAGCTCACTCACTTATCCAATAATCAAGTCTTATGCCTAAGAGCCCTCTTCATTTCCTCTTATAACAAACAGATTTATGAGGGGAGCCCATTATATTTCCACACATCAAATCTGTAGACAAACCCTTATCCACTCTTTAAAGCCACATATACCTATATTAGAGGCCACTTCATGCTCACTCATAAATGACAAACACCCATATACACATACAAAACAGAGTTGACCAATTTTCTCACTCATTAAAGTCACATATACATCCGAGACCACTGCATATCTGCTAGTCACATACAACACCCTACCCCTCAGACATTCACTGCCCACTTCATATACTCCACGGAGACTCATTCACATAAATCACACTCTTTTGTATTGTAGTTGTATTAATGTATAGTATCATACACCATTATGGGGTGCTGGATCATATTTGTAAATAGGTAGCACGGTATTCCTTGGGGTACTTGGATGGAAGAAATCTGTATTTGCCATGTGGACTATATCAGTAACGCTTTGATTCTTTGTGAAGATCAGATTTGTGCTCTTTTATTGTGTTTTTGTGTTGGCATGAAGTGACAAGAAAAGAGAAAAAGATGGGTTGTTTAGGCTTATAAATTGCTAATATATGGATGGAGAAAATTTTGTAAGTAGCTTGTGACCCAATGTGGGAAGCCTTTTGGTGTTATGTGCATATGGCAAATGTGCGGTAAGAAGCTACAAAAGTGTATCTGCACTTGTGTGTGGATTGAAACAAAGGAGAGTGAGAGATTAGTTAATTAAGCATGTGGTTATGCAAAAAATCTTTGGAAGATTGGTCCTTATTCAGGCCCTTGCCATCATGAGTTCTGTACTGTTCATCCCTTCCTAGTAATAAAGATTGTTGTGGTCTTCTTGCTGTGGGATCGTCGTGGGTTTTGCCTAAAATCCTTGGTTGTTTGATTCCATTTTCAGGTCCTAGGCACCATAAGTTCTGTACTGTCATTCCCTGCCTAATAATTGGGTATGGTGTGGTCTGCTTGTTTTGGGATCATCTTGGAAAGAGGCATATCTTTATTGCCTTCCTGAATTTTAGTTGTTCTGTGTTTTTGTCTTTGGTGGATGAGAGTTCCAGAGTTTTCCTGCTTGTACGGAGTAGGAGGTTACACTGATGTGCCTCTTGTAAGGAACTAAGGATAGCCAACTGGGCTACCAGTCTAGCACGGTAGGTTTATTTTTGTTAATATATTTTCTATTTTACATGGATGAAAGCTGGACCTTTGCTATTTATGGCCTTGTGGGTGATGCAGAGAAACTTAAAAACTGAGCTTCTAGCAATGGGAAGCTTGTGAATTGCTTTGAGGGTTGTTAAACTGTAGTCACATTTCACGTTGATGGATATGATCAAGTTGCAGTTGGAGTCGAAAGAGTATGGCTCCTAAGCAGAGTCCTTTCACATTCTCGATCTGACAGGCTGAGGAAAATTGTTGCCAAGAACTTCTGCATGCCAGATGAACGTGGTTGCTAATTCTTCCAATCTGCATGTGTCACGATCTTTGTTATAGATGAGATTACTTTAAGGCATATTCTTAGCGGTCATTGGTTGATGACTTGGATGCAGTGCTCTAGTCCTCAGATGTCAAGCTTTCTTCAGTTTTCCAGTTTCATGGTGATCTAGGTGTTGCTGCCATAGCTGCAGCATGTAATATTGAAGGGGTTGGCGTGATCGGTAGTTTGCTGAGACAGGTATAATTGCAATGGGGACTGTCTGCTTCAGCACTGATGGCTGGTAATTTGAATGGGAGCAAGATAATGCTGGATCTTTCGGAAAGGTAACGGGAGACTAGGATAAATCCTTTGATGCCAGGTTACTTCAGTCTCGATGTAGGATGTAGTAGTGGAGGACTTTGTAGAACGAATGCGGCGGACAGGTCCTCTAGTACAAGTGTAGGTCTATATTTCTGGACATTGTAGTCTTCACATAATCCTAAACTGAGATAATAGCAGATTTGTTGCCTGTCCCAGGGTAGAACCAGTTTATTTATCTGAAAGTATTTTTTTCTCTCAAAGGAAGGTACAGATAAATATTTTCGTAAGAATTGGCTGCTTGAGAATGGTCTGTAGAAAGCTGTCTCTGCTACGTCTAAATTGTTGTTGTTGCTGAGTGGGGGTACGGAAGACGTTTTTCGTGCTGAGGGGAAGGTACTTGATAGTAGAGAGTTGTTGAA
The DNA here is from genome assembly GCF_964204655.1 of Triturus cristatus. Classification (NCBI taxonomy): domain Eukaryota; kingdom Metazoa; phylum Chordata; class Amphibia; order Caudata; family Salamandridae; genus Triturus; species Triturus cristatus. The sequence goes on along the minus strand of NC_140585.1, from coordinate 1,158,022,803 downwards.
AAGGGTCATAGATGAGGTAGCGGCTACCGTTGATTGGAGGATGCTCATAAAGATTTGTGGCAGGTAAGGAAGGTTCAGATGGTGAACCTACTGATCCACTAGCCATGACCATATCTTAGAATTCAGAAGATGATTGTTTCTTGAAGAAAGCAATTGCACGGTGTCTTTCAATTAGTGTAGGGCTTTTATATTTAGCCTCAGTATGCTGGAAAATGGACGTCTTGTGATTGAATTGTGGTTCTCATATTTTCGCTTTTGCTGGTAAGGATGTCTGCAAAGGAGTTACAGAAAGCTTGTTACTGTGGAATCCTTGTGGCTGTGCACTCTATGTTGGGGAATTTGGTGAGGAGCATATGGCTTTCTTCGGTAGGCTATTTTGCATTGCGAACATGTTGAAGTAATATACTCTTTATGTGGAGAATTTGTAAACGCTGTTAAGCTATTGGAAGCAGTTTTTGGGCAACTTGTTCTAGTGCTTCCATTTGCAAAGAAGTGCAGCAGTTTCTCATTTTTATCTTCTTTATTCCTTTAATCCAAGACATTTTATGTCGGATTTTAGGGAGGATGTTTTGAGAGATATCCAGCTTCTCAAATCCTCTTGACAGCCAATTGTACTTCTGACTAATTGTTAATGGGATTGGATGTTGAGTTTGGCAATATATTTGTCAATTGCAGAGAGCTTGGGATAGTTCCACTGCCTTTAAGAATGTGAGTTCACTTTGTAATAGTCCTTGCTTCTTAGCAATGAAGGACTGGGATGGTGGTCACTCCAAAAGGTATGTCTAAGCGCATACTCGCCATATGCCACCACATACGCACTTGCCAAAGTCCATCCCATGTATACTGACCAGAGCAACTACACACGCACACATCCCCCATGTTGAATCACTCCCCATACGTAGTCTACCTCGTATAAACAAAAGCAACCCCATGTACATAAACACACTCAAGAAAATCCCATCAGTGCTCACCTCATATGCACTTATTAAAGCCTCTCTAAATATGTTCAAACACACCCAATGTGTGTGTGTAACCCCACCCCCAATAGACGCTCCAGATCTCCATTTACTTTGACCAAATAGCTCCTTTCCACACTGGAGCCATCCCCATGCCACTACCCCACCGCGTGTATAATGACCCAGTTCCCACCTAGTATGTTAACACGCCAAAGGTTATTTTGCATGTGCGCATACCAGAGCATAGCATATATGTACACTTAACCAGGAGCCCACCGCATGTGCACGCACATAAGTGCTCGAACCCTATGTGAATGATTTCTGGCGAGCCCGTCTGCGCCCGTCCGCGCCGGACCCGCGCCCAGGGCCAGTCCCCCTGCTGCTCCCATGCCCCACTCCCTACCCAGGTTCGTTTACAATACAAACGAACTGCTAGCACTAAACATCGTATCTCCCGGTAAGGACTGTATCATTTGGGAACCTGGGACCAATCACCCTCCCACACTCTCCCACTGCCCCAAGTGCTCGTCGCATTTGCTCAAACCTCTTTGGCTACCAATCACGCAATTAAGAGACCAGTTCACCTGTCCGATAACCAACCACCCCCTGACTAAATGCCTTCTCCTTAATACAAGGTCTCTAGTCAAGCATAGCTTAGAAGTCGCCGATTATATTCAGGACGCAGGCATAAAAATTGCCTTCATCACGGAAGCCTGGACCGATGCAGCATCAGGTCCAGATTTAGTCAAAGCCACCCCACAGGACTTCATCTGCTACACCCAAAATAGGGACAAAAGGAGAGGGGGTGGCCTAGCCATCATATATCATAAAGACATCAGAGGCTCCTTTCAACCCGGTCCCCCTGACCTAGTTGAATCTCTGCTATTCAACTTTACCCTCTCTAATCACCAGTCCTTCATAGGATGCCTTGTTTATAGGCCCCCAGGTGAGAAAACTAGATTTCTAGCAGCCTTGAGCAAACTACTCGAAGCTGTAGCCTGCTCCCAAAGATTCACTCTTCTGGGTGATTTTAATTTCCATCTGGAAAGCAAAACATCCCCCGACACCCAGGAACTTATCGATCTTTTGACTGGGATTGACATGCCACAGTTAGTAATGGATCCTACTCATAGAGCAGGACACACTCTGGATGGGATCTTTTCCAATCAGCTTAATTTGAAAGTCTCCTCGGTCCTACCAGTGTTCTGGTCTGACCATTCAGCAATCCACTTTTCTATTCCTCTCACTATTTACGAAAAACCAGTCAACAAGAGAAACACCCCGAAACTAGCACGAAAATGGAAGAATATCACTGGGGACTCGCTAGGTAATACACTAAACACCACATTACCCCCCCCTCCAAACAATGTGGAGGAAGCAGCTAAGATCTATACTACCTGGCTGGACCGGGCTTGTTTACTCTTAGCCCCCCCTAAAATCATCCATACCACTCGGGCCAAGCCTACCGCTCCATGGGTCACAGATCAAATAAGGGAACATAAAATAAGGTGCAAAAAACTTGAAAAAATCTGGCGCATGCACTATAGAGCAGCCGACAAAAAAATACTCAATTCGGAACAAAGGCGTTACAAGGAATCCATCCTGCTAGCGAAAAAAGCCTTTCTCACGAGACAGATAGAAGATGCTACCAACACCCCTAAAGAACTCTTCCTTACGGTCGCTTCCTTAGCAAACCCCAAACCTATGGAAATTCCAGCTAGCCTCTCACTTTGCGAAAGCTTGGCGACCTTCTTTCGTGAAAAGGTGGAAAACATCTTCCTTCCCTTAGATAGTATAGTGATGACCTCTTCACCGAGGGAGGCCCTTGAATCCGCCAGACCCGAACCCACGCTTCTATATTTCCCGCCCATCACGGAAAAAGAAGTGATAAGTCGCCTACAAAAAATTAAATCAGGCTCCCCTCATGATCCCTGCCCCACAACAGTTACTAAACTTGCACCAGACGCAATTGCTAGGGCTCTTACTCCCCTCTTCAATCTGATGCTGGAGATAGGGGAATATCCCTCTAGTTGGAAGCAAGCTTCCATCTTACCCTTGCTAAAAAAAACCAATCTTGACATCACGGAGATGAACAATTATCGCCCGATTGCCAGACTCCCACTCCCGGCCAAAATAATAGAAGGTTACCTGAACACACATCTTAGTGCCTTCCTTAAATCGGCGGATGTACTGGACTCTTCCCAACACGGCTTCCGAGAAGGGCACAGTACGGAATCCGCTCTGATCAAATCTATGGAAGATATCAGGCAGGTGATGGATACAGGGGGCAGAGCAGCTCTGATCCTATTAGACCTCTCGGCAGCCTTCGATACGGTCCACCATAAGCTTCTGGTGGACCGGTTGAGGGCCTGTGGAATTCAGGGGAAGGCTTTAAAAATTTTACAAGCATTCCTGTCTGACAGATCTCAGACAGTGGCGCTGGGCGGCCACGAATCTCACTCCTTTGTGCTTCCTTGCGGAGTTCCCCAGGGGTCTTCGTTGAGCCCAACCCTTTTTAATGTATATGTGTCCACCCTCGCCCCGGTGATTCGATCATTCGGCTTTCAACTTACGGCGTACGCCGATGATACACAGATCGTGGTGTCCCTCCTTCCCGGAAATACAGAAAATACCGCTGACAGATTCAGAAATTGCATGCTTGAAGTTGGCCGCTGGATGGCACAAAGTTGCCTTAAGCTGAACTCCTCAAAAACCGAGGTTCTGCTCTTTGGTGACAGAGACAACTTTTGGTCCCCGAGATGGTGGCCAGACGAACTGGGACCTCTCCCAGATCCGGTGGACAAAGTGAAAAATCTCGGTATTCTGGTGGATACCTCCCTGACCTTTAAAGCCCAGGTGAATGCTCTTTCCTCCTCCCTCCATTTCATACTCAAAACCATCAGGAAAATACTACCTTATCTTGAGAAGAAACATAGGAAAACAATAGTTACGGGTCTAGTGCTTTCACGCCTAGACTACTGTAACAGCCTGATGTTAAACGCCCAGCAGAGCGTATTAAGTAAACTCCAGCTTCTGCAAAATGCAGCCGCTCGTCTTATCACTGACACACCCAAATTTGCCTCGGTTTCTCAGGAGCTGGGTAAGCTTCATTGGTTGCCGGTCCGTAAAAGAATCATTTTTAAGGCAGTCTGTATGGTCTTTAAGGCCCTCCACGATTCGGGACCTCGGCACTTGAAATCCCTTTTCCGCTGGCACAAACCAGCAAGAACTCTGAGGTCAGGACAACTGGCGCTGGTCACGGTCCCCAGAATTAAAAGAGCTCGCTGGGGAGGCAGGAGTTTCTCTCTTGGGGCCGCAGAGGCCTGGAATAAACTTCCCCTTGCGCTTAGACAAATCCAGAATCTGATGGCCTTTAGAAAAGCTCTAAAAACATGGCTCTTCACTCAGTAAGCACGCTTCAACACACCAGTCTATCTTTCTAGCGCCAGGACACCTCCGGGTATCAGAGCGCTCTACAAATGTGCAAATAAATAAATAAATAAATAGGGAGCGCTGATTCAAGTTTCTTTTGAAATACGTGAATTATTTGCAGGGCGTTTGTGGGCCAGTAGTAATTTTTTCTCGGAAAATGTAGGTGACGTGAAAGACAATTGAGTGTAAATAGGGCTGCGATGTGTGCGTGTGGACATGTAAATACACTTTAGGGCGAACCTCTCCGACTGAGGTGAGCTGAGAGGGATGCTGTTTACACTGGAGAACACTTTATCCTGGTTTACTATTTAGCGCAGTCGTTTCCAAGTATTACTCCTACCGACCTCTCCAGTGCACCATCTTGAAGATTGCCTCGATTTGGGCTAATTTCTCCTCACCTTAGGCCTTTTAATCGCAAAGACAGCCAGCCACACTGGAGAGTTTACAGACGAACAGCACCAAGACCCACAGGAGATGGCGAGGTGTCTGTGGAAATGTTTTGGCGCCAGACCTGTACAGCTCTGTCCAAACCCTCCCTGCCTTCGAGAGGCAGAGGCTGGTCTGTAAATATAGCGTTCCCTTATTGGTCTGACAAATGATTAACTTTTCAGAATCGCCTAAATGTTGATAAATGGGTTGTTTTTCCCTTGAAACTCTCTCTTCCAATGAAAGAAACAGTGCAGTGTCCACGCCAGTACCCAGTGGCGTGAGGGGCCCACTGGCACCAACTAGGCCTCTGGAAATATGTGACCCATTTCCCTGCCTGCAGTAGAGCCCATGGCCCCCTTGGTGCGTGTCTCTGTATGGGATGCTTGTGTTCGGGAACAAGCCCTCTCTACTTCTGCTCCAAACCCCCATAGTTAGAAATTAGGGCTCACTCTTTTACACGTGGACTTCGAGTTCTCTCGTTGCTAGTGCAGCCAGTAGCGTAGCCCGTGTGTAATGGGCCCTAACGCAAGGAGGGAAGTGCCCCCCACCCCCAGCTCCTGTTTACATTTTAAAATTTAGCAATAACCAGTGTTCAGTGGGGCCCTCAGGCCTGTGGGCCCCGGTACGCATGGGTACCGTTGATTATTACTCTCTCTCTCTCGCCAACCATCAGTCTAGAGGAGGCAGGAAGTTTCTGTGTGGCAAGGGAGTGGCGTTGAGTAATCCAGTTAAGGTTGCCACCTCACTCTGTGCACTCACGGGCACACCTTCCTGCTTTGAACTTTTCAACTACAAATCAAATCACTGCTACCCGGTGTGTTCATCTAATTTGTTCAAAACTACAGCATCGGGAATGGAGGGGGCTGACACACAAATACCCAGAAGAACCGGAAACGGTGCGAGGTGGTAGTTATAAATACAGCAATGACAAGCTGCTTTGCCACTTCTACCCCTGACCCAGCCAGTGACACGGGACGCCAGCCTGCCAATTGAGCTGGTAATGCTGGTATAGTGTCTGCACCGGAACGGGTCTGGGAATCGGGCCTCAAAGGGGCTATACAGTAAAGATTCAGGCCACAGCAACAGTGTGTACGCAGGACACTAGACCCAGAGATTGTGCAGCTGGGAACACAGGGACGGCGTGTACTTTGGGGTCAGGTGACTGCAGGTGGAAAGGCCTCCCAAGACGGTTATGAGAGATGGTCCTAGGAACGTGACTGCCGAGGTAAGTGTGCACTGGAGACTCGGGGGGCAAAGGAGGCGATATCGGGGACTCCGGTGGCCAAAAAGAGGATACTGACGACTCTGATACTACAGAGAGGATAACAAGGACTCTGGGGGCCACGAAGAGGTAAGTTGTGACTTTTTTGGCCACGGAGAGGGTTCAAATGGGGATACTTGGGGGGCCGTCGAGGGGTTACCGGAGACTCTGCTGGCTGTGGAGAAGGTACCGAGCAATCTGGCCATGAAGGGGGGTACAGAGGACAGCCCACACAGATTGTGCCTGGGATTATGGCCAATAGAACGGGACTGGGAAATCTGGCAACGGAGACCATAATGTGGAGTCTGGCTACAGAGAAAAATATTTACCAGGGAGTCGGGCAACAGAGAAGTTACGAGGGTGTGCTTGGCCACCGATGTTCATTATGGAGTGAAGAGTCAGATCAAACATAGAGGGTAAAGCCATGGAGGCTGGTACGGGAGAATCGAGACCGCAGCAGAAAGAGTCGGGTCACAAACACACTGTACTGGGCTTTGAGCCACGTGGGCAGTATCCGAGAAGTGGACAGCAATTACGATACTTTCAGGGTCTGCAGGAACATTCTCAGTCTACCTGTTAATCGTGTTTAAAGCTGTCTTTGTTTTTCTGTGGTCCATCCCCTGTTGGGGTTAGTCTGAGTTCGGGAACATGTTTTCATGTTTCCAGAGTGAGTGAGCAGTGGATTGAGTCGAAGCAGATTACCGAATCTCGGGTACTCTGTATTACTCTGCCTTACACCTTTAATGGGAAGGGAAACTAAGGTTATGTTTTTGTTTCACGCCTAGTGTTTTCCTCCATAAAAAGGAGTGCTCTGTGATGCTGTGACGGAATAAAATGGCCTGCAGTGCTGTGGTGGTACCCTTTTGATTCGGATGGTTCTGCATTGTAGTGACACTCCTGTGACAGACTGTCCTGTGACAGTGCACCTGTTTTCCCTTCGATGGTGTGACCCCGTTTTTATGGTATGCTTTTCCTGTTATGGTGTCACAGAGCTCAAGTGGCATGAGTCCAGGCAGACACTAGTGACTCAAGTTGTCGCGCAGTGTTCTGAAGTCTTTTGCAATACACACTGCCCTGAGGTGTTGTGACGCAGCACTGTAATAGTACACATTGCACTGCTGTGTTCTTCTGATGAAGATCTCACTATTGTGCTCTGAAAAAGCAATTATAATCCCATTGTGCTGCAATGCATCTCTTTTAATACACGTTGTGTTGGATACTACGTTGTATCGCTTGTAATACACTGTCCCGCAATGACACAAAAACTTAGATAGGCATTTCTCTGCAGTGATGTAGTTTGCATTCTAGAGCACTTTGCATTGCAGCGCTACCCATACTATGCCAGTTAATAAAAGGATAGACTTCAAGATGCTGTGTATCGCCTATAAGGCTCTTCATGGCGATGACTCTGTTTCTTTTAAACATAAACTAACTGGATGCACTACTGCCAGAACACTTCGATCGTCCTCAGCAGGTAACTTTACAGTGCCCAAGGTCAGAAGATCGCAGGGGGAGGGGGGTGCAGAAACTTCACATATGGCACAACCAAACGATGGAATGCTCCACCCTTCAACTTAAAGACCAGCTCTTCCCTGTTAATCTTTAGGAGGAACCTTAAGACCCGGCTTTTCAATTTATAGTCTCTGCTTTTTATGGACATTAATATCTTCTGCTATGCTACCAGCGCCAAGATGCCCTAGGGTATTTAAGCGCTTTATAAAACTCTGAACAGAGAGCTCTGAGAGTCAACTTAAACATGCAATCACACTTTTATTTCAAATATTTAGATCTAAATATTTGAAATGAAGGATCAGAAATCTAAAGATCTCCTCTCGTTCTAAGTGTTTGCGCTTGGCATTTGTGCTGTAAATATTCTGATTGCATGTCTATGTTGCCTCTCAGAGCTCTCTGTTCAGAGTTTTATAAAGCGCTTGAATATCCTAGGGCATCTTGGCGCTGGTAGCATAGCAGAAGATATTAATATTATTAATAGCTTAATATTTGTGGTTTATTGGTGGCAAACCATACTCTGAGGTGGGCAATTGTAACCATTTTGTGCCTTTTTTGAAGATTTAAAACTACACAAGTCGGTGCTATAGTATGTTCTCCTGTCCATCATTGTTAGTTTAATCGCTTTATAAAACTAATTTTCATTTTGATTTTATTTCTTACTACACAAATTGTTCTGCTTTGCTGCTGCGTGTGCAATAATTAACATTATCCTGCTGTGACAGAACCTCTGCAGTGGTGATGTTTGTCTTATTTGTGACTCTTACCCCTCAACGCTACACAATACACATTGTTCTGCTATTGCCACGCTGCAGTGTTGCTCCCATAGTACACACTGCCCAACTGAGACAGACCCCCTACAAAACACATTGCTCTGTGAAGCTGTGGTTCATCTTTTGTATTAAGTGTTGCCCTGCAACGCTACACGCGACACATGATAATGCTGCGGTGTAGCTCCCATAACACTCTCTGCCCTGCTATGCTGTCACTGCACGTTTGTGATACAGGCTGACTTGCAGTGGCGTGACACATGCCTTGTGAAACATATCACCTTGTTGTTGGTGCCACTCCTGAGGGACATGCCCCAACGCTGTTGTGTAGCGGCATATGTATTGTAGTTTGCCCTGCTCTTTCTTACGTGTCTCTTGTACTACACGTCACTCTGTGATGCTCTGGCGCATTTCTTATCATTATTTGCCATATGAGTCTACACATTCTGGATTCCAAGTCTTTTACTTTCTTATGGTGTCATACTCTCGTGATTCAGAAACAACACTCGTGAGCCCGGGAGTTTGTGCAATTTATTTTTCACTTTCATTAGATGTGTATTTCTTTGTGAAATTGTCTGCATTCTCGAGTCAAACAGCTTTGTTGTTTTCCCCACTAAACTCGCATTCTTCGTACAAGTCGCGAGCGTTTCTCAATGGAACTATTCAGCATTGTGTGCCATGGGTCGGCATTGCTTGTAAACATGCCCCCTTCTGTGCGTGATTGACGGGAGACTGCCATTGGCTTTTTGTCTGTCCGTCGGATCTGTTTTTAAGGGTGACGCTCTGTAAGGGACTGACTTTGCTTACATCTTGTTTCCACAGATCAGCTCCACCGTGGCTCAATCATCGCCCTTGTCTTGGGTCCGAGACCTGGTCCCCCGGCCGCCGTCTCTCCACATGCCACTTGGACTCGGCCGCCGGAAAAAAGCGCCTCCCCTGGTGGAAAATGAGGAAGCCCAGCTGGTGCGCAGCGGAATGGCTGGAGTGGGCACAGGCCCCCTGGGAGGAGGCATGGCCACCATGCAGCCAGGGCTTCCCCCTCCACCCCCTAACCTGCGGCCACGGCTCGTCTTTCACACCCAGCTGGCCCATGGGAGTCCCACGGGCCGCATTGAGGGCTTCACCAACGTGAAGGAGCTGTATGGAAAGATTGCCGAGGCTTTCAAGATCCCCCTCTCGGAGGTGCGTATACTTTTACGACAGAGTATAGTGGGGCATGGATTACACTGGGAAGGAGCGTGGCAGCTGCCAGGGGGCACATGGTGGTAGCAGGTGTACTAAGCTAAAAGAAGGCCACTTGGGAAAGAGTGAACTGTGGCCTATGGCCATCCAGGGCCTGATCATGGTAAATGTACTGTAGGTTTTGAGAGATGTAGGTTTTGAGAGAGCCGAATGGAACCTCCTGGGACTTCTGGCGTTCGCAGCCCTGACATTCACCAAGCATCAAGGGTTACACTAACACATTTCAGTTTTTTTGCCCGCATCACTACTCTGAAATGCATTGTTCCACATTAGAGTTCCTTTCTTCCTTTAGGTTTTTCCAGGCACTTGGCTTGAGCTCTGTCTGCCAACCCCGGGAATATCGGTGATGTTTCCATGGATACACCAATGTCTAGTTGAAATCAAGCATCCGTCTAGGCCTCCTGCTTATTTATTACTTAATCGCAAAATGGGTAAGCAGAATATCCCCGTATGATCTGGTACCCTGTCCACCAAGTAGCCACAGCTAACTTTTGCCAGCTGAACACAAACAGGAGCCAGACAGAGCTAGCACTCGGCTATCGATTCAGCTAAGCACCTCCTGGCCTCTCACCCTCATACCCGTAAATGTAATACATAACATGGCAGTTGACTCAGACTACCAGCAAAAAAAGTGCGCAGCACCTCTGAACGGTGCTGATATTTTCAGCCTGAATAACAAGATAGTTTTGGCCCAAATCAAATGACTCCTATCCAGATGAGCAATATTCTTGGTCAGAGTCTTGCATTTTTTTGTTTCAGTGGAAAGTTAGAGGTGAGACATAGGCAGGAAGGAGAAAGACCAAAAGAGGGGTGAGATGGGCAAGATGATGGAGAGAAATGCAGACGGCGAGAGAAGTGGAATATGTAACAACTGACAGAGTCGAGGAGAACAGAGGAGGAAGTCAAACAGTGTGGTTGGAGAGAGAGTGAGAGACACAAGGGAGAGAAAACAGTAAAGGTTAGCCTGGGAGATGGAGGGATGGAGAGAGGAATGAGGGAAAAGTTAAAAGGATAAAGGTGATGGAGAGGTGAAGCACAGAGTTTGGGTGCAGGAAGGGTGAATGAAGGATTGGGAAAGGGGGTAATGAAGAGAAACGGACAGGAAGCAAAAGCGAAGCAGAAGAAATCAGCAAAGGAAGAGAGGAAGGAGTAAATGGCTAAGGATGAAAAAGGGAGAGCGAGTGTTAGGTTTCCGATGAGTAACAAGAAAGAAAAGATGGATAGGGCCTCCCCTGCACTATTTTATTTACCTACACAGAGCTTCATATAGCACTGAGGCATCACCTTACTCACCACGTATTACCACCAGTGGATTCCTCTTCAGGTTTAGGTCTTCCTCCAGAAACCGGAGTCCTGGTCCATTATCGCTTGGGCCCTTGGGCTGCCCACTGCCAGAGTCAGAACAAGACTGTCTCCCTGTCACGGCTCACCTCTGGAAGTGTGTGGAGACCAAGTCCCTTGCCGCACAATGACAACCGGCCATTGGAAATCTCTGAGGAAGGGTCCGCCTCGGTAATTTCAGTGTCTGCTACTCCAGGTGGTCAATGACTGCTACTGTACGTGTTTGAATCAGTACAGAGGGGGAGTGATAGTTACATCCTGTCCAAAAGCAAGCTTTTCCATCAGCACAGGGCCCAGAGGTATGCAGCAGGAAGAACATGGCTGCCAGGTGTCCTGTGGCATGTTTAAAAATCAAAAAGCTGTTGGCCCGCACTAGCGCTTCACGAGTGTTGCAGATGTTTAACGCTTTTTTCAGACCATTACATAAAACGGTTGATTTCTCATGATTGTCATTACACAAATAAAACTGCTTTGTTCTAGTCGATATAAAATGTCACTCACTGTCACATAAGTCACTGAAATGTGATACATAAGTACAGACAAATTATGGAAATGATAGAAGCAAGCTGAAAGCTAGGCAGCTGTGGGTTTGCAGGGACAGTGTTTGAACAATGGACTTTGTAAGGACACTGTACGGTTGAGTGTCTTAGGGAAAGTGTGCTCCTTACTGAAAAGGGTAGAGGGCCCGACATGCTGTAATTCTTCGCTCCACATTGACCGGTGAGGCACCTGGCAGAGTTCCAACAGTCTGCTGCTCCGTTCGCCGACTAATTTTACTAAGAAATTCAACCTACCATTCCTCCCTCCCACCTTGCATCTCCAGATGAAGCTTTCCCTACTTTCCCCTGCAAGGTTTCATCTTTAAAGCTACACGCTTGTTAGCATAGTCACTGGCTTCAGGCTTAAGTATCACGTTTCCGGTATCGCCTTCCAGCGTCTTTAGATGTGTGCCCCGATTACTGGACTGTAGTGCAGCCTATAAGCTCTCATAAGCCTTAGTGCCACTGTGCTATTTTTAACTTCCCTTAAAACAAGCAGGATATTGTCTTACAGTTCAAAATGTTTGCTTAGGTTTGTCTTTAGAGATAGAAGCTTATGACGTCATTGACGAAGTATAATGAAGCCGTAGTATTGTGACTCAGTAAAGTTAATAATAATTAGATTTAGAGGAATTCGTCTTGCTATTGTTTTCATGGAGAGGTGAAGATTTATGCTGAGACTGTGTCAGTCTTGTGACTTTCCTTTGGACTCCAATTAATTGGTTCATTATGTTTTGGCTTAGTTAAAATGCAACCTGGGTGTGCAGCACTCTTTAATGATGATTCAGTTAAGGGTTTATACAGATTGGTAGCTCATGGATGTTGTAACATCATATTGCACTGTCAAGTCATATCTGTTTAATTTATGATGTTTTGGACTAGTCGGGAGGTACCAGTTGTTTACGTTTTGCCTTTTGTGGTGATAAGTTGGAGATTCATGCAAAATGGCAGCTCTCTAATGTTGGAGTTTTTTTATTGTGCTTGGAAAGTCGTAGAGGGAAGCAGGCTTGATGGAAGGCTGACATCTCTGAACTTATTCCGATGCAATAGCATTCATAGAGCCGCTGCAATGTGATGCTCCTGAGGTTTCCTCCTGGTTGCATTTGATGGTTTCAATACATGTTTTTCTCCAAGTTTTAAGGGAATAGAATATACATTTTTCTTTTTTCATACACACATATATATGTGTGTGTGTGTGTAAATGTGTGTGAGTGTATGTGTGTGTGTGTGTGTGTGTGTGTGTGTATATATATATATATATATATATAACAGTAGAAATTCACTAAAAAAACAAAGGTTACACATGGACAATATAGTTGGGAAATATAATTTTTTTTAAACCTAGATATTCACAGGAAAAAACAAAGGTTACAGGGGCATTATATTTAAGTTCAGACTTCACTCGTACAAAACCATAGAAATTCAGCAGATATTGTTACCTGAGTTAACTATAACTTACGCCCCTGCAATGCACTGCTTATGACCTCACATATTACATCACTCATGACATGGTCAGTGACATCACTGATGACATCTCAAATGACATCACTCATGACATCATCCACAGAACCACTCACACACCCACACACACCCCTATACAACTTCTCAAACAGCCACTCACTCACCAGGACAGCCACTGGAACACCCACCCACTCACTAGTACAGCCACCCACTTAGCTACTCACACACCCGCTTATACACCCATAGAGCCACTCAGACACACACGGATACATACAGTCACACAGCCACTCACATAATCTACGTCAAAAAATTTAATCATTCAGTAGTAGTACAGAAATTATACTAAATTACGTTTGTGGTACCTTAGTATATATGTTTAACACTCAAACATTCACAATCATTGGATGATGTCATCACTTATGTCATTTGAGATATCACCCCTTTTTTTCTTTTAATTTCACAGTGTTTCCTACCTCCATTTTTGTCTTTTTAGAGTGCTGTGAATAACAGGTCAAACACAAGGAGATGATGGACTGAGCGCTGATACTTTTCAGACACTCGCCCCCCGTCACAGATCTAGGTTAAATCCATCATCATTCTTTAGCTCACTTTGACACCTCAGTTCAGACCCAGCTATATGCAAATCAGTCTTGACCCTGTGCCTCATGGGAACAGTCCAGCCCGAACTGCCAAGCCAGGTCTTCCCTGAACCGGAAACAAGCATCCTGGGAATGGTTTCTGGGTAATTCCCTTCATCAGCCAGGCTAGCTTGAATCCAGTGGCAAAGTGAGCAAGGGACCCACGTCTGGGCCTACCCTGCCACTTAGGGCGAACAAAGCAAACACAAGGAGATGATGGACGCAGCGCTGAAACTTTTCAGACACTCACCCCCGGTCACAGATCTGGGTTAAATCCATCCTCATTCTTTAGCTCACTGGCGAAGTGAGACGCTCCATCCATTATCTCCTTGTGTTTGCTTTAACGGGTGGCAGGCAACCTTCTCTGCTTGGCACGTGCTATAAAAAATGTTGGAACCATATCTTTCTTTATTACGTTAATCCGAAAATAATACCAATATTAGGTGCAAATTTAAGCATGTGAGTCCTAAAAGAGACCTATGATGGACCCGAGATCCTCTTTTTTTTGTAGGACGCAGAACAAAGTGCCCTTCCCCTTGTGATCCAGGTTTGCAGGACCTGTGCACAAAATACGGCGAGCGTAGCTCAACAGTGAAAACTAGTTTATTGGTATGGCAGGCCAGACCAAAGTCATCAAAGTGAGCGTCTGGGGTACCTAATGTGGTACACGAGTGACAGTCCTCTATGCTGCTGTCAGGCTATTTACTGTAAAATGCTGCACTTGCTGTTTTTTGTGCTTTACTGGTAGCGTGTAGAAACAAAGTAGACTGTCTTCTGTCCATATCCAGCATTGCCCGCCCCTGAGACTCAACACATATGCATGCAGCCAGAGTCACCAGTCCATCTTTCCTTTCATAGACAGTCCCACTTACCTGTACCATCCCCTCCCCACACTGGCTGTCGAGCATCCACCATTGCTTTTTATTTGGACCTACCGCCACCTTTAGTGCATTTTGTCTTGACCTCTTAGTTCCTGGTGAAATAAAAGTGGATATACAGTGACATGAAATCATAGCAGAGAGGGGTAACATTTGGTGAGTTTGTTCTCGAGCTATTCCAGAAAGTGTAATAAGTTGTCTGTGCCTGCTGACAGAACGGCATTTGATTTTGTAGATCGATGGACTGCAATATTGTGGGGGCAAGGGGCTATAGTGCATGATGAGGGGTCCCTCTGGCACATAAAGACCTATGGTAGGGGCAGAGGGAATTTTTGTCTGTGCCCAGTGCAAGGATTGGTGTAAGTTAACCATTGTTAAAAAACAATAATCTTTCTGGTGTGCGTGGGCTGTTTACATTATAATCATGATTTGGTGGCCAAATCCAAACCAATTGAATTTTCTCCTGGAAACACTGGAAGGCGCCCTTTTCAAAATGTGAAATTTCGAGCAATTAAATCCCAAGTATGGCACTTTTTTTTGTGATGTAGCATAACTCTGTGTTATGATCACGCAAGAGGCGACCTGTGGTGAAACCTGAAGAATAACTCCTGCCTCTTTGGCTCTGAGAATTTTAGGTCTGTTTTGCAGAACTCTCATGTTTATATCATAATCCTGTTTCTGCCTGTAATGGTGGGGTCCCCATCTGATTGGAGAAGTAGTGCCATCGTATTTGGGACGTTTCGCACGTGTGATGGTCTACAGTTTATGGTGTGTTGAAATGCAGAGGCCAGGTGGGCAGGTAGTATGCCCTAGAGGCCAGATGTGCAGTTAGTATGCCCCAGAACCTATGCTGTGATACTATTGAACGAGGAAGCCCTGGGGATTGCCATTTTTGTGTGTGATTTAGTAGTCATTTGAACTTCATGATTAGGGACCAAAGTTCCCAAATTCTGTTCTGTTTACTGAATGAGTATTTACAGGGAGACCTCGATCTTGCCCAGGAGGCTCCAGCCGGACAATAACATTTTATAATATACAGTGAAACGCTATTCTGGCAACGTGTGCGTTTTTTGTAAAGTTTTCTGCAGCATGTGACCGGTCGAAAGCATACGAGTGCTGTATGAATGTTTGGTGAACGACTATCTTCAATGTGACTGTTGGAGAAACAGTCACTTTTTGGGAATGACTGTTCTAGCCTCATGTCGGCGATTAGAGAATTGTTTTACCTTCATGTGAATATCCGAAGGGGTGTTCTAACCATACGTGAATGCATATGCATGGTGAATGATCATTCTTACCTTTTTATGAATGCTTTGTAATTGACCACTTTAGCCATACCTGAATGTTGGGGAAATGATTATTCTAGACATGTGCACAGTGCTTGCCTGATTACTAATCTAACCATGCTTAATTGCTCGGTGAATGACGTTTCCAGCCCCGTATTACTGATTGGTAAATGGCTATTCTAGGCATGTATATAATGCATGAGGAGTAAATATGTGCAGCCACGTGTAAATGCTTAGTCAGCGCCTATTCCAGATTTATCTGCATGTCTGCACGCAAGTATTCCAAGCATGTTTCAGGGGTTGTTGACTGACTGTTCTGTTCATGTGCTAGTGCTTGATGAATGACTGTTGAAGCCATGTTTGAATGTTTGACGAATGAATGACGTGGCTAACTGGGCTAGCCATGTGTGGATATCTGGGATGGAGTTTTTTAACCAGGTGTGAAGAATGACTATTCTACCTATGTGGGTGCACTGTGAATCGCTGTTTTAGATCTCTCCAAGTGAATGACATGTCTAGCAAAGTAGTACTGTTGGGATTCTGGACAGCTTCTAGAATCCCATGAATCTCCAGGACCCGGCCACTGGTGCTTTTTCCTTTTTTATCAAACGCCCTTTTCTGGTGTGCTCTTACATTGCGGCACTGTCCTTCATTTATAAGTATGTCTGCCTCTTGAAGGCTTTCTGCAGACCAACATCTCTGCTTGGAAGGGCGTGTTCCTTCTGCCTAAATGTGACGTGAGAAAGCTCATTAATTTGAAGGGCTCGGAGGGAGATCTATGTTGAACCAAGATGTCACAATTCGCGTCTTGCAGGGACTTGATCAGCACGATTCTTACTAGGTTAGTACTTTGATGACCATTGTGGTGAGCAGTTATAACACACGGTGTTTGCAGTGCTACGAATCAGGTGAATTTCTCGCATGCTGGAAGTATTCTACAATTCTGGGTACCATTCTGGTACACTGCTTAAAGCAGGTTTCTACTGAGATTGGAGTGTAAGTGTGTTTATTCAGTCTCGCTGAGAACATCAGGGACTCATCTCAGCCTTATTCTTGGAGAGGGACTAGAAGGGTTTTCATAATTGTAAATCACTAGTGATTCGGAGACACGTTCAGGCACACACTCTCCCTTTACTCCTTGGTTGAAATGCTGAGACCAATTCGTTCTTCTCAGTGGCTCGCAGGCTTCTTGTTTATTACCCACTGGGTGAGACAGAGGATCCTGTTGGGCAGCCTTCTCTAAACCATCGACTCAAGAAAATCCTCTGGCTGAGGCCCACTCTGTTACTGCAAAACAAAAATGCCATAAAATTGTAACATTTCCACAAAACCGCACCCTTACTTCTTTCTCAATAGAAATGAAGGGATTCCTTGGGCTGAACATTAGATATGTATTTACAGTCGTATTGCAGTAAATCATAAAGTAAAAAGTACCTAGAGAAGAAGTGAGTAGGTACACCCTTGTAAGGTTCTATTGTTTTACATATTAATATACATTCGATCATCATTTAGTCCTCGCCAACTCTGAACTGTAGATAAATTAACCCTCAAGTTGTAAATAATATTCACAAACTTCATTTTATCATTACGTGTAAAAGAACATTAAGTCCGCCCCTCGTGGAATCTTTTTTCGCAGCAATAACTTGGGGAAAATGCTGTCCCGTTCCTTCATTCAAAATTTCTTCGGATTGGAATTTCTTTAATAAACCATTTTACTGTCTTTTCAAGTAAGAACGGAAAATTAGTTAACAGTGGTTTGATTAAGACACACCGATACAAGTCACTTAGATGTACATACTTCATCCCCCCCATTCCCATATCACATTTTGTATATCGGTAATTAACAATGCCCACACAATTTATGCAACCAAAAGTTACGTCATAAAAGCTCCCCACACTCTTTGGTATTTGCATGGACAGCCTCTGGATTCATTAATTAGTAGTTGCAGTGCTCTACAATAATTCAACCCCACTTTCCGTTTTGCGAGACTGTGTTCCTCTGTAGATCGTCACATTTGTGCAATGCCTTATTAGCGCGGTGATGTTTGAGGGCATTTGTTTTAACACATTGCTTTCTTTAAGTTCTGCTACACCACGGCGATGGGACTTAAATGTGGCCTTTCCAAAATCCTGACTTTTTTTTTTCTCCAGCTATTCAGTTGTAGATTTACTGTTTTTGATAATTGTTATGTTGCATGCTCCACTTTCGTTGAAGCTTTATTTTACGGACAGATAGTCTCATGTTTTCCTATAGAATATGCTGGTATAGAGAGAAATGAATGGCGGCCTCTGTGATTGTGAGGTGTCCAGCTCCTGTGCCTGCCAAGCAGGCCCAAATCACCATCACTGCCATGATTGACAGTTGGTAGGAGGTTCCTGTAATGATATGCAGAATTTGTTTTCTGCCAAATATATTGTTCTGCATTATAGCAAAACTTTTTCACTTTAGTCTCATCTGTCCAGAGGGGAGTGTTGTAGAAGTCTAATAGTTAGAAGTCACGCGTTGCCTTTGCAAACATAAGCCATGCAGCAGCTTTCTTTTGGGGGAGAAGTGGTTTTCTTCTGGCCACTCTTCCCAGAAAGCTGTACTTGTTCAGCCCTTTCATTTGTTTAATATATTTACTACTTTTTAAACAAGCCGCAATACATGTGAACGCTTGCTCAATTCAGCTTTGTGTTCTACGCATGGAAGAACACAAACCTATTTTGGCTAGTACTTGTGTCACCCGTCTATATACAGTTTTTTAAAATTATTGTTTGCCCTTCTCTGATGTGTCCCTTAAGTTGACCTTTTGTCCAGGATTTTTTTCCTGAATTTAAACTTAGTACTAAATTTGTACAGGCAATACCCAGAATTTTCCTCCATGCCAGGTATTCACCTTAATTGAATTTATGGTTGAGTGAATGATTTGTTCTTATGGCTTGTAACTGTTTTTGGACTCTTTTGCTAAACCTGGAAAAGGACGGTCTCCTTACAGGACGGCTGTACATTATATATTGAGCATTGGGCAGGGCCAATGGTCCTCCTGTCAATTAGATCCAGTATATCTTAAGATAGGTTACTGTCACTTCTTAGAGTTGTTAAAGTTAGACCAATGTCATCGTCTGCCTGAAAAAAGCACAGCGTTCAAAACTTTTGTTGACTTTTGGCCACACCTAATCCATTTTCTTGGCCCACCTGTGCCTCCTCGGGCCTTCCCGGATTCAGAATCCCAGAGCCAAGCCTACTTGCATTACGTTTTTGTTCAATACAGTAATTCTCCCAGTATTACGCAATTTTCTATGCAGGAAACTGTCTTGCAAATATTACTTTTTTCTAGGTCAGCAAATTAGCCCCAATGGTACCTATTGTTGTTATAAGCTGTTAAATCAGCATTTTCCAAATGGTAAAATTATCAACTGTAATGTCTACTGTGTCGATGGAGGTCTGCATATTGTATAGGATGTAGATTTAGACATCTTTGCAATCTTTGGGAGCAATATACAGTCCGATGTTGGGGTGTATTTACTGGGAAGACCATTCTTGGCTAGATCTGCAACTCTCTCTCTCTTTGCAAATAATCGTTCCTACTGTGAAAATATCGGTTTAATATTGTTTATAAATGGCTTTATAACCTATCCCAGCCTGGGGGGCAGCAATAGTACTTTCTCCAAGACCGTTTCTATTGGACCTGGAAAAAATAGGTTTGCTCAAACCTGAACACTCCAGACCAGTTACTGATTTTAAATATGAGCGTAGCACCTCTGATGATTAAAAAAAATTATAATTATGAACTTGTTTGGCAGCGCCTGATTTTAATTACCTTCTTAACTGATGTGAAACTACCAGAGTGCACTTTGTCACACAGGCCTTTGAATTATGGCTGTTTTATTTCCGTAAACTTAAAGATCAAAGTGAACGTGTTATTCGTCACATGAGATTTGTACTTGGCCAGTACTAGATGAAGGAGGTCAGATATTTTAAGCATGGCCACTGAAGTTATCCAACAAGGCAGGGCCAAATTATGCTGCAAGAAAAAGAAAATTATACAGTGTAATAAGGCACGTTTTTATTAGTATCACTTCATTTTGTTGCCAAGTTTGCACACGTTAACCCAGTCTGGTCAAAGCATTCACCTAATTAGTATTAGTTTAACACGCAAATACAGTACTAAGAAATTAAAATGTGATGTGAGCAGTCAGCTTTCACAAAAAACATTTCACTTCGTAGCAACACCTGTTGCTGCTTTTTTTGAGTAACTATTGATCCGTTTGAGCTAGAAACTATTTTTGGTAAAAATCTTCAAATTATGCACCAGGATTGAATGGCAAATGCGGAACACCTATAATTATGCAGAAAACGCTGCAGCTACAGAATCACACTATTCCAGTGGCCCTGGTTTATAAGTATTGGCATATAATCTTAACAGGGTTTACTTTCTTTTTCCAATACACACCATTTTAGGACTTTCAAGAAGTAGTGAAGTGTTACACAGGGTTTCAGCTCCCAGGTGTCTAACAGAAATGATTGGGCCTGAATGGAGAGATCCTTCCCATCAGCGAGGTGTTAGCAGAGAGCAAAACCTATGCAGTGTTCATCTGTATTTAATCCAGTAGCAAATTTGCAACTTTTTCAGCCACTGAACTATAGCTGGTTTGCTGCACAATAGCGACTAGTTGAAATGATTCTTTAAAGAAATTTTCTGTTGTCTCTACCACAATTAACAAAGGGTGACTATGGGGTACACGGTTTGCTTCGAAAGTAGTGCAGTGAATTAACAAGCAATACCCAGCCACAGATCCGATGCATACAATGTCTATTTTTGCAAGTTTGTACCACTTTTTCAAAGATAATTTTATATTAAATTTCACAGCCCCACACAGACGCTTGTTCTGATGATGACAGATGATCATTACCAGGCAGGATAGGTTATTCGAGTGTTCCCGACACAATCTGCCATGCATTCCACGGACACAGGTTCATTGTCCGAGTCTAACAATCCTTTTTCTCGCAGGTCATGTTTTGCACATTGAATACACACAAGGTGGACATGGATAAGCTCCTTGGAGGGCAGATTGGCTTGGAGGACTTCATCTTTGCTCATGTGAAGGGGCAGAAGAAGGAAGTGGACGTGTACAAGTCTGAGGATGCGCTGGGGCTGACCATTACCGACAATGGAGCCGGCTACGCGTTTATCAAGGTACCATTCTTTTTCCATACGCCAACGTAATGTGACTTCCTTTCTGCCAGGGAACTATTTACATTTCTCTCATTCGTTCTTTTTAGGTCTCGTACCTAGCGTTGCAGTGCATAGCACTGCTCGTGCAGCGCGAGACCTCTTGTACGGGGTTTAGAAAGCTACCCACACGCTCGTGCGTGTGGTTTTGCTTTGCCCGTCTGGCAGTGGCTTGCTCGTGTTTTTTTTTTTTATTATTATTTAAACGGCACGCGATTGGGCAAAGGTGGGACAATGTCCCGCCTTTGAAACGCCCATTCATGACGGTGGCCAGCACGTGCAGCAGCGCGCATTCGCCCTGCTGCCGCGCTCCCTCCCCCCCCCCCCCCCCCCCGCTCCTCTGTGGTGCGCACGCACCACTAGTTGTTGACAATAACGATCACAATGCAATCGTTTTCAGTGCCGCTTGTTTTCTTTACTTTTGGGATAACCCGCGCTTTACTTTTGATGTTATAAGTAAAGCGCTGGGTGCCGCGATTATACCAAAAGTAAAGAAATAGAAAAAAACATCTATTTCTTTACTTTTGGTATAATCGCGGCACCCACACGTTACTTTTAACATTAAAAGTAAAGTGTCGGTGCCGCGATGCTTGTTGTGTTTATGCAGCAGCTAGAGATGTCTTGCTGTTTAGCGCTGTCTGCTTCCCACATACAAGTGAACCTAAAAACAGTGTACCCAAAAACTGGCAGTTGGATGCGTTCAAAAAAATGTGAAAGCATAGTACAGACTGGATTAATTTATAGCGCCTTTCCTGCTATTTATTTCAAGGAGGGTGTGCCTTTCAGTGTTGTGATACGTATATTTCCCAGACTACAGTAGGAATACCGAGGACTAGTATAAGAATTAGTGTATGTGAAAGAGAGTTCTAAAGTTTTTCTTTCCACAAGAGCAACTAGACGCAGTTCCCAGTTGCAGAAATGTGAAGAATGGGTGCTATGCATGCTGACATTTTATTCTAACTATGTACACATGCAGAATTTTCAGGGAAATACGTTGCCCATTTTATTGAATTTATCAAATAAGAACAGACGAAGATGGTAATTAATTCCATTACCACTAATCTCAAAGTGTAAGCAAACGTGTGTTTATAATTCAGACTATCTATGATCAATAGAGACATACCTCGTCTTGGATCTTAGGCTGCAAACCCTCGGTACATTGATCTGTATGGAAACCTTCCCTATGCAAAAAGATGTTTCTCTGTATCATTTGCTTTACAACCTCAAGGAATTCCCAGGATAATGTGCTTCATAGCTAAAAGCTTATAAGGTCCCAAAGGCGAGACCTATTGCATTGCAAATGCTTGTTTAACTTTATCAGAAGTTCTCCAATATGTTTCAGCACATACAAAAATATGGTGTGTGGAGGCCAAATTCTTTAAAACATATGTAATAGATGGTGGGGAAGAACACATACTTTAGGCAGTGCAGTGTTCAGTATTTTTTTTTTTTACATCGTAATATAACACAGATGTTTTATTTGAAATGAATGCCATAATCACATTTTTTGAGTAAGTGCCAAGGACAGGATAAAAATCCAGGACTCCACATTCCAAAGTCGGCAACTTAGCCACTAGAACTCAATGATTCCCTGTTTGCATTCATATGTATATTGCAGGTCAGCCATCACCTTGTTGTCAGTTTACTATTACCCATGGCAACACATTGCGCCTCCTCTTCTAGGTGTGAGCATGGCTCCACCTCCGACAGCTGTGTGCTTGCCTCTTTCACAGTACTAAACAGAGAGCTGAACTTGACCTGGTCCTGAATGCTGCACCAACTTTCTAGTAAAATGACGGTCTATGCTTGAACCAGTCAAAAGAAGATTTTAGGGGCAGGTATTCTTAATGACCGCATCGGTTTAACAAGTATGGGAAAGGACATTAGGTCTGGCTTATAAGTGACAATACTTCTTACGTCCCTACTGAATTTAGACATTCAATAGCTCATAAGATGTGCTCTCTCCCACTCATTCTTGCATTCATTTGTCCATCGACTCACTCATTCTTCCATTTAGCCCTTCACATAAACCCAACAAGCATTTGGTTTAGATGCATTGCCATACTTACTACATGTGGTATATTGCAGAACTACATGCGGTACACTGCAAAACTACATGCGGTACACTGCAGATAAAATCGGCAGCAAGGAAGGAGGCAGTAACAAAGCCTGGGAAGCTGTTGGACATTCACAACAAAGAAAATAAATATAACCAGCATTTGCAATGCAATAGGTCTCGCATTTATAAGAGTTTGAGCTATTGGCATTGTAAAATTACAATGACTTTTATTTATGTTTTGGTTTTAAAACAAATAAAAGACATTGTCATTTACAATGTCAGTAGCATAAACTCGCATAAAAGCAGTGTGCGGCGTGCAGCAGTGTGCGGCGTGCAGCAGTGTGCGGCGTGCAGCAGTGTGCGGCGTGCAGCAGTGTGCGGCGTGCAGCAGTGTGTGGCGTGCAACAGTGTTTCGTGTAGCAGTGTGAGGCATGCAGCACTGTGTGGCGTGCAGCAGTGTGCGGCGTGCAGCAGTGTGCGGCGTGCAGCAGTGTCGTACAGCATGCAGCAGTGAGTAATGCAGCAGTGTGCAACAGTGTGTGGCGTGCAGCAGGGTGCAGCGTGCAGCAGGGTGCGGCGTGCAGCAGGGTGCGGCGTGCAGCAGTGTGTGGCGTGCAGCAGTGTGTGGCGTGCAGCAGTGTGTGGCGTGCAGCAGTGTGTGGCGTGCAGCAGTGTGTGGCGTGCAGCAGTGTGTGGCGTGCAGCAGTGTGTGGCGTGCAGCAGTGTGTGGCGTGCAGCAGTGTGTAATGCAGCAGTGTGCGCAGCAGTGTGCGGTAGTGTGCGGCGTGCAGCAGTGTGCGGCGTGCAGCAGTGTGTGGCATGGTTTGTACACAACAAGAAAAGCGGACATCAAAGGAAGGGTGGGAGGGAACGAGGATATGGGGTGTGAGTTACAACGAAAGTTAATTGTTGTAAGAGGGGATGCAGGAAGTGAGGCCGAGCGCGCGCTGGCGAAAGCAGTCTGCTGCTTTCAAGTCCGATGCCAGATGCCAGCTTCGCGCTTGAATGCCTCACATGCACTGGCCATAAACCGCATTCCTAAGGTCTTGTGCCCCTTACTAAATCTCTCTGAATGCGTGAGGCGGTGCATGCGCAGGAAGTAGCTGGTGGCAAATGGAATGCGCGTGGTTGTGCGCGTAACCGCCACCCGATCCGCCTGGGAAGCCTTTGGGAGCATTTTCTGAAGCCCCTACATAAGTCTCGCTGAGCCATCGCTTACGCGATAGCCAGGCGAGACCTAAAAAGGGAGAAAGAAAGACATGATAGAGGGCCTATAATTGGAGAAAAGAGAAGACTACTAAAGGACTGGCCTACTAGCCCTGGCACTGAAGCACACTCCTTTTCAGGTGAAATGCAATCACTTACTGGGCAGTAAAGGCAATTTCTGAAGTGGGGTGACCCATTGCACAATGCATAGTCTTCTGCACACAGTGTTTGTCATAGGGTGTAAGAAACACCAAACCCTTGCCTGTTAAAGCAATCTGTGAGCTTCCAGCTATCAAAATAAATGTCTGCTTGCTTTAACACAGTGTAATAACAATCAGTTCTTAAAGGCCTATTGACTTTAACATATGTTTTTCACAGTAAGCAAGCCAAGCCGATCGCCTTTGTCAAAACTTTTCATAATAAACAGATCCGATGTATGGCATCTGACATTGTTTTTCCCAGTGAAGTGATAAAGCTTGCCTTTGCCGTTACCTTGTTGTCCTAACTAACACAGGCCTACTGTATGGAGTATATCCTTTACCAAAAAGCAACACAGGTGTTCTTTTTCAGCCGAAGCACACACTGTCAGCCCATTCAAAAGCTTGTAGGGAGGATGATCAACAGGTGGTTGGAGCTAAGAGCCTGTCTCAATCCTGGACCTTAAAGCTCTTTTTGTGGTAATTAAATAATATCTCACTACCGCTGCACTATCAAACCAGACCTTAAAAGAAGCCAAATGGTTTGTTATGTATTCCCAATAACATTGATAACTATGTGTCTGGTTTTGGAGCCCTGCCCCCAATTTCGGTTTGATTCATTATCTCGCCATCCGTAGATATTCTCCTCCAGGAACACTAGTCTGCAAACTTGGGTTTAATAAACAATATCATTGCAATAACCTTTCCCACTAGTGGTATGGTCACCTCGCTAAAACATACTCCTGTTTTAGTGCAGGATGACGTTTTTGTTTCTCTGCCCTGTAGCCCAGCATGTGGTCTAAACAGCCCACAGTTTCACATTAAGAAACACCTACCTAACCATGACTATCTCTCGACCCTTTACCCACCAGAGGATCAAGGAGGGTAGCACCATCGATCGAATGCAGCTGATCAACATCGGTGACATGATTGAGTCCATTAATGGGGAGAGCCTGATTGGCTACCGGCACTACGAGGTGGCGAAGATGCTGAAGGACCTACCCAGGGGCCGCACATTCACCTTGAAGCTGATTGAGCCTCTTAAGGCGTTTGGTGAGTACTGGACAGGATATACCTTAATTCTGTGCTAGAGCACATTGGGTTAGGCCCCTGTGCATACCTTCCTCCGACAACAAATCTTTCTGTAGCTTCCCTCCCGCGGTCAGCATTCTCTTCTGTCCCAGTCATGTTCAGTCTACTCATTCTTATGTGTGTGCACTAGTTTCCTGCATGCTCCTCCCCTGTTTGGTTTCTGTACCACCTCCTGTTGCTTTATTTGCCTCTTTCTTTTTTTCTGTAGCTTCTGCCATGCACTAACCTCTTGCCATTTTTAGGGCTTGCGCCCTGCGTTGCACTGCGCAGCAGTGCTCGCTCGCGCAGGCGAGAGACCTTTTGTCCGGGGTTTGAAAACGGACCCTGGAATCGCAAACGCTCGTGCGTGTGCTTTTCCTTTTGGATTCTGCTATTGGGCTTTGTGTGCGTGTTTTTTTAAAACAGAGCATGTAATAGGCCAAAGGCCAAAGGCGGGTGCATTGCTCCGCCCATGGCCTATTGGTGTCTGTTACGCGCACCAAAGCCCATATGTTTTCAATTATCGTGCCCAGACACTGGCGCGATAATTGAAAACACATATGGCTCGCAGTGGCGCGCGCGCACCAGTCGCTGGCGTGTATTTTTAAAAAAATTTTTTGGGCCTGCCTGACCCTGGTTTTATTTGCTAAAGCTCGAAATATGGCTGTTTGTATCCGCTTCAATGCCTCGTCTGGGTAGTAAGCACAATAAAAATACATTTATAATACAATACAGTACAAAGGCTAAAACTGCCCGGGCGCCACTGGCGTTTGATAGGACCTGCCCTGGGTTGAAAATAGAGTTCAGAACAGTTATCAATGCGCCAAGGGAAAACAGTGAGTCACCCGCCCCGCATCCTTTATGGGAAACATTACCACTTAACAGCGTGTACCTTGTCCAGGGCGTGCGATAAGAGCACGCCCTGGGCCCACTGGGAAATAATGGTTCTTCATACCTTTTGAAGCTTGTTTACCCTGTCAAAGATCAAGGGGAGGCTGGGGCTTGTTACCCAACAGCCACAGTATGCAACTCAGGTGACAAAACCTCCCAGTGCCGTGTCAAAACAGGAGACTAATCCTGTGACATAGCACCGACGTGGCCAGGGAGCACGTGGCCACGTGCTGATCTTCTCCTGAAAGAGAGCACCAAAAAAACACAGAAAAAAAAACAACTGGTAGACGGTGTTAAAAATACCCTCGATGGCGCAGTATGTATTTATGCCCGGTGGCGCCTCGTGTGTATCTGGTTATTAACAGCACGCACACACGAAACCCCGCGCACACTGAACGTTGCGAGCTGATGAACAAACAGTCCTCCGTGGTATCGAATACAATGTTATCTCTTGCCAAATTTCGCTCTTGTGGCGGGGATTTACTGTGGTGGTTTAACGGCTCCTGTATGAAAAATCCCACGTTCTCGGTAGAACTGATTCGAGGTGACATTCAACATACACTACCATTTGCTTCTATCTGTGTGAATGTAAGTTGTAGCAGTGGCTTCAACTCCTTGCTTCAGTCCAATGAAGAGGGCTCTGATCAGGGCACAAGTCCTAACAAGCATTTGCAATGCAATAGGTCTTGCATTTACGCAAGTTTGAGCTATTGACATTGCAAATAACAATGCCTTTTATTTTTGTTTTCGTTTTTAAAACATAAATAAAAGGCATCGTCATTTGCAATGCCAATAGCTTAAACTTGTGTAAATGCGAGACCTATTGCATTGCAAATGCTTGTTTATTCTGGATGTCATCCCTTTTCATTCACTGTGCCGCCTTACTTTACTCGCCTAGCTCAAACCACATTGAGCGGCACTGAAAGCCTAAACTTACATATCGAGAGAAACCGTCATTTTCACTGGGTAAATTGAATGCAGATTTATATTAGAGCGCAAGTCTAGGTGAGGGACAGACGTCAGTCTCATGTTGAGGGATAGCACCCTAAATAAGACGCAAAATGTAGGCGGGCCGTACATTCAAGGCATAACTTGCAAGGACACCGGTCTGCATTGAATGAAGCCTGAGTTGCCATGCCAGAATAGCTTGGGTCACAGGGAGGTAATAAAGCAGCCATAAAGCTGAGTATATTACGTTTTTGGCCTGCTGTACCTTCCGCTGGGGTTGAATGTGAAGGAGTTAAGAATGAGTTGGAGAAGTGGACAAAAGAAGTGGAATTAAAACGAAAGTGTATGGACAGAAGAGGTTGGGCTTGCTGAGGGGACTGGAGACGGAGGCTGGTTGAGTAGAAAGCAAAACAGGACTGGTGACTGGGGGGAAGGAGCATAACAAAAAAGGTATTCAGTGAGCGATGACCTCAGGAGAAGCGGTGCTTCCACTGCTTTCACCTGCCCCATCCTTCTTCATTTATTTCCCACTGGTCTGTAGTTTCTTTAGCGCTTAGTTCCTAGTCCCTCATTATTACCTTTTCCTCCTCATACTGCACTACATCTACCTCTCAGTTGACCTTCCCATGTTGATGAATGCATCTTCTTTCTTCACAGTCCTTTTGTAGTTTTTCTTTAGTCCCCTGCCTTCCATCCCCTTATTTCTTCCCTCTCCTGCATCTCCTTCCTATGCTTTTGTGTACTTGCCCCTTCCATCTGCCGGTTCTCTGTCTCGGTCTAGTGTGTGCCTGGAGTTTCTTTGGAGTTCTTTTTTTTCTGACTGGTTTCCCTGCACCTCTATTTAGGCTGCGGTTCCTCCGCCTTGTTTCTAGTGCTTTTGTGTATTTGTATATTTAGCTATATATAGAGAGCAAATCTAACCAGGAAGCAACGGGGCGCTGCACATTACGTGTGGGATTAGAAAACGATCACAAGATCGTGTACATCAAGTACACGAATACATTTCACACGTTTGTCGCTTCCTTCTTGCTCTACTTTTCTCCAGTTCCTTCTCAAGGCTTTCCTGCTCGTGCGCTCTGCTCCTCCTGTTCTGTGCGGGGTTCCTCCACATTCCTTCTCGTTTCTCTTGCCTCCTCCCTCTGCCTTGGTTTCCATGTAGTCTGTAGCGATGGACTTTCGCCTCTATCCCTCCGCGTTGTTTTCTCTGGCAGCCTGCCCACCTCACTCTCTCCTGCCTCCTGTTTCCCTCCTTGGCTCACTTCCTGGAGCAGCGAGCCGGCACAGGTCGCGCCCGGTGCACCTTCACGTCGGAAGGGCGGGGTTCCCGCCCGACCTGCCGGACGGATTCCCCACAGCGGCTGACGAAGCCTCTGCTTGCAGAGCTGCCTCGATTTAATGGGCCGCTTCCTGCTGCTGCCCTGGGCTGCAGAGCACTGAATGTGGTCTGTTCCCTGCACGAGATACCAGATTGTTCCATGTTTGCTGAACGGGCGGGGGAGGAGAACCAGCACATGGGAGGCAGTGAGCCAGTCCAACGAGTTGATTTAGTGGGTGCGGCCTGGTGTGTAAGAGTTGCTGTTAGTCACGGGTGTGAGCAGTAGTATTTGTGATAACTTTTACAGTTTGCAGTGTTGGGTTTTGCCAATAGGCCAAAGCCGGTATGCATTAAGGAGTTGGTGAAAGGGCCATTTTTGGCATATAGGAGGGGTCAAGCGGTCTCGAGAGCCTGTAGTAAGTAGTATTTTCTGCTAGAATACAAGCTTAGATTTCTGTGGTTGTTCTCGCTGATACCTCTCACACTTACAATTTCAGACATGATTGGCCAGAGATCTGGGGGAGCCAAAGTCAGCTCTAACCCACAGATTGGCACTGGGCGCGGAACCCTGCGACTACGATCGAAAGGCCCTGCCACCGTCGAGGAAGTGGTAAGATGCACAAAATGCTTGTAGATAAAGTATACCCGTGTATGTGTATATACAATGCAAATATAACATTTGGTTTGTTAAACGCTGGCAAAAGTACTGCCTATCAGGAAAAGCCATTCCCTATGAAAATTGCAAGTTAACCATAACTACTGAACAGGCATTGCCTACGTCGTAAGATCTCTTTCTATTGCGGTCTCAAAAAATTAATGCATTACACAAATCCCACTGTTTTGTTTGGCTTTGTTAGATGGAGCTGTCTATATGCCAAAGACATAAAAATATTATAAGCAACGGAATGACCATGCAATCAGCATTTTTCTATCTCCATCACTTCTCGTTTTGTTTTCCTCATTAGACAGATGCTTTGAAATTTAAAAAAATCAATAAAAACCGTGCAGACTACCCCTGCAGGGACAGGCGAAATGTGTTTTTGAATCTCATTGGTTTAGAAAACCAAATCTGTGTTTCGAAGCCTAACCAGCAACGTATGAAGCCGAAGGAAACCATCAAGTCCCTCTAGGCTACCCATTGCCCATCCTGCTGCATTCACATACTGTACTTGGTCTTCAGCTCACTTTTTGTTCTTGCATTATAGATGCTAAGTGGTTGTGGCTGTCAATTTAAAGTGTCTCATCACAAACACACACACTTCTGTTTTACACAGACCTCTTTTACATTGCGCTCTGTGCAAATGCCTACCTTGCAAAATCTGAGCCTTATGCAAATAAAATATTTTCATGCTGAACACACAAGCCTGTCACTATCAACACAAGGCCATGCAGTCAGTGTTTTGTTGCTCATCACCTTTGACGGAGTCCCATGATGAGGTGAGGAAACGGTGGGACAATGGCCTGCTGACATGCGAGGGGTTAAGAAGGCAGCTCCTCTCTTGTCATCTTGGTTGTCCTGTTTGCGCCAACTCTAGAAGCTCCCTTACAACTTGGCAGTTCGTAGAGGTGTGTGCTGTCCTTACTCATATAAACAACTTTTTCCACATTCATGGTTTTCCTCTCAATTTGGGCATGGTTGTTTTCCTCACCCAGGACCTATGTTCCCTCTAGACTGCGCGCACGCAGTCCACCTTGCACCAGCGCCCATTTTCTCTCCATAAACGCGCACAGTAGCCTGCAACAAGAGAGAGACTGAGATCTAATCAGCCGCTTGTTCAAAAGAGGAGCGGCCTTTCAAAAGAATATTATCTTCTTTCAGTTCAGCCTGAGGCATTTTAAAGTTGTGACAGGATTTACGTCATGCAGAGCCTAACTGAAACTGTTACAAAATAAAAATGATCCAAGGGTCACCTGTGCTCACATCGCTGCTGATCATCCCATCGAACCTACCTAAATACATCTCTCCTTTACTTTATTCACCAACATGTATTGGCCTTTTGTAATCAGTAAAATGCTATCCCCCCTCCATTACTTGCCATTAAAACCATAATCTCTCCCCAATGAGAACTGAAAGCCGAGTGATTGTTCATCTCTTTAGCTCGCTTGTCATTGATGCATGTATTTAAACGGGTGAAAGGCATGTGCGCTGTCAGTGTTGCTGCATGTGCAAAGTGGAGGTTGTAGGGCAGGCTATGCACACTTTTTTTTAGTTGACAAAACACCTTGCACCCATGTCACATTGTACCATTTATCCCAAATCTAAGGCACAAAGAATGAAAACATTTGATTTTTGAGAAGATCACAGTAGAAATTTCGAGATGTGATAGTGTCTAAAAAGAATTTCATGCTTATTTTCCCTCGGACCCCATAAGTATCGCAGAGACATCCAGACAGACGTTCCGCCACTTCATAAAGAAATAAGCAGTGAAACACCCAGTACGACAAAATAGGTCATCATACACGCAAATGTTTTAGAACAGGAAAGTGGGAGATTTGGAGGAAAAAAAAGTCAGGGGGAATTTATTTTTCCCAATGGCTTGTATTGAAGCAGAGGCAATTTCACGTGGGAGACTTCAGAAATAAAGGCATTTCTGGCTTAAAAAATGACAGTCGTACCTGAATCGGGTCTGTTGACATGTATGGGTCATGCACAGGCTGAGGACAGCTGCCTGTAGTGCTAGCAGCACTCACACCAGCCTCGCAGAGCTGGGAAAACGTGGCACAGCAAACACTTTGCCTCACCCTGCAAACATAGATAGCAGATTAACACCATACGGTATGCTTTAAAGTCCGTGCATCGGAAGCGAACCACTGAAATGCAACCCACGAGGTACATCATGGTTTACTAACTTCAACCCTCTGAATTCAGCAATTTGTGCTGTATTCAAGCTCCTTTCTTTTTCACAGTGTGCCTCTGGACTGTTGGAGTCATTTTTAAAGATATATAAATTGCAAAGCCAGTATTCAGTTGTATGGCCTGCTACAGATCGGTACCTTTGGAATTTGCTTAAAAGAACGGAGCTGTCTAGACATGGAGCAACAGTAGTAATAATCCCCAGCAGATCTGCTTGAGCTAATCACAATGGACCCCTTGCAATCTTAAGTAAAACGTGCCTGATGAACAGTAAAGGCAGTGGTTTACTGCCTGCCAATCTCCGTGGGGCTCCTGTAACACTTTTGTCAAAGGCAGAAGCCTAGCTAAACATGGTGACAAAGGGGGCTGGTGTCACTCCCTCTGAATCAGCTGGATTTCTCCTGTCCAATCACCATAGCTGAAGTCTAGGAAAGGGATGGGGCATTTGGGGCTGAAAATTGATTTTTTTAATTTGCAATTCACATCAGTGAATTGCAGCCGTTACATGGGCAGAGCTAGATCTGGGAAAAAGCTCTAATTGCCAATGAGCATAGAAATGGACTCCTCCTGAGCAACACGTCTTGCCTAGCTACACTTTGCATTCTGGGACTTGTCGTTTGACCCTGTCTTTATAAGTGATATTAGAATTCCCAGCATGCATCCTTTATTGCAATATTTTATTGAATTACCAGTAAAAAACACAACTTCGGAATGCATTTTAAAACATTTTTTTTTAGCTTTTTTGTCATTTGGATCTGTTTATATTTTGTGTGAGCGGCTAAACCATTTCTTCCTATCACAGGCTGCATAAACATATAGGTAACGGGCAGTTAAATGAATTCTTGAAAACATTAAATTAGGTTGATAAGACCATTTTTGAGGGCTCGACTCGTGCTTTGGCTTTTTGGCAAAGGTGAGCATAAAGTACAAGGTGGTGATGTTACCATTTTGGTTTACAATGCAGTTACATTAAATCCTTTGCCTTAAAAATGAGGATTACATATTGATAAATAAACCATTTTGCATTTATTTTCATACAAACAGACATCGGAGTAAACTCCAGTAATTTTAGAAGCTTGTGCACTGTGCTCACTTGTCTAGAGTTTTTTCTAGTCTTTAGCGCACATAACCTTGGCTGCTGTGTACAGAGGCCCTTCATTGCCACACAAGAGTAACAAAATTAGAGGGAACATTGCCCAGGACCTTGCTTTTTATGCTGGCATTTATGACTAATCCACTCCTCTTGCTTCCCTTTTTACTGATTGTCCGTTCGCTTTGAGCAGTGCCGTTTTACAGCAGGAATATAAAGATTTGAGATGAACAGGATTAAATTGCCTATTGTATTCCCAAGACACAAAGTGGTCGAAGCCCAGCGTTCTCCTGCCACTTTGCTGTTCTGCTGCCTATATATTTGGGGATAAAATATGTATCTTTTGAGGTAGTCCACCGCAGCAGAGCAGGAGACCTGTTAGGGCCAGCTCTAGGTGAAGGCAATTCTAAACTGGTGCCTCTACATTACCAGTAGATGGCGCTAGATTGCTCCTACGTATACAAAATGTCACTTGTTTGTCATAAAAAGGATCATTTTCCTATTGTGCCAGAAGCCTTGGCGTTGGCCATGCCTTCCTTACGGTGCCCTGGCATTGCACCAGGCAGACTCTCTCCCCCTTTCCCCATGATAACAGAAACAAGCATTTACAATGCAATGGTCTCGGCATTGGTAAAGTTAGAGCTATTGGCATTGCTCATGACATTATTTTTGTTTATGTTTTTGTTTCTAAAACATTTAAAGAAACGGCATTGTCATGAGCAAGGCCAATAGCTCTAACTTTAACAATGCCGAGACCGTTGCATTGTAAATGCTTGTTGTTTTAAGCATATGTGGGAAGTGCTTTCATGTAGTGCGTGATGACACGGAGGTGCGTTTAACTATATTTAACCCTGCATAAAGAGCTGTCATGTGTCAATCTCAGAAGTTACTGAAAGCCTCAAAACCTCCTGCAACACACCCGAAAGAAAGGCTTTCCTTTACTTTACTGCTGACCTAAAGATCTTCGTAATGATGCCGGTGGCACAGAGCGTCCCTGTAAGTAACGGGCAACGACTAGGGAATGGGTCAATAAAAAATAATAAAAATTAAAAAAAAATTAACTTAACCCCCCGCAGAACAGTACAACCTATCAAATTATTTTTTAGGACAAGGTCATTTTGAAATACACTAGAAATAAAAGAATAATAAGATTGGTAGAAATAAAGTCAGGAAACGGAGAGAAAAAAAAAAGGCATGGGACCCACGTGCAGAGAGACTGACTTGCAGATAGCGGAGGTTGTGGCAACGCGGCGAGCAGGACAAAGTTGTAAAAAGATGGAGGTTTATAGAGAATCAGAGACGTGCAGAAAATCCTAAATGAAACTTGTGAACCCAAATTATATTTTAAGAAAGATTAAGGCGAAGGGCGAGCTTATGTGCAACTCGCAAACTGCATAAAAGGTGTAGGGTTGCTCTGTCAAACCCCATATTTCAAGGGCTATATAAATAAACGCTGACACTCATTCCAACTCCCGCACCACCTGATCGCAGCTACGGGCTAGGCCCCTCTGCACCTGCACAGGAGCAGGACCCGGCTCAAAGTGGAGCTGGTGCCGCCCTCTTACACAGACGAGGCAAGCTTCGTGCCCGGGCATATCAGCCAAATCAAACCCCGGCAGGGTGTTCACTGCTGACAGCGTGAGTGCCTGCGCTTGGGCTTCACATGCACGCACCCTACTGCTCCCCCACAGGCCCGAATCCATCCCCTCCCCTACCTGCGAGCAGAAGTACGATCCTTGGATGCCCAGCTTGATGCAGGTGGGGCACTGCAGCTTGGCCTGGCTGCAGCAGCCCTGCATCTCGCACACTCGCCTGCTCTCCACGGCCGCCATGCTGCAGCTCCTCCTGCCGCTGGCAGCGCACACTCGGGCCAGGGGAGGAGAGAAGGAAGGAGCGGCCCCAGGTCCGCCCAGGCTGCAGCGGGGAGGGGTGAGCACGGATCGGCCCTCCAGAAGGTTGTGTGTGGGGGTAGGGGCCGCTGCAGGACACACCACCGCCTTTCTCCGAGGCAGAGCAGAAATGCCTCGGAGAAAGGCAGCGTCCTTTTCGGATTCGGGGGCGTGTTTTGCTGTTGTCTCCTCCCTGAGACTTCTCGCAAAAAACACGCCCCCGATCCGAAAAGGACGGGTCCTAATCGGAGTGACTGACCTCTTCTCCAGTGGCTGGCCAGCATTTACGAGGCCAGCCAATGGAGAACAGGGGAGAAGAGGGGCGGGTTCAAGCCCCTCTTCTCCAAGTCATTAAATCTCGGAGCGAGACTGCGCAAGCGCAGCCGAGACCTAAAAAACGAATGCCGAACCCTTTCTCACCGTAATCCAACCTTTGATAAACCTTCAATGAAGCCGCCCAGGACAGAGGGACTCTTCATGATGCCATAGAGGTGCTGTCCTCAAATATTTTGAAAAGCGTCTAATTGGATTTATTGGTTATGAACACAGATCTGATCTGAGTTCTAGCTTAGACCATTACTACGTATCTGAACAGCCACTCCCCAGCCCGGCGCGCTCCACAGTCACGCACAGAGTCCGACTCATCTGACACCACAGAGTATCCAGAGGTGTGTGTCAGTGCCTCCAGACTTGTACTGCTTACGTTTCCCTACCATGCCTTATTGCAACCAGATATGGTTCTTCCCTCTAGCCCATCTGCTTCTCAGCCTTCTCGTGTACGAATACAAGGCCTCTCTTTTTTATTAGTAATGGTTTCTTCTGACATTGGCAGTCCCAATGCTTTCCCTGCGATCTCGAGGTCTCCTGAAAGAGCAAACAATACTTGATTAAACGATGGGAAGAAACAGTTGTTCTACCTCTGCAAAATCTGCAGACGTAGACATCCTTTTGGCAGAAGATAATTGGCTTTAACAAAGGTTTTTGATCTTCTGTCCGGTATGAGAATATGGCCTCTTTTGCTTCTGTGTTTAACCAAGGAATGTAAAATGCAGGGTTTGATTCCTGATATCCGCATAATAAAAAAACATACGCAGAATTTAAGTGGAACTGTGGTACTAGTTTACGGGTATGCTGAACATCTGGTCCTATATTGGACACCATTTAACTAATTTGTGATTTTCAATATTTTTTTTTAGTCCCTTGGTTCCTCTCCAACCTATTCATGATTTTGATTATTTTGATTTCACATCAGCGTCTGGGAGTTTATTTTTATTGTTGAATTATGGTCACTTTGCCCCTGCGTTTACACCACTTGTAGAGATGCTACTGTTACTCATTCCTATGTAATCCTCGTCCGAGAAGTGTTTATTACCTGCAACTAGATTTCAGCCATGTAGCTCTATGGAGGAGGCCGTGCTGGACATGAATGTGCTCAGCTGCATTTCTTTCCTTAGTCTCGTCCTGTAAATTCATGTACTTCACCCTCACCATTTACATCTCAAAATGTGGGGTTAATTTGCTGGTACCAAAGAAAATGAGTGGCTTGGATCTCATGCCAGAGCTGTTGCAGGCATTAAGACTGCATTTTGAAGGAAAAATTCTGCTGTAGAGTTGTATGCCTAACCTGAAAAGAAAACTTTGTCTCTTTTTCAGCCGTCTGCGTTTGAGGAGAAGGCCATTGAAAAGGTGGATGACCTGCTTGAAAGTTACATGGGCATTCGCGACTGCGAACTGGGTAAGTGCGCTTGCATTCTCCATTTCAAACACTTGTTCCACCACACGCTGTCCCAGGAGGGGGGGGGGTCGTTCTACTGCTACCAATGCATGTAAAGCCCTCTCTCGACATACCCATGTGGATTATTGAGCTCTACTCTTCTCCGTGAAAATTTCTTATGCTCATTACCCTACGGGGTATAACTCTTGGCAGATATCCCAATTGTCCGTTTTGTGGTAAATACTCTTTGATCATCATTCATAAATTAGCAATCCCTTTTCTTCTTACAAAAACAAATCCGCTCATTTTGCTTGACACGTGTATGTTTGTTTTATTGGGCGACTTGGCTGAATGAAGGTTAATTAACACTGATATTTACTGGGAGCTGATCTTTGTCATGGCACTGCTTTCAGGGGCTTACCATTGCTACTTGTTGACACTGTGGTCTTTTTGTGGCTGGAGTAACTGGTGCTTGGGAATAGGTGGGTAAACCATGGGCGAGGTATTGATGGTCAGTTTTAGTGTGGACAGAACAGGTGTATGCAAGTGTGATGGTGGGCATTGGGGTTTAAAGAAAGCACTGGCTGATCCTCTGTTCTAATGATAATAAATCTCTCCACAGC
Source organism: Triturus cristatus (assembly GCF_964204655.1). NCBI lineage: Eukaryota > Metazoa > Chordata > Amphibia > Caudata > Salamandridae > Triturus > Triturus cristatus. The sequence goes on along the minus strand of NC_140585.1, from coordinate 1,157,985,988 downwards.
TGCAACCATGGTGGAGCTTGGCAAGGATAAGCACAACCCGGACGAGTTTGCTGAAGCTCTGGATGAAAAGCTTGGGGACTTTGCCTTCCCTGATGAGTTTGTGTTTGACGTCTGGGGTGCCATCGGAGATGCCAAAGCTGGGCGATATTAATGGGTACCCCCCAGCTGCTGCTACAGCAAGACTGAGCTTCCCTTCTCCCCTTCTTTTGTGGGGTGTGAACAAAGTACACTGGATGTTCTAACAAGTCTGCAGGCACCACTGCTGCAGAACACAGGTGCTTGGTTCTGTACCAAGAAGCTATAAACTGATAACCACTAAGGAACTTGGATAGAAACCGATGTTCATTGGCAGTCAAGAGAAGCAACTGACTTTGGAGCACTGGGTAGGGGTATCCCCTGATCTGACTGCTCAGTTTTGTGGACATACTGACACCCTTCCAGATCTGTGAACATATCTCACTCCAGGGCTGGCAAAACTTCTTCCAGGATGTATGTAGCTCTACAGCGGAGCGCAGGGGAGGACTGGACGGGAGCAGACCTACCTTGAATCTGACAAAGCGCGAGGAGGGGCACCTCCGATGCTGCCTCTTCTCTTGAGATTTCTTATAAGCAATACTGGGGCTTGGGATACACTACATTAAAGCAATGCTTTCAAGAGGATGCCCAGCGTTCCTGAACTCTGGGTTAGCTCCTCCTGGAGTTTTGAGCAGGTTTCTGGGAACACTATGTTTTTGGGATTAGATGCACTTTCACTGTCATTTGTAGGTGCTTTGATGCTAGTACTAAATGCACTCCAACTTGTTCAAATGAAACACTGCACGGCTTTCCCCGGTCTTTCTGCTACATGTTCTTATGAAAACCAAGCTCTTTAGAAGGACTATTCTTGTCAAGCCAGCTTTCTTTCAAGAACGCATTGCTAACGTGTTTTTGGGCCATTGCTACATAAAACATCGCAAGCAGTCCTAAGAGAGGGAGAGGGTGGAAGCAAAAGATAGCGCTCCCTGAGAAACTAAATATTGATGCCCATGGTGCTTTTTAAATGCAACTTTTAGCTGAACTTAATACTTTATTCAAATGCACATGGGCCAAGATATTTAAGAACAACCAGCATTGCCGTCCATGTTCTATTTTTGCAACGCATGCATTAAGAATCAAGCTCAAACCCATTGTTTTCATTTGTGTGTGAGTTGTCATTTCCAACTAGTCACTGTTTAAGAGTAACCTACATTTAAGATAACACTATGGGATGCAGGTTAAAGTTTTGTAGGTTAAAGGACCTCTTCCACAGCGTTTGTAATGCTTGGTGGGACACGCATGTTGGTAATGAATAGAATAGTATTTTTTAAACACAAATAAACAGTGTTGCTATTCTCTTAGTTGGAATGAGGGGGTGAAAGCGGCCCTCCAGTTCCCAGAGCCACTTTTCCCCTTCAAGCCCATTTCCAATAGCCACTTCTTCTCCCGGGAGCTGCTAGTGTCCGGTTTTCTGATTGCCTTTCCCCAATATCTTTGGCCAGTGGTTACATTGTGTTCAGTGCAAATGTCTACCTTGCAAAATCGGAGCCTTATGCATTACCCCTCTACATTCTGGAAAGTCCAATTCTCAGGGTCTTGTAGCTTCTTCTCCCTGCTCAGCTATCAATCAATCAGGGGGTTTATAAAGCGCGCTACTCACCCGTGAGGGTCTCAAGGTGCTACCACCAGACCACAATCGCAAATCCACCTGTGTACTGAGACCAATGAAAAATCAAAAAAGTATTTTTATTGACATGAGAGGGACCAAGCCCCTTCTGAATGTCTACTTGGGCCTGATGCAGACCTGTGATTGAGGTGACAGACGTGGACAAAAGTATGCAAAAGGTCACACTAATGCAGGTGAGAGAGAGAAGGGGCTCTGAGTTTAAGCCACAGGAAGCTTTGGCAGAAGGGCTACTGATGTACATATGTGATGGAGGAACTTGGACAGATGTCAGTGAGGTATACTTGTGATTGAAGATAAGCTTGGCAGAAGTGACTAAGATGTAGTACTTTAAGCCGAGCATAGTTTTCTGTGCACAATAGAGGTAATTTATAACGGGGGCTCCATTGCATTATTTTTAGGTCTAATGCTGCCGAGTCCTTTTACTTTTACAAAAATTAGGTCTATAGTATATATATACTTAATGGGGCTTTCAGCAAGCCCTTTTCATCCATTGGTCTGTTCTTGTGCCATTCACATTTCCTTCGGTTAGCTACATCATGGGGCATTGTATCAGCCCACTTCAGTCATTGGCTAGCTTCGCTGTGACTGACAGCGTTCTGTTTTCACAAGGAGCACATTTGCAAACAAAGTAGTTCCATTCAATGCCTGGGACTGCTATGGCTACGTAGCCTTTTTTAGACCCTGCACATATTTTTGCTTTTAGTGAATGTTTTTATATTGGCATGGACCCACCGGCACTCCCAATAATGCTGTTTTACAAAACAATGACAAAACAATCATTGAGAAAGCCAAAAGGCTGGCAGCTCACACCAGACCTATAGGCTTTGCCCATGCTTGTTCCTACTTGTCCTGTAGCCAGCAATCCATTACTCTGTGAAAGTTCAAAAATCTGTCCGAATTATTCATCCGGGTGTTTATAGAAGAGCTCCTGCTGGCAGTGAAGCGTTAAAGTTTGATTTGCTGCCGTTTACTGGCATTCATGTGTATGTGTGTTAGGACTGTGATTGAGTGGTACTAAGCTTTCTAGATCTTACTCTGGCATTGTTCCCAGATATGTGACTCGCTGGAGCATCGAGCATATGTGAACTTGCTCTGCATGCCTACCTGGCGAGCGATTGACAGGCAGCAAGAAGGTTCCAGAACTTGCTGTACATGCTTGCCAGGCCTTTGATTAATGGGCATCAAAAGCGTTCTAGGACTTGCTCCAGCAGTGTCTTCTCAGAACAGCCAAAATCTTGCCTAAAATCTATGAAATTAAATTTTCAGTAACTGGTAAGTGCTCTGTTAGGCTCAGACAGGACTGCATCCACTATGGAGCAGTGCAATGTGGCACTCTGCTCTCGTAATTTTGAAAATGTATTTGTTATTGAGTGCATTAAAGTGAAAGCAAAAACCACTCTGTTTTTAAGACTGAAATGTATTTTAAGTTCCCTTATAATCCTCCTACATTTGATAGCTAATAGCTAAACATAACCATTCCAAATTTGACCTTTAGCACTGTCTAACTTTACCTTTGTGAGTCAGTCTCTGGAAAATAGCACACCGAATGACGCCCAGTGAAAGAAAACAAAGGAAGTGCACAACTAGTGGGGTTGTCCCAAAGCCTAGGGTCAATATGGAGGCTTGATAATTTGCGTATCGTCTTAATCAACTTTGTAATTTTGAAAATGGTGCAGTGAGGCCACAACACAATAGCAATGTCGCAAATGAAGGAGGGATGGTCCCATTTGAAAAAATTGTTTGCTACACCTTCGTCATGGGTATTTCTTGTCTTTGAGTGTATCCGGTGTCTGCTGCAGATAGACACACGGTTTCCTGAAAAATAACTAGAGAGAATAAAAAGAATGGTTAGGTTCTGCACGTGGCCCACCCATCTAGTAGGAGTTAAAATTCATGTAGAATGTTCTTTCTTTAACAAAATTGCCTTATAGGGCCCCCTGAATTTTTCAAGTTCATTAAACCATATCAGGTGCCCCAGGTTAATCAAACCCTGACTCAACAGGCATGTATCTTGCAAAAAAGAAAGACTTGTGCAAAAAAAAAACCGAAAACCCACCCAAAGTGTGCAACTACAGACTGCTTTGAAAACAGCTCTTTTTGCTCAATATGTATTTTTTTTAATTTTATTGTGAAATCATCTACATCAGGTGGGTAACACCCTCATAGTCTTTCATGGCACTCAAGAACGTGGTTGGGCACAGGTTTTGAATGACGGATCCTATTCGGCTTCAGTGAGGCTACTGTAGAGGGGAGCCTGAGGCACCCTCCCAATCCCTTTGATCCGAGCAGCATGCAGTTCTTGGTTAACCTGCCCCTGAGCACAATCTTTCTGCCACCCTGGCATATTTTGGTACATGTAAATTCACATCTTTTCTGGTACTCCCTACCCAAGGTACTCTGCATCACTGGATTACCACAATCTCCAATGTGGATACGATGGGACACATTCGCCGCTTCTCACCCTCCTCCCGCTATTCTGTGCTCAGTGAGGACTGGGGGCAGAGCGGCAGCCTAGTATACAATTGAAAATTCAAAATCTCTCTTTGATGAGGGGGTGGGGGGCTAATGGCGACTAAGGCGTCCTCATGTCTAATGTGAATCTTTGGTAATAGTGTCTTCAAATGTTGATGCTGTTTTCATTGGATGTGGGACAGGGATACAGACCGTATTCTGCTGGGAATATTTTTGTATTTTGTATGTAAATGTCTTGACATAAAGTGCTTGGACCACTCGGACTGAACTTGAATTCTTTCTTGAGACTTGTTGCTAGAGATTGTAAGAGGCCTTGGGTTAGCACCAATTGCGTTCCATGCGATGCTGTAAGTGAGCTTTGCTCAAAGCAGTTCTCATGGGGTGCCATTCAGACAGATTTCAAGCTCTAACCGCCCCTCCTTGCTCACTGGCATCTTAGCAGATCTATTAAAATGTAGCTCCTGCCTTTGCACAGCAAACAGTGTAAATAGTAGGTTGAGAAAATGAACAAGTGAGTACATTTGTATGCACAGTCATATAGCAATCCATGACTAAAAACTGTCTGCTGTATGCTACCAACTAGGCTCATCTTTAAATAGATGTGTGCTTTAGGTGTACACTAAGAACTCTGTTCCGTGATTTATTTTCTTCCAGACTCTGAGAGGGCAGTTCACAACTTTACGGCTTAACATACAATGGCCCTGATTACAAGTTGGTTGGAATAGGATTGGGTATTTACTACAAGTTATCAATACCATTAACCATAGGTTGAGCTATTTCACATATGATAAATACTTCCTATTCAAAGCTTTCAACAAGAAAATTAGACCGCGTTCATAATTGTTTTTTAACACACTGAATTTTGCATTTAAAAAGAAACAATTTTTGGAACTTTATGCTCAGATAAATTTTGTCAGGTTGGATGTGCTGGAAGTTTTCAAGGGGAAGCTCTGAGGGTGAAATAATGATAACAAAACTCGAGATTCCCATTCCCTGTGCAAATTCTTGTGTGACCAGAATTGAGGCCTTAATTCGTAAAGAGTGCCTTAGTGGAGCGCCAGCAGCCACCCTTGGTGGTTGGCCCCTTGGGCGTCAATGACGGTGCAAGCCTTGTTAGGCCGCCTGTGTCCTACAGTGGTAGTTAGCCTAGTTTTTCATGGGATGAATAGACTTGATGTTGTAGGGACATTTTGAGCTGTAAATACTTCGGGGTAGTTTTCCATTGACCTTTGTACACCAAGCAGACTCATTTGAACACCAGTATTGTTACCACTGTAATGGGATGGGGGTTCATGGTCCTATTTTCTCAATCCTGTTTGCTGAAGTGCTGCATTTTTTTCTTATTGAAGTTTCCTTTTAGCGTTCTAGCCACTTACAAATCGTTACTGTCGATTTGAATCTGGCCGGATCCTTTGCTCCCCTATGGGAACTAGCATGTGCGACCTGGTGTTATGCAAGTCTATCACCTAGCCTGAGGAGGGGGCAAGATGAATGCTTAACAGACATGAATCTTCCTAATGCAGTGACCAAAATAATCTATGCTTGGAGGACATTTTGGGTGGTCCCAGGGCACAGACACGGCGTGTTTATGGGGTGCTACACATCTACGTTTATACTTGCATCATTTGAGTAGCTGGTATTTCTGACTCCTGTCTTGAGTAGACAGCATTCACATCTCTGCCAGAGCTCCAGTCGTGTGCTTCACTCCTGAGATCCCACTAATTGACCCTGCTCTACACCCTACTTTAATCCGTCATTCATGATGACGTGCTCACTCCATGCCCCCACCTCTGCCTCTTCTTTCACTCCTGAGATGGTGTTGCTTTACCCTCTTTTTGTACCCACAGACTCGAAATTCAAACATTGGGTGCCAATGATCCACTTCACTTAATCCCCTCCATGGCACTTCTGGTGTCTGCATCTGGGCCCTGTCATGGCCTTTACTGTGCAAATCTGTATGGAAGTAAAATGTCCTTGATCTTTGATGGCTAACCTTTAGCCACTGTCTGGCCACAAGCAGGATGCTGCTGCTTTCCCTGACTGCAGTGCGGCTTCATCTGTAGTCTTTCTGTCTCATTTCAGCAGGGGGTCAGCCACATGCCAATCACTCCCAAACCTGCTCCAGTGGTGCAATCGGACATGAACAACAATGCCATGTCCCCACTGTACCATAGTAACCCAGACTTATTTCTTCCCTGTAGGGCTTCATCAGTAATGTTGAGGGGATGCTTGACATTACAGCAGGCAAATACACCACAACCACATCTACTCCTGTGAGTCCTACCACACTCCAGTGGTGCAAGGAGACCTGAACTATAAGGACACGTCCTCACTGCTTTCAACCTCAAATGTATTTCTACTTGGTGGGGCTTAATGATGTTGAAGTGTAGCTTGACCTGAGGCACAACAGGCAAGGCGGCCATGCAGTGGCAGCTGCTAGCAGGGAAAAAGTGGCGGGGCAGTGCTGGGGACAATAATAAAGATAAAAGCAAAGAAAACGTACCTGCTGCCTGCCACCTCAGTTCTCTTCAGCCCGCAATACACAGGCTCCCAGACTCCCTGACTCCCCTGCTTCAATCCAGACACAGCCCTCAATGCTGGGATTACCCAGCATGAGAGAAGCGTTGGGGTTGGGCGGTGTGGGCTGATGTTGCGCTCCAACAAGGACTCTGAGTCTGTGCCTGCTGTTCTACAAGCAACAGCCTGGAGATATCTAAGTGTGCATGTCGGTTTGGCCATCCTAAAACAGCTGGCCAAACCCATATACACACTTGCAGTACCCTGTGCCCACCACTTCTGCTGCTATCAGAGAATGGCCCCACCCTCAAGACTCGGCTGTTGCTCCGTCATGTATTATAATATGATGATAAAGCAGTTTTATTAATTGCTTTATTAGGTCGAGGACTACCGGTCTGCCGCAGGCAGAACCGGAAGTCGGAGATTTAATGTTTCCTAGAGTGGCTCCTTAGCCTGCCTCTCTTTTTGCCTCTCCTCCATTGGCTGGCTTCCTAAACGGAGGCCAGCCGTTGGAGGAGAGAGCTGCCCCTCCAAATAGGCTCCGTCTTTTTCAGATTCGAGGGCGTGTTCCTTGCTGTTCTTTCTACTTTTTAGCCACGCCCTTTTAGAACAGCAGGAACACGCCCCCGAATCCAAAAAAGTTTTGAAGCTTCCATCCGCCATTTTTTTCCTATCGTCTGACCGACACTCGCAGCGCTACATCCCTCAAACACGAGTCCGCCATCACTGCCGGAGACCACCTGCAGTGATTCCACCGACACTCGCAGCGCTACATCCCTCAAACACGAGTCCGCCATCACTGCCGGAGACCACCTGCAGTGATTCCACCGACACTCGCAGCGCTACATCCCTCAAACACGAGTCAGCCATCACAGCCGGAGACGGGAGTGAGCGAGCCCTGCCCCCCTTTGCTCCATCTGCATTTGACCGGATGCTGGCTTCACCCCCATTTTGCTGGGGGATTCTTTCTTCAAACGATGCATAAAACCAAGGTATCCTCGGCGCCTCCACAGGAGGCGGTTTGTTAGCTGATAGCTGCACCGGTATTTACAAAGCACTGAAACTTTCTGAAGTGCTCGACTCGTCTAGTGAGTTACTCTGAGCAAATCTGGGAGGGATGCGATAGGAACAGCTGGAAGGGATTCTGGGATATTGAGTTTTTAGTGGCTTTCGACTGAGGGAAAAGCTGCCATTTCACAGAAGCCTAGGAGCGAGCACTCAAGAGTTAAACAAACGCGGTCGCGTGTTGTTCATTTGTTCTGGCCTCTTCAGTGTTTTGTTGTTTGCTTGCTTTGAGGGTAACGGAGCCCGAGGTGTGGCGACTGTCCCTCACCTCAGAGTTACGGAGGGACGCGAGGCCAGTTTGAGAGAATGACTTCCAGGCCTGCTGGTCTGGGGAGGGGTCACGCCTGACATGTGGCTCCACCGACCCTCCTCGGGCATGCCTCAGCAGTGCGTTCCCCCAGTGTTCCCGTGGGATGTCTCGTCCTAGCATTGCAGACCCGTGCAGGGCACGGCGGGTGCTTGGAAGGAGCTGGCATTCCCAGGTTAGCAGAGGTGCCTCCGTAGGAAGGGAGGTGAGGGTCCCTCTCTACCAGGCGCGCAACACCCATTGGAATCAAAGGGCTTCAGCCCCCCCCCTTTCCCGTCGTGTGTGGCAGCCCGGGATGAAACATCTTCCCGGGCACAAACACAGCCGCGCCCGAGCACTACACAGGTCTTTAAAAGACCATTTGCATGTTAATGAGGCCTTGCTGTCGTTTCACCCCTTCTAAGAGCCCCTGCAGCTCCACTCTGCCTAGATTCAGCCCCCCCCCCGAAATTTTTGCTTAGCCCCCCCCGAAATTTGGCTCTAGTTGCGCCTCTGCGTAGGGTGGAAGGATCCGAATGGCAGATTGGCCTGGAGGTTCCGTGTGTGTTCAGAGGGGGTTCACCTTCCCAGGCTCTGGTTTTCATACTGCTAAGGGATGTGAGGCGACGAATGTGTCCCACTGCGCAGGTGTTCCACGCGTTATAAAAGCACATGGCTCATTCAGATCGGATTTTTGCAAGAAATCATGACAAGAACCGCTCACTGAAAACATTATAATCCTGTGGAGAGTATCGATTCCTGTCACTTTAAAATAATTAGAATCTTGCTGAGAAGTGCCAGTGCTGAGCAGTGTGATAGCGCTTTAAAACGGTTAGAATCTTGGTGAGAAGTGCCAGTGTGGTAGTGCTGTCCCGTCAAAAGTTTTAGAATCTTGCTGAGAAGTGCCAGTGCTGAGCAGTGTGGTACTGTTGGCCCATCGAATGTGTTAGAATCTTGCCGAGAAATGCCATGCTGAGCAGTGTTACTGCTGGCCCATTAAAAGTGTTAGAATCTTGCTAAGAAGTGTCACTGCTGAGCAGCATGATACTACTGTCCCATTATAAGTGCTAGAATCTTGCTGAGTAGTGTCATGGTTAGCAGTGTGGTACGGCTGTCCCATGAAAAGTGTTTGGATTTTGCTGGGAAGTACCAGCGCCGAGTAGTGTGGCAGTGATGTCACTTTAAAAGTAACAGAATACTTTTGAGATGTGCCATGATTTCATTTGATAAGTGCCAGTGCCATCACACAACAGGAATCCTGTAAAGAAGCGCCGCCACTGTAGAGTTCATTTGATACCTGCTGATAAAAATCTGCACAGTCCCTTAAAACTATTAGAAAAAAACTGAGAATTGCAGCGGCTGTCCCATGAAAAGTATTCAAATGATCCATAGGTGTGCGTACACTGTCCGACAGAAAGTGTTCGATTACAGCTGATACAGGCCAGTCCCTCTCATCTGACACACAGGAGTCCTTTTGAGAACCGCCAGTACTACTTTGTTGTGCAGAGAAGTTCCTGTAGCTGTCCCAATTCAAGTACGGAAGCCTTAAAGACCATACTAACAATATCCTACCATAGTTAACTATTTTATGAGATGAGTCAGTTGTGTCCCGTGAACGTCATGATATATTCACGAGAAGTGACACTACTTTACTTTCAAAACCTGTCTCTGAAGCCCTGTTACATCACAGCTCCCTATGTGGGCTTCAATCCAGCCACCAACGGACCCCTCAAGAATGAAGGCCAGTATCAGCCAGTCATTACTTATCTCAACCACCGACCATCTCACTTCCTCACAACATCCCTCTCCCTCACTACATCACTGTTTCACTACCTCACTCTTTCTCACTACATAACTCTCTCTACCTCACTACTCCACTCTATCTCACTACCTCACAACTTCTCTCTCTCAAAACATCACTACCTCACTCTCTAGCTCACAACCTCACAACTTCACTCTCTCTCACTCACTACCCCAATCACTCTCTATCTCACTACCTCACTCTTTCTATCTCACTAACTCACTTTCACTCTCTTTCACTACCTCTCTATCTCACTACATCACAACATCACTCTATGCTTATATATCACTACCTCACAACATCCCTCTCCCTCACTACCTCACTCTTTCACTACCTCACTCTCTCACTACCTCACTCTCTATCTACCTCACTCTCTATCTCACTACCTCACTCTCTATCTACCTCACTCTCTCACTACCTCACTCTCTATTTCAATACCTCACTCTCTCTCTCTATCTCACTACCTCACTCTCTCTCTGCTAATGCAATAGGTATCACATATGGAAAAAAAAAGCTAATGCCAATAGAAATGACAATGCCATTTATTTAGGGATACAAAAATAATAAAAAAATAATGAGCAATACCAGTAGCTCTACCTATAATATTGCCGAGACCATTGCATTGTAAATGCTTGTTATAATTGTATTTTATGTTTTCACCTGCTGCCTCCAGCAGTGGGGTGACAATCCTCCGCTATAACGGAGGAGCCGCAGCAGTGGCCCTGACCACAACCTCACTCATACACACGGAAAATACTTAAACTAAGTCTTTGTTAATACAGGTATTATAATGGTCATCACCCTCGGAACAGCATTTCAGTATTTTTTTTGCTTGTGATTTATCGCTTTGCTAAGTGTTCCCCTAGTGCTATTTTTGGCATCGGGGGTAGTTTGCCCTTAAGCCTTCATACCTTTTTAAAACAATAGATATCCAGGCGAAATGTGTGTCCTTTTTACCCACTTGTGGACTGTAAAGGTCTAATCTTTTGTGATCTAATCTGGAGGGGCCTAAGAAAAATATTTTAACATTTTCTTTTTCCCCCCAAAAAATGGTTATAGAGGTTTTTTTTCCTAAAAAAAAGGCCTTAACAAAAGATTTGCTGTACTAAGATTGCCATCGCCAGCGCTTTTAGAACAACAGTTTTTGCAATTTTCAACGTGGTGGTCAATATTCCCTGTCTTTCAGGGTTTTACCAACATACATATTTGTGACGTAAGCAGGTGTGACATGCATGGGAGAACCAAGAATGCTATGCACTTCTGACAAGTATCCAGAATTATGAATACAGCAAAGGATCATTTATGTAAAGCACTCAAGGGTGAGATCGAAAAATAATTATGAATGGAAGTGGGGGAAAGAAGTTTTCCGGTTACAACCATTTTTTTTCTCGAAACCAGACTACCGAAGTTATATACCCTTAAGTCTCCCTGACCCATCCAGCTGTAGAGGTGTGTGTACATATATATATATATTATTAGTAGGTTGTCTAAAAAAATGGTGATACCCAGAACCATCAAATGAACTGCTGTTTCTAATGATGATTCATTGTGTAGCTGCCATGCATCATTTGATAAGGAAATTTTAATTCATGAAAATTGGGTATAAACAAAAGCTTTGCATTTTTTAAATATACCTAGCATGACCACCCAAATTTTGCCGCACCTGTAATGATGAGGGTATTTTTTCAAACTGTTTTTAGGTCGAAGCCTACCAGTAGCTGGTTGCAAAAAGCCTTCTTGTGGACAGTCTGAAAGCTTTCCTGGAAATGCATTCCGCCCATTGCTTACCATTGGCTTTGTGATTTGTAACTTACATTTGCTAGCTTTTTATTTTTTGGCTTTATTTGTTTTAGGGTGTCCAGTATGTCCTTGTCCCTCTCGTGGAGCATAGCCTGTTACCATCGCTCCTTGTATTCGTCTGCTAATTTTCACTTTCTGTAAATAGGCATTTAATTTTTTGTCGTGCATTCAAAGACAGAAGGCAAATATCAGGCTCTGTCTTCTGAGTGAGCTTGGTGTTTCCTTCTTTACCGACCTCAAAGTGAGAGGATTTATGTGACAATCGTGCTGGCTACTGGGGTGGGAAAGGAAAGGTTTTTTCCAGCACACAACAAAACTTAAATGCCTGTAAATAAACTGTCCACATATTTCAAAGTATATCGGAATTAGTGAAGCACGAATAAAGCACATTTTTTTTGTAATTTTGAACTGTGGTAGAATCAAATATTTTAATACGATCGATACACTAGGTCAGGTGTCTCTAAACAGGCGACCACGAGCGACCAGTAGGTCACAGACCCCTTCTGAATAGCTCACAGCCATGAGGTCATTTAAAAAAAAGTGTAGGGTCATTTGTTCCTTTTAAAGTTAAGGGATGGCTGTGTTTATTTTACATTGTTATAATCAGGCTGCAGATAGCAGGGCCTGATAATGAGCAGTACTCACTTTTATGACCCAGGCTGGGGCACAGAGATGAAGAACTGAAGCACTGAGGTATTTAACTCGGAAGGTCTTAGTCACCTCCATATTGGAGTATGAGAACAAAATGGTGTTTCTGAATGGGGTAAAATTAAAATGAATAGTTAACTTAATAATTAAGTTAACTCTTTATTTACATTTTCTACCATTTCAAAGTGTTACATTTACAAACAGCAGGCATCTTGCTCTCTGTGGCCTGTAGACCCTATGCCATAATTATAACTGAAAAATTGTCTTTTTTGAAGGGGGGGGAGGAGGGGTTTAAGAAACAAAGTGAAGAAAAATATTTCTATGAAACGTCTTTTTGTTTTTCACCTCTTTCAATGTTTTTTGAAGCATGTTTCTTCACTTTGAAATCCTCCCATTTAAGCAAATGACTGTATTTTCCTGTTATAAATATGGCCATGGCTACAGGCCACGGGAGAAAGATGCCTGCTGTTCGTAAATGTAACAGTTTGAAGTGGGAGAAAATTTAAATCATGAGTTTTATGGAATGCATCTAATCCTAAAGTTATCTCTGTAGTTTAATTTTCCCTATTTCAAAGTGTCGCCTTTACACACACCAGGCACCTTACTCCAAGTGACTCTTCAAAACTCTATGCTACTTCAATGTAGGTCACTGAATGCCATGTCCATCCACCATACGCCCTTCCACTTACGCCCCTCCACTCTATGCCCCTCCACTTAACGCAATTCCCTTTATGCCACTCCACTCTACAAAAACTCACTCCATGACATGGCACTCCTCACTACAACACTACTCAACTGTACACTACTCCACTGTACTCCACTCTACGCCCCTCCACTTCCATCTCTCTACTCCACTCTACGCTGCTCCACTCAATTCCATTCTACCACATTCTACTCCACTTTCTCTCTACGCCACTCTACTTCATTCTTCACCCTTCCGCAGCACCATACTCCCCTTTACGCAATCCCCTCTACGCCACTCCATGCCACTTTACTCCACTCTGACATGCCACTCTACTCTACGACACTGCAACAATCTACTCTACTGCACTCCACCCTACAAGACTTTACTCCACTCTGTGACACTCTATGCCCTTCCATGACACTTTATTCTGACACTCCAGTCCACTATACACAACTCTTTCTATGCCACTCTGCTCCACTCTACGTCACTACTTCACTGTACTCTATTCTACACCCCCTCTACTTTGACACTCTACTCTATTGTACAGCACTCCACTGTACAATACTCTATGCCTCTTCACTTGGCCACTCCTCTCTACGCCACGCTACAACTATACTCCCATCTATGCCCCTCTCCCTCTCCTCTGTGCCCCTCCGCTCTACACCCCCTCCCCTCTACGCCCCCTCCCCTCTACACCCCCTTCTCTCTACCCCCTTCTCTCTACTATACTCCACTCTACGTAATTCCCTCAACGCCTCTACACAAAACCCCACTGCTTGACACAACACTCTACGAAACTCTACTATACTCCACTGCTCCACTTCTTCACTCTACACCACTCCACTATATGGCACTCTATAGCACTCCACAACACTCAATGCCAGTTCTCTTTACGCCCCTCCACTCTATGCAATTGCCTCTGCCACTCCGCTTTACAAATCCCACTCCATGACACTCCTCTCTCTACAACACTCTACGATACTCAAGTCCACTTTATGCCACTTCACTCTGACACTCCTCTCTACGACACTCAAGTCCTCTACACTCTACTCCACTACATCACTCTACACTACTTCACTCTATGGCACTTAATGCCACTCTACACTACACACAAAACTCATCTGTACGCTCCTCCACTCTACGCAATTCCCTCTGCCGCTCTAATCTGCGAAACCCTACTTCATGACGCTCCTCTCTACAACACTCTGCGACACTAAAGTCCACAACACTCTGCTCCACTACTTCACTCTACGCCACACAACTCTACACCATTGTACTCCACTCTGCACCTTTCTACTCTATGCCACTCTAGTCTACGCAATTCCTTTTGCCAGCCCACTCTACGACTCTCAAGTCCATTACACTCTACTCCACTACTTCACTCTACACCACTTCAATGTAAGGCACTCAATACCACTATGCAATCCCTCTACTCTACTCTATGCCACTCCACTCTACCACACTTTACTCAACTGGACATAACTCCACTGTACTCCACTCTACGCTCTGCCACTCTACACCACTCCACTCTACACAATTCTACTCCACTCTATACCACTCCACTGTACACCATTCTACTCCACTTTATGCCACTCCACTGTACCACACTCTACTCCATTCTACACCACTACGCCTCTCTATTCTACTCCACTCTGTGCTACTCCATGACACTCTACACCACTCTCTATATTCCACTCTGTGCCACTCCACTTTACGCCACTCCACTCTATTCCAGCACTTTACTCCTCTCTAAGCCACTCCACTTTACTTCATTCTACGTCCCTCCACTCTACACGCAGTGTACTCCCCTTTACGCAACGATCTACTCTACCGCACTCCACACTACAGCACACTACTCCACTCTGTGCCACTCCACAACACTCTACACCCTTCTACCACAGTTCATACTGACACTAGTCCACTCTTCACTACTCTATACCACTTACTCCACTCTAGGCCACTACTCCACTCCACTGTACTCCATTTTACACCACTCTACTCTACTATATGACACTCCATTGTACAACACTCTACACCACTCCACTCTACGCCTCTTCACACTAGGCCACTGTACACCACTCCTCTCTACTCTACGTCACTCTACTCCACTCTGCCAAGCTCCCCTCTATCCCCCCTCCACGTCCCACACAACACTGCATAACCCTCCACTCTACACACCGCCTCTCCATGACCTTCCACTTTACAACCCTCCACTCTGACACTTTACGACACTCTACTCCACTACACTCTAATCCACTCTACGCAATTCCCTCTACACGACTTCACTGTACGAAACTTCACTGCTAGACACAACACTCCACTGTACTCCACTACACTCCATGACATTCTGCTCTACTACTTCACTCTGCTACTCCACTCAACTGTACACCACTCTGTGCCACTCCTCTCTACAATACTCCATGCCCCTCCTTTCTACAACACTCTGTGCCCCTCCACAACACCCTACTTTACAACACTACGCAATTCCCTCTACGCCACTCCACGAAACCCCACTCTATGCCACTCCACAACACTCCACTTTAGGACACTCTGCTCTACCCCACTACTCCACTGTACACCACTCCAGTGTATGCTACTCTATGCCACTCCACTCCACACTACGCCCTTCCCTTCCCTCTACTCCAGTCTACTCTACCCCAGGCCACTCTATGCCACTCTACTCTACCCAATTCCCTTCCCTCTACTCCACTCTACCCAATGCCACTCCACGACACTGCCCAACTTTAGATCACTCTGCAACACTCTGCGACATTGTGCTCCACTCTACTAACTTTTAGCCATGCTGCCATGCAGATACACTGGTGTAGAACATGGCTACACTGTTAAAGCCAGTAGCTCTTGAATAGGCGAAACCTATTGGCTTTGCCAATGCGAGTTATTTTTTTTGTAAACACTGACTTACAGTTGGAAGCCAAAACTAGAGCGAAATTCAGCACTAATAACATCTTACTTTCCCTCACTTGTGATAAAAAACATTTCTATGCATGTGTGGGTTGACGTCACATAGGACTGGAAATGCCAAAGCATACGACCATGTGAGTGGAGGAAATGATGTTTGGATAAGGTAGACTATCTGGGATTAAAAGTTCTGGAATTTGCAGGAAAATACAAGTCTTGCTACCCACTGTTTCCACACTTCTCCTGTTAAAAACAATACCTTGTGTATGGACTTATCGGCTGGGACAGGAAAGACCCAACAATGTGGCAGTGCAAAAGTCAAGAAAGTTAAATCGATTTTTTTTGCTGGGGAGGAGGTGTGGGAACCTGTGTATTTGGGTCTGTGACTTGCTGCTACCAAGAGAAAACCCTTGTAAAAACTAGGTGCCAGGAGAGTCTTCTGGTGTGGTTAATATGCATCTCAGTGTATTTTTATTTTTCCAGAATGTCCTGCAGTTGTAAAAGTTTGGATAAAATCTTAGAACTTCCTCTTTTGTAGGTGAAAAAGATCTGGAATTTTGGGTGAATGTCAGCGATCCTGTGACCCAGCATTCCCACATTGTTTTTCTGTTAAAAACGTTGCCGCAATTGTGTGGGTGGTCGTCTCACTCGGGACAGAAAAGGGCCAAAAATACCACCATGGAAAGGTCAACAAAGTTATTTGAAATTAAATGGGTAGTTAAGATCTGGGTAACTGTGGTATTTGTGCCATTGACTGTTGGCACTGATGGAAACCTACCATCCCCAGATATTTGCGAAATTTAGACACCAGGTGGAGTCCAGGATGTTGTGAATGGTTCAATTTTGTGAGAAGTTGGACTGGCATATGCTGGTCACTAGTTAAAGTGGCCACCTTGCACCAGTCCAATTCGACTCTTATGGTAGATAGGTTTAAGACCACTTTTTAAAGAAAGCTATCCTAGTGGTAGCTGTGGAGAGCAGCCTTCAGGCTAAGTCTCAGAGGAATGTAAAGCAGCTTGTTTGACCTTATAGTCTCTTGAATTACCAAATGAAAGGACACCACACAGGTATATATATATAAAATATATATGTATTTATTTCTAGACACACTCTACTAATCTCTTTATGAGATTAGAAGTTAGGAACATTAGCAAATATCAACGTTTCACAATAAGTTAAGCACAAATATGGCTGGGGCCCTAGGGGCGTACCAGACCATATACTAAAAAAGAGGTTTAGGAAAGTCGACTTGCAAGGGGACAAGGCCTAGGGCCTGTAGAATCGCTGGGGCTTCACTAATCCACCCAAGGCAGGTAAGTAAAAGACCCATGAGAGACGCGTGCAGTGTGAGAACACAGCCGTGGGTTCCCTATTGGGTTCAATGGAGCAAGTCGCGGTTGGATTTTTAAAGTTTAAGCGTACTTCTAGAGAGTCTACAAGCAGGCCACTTACAAGGTAAGTCGTTCGAGAGCCAACACCCACAGGAGCACCGAAGTGCACGAGTTACCTCACCCAGGGAAGCCGGGTGCATAGGTGTCTTTTGGTGTCGGTCGCGTCGTCGTTTTCTATGGAAGCCGAAGAAGTTTTGCTGCTTGTGAAGACTGGAGAAGTGTCCGGTGGAATCCAAGGCTGGATTCAAGATGAAGAAGACCTGAAAGCAGAAGGGACAGTGTTCACAGTCACTTGCCAGTGACCCGGGGCCAGGAAGATGAATGCCCACGGAAGTCGGGTGATTTCAGGTGATCAAGGGTGTTTTGACTCTTCAGCCACGAGGTCCAGGAGGCGTCGACGACGACCAGGAGCTGGATTCGGAGTGTCCCATGAAGTCTGCAGCTTACTGCGGTGTCAGCAACCGGATTGGAGCCAACAAGCCGTGGCAACAGCAAGTCTCGTGAATGGTGAAGAGAGTCAGCGGTGCAGACCAGCAAGGTCTGAGGGACTCACCCAGCAAGGGTAAGTCAGGGCAGGCCTGGAGCAACCAGGGGAACCCTTTGGTTCGATGAAGAAGTCTTCAGGGGACCCACAAGCCAGCCGGCAAGGGATTGCGAAGACTCCTCGTGAGGATTCACTTCACAGGAGCCCACGGTCACTCGGGACGAAGTAGGCCTCTGATTTTTGAGGGAAATATGCTGGAGGCTTGGACCACACGTGGTCCAATGCACAAGTTCGTAGAACGTGATGAAGGGGTTGCACTCGACAATAGTGCATGGTACCCGGGTATTGCTGTTCCTCGTCACTCGTGGGTTCCACTCGCCTCAGCTCTGCTGGGGACTCACAATGGCCGTCGAGAAGTCAGAAAATCCACTTCCGGGGCTCCACTCTACTAACTTTTAGCCATGCTGCCAAGCAGATACACTGGTGTAGAACATGGCTACACTGTTAAAGCCAGTAGCTCTTGAATAGGCGAAACCTATTGGCTTTGCCAATGCGAGTTATTTTTTTTGTAAACACTGACTTACAGTTGGAAGCCAAAACTAGAGCGAAATTCAGCACTAATAACATCTTACTTTCCCTCACTTGTGATAAAAAACATTTCTATGCATGTGTGGGTTGACGTCACATAGGACTGGAAATGCCAAAGCATACGACCATGTGAGTGGAGGAAATGATGTTTGGATAAGGTAGACTATCTGGGATTAAAAGTTCTGGAATTTGCAGGAAAATACAAGTCTTGCTACCCACTGTTTCCACACTTCTCCTGTTAAAAACAATACCTTGTGTATGGACTTATCGGCTGGGACAGGAAAGACCCAACAATGTGGCAGTGCAAAAGTCAAGAAAGTTAAATCGATTTTTTTTGCTGGGGAGGAGGTGTGGGAACCTGTGTATTTGGGTCTGTGACTTGCTGCTACCAAGAGAAAACCCTTGTAAAAACTAGGTGCCAGGAGAGTCTTCTGGTGTGGTTAATATGCATCTCAGTGTATTTTTATTTTTCCAGAATGTCCTGCAGTTGTAAAAGTTTGGATAAAATCTTAGAACTTCCTCTTTTGTAGGTGAAAAAGATCTGGAATTTTGGGTGAATGTCAGCGATCTTGTGACCCAGCATTCCCACATTGTTTTTCTGTTAAAAACGTTGCCGCAATTGTGTGGGTGGTCGTCTCACTCGGGACAGAAAAGGGCCAAAAATACCACCATGGAAAGGTCAACAAAGTTATTTGAAATTAAATGGGTAGTTAAGATCTGGGTAACTGTGGTATTTGTGCCATTGACTGTTGGCACTGATGGAAACCTACCATCCCCAGATATTTGCGAAATTTAGACACCAGGTGGAGTCCAGGATGTTGTGAATGGTTCAATTTTGTGAGAAGTTGGACTGGCATATGCTGGTCACTAGTTAAAGTGGCCACCTTGCACCAGTCCAATTCGACTCTTATGGTAGATAGGTTTAAGACCACTTTTTAAAGAAAGCTATCCTAGTGGTAGCTGTGGAGAGCAGCCTTCAGGCTAAGTCTCAGAGGAATGTAAAGCAGCTTGTTTTACCTTATAGTCTCTTGAATTACCAAATGAAAGGACACCACACAGGTATATATATATAAAATATATATGTATTTATTTCTAGACACACTCTACTAATCTCTTTATGAGATTAGAAGTTAGGAACATATGCAAATATCAACGTTTCACAATAAGTTAAGCACAAATATGGCTGGGGCCCTAGGGGCGTACCAGACCATATACTAAAAAAGAGGTTTAGGAAAGTCGACTTGCAAGGGGACAAGGCCTAGGGCCTGTAGAATCGCTGGGGCTTCACTAATCCACCCAAGGCAGGTAAGTAAAAGACCCATGAGAGACGCGTGCAGTGTGAGAACACAGCCGTGGGTTCCCTATTGGGTTCAATGGAGCAAGTCGCGGTTGGATTTTTAAAGTTTAAGCATACTTCTAGAGAGTCTACAAGCAGGCCACTTACAAGGTAAGTCGTTCGAGAGCCAACACCCACAGGAGCACCGAAGTGCACGAGTTACCTCACCCAGGGAAGCCGGGTGCATAGGTGTCTTTTGGTGTCGGTCGCGTCGTCGTTTTCTATGGAAGCCGAAGAAGTTTTGCTGCTTGTGAAGACTGGAGAAGTGTCCGGTGGAATCCAAGGCTGGATTCAAGATGAAGAAGACCTGAAAGCAGAAGGGACAGTGTTCACAGTCACTTGCCAGTGACCCGGGGCCAGGAAGATGGATGCCCACGGAAGTCGGGTGATTTCAGGTGATCAAGGGTGTTTTGACTCTTCAGCCACGAGGTCCAGGAGACGTCGACGACGACCAGGAGCTGGATTCGGAGTGTCCCATGAAGTCTGCAGCTTACTGCGGTGTCAGCAACCGGATTGGAGCCAACAAGCCGTGGCAACAGCAAGTCTCGTGAATGGTGAAGAGAGTCAGCGGTGCAGACCAGCAAGGTCTGAGGGACTCACCCAGCAAGGGTAAGTCAGGGCAGGCCTGGAGCAACCAGGGGAACCCTTTGGTTCGATGAAGAAGTCTTCAGGGGACCCACAAGCCAGCCGGCAAGGGATTGCGAAGACTCCTCGTGAGGATTCACTTTACAGGAGCCCACGGTCACTCGGGACGAGGTAGGCCTCTGAATTTTGAGGGAAATATGCTGGAGGCTTGGACCACACGTGGTCCAATGCACAAGTTCGTAGAACGTGATGAAGGGGTTGCACTCGACAATAGTGCACGGTACCCGGGTATTGCTGTTCCTCGTTACTCGTGGGTTCCACTCGCCTCAGCTCTGCTGGGGACTCACAATGGCCGTCGAGAAGTCAGAAAATCCACTTCCGGGGCTGCAGGGACTTCGGACTCCGGCGGGAGCGGGAAAGTTTGCGACTGTTGATTCAAGTTTTTGGTGTCTGCCAAGCAGGGGAGTCACTCCTTGACTCCAAGGGAGATTCTTCAGTCTTCCAAAGGTAGTGGAATGTCGAAGGGCCAGGATTCATCTTGTAGAGCGTCATCCAGGGATATCTGATTTGCAATGGCAAGGTTTCCCTATCTTATACTAAAAGAAAGGGAGGGACTAGCTCTATGACAACTCCTCTAGGAGGGTCAGGGGAGTGGGTGGCTAAACCCACTTCCCTTTGTCCAATTTCGCGCCAGAGCAGGGGCTGGTAGCCCCTGAACCGGTTTGAGCTGGCATATGCACAGAGGAGCCTACTGCTCCCCCAGTGCAGGACTTCAAAGCACTCTAGGAGTGCCCCCACCCAGCCCCAATACACTAAATCCTGTCTGGAAGGTAGTTACACCTCCCTGTGACAGGATGCCTATTGTTGGGCCTCCTCCACTGCGAGTTTCGGTCAGCAGCAGGAGGGCAGCCCAGTGTCTGTGCTGTTGGCATCCATTTTGTGATGCCAGGGCTCTTCAGGATTCTACCGTGTTTCCACAGTGGGTACATGTCTATCCCTCTAGAAGGGTGGGATCATACTCCCACACCAGTTACTGGTGTGGGTGTATGATTACAAGGCATTTGACACCAAATACGACATGTTTTGATGCAGCCATCCCAAAGTTAGCATTTACAGCTAGGTTATAATGCACTTAAGAGTATATGATTTAACCGCATCCACAAACAGCCACAGAGAATAGACTCTGAGGGCTGCAGAGGGGCCCTGCTCAGGCAGAGGCACCCCCTCACATGGAAACCAAGCACCCTGCCCTCAGGATTGATAGGGCCTGCCTTAGGGGTGACTGATAGGTTTATATGTGTGTGTAAGGTGAGATATAGGAACCTATACCTCAGTGAGGAGTGCTAACACAACCTCACCCTGGCTGCAGTAGCAGGCATGTGGTGTCAGATTTCGTCTGCTTCCCAGGGGTGGCATAATACATGCTTCAGCCCCTGGTAAGCCTGTGAAGTACCTATGCCCTTGGTACCTAAGGTACCATATACTAGGGGCTCATAAGGTACCACAGTATCCAAACACTAGTGCATCTAATATGCACTTCAGGTTGTTTAGAGAGAACAGAGAGACTGGGGCCCTGATTAGCAAGGACCCAGCCAGACTGTAGCCAGAAACCAGTGTTAACATCAGAAAAAAAGTGGGGGCAACATAAGTGCAGATCCTACTCTCCTACACAACCCCCCCCCCCAAACGCTGGGACACTAAACTAACCTTGACCAGTTGAGTCTTCGTGTTCTAAGTGGAAATACCTTGAGAGTCCATCTGCATTGGCATGTTGGGTCCCAGGTCTATGTTCTACTGTATAGTCCATCCCCTGTAGGGAAATGGACCACCTTAGCAGTTTAGGATTTTCACCATTCCTCTGTTTGAGCCACAGGAGGAGCTTGTGGTCAGTCTGAACTATGAAGTGAGTGCCAAACAAGTATGTCCTCAGCTTCTTCAGGGCCCACACCACAGCAAAGGCCTCCCTCTCTATAGCTGACCAACGTTTCTCTCTAGGGTCAGTCTTCTGCTTATAAAAGCTACTGGCTGGTCTTGAACTTCATCATTCAGTTGAGACAGTACAGCTCCCACACCCAGCTCAGAAGCATCTGTTTGGACAATTAACTTTTTTGTGTAGTCTGGACTCTGTAAGATGGGGGCAATGCACATGGCTTGTTTTAGGTCATCAGATGCCTTTTGACAGCTAGCTGTCCACTGAACCTTTTTTGGCATTTTCTTGGAGGTAAGATCATTTAAGGGGGTCACTATAGATCCATATCCCTTAACAAACCTCCTATAGTACCCAGTCAGGCCTAAGAAGGCTCTCACCTGTGTCTGGGTGGTTGGAGCAACCCATTCCATGATGGTTTGGATTTTGCTCTGCAAAGGTTGAACCTGGCCTCCACCTACAAGGTGGCCCAGGTACACAACCTGACTCTGCCCTATCTGGCACTTAGTGGCCTTGATAGTGAGGCCTGCTTTTTGCAGGGCCTCCAAGACATTTCTGAGGTGGACCAGGTGATCCTGCCAGGTGGAACTAAAGACAGCAATATCATCTAGATAAGCTGAGCGATAAGTTTCCATACCTGTCAGAACTTTGTTCACCAACCTCTGAAAAGTGGCAGGTGCATTTTTCAAACCAAAGGGCATCACCACAAAGTGGTAGTGCCCACCAGGGGTTGAAAATGCTGTTTTGGCCTTGGCATCATCAGCTAACTTGATTTGTCAGTAACCAGCTGTTAGGTCAAATGTACTCAGATATTTGGCTGAGGCCAAAGTATCAATGAGCTCATCTGCCCTGGGAATTGGATAGGCATCAGTCCTGGTGACTGCATTGAGGCCTCTGTAGTCTACACAAAAACTCATTTCTTTCTTACCACCCTGGGTATGAGGTTTAGGCACAAGGACTACTGGACTAGCCCAAGGGCTATCTGAAGGCTCAATTACACCTAGTTCCAACATTTTCTGGACTTCAGTCCTGATACAGTCCCTGACATGGTCAGGTTGCCTGTAGATTTTACTCTTGACAGGCAGACTGTCTCCAGTGTCCACCTCATGGGTGCACAAGGAAGTCTTACTAGGGGTCAGGCTAAACATATGTCTGAACTGCTGCAGAACTTGTCTGCATTCAGTTTGCTGATGGTCAGTGAGGCTGCTTGCCAAAGCAACACCATCTACTGACCCATCATCAGGGTTCTGTGAGAGCAGGTCAGGGAGAGGGTCACTCTCCTCCTCCTGTTCCTCATCAGTTGCCATGAGCAAGCCCATGTCAGCCCTGTCAACATATGGTTTCAATCTGTTGACATGGAGCACCCTAAGGGGGCTCCTGGGAGGTCCAAGATTCACCAAGTAGGTGACTTCTCCTTTTTGCTCAACAATTGTATGGGGGCCACTCCACTTGTCTTGGAGAGCTGCTGGGGCCACAGTCTCCAACACCCACACTTTCTGCCCTGGCTGGTATACAGTCAGCACAGCCTTTTGGTCATGCCAAGTTTTTTGTAGTTCTTGGCTTTCCTCCAGGTTTTTGGTTGCCTTCTTCATGTACTCAGCCATCCTGGAGCGGAGACCAAGTACATAGTCCATCACATCCTGTTTGGGAGGTTTGAGAGGTAACTCCCAGTCCTCCTTCACCAAACATAATGGACCTCTTAGAGGATGCCCAAATAGAAGTTCAAAAGGGCTGTAGCCAACCCCCTTCTGTGGAACCTCCCTGAATGCAAACAGAAGGCAGGGAAGTAAAAGGTCCCATTTTCGCCTAAGCTTTTCTGGGAGGCCTTTAATCATTCCCTTTAGGGTTATGTTGAACCTTTCAACCAACCCATTGCATTGTGGGTAATAGGGAGTAGTGAACTTGTAGTTTACACCACACTCCTTCCACATTGCTTTTAGATACCCTGACATGAAGTTTGCATCTCTGTCAGATATAACCTCCTTAGGGAAACCCACTCTGGAGAAACCTCCAATGAGGGCTCTTGCCACCACAGGGGCTGTGGTGGTCCTGAGGGGAATTGCTTCTGGGTACCTGGTGGCATGATCCACCCCCACCAGGATAAACCTGTGCCCAGATGCTGTTGGAGGGTCAAGGGGACCAACAATGTCAATCCCTACCCTTTCAAAGGGCACCCCCACCACAGGTAGTGGTATCAGGGGGGCCTTTGCTGTGCCACCTGACTTGCCACTGGCTTGCCAAGTGACACAGGAGCGACAACACTCCTTGGTGTCCTCTGACATATGTGGCCAATGAAAATGTGGAACACGCCTGTCCCAGGGCTTGTTTTGGCCCAAGTGTCCTGCCAAAGGGATGTCATGTGCTAGGGTCAAGAGGAACCCCCTAAACTTCTGAGGTATTATCAACCTCCTGGTGGCTCCAGGGGTTGGATCTCTAGCCTCAGAATATAGGAGTCCCTCATCCCAATAAACTTTATGGGACCCAATAGCACTCCCAGCAGCCTCAGCAGCAGCCTTCTGTCTGAGGGGTTCAAGAGAGGGGCAGCACTGTTGCTCTTTGCTCAGATCTTCCCTAGAAGGTCCCCCTGCCCCCAAGAACTCAACCTGATCAGGCTCAAGTCCCTTTGGGGCAGTTCCTTCTTCAGGATCTGCTTCTCCTCTCTCAGGAGGGGAATCTGTGATCTGA
The DNA here is from genome assembly GCF_964204655.1 of Triturus cristatus. Lineage (NCBI taxonomy): Eukaryota > Metazoa > Chordata > Amphibia > Caudata > Salamandridae > Triturus > Triturus cristatus. The sequence continues at coordinate 1,157,961,097 of NC_140585.1, read as the reverse complement.
GACAGAGGGGAAGGCACTGCCTTAACCCTACTGCTCCTCCTCTTGGGTAGCATCGGGTCCATAGTTTCAGGATCCAGAGCTGGCTCAGCTTTATGCATTTTGGCCTGTGACCTGGTCACAGCAAATACCTCTGCAGGTATGCCCAACATCTCAGCATGAGTCCATAACTCAACTTCAGACCAGGCTGAAGTCTCTAGATCATTGGCCAATAGACATTCGACAGGGAGGTCTGCACTGACTACTACTTTCTTGAGGCCAGTTACCCCTCCCCAAGAGAAATTAACAACTGCCAGACTATGGTTGGTACTGACATTGCTTGCATTGGTAACCAGGTATAGTTCACCCAGGATGATCTGCCCAGGGACCACAAGATCCTCTGCCACCATGGTGACACTAGCACCTGTGTCCCTGAATGCCAAAGCCTGTTTGCCATTTATTACAGGCTGCTGTTTGTATTTGCCAAGATTACTGGGGCTTACTGGGAATGACATATCCATGTCTCCATCACAAATCAGCAATGCCTGAGTGGGTACTCTGACTAGGCCAGAGTCCATTTCAGAACCCAGTGTCAACCCTACTACACCCTTATTCTGATTACCACCTCCACCAGTAGCTGTACTAGGGGGAACAGATGCCTTAGGGGCAGGAGTGGTGGTGATTTGGCCTTTTCCCTTTGTAGACTGTGAATCCCCACCAGATGCAGATTTTTGGGGCCCTTGTAAGGACTTCTGGTCTTTTGACTTATCCCCACCTTTCTCTGAGCCTTTAGGATTTTGCTTCTTGGTGTCACCCCCTTGGTTCTGGGTTTTCTGCCTCACCCTGGTTCTGACCCATTTGTCTGCCTTCTTTCCCAATTCTTGGGGAGAGGTCAGATCAGAGTCCACCAGGTAGTGATGCAACAACTGTTTTTGGCAATTTTTAAGGATCTGTTCTCTCATCATAAGATTATACAATTCCTTAAAATCAGTAACTCTACTACCAACCAGCCAACCCTCCAGAGTCTTGGTTGCACAATCAACAAAGTCAGTCCAGTCCTGAGTCTGTGCTTTCTGGGTGTCTCTGAACTTCAACCTGTACTGTTCAGTGGTTAAGCCAAACCCATCTATTAATGCACTCTTCAGGAATTCATAATCATCAGCATCCTCTTCTCTAACAGTGAGGAGCGTGTCTCTACCTTTATCAGAAAAGGAGAGCCACAAGATTGCTGCCCACTGCTTCTGGGGGACCTGTTGTACTCTACAGGCCCTTTCCATAGCAGTTATCCATTTGTGGATATCATCCCCACTCTGGTAGGGAGAAACAACCTTGGACAGGTTCCTATGGTCTGGAATATATTCTCTACCTCTAGGGACACTGTTGCTGCCACCAGGGGTGTCTAACCCCTCTTTTCTAGAAGCTCTCTGGAGCTCAAAGGCTTCTCTATCTAAGGCCAATTGCTTGGTTCTGAGGGCAAGCCTAGCTTCCTCATACTGGAGCATCTTGTACCTTCTTTCAGAAGAGGTCTCTCTATGTAAGTATGAGTTCCTCTGGTGGACAGATTCTCTGTTAGAGTGATATGAATGGTCAGATTCCCTTGAAAGGGACCTAGGCCTCTCTTCCACTCTGTCAGCTCTCTTAGGGAGAATTCCTCTGTCATTTTCAGATCGCTTTGGGTCTGGTCCTTCAATCACAGAGTCCAGGTCATCTTGATTTTCATCATCTGACCCAGAGACTATGGCTGACCCACCCCCTGATCCAGATCCACCAGCTTCTAGAGCCAGCCTAAGATCATCTGCTGTCAGCAGATCTATCAGGTGTAGTGTGGAGGGACTCTGTCCTAGCTTCAGGTGTCTTGCAACACACATGGCTTTCAGGTCAAAAAAAGTCATGTCCTTATACTGAGGCTGGGTGGACCCACTGGCTCCAACCCCTGAGGACATTCTAGTGTTGTGCAGTGTTGTACTACCTACACTAGTTTGTGGCCTACTGATCCTAGCTTGAGCTGTAGCAAGGGCGTGCTATCCCTTCACAAACAGCTCTAAGTTCAGTAGAACTTATTGATACTAAGCTTGACTTTTATATGTACCTTGAGTACCTTTAGTGGTTTTCAGTTAGTAATTAAAATAGAGATTTTCTGGTAAAACAATGGCAAGCTGGAATCCCACACGCTGCCCACCAATGTGAGAAGTTGGCCTGGCATATGCTGGGCACTAGTTGAAGTGGCCACCTTGCACCAGTCCAATTCGACTCTTATGGTAGATAGGTTTAACCCCTTCGCTGCTGCGGACATTCCGCTGCAGCGCTGGGGGGGGGCAGGGGGGCAGCGCGGTGGGCCTGTGCTCATGACGGAGCCGCTCCGTCATGAGCCACAGTTGAGCTGTGCTCATGACGGAACGGTTCCGTCATGACTCCGCCCATTTGCGTTGTCCCCCCGCACAGGCGGGGAAACAGCGCCGCGTAGGCGGAGCGGCCGCCAACGGGCGTGTCATGACGGAACCGTTCCGTCATGAGCACACGGCAACCGTGGCTCATGACGGAACGGTTCCGTCATGAGCGGGGAAGGGGTTAAGACAACCTTTTAAAGAAAGCTATCCTAGTTGTAGCTGTGGAGAGCAGCCTTCAGGCTAATTCTCAGAGGAATGTAAAGCAGCTTGTTTTACCATATAATCTCTTGAATTACCAAATGAAAGGACACCACACAGGTAGATATATAAAATATATATGTATTTATTTCTAGACACACACTAATAATCTCTTTATGAGATTAGCAGTCAGGAACATATGCAAATATCAACGTTTCACAATAAGTTAAGTACAAATATGGCTGGGACCCTAGGGGCGTACCAGACCATATACTAAAAAAGAGGTTTAGGAAAGTCGACTTGCAAGAGGACAAGGCCTAGGGCCTGTAGAATCTCTCGGGCTTCACTAATCCACCCAAGGCAGGTAAGTAAAAGACCCACGAGAGACGCGTGCAGTGTGAGAACACAGCCGCGGGTTCCCTATTGGTTTCAATGGAGCAAGTCGCGGTTGGATTTTTAAAGTTTAAGGGTACTTCTAGAGAGTCTACAAGCAAGCCACTTACAAGGTAAGTAGTTCGAGGGCCAACACCCACAGGAGCACCGGAGTGCACGAGTTACCTCACCCAGGGAAGCCGGATGCATAGGTGTGTTTTGGTGTCGGGTCGCGTCGTCATTTTCTATGGAAGCCGAAGAAGTTTTGCTGCTTGTGAAGACTGTAGAAGTGTCCGGTGGAATACAAGGCTGGATTCAAGATGAAGAAGACCTGAAAGCAGAAGGGACAGTGTTCACAGTCACTTGCCAGTGACCCGGGCCAGGAAGATGGATGCCCACGGAAGTCGGGTGATTTCAGGTGATCAAGGGTGTTTTGACTCTTCAGCCACGAGGTCCAGGAGGTGTCGAGGACAACCAGGAACTGGATTCAGCATGCCCCACAATGTTTGCAGCTTAATGAGATGTAGGCACCCATATTGGAGCCAACAAGCCTTGGCAACAGCAAGTCTTGTGGAAAATGAAGAAAGTCAGTGGAAAATGTAGTTGGAAGAAGATACAGATCAGCACTAGGGGACCCAGTTTTCTGCCGCTCTACCCATCTTTAGAAAGTTTAATTGTTCAGGCCTCCTCACGAACTAAGCAGGATCCAGGATCTTTTCAGGTTGCACCATCAGACAGACCAACAAAATTAAGGTACTGGCTTAAAATATATTTTCAGCTTGCAGCCTGCCCTTGCGCTTTCTAAATGCAGCCTTATTCTGGTAAGAATTTGCCACGCCTTATGGTACATGGCTCAAATGGTTGTCTCCAATAGCCTAGATGCCTCTAAACATGTAAGCGTGGGGATATATACAGTACATGCAGTTGCCAGGGGCGCAGACCCTTCTGTGGCTCTAAGACTGCAAGCACCCTATGACTGGCATCTCCTGCCATGTCCAGTCACCCTTGGTGGACAAGCCTTTTGATTGAGCAAGGCATTTTGAGGACAAAACTGATGCTGGACTTAAGTGTATGGTATCACAGGCAAAAGCAATGCCGTGAAAACCAGCAGCCCTCCTCCTCGTCCTCCACTTCACCACCCAGGGAGCCACTTTAGTTTGTCCTTACTGGAGTATGTGCAACCCATGGGGGGGACATGTAGCTTCATTTCTTCAGGTTTGGAAGGCTGTAAAATGTTAACAGTGGATCATTCCGGTTGCACAACGGTAGTATGAGTATGCCCTACTCTTCCAGCAGCCTTCTATTACTAGTTCACAAGAAGAGAGGGTGGTCCTCATTCTATTCTAGACCTCAGGCTCTTGAACTTATATCTACAAGGAAAAATTCAAGCTGCTGTCTCTGACTCAGCTTCTTTTGGGTGCTGGAGACTGGATGGTGTCACTAGACTTGCAGGATGCATATTTCCATATACTGATCCTGCAGTTGCACACAATGTGTTTGTGCTTTGTGGTAGGGGCCAGTCAATCTGGCATCGGCCCCTCAAAATGATGGCAGTGATCAGAGATCTCAGTGTTCCCGTACCTGGGCGAGGGGCTGCTTGAAATCGCTTTATCTCCGAGGATGTTGCATAACCTGAAGGCAACATCATCCATGCTTTCAACTTGGGCTTTCTCTTCAACATTCCAAAGTCTCACCTAGAGGCCTCTCAGCACCTCCTGTTCATAAGAGCAGTACTGGATACACATTACTCTTCGCTTTCCTTCATCCACAGAGGATTGGGGACATTTGAGATAGGATTCTGATATTTTAGAAGGCAGCTCTGATTCCAGTCTTGATAGTCCTCCGCCTGCTAGCTTTCTGAATAGTCCTGATCATCCATGCACACTGGCTCTTCAGGGGTGCCCCCATAGGCAGTGGTTCCAACATAGGGGAGATCAAGCGGACACCATTGTGATCTCCTGGGACACTACGCAGACCTGACCTTGTGGTTGATGAAGGAGTGCCTACCTCAAGGGATGACCTTTAACCCACAACCACCTGTGACCACAATAAAAACTGATGCATCCACCCTTCGGCCGAGTGCCCCTTTGGAGGAATTGATGATCAGACACCTCTGATCTCCAGAAGAGCTGGTTCTGCACATCAGTCTGCTCAAGCTGATGACAATTTGGCTGTTGCTCAAGGCCTTCCTCCCTTTGCAGATGTTGATGGATGTTATGACTGCAATGGAGTGTGTCAACAAGAAGGGAAGGGCTTCAGCTTCTCTAATGGGAAGCGCTGAAGCTCTTGGTGAGGGATTTGGCTAATGGCAATCCATCTGGCCAGCTCTTTCAACACTAGGGTTGAAAGCCTTGGTCCCAGTCAGTCATTTTGCTGATTCCAAGTGTTTACTCCGTTCTGAGGTGGTTCAGTATATCTTTGCCCTCTGGACACACCCACGTGGATATTCTTTCACTTGCAGCATTGCCAAATGTGTACAGTTTTGTGTTCTCCAGTAGCCGCTGTAGGGAAGGGGGTGTGTTTTTTGATTTGGGCAATTTGTTTTTCCAGCTCACTATGCCTTTCCTCCCATAGCCTCAATCCGTCTGGTTGTGAGGATGATTCTTCAGGAGCGCGCCCAAGGCACCTTCATTGCCCTGGACTGGCTGAGAGGGATGTGGACCATATACAGCTCTCCTAGTGCCCCCCCACACACACTCACACACACACCACACATCTTCTTTTCCAGGCATACCTTCTCTCCCTATTGGAAAGTCAGAGTCTCAGCCCAACATCCAGAGCCTCCGCCTTCATGGCTGAATATTAAGCAGGGGAAGTTAAGCACTTTCCAGTTGCTTTTAGAGGTGGTCAATGTCATCCTTTCAACCCATCGTACTTCCACCAAGACAGTCTACTCTGGAACCTGGGCTAGGTTTATAGTTTGGTGCGCAGACCAGGGCATGGACCCCTTGAGGGTATAGAATGTGAGAGTTGAAATCCGAATTGTGATTTACTTAATGTATCCTACTTAGCTGGCTGACAAAGTCGCCCGTATCCCTGGTAGACATTCTGCTAGTAAGCATGTTTCATGATGCCTCACCATGTGCCAAATATTTTGTACTAACTTTAACAGTTGTGGAGAACATTTTCTGTCTTATTTCTGCATGTAGTGCATTGTGGTGGTGATGTTTTGTGTGAATGAGTTCCTCTTTGTTTTTCAGCGTGGGAAGGAATGCCTAGAAAGCTATGTACAGAGCCATAAAACCTAATATATTTGTGTAGGATGCTCCCCTGTGGCGACCACCGAAGATAGTTTGATTGCCCGAGGCCGCTTCCCACCCTAAAGGGGATGCATATGTATGTATCTGTGGCTCGAGGAACAATCTATCTAACAATAAATTATTTTGTTCCACCAATATCAGTTAGTGTTGAACACTGGGCTCCACCAACACTAAATCCTCCCACTTGTCTTTTACTTGTGACCACTGTTTGTTCAGGCATTCCTTCAAGGAATGCGTGTGTGTAATCTGGTCTTCTGGACCAGGGCAATCATTCCCAACAGTTTCATTATCAATCTAATTTTAGCAGAGACAACCTCAGGTAAAGGGAATGGAGCGTTTGCAATGCCATCACCCACTCAAGTCCAAAATTGATTTTAATGTCTTATCCCTTTTGGGACCAGGAAGTATAGAGAGTAAACTCTATGCCCCGTTGATGACTAAAAGTATACAAAAAGTTAGGGATGCAATACTTCAATGTATCTTAACCACAGGTATAACTCTGCTCTACATACCAGCCCATTGCTATTTTGTACACGATGCCAACTCAGTTTGGAACCAGCTATATGCAAATCAGTCGTGACCCTGCTCCATTGGGAAGAGACCATCCCGAACTGCCGAGCCAGGTCCTCCTTGAACTGGAGCACAGAAACCCAGGACTGGTTTTGACTGCTCATCATTATATATATTGGTTCCAGTGACCGTGTTCACATTGATGTACTGGCCCTGTTTTGATAGCCTCATTTTTTGGAAAAGAGTCAGCACATCTTCCAATAAAAGTTTCTGACAATCCTTTTCTCTTCTGTAAGGACTGGGGCTGTAGACTTGCAGGGGTGATGGTAAACTCCAAGCAATACCTGTGGGCTATGGTGGGCAACACCCATTGATCTGAGTTTATTTTCTTCCATTGAGCAAGGGATAACCCCAATCTGCCCCCAACAAGTGTTTGGTGGGAAGAGAAATGAGAAGACGATCCTTATATAATGACCGAGGTGCTTCTGTCTTGAGCATTTCTGTCAGTTCCCCTTCTGTAGCCCCAACGCTTCCTCTGGAATGTTGCAGCTCTCTAGAAGGCTATTGTCTGTCTTGAAAGGCTGCTTGCTGTTGTTGGTATGTTTGCCTTGTACTCTTTGTTGCTGGGTTTGTAGACTGGTGTGATTTCACATTACAAAATCCTGTTTGTGTTGATGATGTTGCAGGACACACATAGCCTTAGCTGTGCCTATGTCCTTTTTATCTTTTCTCTAACATCTTGTCTACTTGTTGTCCAAAAAGGAATTGGCAGTTGAAAATGGAGCAGTGAGGTGTGCTGTTGAACCTCATTGCCTGAACCTGGAGATTCAAAGCCATGTATGTAGCATGTAAAGTGCAACGAATGTTGGTGCTAGATAGAATATTGCCCTCACCAGTAATTTAGTTCACAATTTTTTGTATTTGGGAGATGTTGCATGAAATTCTCAATCTCCTCCTATTCATACCTTTTAAATCTTGAGAGTAAAGCCATTGAGGCTGCATGTGCCACTGCATAGCTGCCCCCATGCTGACACGCTTAGCAGTAACATCAATCTTTTTACTGCCTTTATATTTGAGAAGTATCTCCTGTACATTGCAGCAGTGCCTTCTCCCTGGCAATATGGACTGCCAGAGATTTAGGTGAAACATGGCTCCAGATATAAATGGGATGATAAGGAGCTGGTTTGTATTTTCTCTCCACCCTAGGTGTTACCACTCAGACCTTAACAGGGTCTTTGACGTTTTCTGTTGAACACTTCATTTTATAAGGCACTGGTAAAAATTAGGTACTCTTTCTCTTCCTCCTCTATAGGCAGCTGAATATGGTCATTGTTAGCCGTCCTTGCAATTACCTCATGATAGGCCGGTGTATCTTTGGGGGGAAAGACTTAACTAGATATGGCTCCATGGAAGGCTTTGAAGCACAGAATCTATTGAATGTGATGGAGGAGTGGATGGGACAATATCTATCCTACTTTTCTTAGAAATTGGGAAGGGCTGATTTCTTCAATATGGTTTCTGCAAATGTCAGTCTGTTTCTTTGGGCCTGTCTGTAGAGGATGTGCGACAATATGACCAGAATCTTAGTCATTATAAATTGTCTGCTATCTTGCATAGGTTTGTGGTGAAGTACCAGAGTTAGTGTTCTCTTGTGTTAGATGTATGACTGGAGTTGAAGAACATTTCGGCTATAGCACTGTGATGGTGCTTGTGAACCTTCTAAATTCCGAGGGTGAATTTGTGAATCTTCTGGACTCTGAGATGGAGTCTCGAATTTGTTCGTGTTCCCGCGAGGGCTGAAGAGGCCTATCCATCTCAAAGACGGTTGGGGGAGCTAGTGCTGAGGACTTTTCACTGCAGGCATATTTGACAATGCGTGCTTTAAGGCTGTTCCTTGTCATGGAGGCGTGGCTTAGCTCAAGATCGGTTTTTAGGTCTTGCCTACACAGCGCGCAAGCGCTGATTAGGAGGGGACCTCTTGCAATCGATCACCACTTTTCCCTAAACACGTGCATGTTTTGCATTGCTTTGTATGGCAACCCGTGCACGTTTGGCGTTTCCCTTGCAAGAGCGAGCAGAGGCGACATATGTTAGCAATTATCGCCCTGCTGCCGCTCGCTCCCGTAAGGTGAACGGCAAACGTGCACGAGTGGCAAAACAACCCAATGTAAAACATGCATGCGTTTAAGCAAAAGTAAACGCTGTGTGTGTCCTGTGATTAACCCCTACGCTGCTAGGCCTTTTCCCCCCTGTGCTAATCCTTTTTTTGGCTATTTGGGGTAGTTCGCGCTTAGGCCCATGTAACCTTTTGACCACATAAGGTATCCACGCCAAATTTGCGTCCTTTTTTTTCAACATCATGGGGATTCTAAAGGTACCCAGGGTTAGTAGAATCCCCTGGAGGGAACCCAGAAATTAGCCAAAATACAGCTAAATTTAGATGAAAGCGTCTGGTTTTTTCCCTGCAAATGGTATAAAAAAATGGGTTGTGGTGCTGAAATCACAAACTTCCCAGCTTTCAGGGACAAGCAGACTTTTGTCAGAAAGCGACATTTTTTTTACACAGTTTTGGCATTTTTCTGGGACATTGCCTATTTTTGCTATTTTTTGTGCTTTCAACCCCTCCTTCCAGTTAATGGTAGAAATGGGTATAAAAGCAATAATGGATCCAGTAAAGCTATACATTTTGGAAAAGTAGACAACAGTCTGAATTCAGCAAGGGGTCATTTGTGTAGATCCTTCAAGGTTTCTTTATAGAAACTAACAGTTAAATATAGGAAAAATTGAAAATTAGTTGAAAAAAACAGCATTTTGTGTCAACGTTTTCACATGTAACTTCTTCTAATTATGACAACTGTTTGAAAGCAATATACTGTTACATCCGCTGGATCTTCCTGGTTGTGGGGATATATAGGACTTGTAGGTTCACCAGGAACCCGACGAACCCAGAGCCAAAAACTGAGCAGCGACTTGCAATGTTTTTTTTTTATGTACCGGGTATATAGCAATTATTCTAGGAAAATGTATACATGGAAAAATCGGTATGAAAGACACCGATGTATTTCTGAAATGGGAACAAAATATAGAGTTTAGAAACAGTAGATATTTGCACATTTCAAAAATTGGGAATACTTATACTAGCATGAGACTTATCGATCATTTTTCAAAATTACTTCTTTTTTACACATTGTCTTTCATTTGGAAGGCAGAATTGCATCGAAAGTCAATAGGTAATAAGAGTGGCTTTACAAATCTGAATTACCCTAAGTCTCCCAATAAAAATGGTACCTCACTTGTGTGGGTAGGCTTAATGCCCACGACAGGAAACGGCTCACAACGCAACATGAACACACCACATTTTCACAATGAAAAAATACCCTTTTGTTGCTCAAAGTGCCTAGCTGTAGTTTTTGAACCCTAGCTCTGCCGGTACCTAGGGAAACCTAGCAAACCTATACATTTTGAAAACTAGACACCCAGAAGAATCCAGGATGGGGTGACTTGACTGCCTTTCACCAGGTTCTGTTGCCCAGAATCCCTTGCAAACCTAAAAAATTGTCAAACAAACTACATTTTCCTCACATTTCTGTGGTGTAAAGTTCTGGAATCTGCGTGGATCCTCAAATTTACACCCACCCCGCATTTCCCAAAGTCTTACAAGAAAAATGGTACCTCACTTGTGTGGGTAGGCCTAGTGCCCGCGACAGGAAATGGCGCAAAACGCAACGTGGACACACCACAATTTCACAGTGAAAAATGACCCTTCTTTGGCAAAGTGCCTAGCTGTAGTTTTTGAACCCTAGGGAAACCTAGCAAACCTATACATTTTTGAAAACTAGACACCCAGGGGAATACAGGCTGGGGTGACTTGACTGCCTCTCACCAGGTTCTGTTACCCAGAATCCCTTGCAAACCTAAAAATTGACAAAAAAACAACATTTTCCTCACATTTCTGTGGTGGAAAGTTCTGGAATCTGTGTGGATCCACAAATTTCCACCCACACTGCGTTCCCCAAAGTCTTCTGAGAAAATGTTACCTCACTTGTGTGGGTAGGCCTAGTGCCCGCGACAGGAAACGGCGCAAAACGCAACGTGGACACACCACAATTTCACAGCGAAAAATGACCCTTTTTTGGCAAAATGCCTAGCTGTAGTTTTTGAACCCTAGCTCTGCTGGCACCTAGGGAAACCTAGCCAGTTTTTAAAACTAGACACCCAGGGAAATACAGGATGGGGTGACTTGACTGCCTCTCACCAGGTTCTGTTACCCAGAATCCCTTGCAATCCTAAAAAATTGTCAAAAAAATACATTTTCCTCACATTTCTGTGGTGGAAAGTTCTGGAAGCTGCGTGGATCCACAAATGTCCACCCACCCCGCGTTCCCCAAAGTCTTCCGAGAAAAATGGTACCTCACTTGTGTGGGTAGGCCTAGTGCCCGCGACAGGAAACGGCGCAAAACGCAACGTGGACACACCTCAATTTCACAGTGAAAAATTACCCTTTTTTGGCAAAGTGCCTAGCTGTAGTTTCTGAACCCTAGCTCTGCCGGCACCTAGGGAAACCTAGCAAACCTATACCTTTTAGAAAACTAGACACCCAGGGGAATACAGGATGGGGTGACTTGACTGCCTCTCACCAGGTTCTGTTACCCAGAATCCCTTGCAAACCTAAATACTATTAAAAAAAAATAATAATTGTCCTCACATTTCTATGGTGGAAAGTTCTGGAATCTGCGTGGATCCACACATTTCCACCCACCCCGCGTTCCCCAAAGTCTTCCGAGCAAAATGGTACCTCACTTGTGTGGGTAGGCCTAGTTCCCGCAACAGGAAACACCGTAAAACGCAAGGTGGACACACCACAATTTCACAGTGAAAAATGACCCTTTTTTGGCAAAGTGCCTAGCTGTAGTTTTTGAACCCTAGCTCTGCCGGCACCTAGGGAAACCGAGCAAACCTAATCATTTTTGAAAACTAGACACCCAGGGGAATACAGGATGGGGTGACTTGATTGCCTCTCACCAGGTTCTGTTACCCAGAATCTCTTGCAAACCTAAAAAATTATTTTAAAAAAACACATTTTCCTCACATTTCTGTGGTTAAAAGTTCTAGAATCTGCATGGATCCACAAAATTCCACTCACCCCGCGCCTCCCAAAGTCTTCTGAGAAAAATGGTACCTCACTTGCATGGGTGGGTCAAGGACCCGTGACAGGCAAGGGCCCAAAACCTATTAAGGCAACATCAAAGTTACCTATCACATGAGTTTTTGGCCCCGGGCTCGGCGGCCATCTAGGGAAACCTACCAAACCCACACATTTCTGAAAACTAGACACCCGGGGGAGTCCAGCGAGGTATGGCTTGCGTGTGTCCCCTAACGTTTTCCTACCCACAATCCCATGCAAACCTCAAATTTAGCTGAAAAAATCACTTTTTTTCTCAGATTTTTGTGTGGGAAAGTTCTGGAATCTAAGTGAATCCACAAATTTCCTTCCACCCAGCGTTCCCCCTTGGTCACCTGATAAAAATGATACCTCACTCGCGTGGGTGGGTCAAGTACCCGTGACGTACGCGCTGATCGTCATTGCACAGAAACCAGGGAGGGGGCCTGGGGAGCTGGGGAATCTCTTCCCCAGCTCCCGAGGCTTTGGGGGAGAGAAGGAAATCCCTCTGCTGTCTGCAGCAGAGGGATTTCCTGCCCCTGTCCTCATGACGGAATGGTTCCGTCATGAGCACAGGGGCACCGATGCTCATGACGGAACCATTCTGTCATGAGCATCGAACGGGTTAAGTCCGAAGGACAAAACACTATTTTGAATATAAAACAGTCTTTAGGGAATTTAAAACTTCAAGTTTAATGAGATTTCCCACATATGAGTTCTTCTGCTGAATCCGCTGTTATCCGTCACTGTGACGGGTCAGTTTCACTTTCCCCCATGTTTGTTCACTTTCCCCCCCCAAAATGGCGGCATGCTTTCACGTCAGCCAGCGTGTGATGTGCGCATAGCCTGCTGGGACGCATGCATTAGAAGGATGTGTGCAGCGATGCGTGAGGAAATGAGCCAGTCCTAGCTCGCGGGTGACTTTTGAATGAGCTGTGTGCATGGCAGGATGCAGCCGGTAATTTTATTTGTATTTAAACTTACCCGTCCTTCACGCTGTATACAACAGTTTACAAGGCATCTGAAGTGATAAATCTGGTGAAAACGTTTGCTGTTAAAATGCTTGCGCTGGTTGCCACTCCTGAAGTTTCTCACCATCAATTAGCTGCTTTGTGGGCTTTTTTGAGATCTTGTAAAATCGCCACCAAATTCTGTTGTGTGCTTCTTTAGTAAGCACAATCTTTACTTTGTTTTTAATGTAGTCTATTGATGAAAATGATAAGATCTCCGGTAAGACGTTATGCTTGTCCTCCACCCTGCGCTCACTTTGCTAATCTTCTCAACTGTCTCCCAACTATCCCTCGTCATCGAATTTTAGATCCTTTGAATGCAAGACTTAGGACACCGCCAGAATCACCACTTCCGTATTTCCATTTAAAGCACTGTATACATTGGATTGGATAAGGAACGGATGACGAATGTACGTGACGTGTACAAGTTGCCTCTTGTTGATTTGGCTTTTTAAGTTTAAACCATGTGTACACTCAAACAATTTCCCAGGGGCTGAAAAGTATGGTCCAAGAGGGACTTCAGGGCTGCATCGATGCCAGTAATGTCGAGTTCGAGGTTATTTTGAGGGTTTCATTCCATATTGGTCTCTAAGCTAAACCTGTAGTCTCTAAAATGCATAGATTTGACAGTAGTGCTGCCCCTCTACCGCACCCTGGAGTAAGTCTTCTTACTTGCTATTGCTGACTTTGGTGAGTCAAGTGTACAAAGGAAGTAACTTGATTATTGGATTGGAATGAAGTAAAACCTTAAGCCTCGCGATCCCCCATGACTTTAGTCTCTTATATCCAAGTGCTTAGAAACAGGCACAGTTAAGGTATTGAGTGCTATAAAAATCTTTGACAAAGACACCTGCCCCACCATTCCACTCCACACCCCCCCCCCACAAGGTGCACAATTCACTCAGGTGTGCAGACACAAACATCCAACCTCCACCATTAGTCAGGGCACTAGGAAGCTTGATGTTTAATCCTGGTTTTATCACTGAGCCAAAATATGCTGGTAGCAAACTCTGTATAAAACCTGGGCAGGTTCCACAACATAGTGACATTTCTTAAGTGAAAGTAGACCCTGAGTCTCACCATCTGAACCACTTGCTCAGCAGATCTTGTTATGAGATGGATGGAAGCTATGGAACTAGAAGGCATGGTTTTGTTTATTAGTTCTGAAAAATGTATGCTCTTGGTCAACCACTTTATCGCTTTTTGACTATAATTATTTACTTCATCTTTTATTATTTTAACAGCAATAGGAAGAATTTAAAGTAAAGCTAATCACTGGTAGTAAATATGCAATAAGAAACAAGCATTTGCAATGCAATAGGTCTCACAATGACATTATTTTGAGCTATTGACATTGTGTAAATGGCAATGCCTTTAAAAAAATTAAAAGGCATTCTTATATACAATACCAAAAGCAACACCTATTGCATTGCATAGCGCGGTGTCCGCGCCGCGCTTATTAAAGTAAAAAAACAAAATAGTGTGTGGGGGGGCAGAGAGCATTGGCATAGCCAATAGGTCTCGCTTTTGGGACCTTATACGTTTTTAGTTATGCAGCACAATATCTTTGGTGCAACAACATCAACTGTTGCATGGCTAAACACTTATAAGGTCCCAAAGGCGAGACCTATTGGCTATTGCCAATGCTTGTTTTCAATGGAGGGTATGTTGTTTTAGTCCTGGGTGCAGGTTTCTGCAGGGCATCACAGTGAAATCCCTCTAATTTCCCAGCCAACACAATGCATGGTGTTTCCATTGGGTCCCAGCGCTGCATCTTGCATTATGCACCCCGTCTCGCATCAGACGTTCTTTTTGTAATGAGATGCAATGAGGACTGAACTGATGTTTTTATTTTCTCATGGTCCATGTGAAAAAAACACAGGTTACAGACTTGATGTTGATCCTACCACGGAAAGTTGCTATGGTGAGATTGGCACAATTTAAATAGTGTTTTCTATCTCCTCCCCCATACAAGTTATATTCATGCGATTTGTCCCCCAACACACCAGTTCTCTCAGTTGTGAGGCAGGAGCAATGTTAGTAATTTCTGATGCCTTGCACAAAGGTTTCTCCCGATTCTCCATTGTCAAAATGTTGAGTCAATGCGCAGTGAAGCGGTTGAAACATGTTCCAAGTTCAATGGTGATAACAATTAGTCTGTGTATTGATGCATTGGGAGCTTCAAGGGAGGCACCACATGTCGCCTCAAAACGGAATCTCTTCCATTGAAGAAAAACACATTGTAACGTTTCCTACCCAACACTAAATGACAGGAGTGTGCACAGCATGTGATCTACAGATAAATATGCTGAAAACTTGGGCTTCTCATAGGCATAGTTATGAAGTTTGCGTGGTATTTTCCCTAATTTGTTCCCAGAACAGGGACACAAAAACTGACTGTGCACTGAGGGCACCTTTTGAGAGTGGTGCTCTGGGCTGAGCTGTGCCCCGAAGCACCAAACATATGGGTGCAGCTGAAGTCTCACTGCTCGGGGTACAGATTTCCTCTAATGCAATAAGCTTAGGCCATGGCAGTAAAAGGCCTGCTGCTTGTAACAGTGACACTTTGAAATGGGGGAAAATTAAAATGAAGAGTTAATCATTAGGTTAACTTTTCATTTTAAGTTTCTCTCATTTAAAAGCATTTAGAAACATCACTTTGTTGTCATGCCCCAATATTGAGTGGACAAGGACTTTCATTTAACCTCTTCGCTGCGGCGCAAATTCCGCCGCAGCGCTACCGCAGTGCTGACATTCCAATCGCGGGCGTGGTCATGACTTCTCCCGGCCGTCGTCCGCACATGCCCATCGTGACTCATGACGGCCGGGAGACGTCATGAGCATGGAAGAGGTTATGAGTTGAATACTTCAGAGTTTCAGTTCTTCACCTCTGTGACCCAGTCCGGCCCGTAATTCTGACTGGGCACTGCTCATTATCAGGCTCTGCTATCTGCAGCCTGATGATAAGTAAAAGTAAAAGACTTTCCTTAATGTTAAAAGAAAAATGTGACCCTGTGCTTATTTATCAAGGCTGTGAACTACTTTGAAAGTGTCTGGGAGCTTCTGGTAGTTCCCGATTGATTGGTTGGAGACACCTGGCAGGCATTGCCGGCCCTGGCTGTCAGAATATGATCTCCGCATCATTGTACTTCAGAGGTAGTGTGAGGGGCACATTCTCTACACTTAAGGGGTTAAATAACTTATGAATAGTGCATGAATGATATTTCTTGATCCATGCAGCTACCTGAACCCTGAAATTGGTGCAGCAAAGCAAACCTGATCACTCCACTCAGAGTCAGTCATAAGGCATGTGTAACGAGCACAGATCGGGAGTGGACTGCACTCAGAACTTGGTTCCCAACCAAATTGCCCTTGCTTCAAGAAAAATAAGTTAAACAAGTTTCTTTAAAAAGGTTTTCCCACCCCATTATGACATCACCAGTACTACCACAGTTGCCTCTAAAAAGGGACAAAGACCCATGTCTTCCTGTATCTATTCTAAACACGCATATAAGCTCTTTGATCCACTGGAGACCCAGTTTCATGGAATGCAAGGAGGAGCTGGGTCAATGCTTGAAACTGTATCCAACTAAACCACCTACACTACAAAGCAACTATTTTCACAAATGAGCCAACAAAATAAAGGTCACTGAATGAAATGCTTGCTACTGATCTCTGCTGGTTCTGGCACCCGAAGAGTACATGTGCGAAACATGACAAGGCCACCTCAGTTTCTCTTCCATGGAAAGTCAGCAGATTATAAATCACTACTTCAAAAAAATGAATAAATAATATTGCATGTCAGAACCCCTTTTCAAAGGTCCACAGGGCAAGTAGGAGATAGTGGGCCCAGCTGTGGGGCAGAGGCCTTTTACTCCTGATGTTCAGTGGCCAGCCTACTATGGATCCTGAGCAGCTTGGTCAAGTACTCCTTCAGCACTTGACTCTAAGTAATAGTGTGGGTCGAGCAGTCCAAGGCTTCTTGATGGAGCAGGGGGTGGTTGTGGGGGGGAGGTGAATACAGAGAGTGAACACAGGCTCACTGTAGGATTGATGCTACTGGAGTCTCTCAGTGTGCCCCTCCACACAGGCTCCAACCCAATTAGCACAGCAGATTTCCTCATAGCAGCCCCTCCTGGCATATGGGGTCCCGGACTCACCACCGCACAAGGGCTACAGCCTTCTCTACATGGCAATCTATTCATGATGGCCACACATGGCATACCGGGTCATCTGCTTTCCACCACACATGGGTGATGATCCACTCCATATATAAATCACTTCATGGCGGCCAATCCTGGCATTCTGGGTCGCCAGTTCCTCACTGCACACGGGCGATGACCCATTCATCACATCGATAAACGTGACTCACTTCACGGCGGCCCTCTTTTGGCGTATGAGGTTCGCCAACTTTCCCTGCACACCTGCAGCTACCTGATCGGTGCAGCAGCTGTCTCCTCACACCTCGCTAAGGGAACCCACTCAACAGGATTCCCCATATGACCACACTTCTCCAACGCTCTCCTCTTCCTCACGGGGCACACTGGTCTTGGCAAGCAGGCACGTGCTTATACTCCAAGCTCCAGGGCAGGTGGTCGTGGATCCCTGGGTAATGCCCCCTCAACCAGCTGGGAGATTAGCATGCCTTAGCCCTCTGAGTCCTGATATCAGGCAGAAATCTTGTGGAGCTTCTCCTCGCACAGCCCGACTGGCTGCTTGACAGTTGACCCTTTTTGGGGTCACAAGTTCCCCTTCTTATAGTCCAGTTTCAGACACCAAATGTGATTCAGTGTCTCGAGTCTTTGACGTTTATGTTGTGGGGTCTGCTTCCATTTGAAGTGCCCACTTTTCTGGCCTCTCTTCCTCAAGAAAGCAGTCTGTCACAGCAGGAGTGACTCCCAAGCTGATAACCCCACAACACATGCTATTGGAGTGACTAGGAGTTCTCATCTGGATGTCAGCCTCAGTGTTGCTTCTGTATCAAAGGGTTAGCCCAAGGCCTCAGCCCTACTCTTTATAATTCTTATATCAGCCACATCTCCTTCCTTAGCTCTGCCCTGCCCCCTTCCTTGTTACCTCTCTCTGAATCAAGGAGCACCATTTGAAGTGTATGGGAGAAGTCTGACTCTCCCCACTCCAGTGTGTCTCATGTAACTTACACAAATGCAGCAAAACACATCTGTCTGGGAGGGGGGATATCCTCTACCTCCTTATGTTTCACCATGCAGTCCTGGATCTTTTAAAATGGAACCCAGAGTCAGATATGTGTACCATTCACAGGCTCACATACACCCACTACGTGCATCTAGCATATACACACACTGCACAGTACCGCATAAGCCCTGTATTGCACCATTCACAGGTGCATATACATCCAGTACATGTACACCACACATTTACTGCCAAGCGCTACACACCAAACTGAAGTAGGCCACGGGTCAGTTAAGCACTCAGCAATGGAACTTTAAACGAGTAAGCTAGTAGGCCTCCCTCTATTGACACAGGTAAAAATAACCTTTTCACGCCTACTGATCACTACACAGTATGCTACCACCACCACGCTTGTGAAGCTTAACTCCTGGTGAAGTCAGTACCCTTTCTACTAATGTTTGAGAATAGGGTTTAGCGTCAAAATGCACGGGTTGTAGCACAGGTACACCCATGTACCACTCATGTAATTCCCTCTTGACTCAAAGTAAGGCAAAGCAGCGTTTCGCTCTGCTTTGCGTTACTTTTTCATACAAACCAATGCAAATACTAATTTGTGTTGGTTTGTGAATCTCAAAAAAGGTTTAGCATCGGTTTAGCGTTAGAAAAGTAGCGCTTACCTGACGCTAAACCTTTGAGAATCTGAACAGAAGTGCATTCCACTAACCAGTCGCCACAGCCTTTTGTACCCTTCAAGGTTCAGTTATAAAAGATTAAAGGCTGAAATATGCATCTCCTGGTAGTAATCCCTTGTCAAAAGAACATACTCCATTGTTTAATCAACTATTGACCATTGAGTTGGGTAACAATAAACATCTGTTATTCAGCGCCAAGATGCCTTGGAAGTACAGAAAGGTATCCAATCCGAGGCTGGGAATCCTCCCTCAAGAAGTGAAACATTCATTAACACCTTCCATGCTCATGGCGGAATGGTTCCGTCATTAGCATAAGTGCAAGTGTGCTCAACACGGAGCCATTCCGTCATCAGCACACTTTAAAAAAATCCCTCTGCTGTAAAGAGCAGAGGGATTTCCCATTTTTTAGGTCTCGCCTGCGTGGGCTGCGCACATTCGCAGTCTCACTGGCGAGATTGAATGTTTTGAGGTATTCTGTGTAAAGGGCATTAAGCCCCACCCCTCTTTTCCATTGGCTGGCTTCACCGTTTATGCTAAACGGTAGCCAGCCATTGGAAAAGAGATGGTAGTGACGTTTTTGTTCGGCTTTTTGAGCCGTCCCATTTGGACAGGCTCGTCTGCCTTCCTTCTGCTGCAAAAGGTTTCTTATCTTTATGGGGCCATGTGTTTCAAACACATGGCCCCATAAAGACAAGCTCCAGCGCGATCCTCTTTCGCTTTCCCTGCCAACGCAGCTGGTTAAAGTTTCAATCTTAACCAGCGATGGAGTAGAAAGGGAAATAGATTAAAATGCTGCTTTTTGGGCCAGGAGATGTAGTGTTTAACCAAACCGTGTGATCCTGGGCAAATCTCTTAACCGTCCACCTCCTCAGTTCCCTCCTCTGCCAAAACTGAGAATGTAAAAAATGAGACAATAAGAGAGGTGTTCAGCAATATCTGCACATAATGAACAGTTACAGTGACTTGTCTCCAAACTCTTTTCTGACAACATACCATGCGAAAATAAAGTTTTACCCCAGAGGGCGCAAGCACTGTTTGAACACCACGCGCAATGCTTTATAATTGAACATTTCCCTGCGAGGGTGGTGATCCCAATGCAGTCCCAGGGGTCATAAAATAGTTTTATTATCACCCGACAAGTGTTGACATTTTACACGGAGGAGGGCAGACATATGGGGAAACTGTGAGATTCCCAAACAGAGGAGCGTATGACAAAATCCTGCAGGGCTGGAGAGAGGTAGTCACGACTGACCCATCCCCGGCCCTATCGGCATATCAGATGCACATTCCTGCAGGGACTCCCCCGTGATGCTTCAATCCATTTTAATAAAATTTCTCAGAAAGAGCGCCAAGTGTGAAGTGGTGGGCGCCTGCCAGGCGAGGTATGAGGCAGCAGAAGAGTCAGTGCAGTTAATTGGCGTGTACACACGCGGGCCCCAAACACCCGACTGGGTCCTGTGGGGCAGAGTGGGCTGTGCCTGTGTCATCTGTTCTAAAACAGGAAGGGGTAACGCGTTCCCGTGCACGTTCTCAGGGTGGAAATATCCCTTCTGCTAGACTGATTTAGTATTAAATTGTGGTTTTCGATAAAGTCCAAACCACAACAGCAGCATTTCCTGATATGGGACGGGAAGCGGAGAAGACTCGCGCTGCTCCCAGCCCCAAACTTGGAAATGTTCACTTTAGCGCTTTGCTGTGGATTAAGCGCTTTATGGGTGAGCCATGAGGCACTCTAAGGTGAGTGGGGACCACCTGGCGGTATAGGAGAGTGGCCGTGTCCTCTTGTGTGGGATGTACCCTCTTGATGCCAATCCACCGGGTAGAAGCCCCCACTTCTCTTTGGCAGAGGCACACTCCAGCACTAAGAGACAGGCTGGCCAGAACCCGGCTCCGCGTGCTCCTATTAGAACCCGGATCAGGAACGTTCACATGGATTGGGTGAGAGGGTTGCAGGACTCGCCCCGTCCATGGAAATTCCCCAAGATGATAAACCACACCCTGAACACTACCCCACAATCTGGAATTATACATCCCGGTTATAAGTCCCTTCAGGAATCCAGATGAGTCACAACCACAGGCCAACGTCATCACAAAGCGCCGCGGGGTCTGGTCAATGTTGGTAACTCTCTTGGACAAAATGCAGGCCATTTCTTCGTCCTTGGAGATTCGGGGAACCCCGCGGCCAGCGCTTGACGCAGATCTGGTTCTCTATTCCTTTTAACACAATAACCTGGCCTCTGCTGGCTTTTATAGTCATTAAGGCACGGAGACCAAGGTTTGCTGGTTTTGCCACCAGTCTCACAGGCCCTTACATAGAAAATACTGACCCGGCGTAGTGGCGTTACATACAGATGGGCTGCATCCCCATATGTGACTGTCCTGGCACACCCACCCCTTGGTGCCCGCCCAAGCCCCCTCAGTGTGGGAACAGCCATGTGGTTCCTGTGCTCGGTTCACATGTTCCTTTCTCTTCCATTTCCCAAGAGGATTTATTTTTTCAGGGATGTTTTTTTTATGTTGGTTTTTTATGCAGCGCTTACTGTGAAAAAACTCGCCTCTATGCTCTGTGTGAGTTCAGGCTGCGGGTGGGTGTTTATAACGGGTCACGATTGAGAACGGTGAAGTTCGGGCCGAAGGCACTTTGATTTTCTCAGTGTCCCATAATTCAGGGGTTCAGAATGCGTGCTCATCCAGTCCTTGGCCTCTCGGCAGAGCGCACAGAGCACTAGCCGGGTATGCCAGTTGTGATTGTGTGAATGAGGTATACAGCTGTCGCAATAGTAACGCGGCGATAGTTAAGAGAGAAGGCAGTGCGTACAGGCGAGTGAGCCTGCTGTGTGCGTGTGTGAGGGGGCGGTGAAGGGAAAGAGAGGCAAGGAAGTACGCAAAAGAGTGAAAAGAGGAAAGGAATGAAGTGTGGGATCTGCAGACGGAAGGTTCCAGATAGGTGGCAAGAGGAAAAGGTTGTAAGCATCTAACCGGAGGGCTGCAGGAGAGAGCGGTGCGAGGAGGAGCGAGGGGGTGGATGGGGCACGACAAAGGCCTCTGCACTTTCAGGAATGTTTAATTCATACTGTGCTTGAAATGTTTGTGACTTTGTATGCGCGTGTGTATACAATTGCTACACACGTGTGCACACTCTGACTCCTTGTGCCCCTCCCCCTCCTCTAAAAACACTTCTAGAGACACCACGGTCACCCGGCAACCCTGAAGCCAAGTGATCGGTGAGCGCTGCACTATACGAACACAGGGTAACACGCCACTTTCACATTTCTTACAAGTGCACCGAATGGTGTGCACTGGCCGTTTGTGAATATAGTGCCCCTCCCCCAGTCCCATGGGCACGGGCCTAGCGCACAGTGTGCCAGGGCCACGCCTCGGGCCGCATCTAAATTAGATTTAGTGTGGGTAAAAGGGGCCGCCGGGTGGCGCTGAGATGTGAAGTCCTTGATGTGGAACATGCATACCGCCCAGACAGTGTAGGCTTCTTGGCACTGAAGGTACAGACAAGGCGCATGCGCAGTTCACGGCCTGGCACAGTATGGATGCAAGCGTAGGCGCCGGTGCCAAGGTAAAGGCAGTTCTGTCGGACACACAGAAACAACTTTTGAGTACACAGTACACATTTTACCCACGAGCACACGTGTAGCACATGTAAGAGACACATAGGATCATTTAAACATCCATGCATACATGGGCTGTATGTTTCCTTCCATCCTCTGCTAGACCAATAGCAGCGCCAGATTCTCACACCAACCACACAAGAGGCAGCGCGTGAGAGGTGCAAGCTTCCCTTGCACACGTACAACATGAAGTGTAGCAGTGGAAGCTTCTACCACCTTCAAGAGGCACAGCAAAAAAGGTGCAGGCTTTGCTTGCACAAAGCACATGTGCAGGGTGGACAGCAGCAGCGCAAGCTTCCATCACGTGCAAGAGGCGCACCATGAGAGGTGCAAGCTTCTGTTACACGGATCACGTGTACAGCATGGACTGTAGAAGTGTAAGCTTCACTCACTTGCAAGAGCTCAGTATGGATGGGGAGAGCACAGCCGAAGATGTGGAGGCTTCACACACACGTGCAACATGAAGTGTAGCAGTGCAAGCTTCTATCACCTGCAAGAGGCACAGCATATAAGGTGCAGGCTTCTCTTGCACAGAGCACACATGCAGGGTGGACAGCAGCATCTCAAGCTTCCATCACTTGCAAGAGGCACACCATGAGAGGTGCAAGCTTCTGTTACATGAGCACATGTACAGCATGGACTGTAGAAGTGTAAGCTTCACTCACTTGCAAGAGCTCAGTATGGGATGGGGAGAGGATAGCACAGCCGAAGATGTGGAGGCTTCACACACACG
This sequence comes from Triturus cristatus, assembly GCF_964204655.1. Taxonomy (NCBI): domain Eukaryota; kingdom Metazoa; phylum Chordata; class Amphibia; order Caudata; family Salamandridae; genus Triturus; species Triturus cristatus. The sequence goes on along the minus strand of NC_140585.1, from coordinate 1,157,938,024 downwards.
TGCAACGTGAAGTGTAGCAGTGCAAGCTTCTATCACCTGCAAGAGGGACAGCATATAAGGTGCAGGCTTCTCTTGCACAGAGCACACATGCAGGGTGGACAGCAGCATTGCAAGCTTCCATCACTTGCAAGAGGCACACCATGAGAGGTGCTAGCTTCTGTTACATGGAGCACGTGTACAGCATGGACTGTAGAAGTGTAAGCTTCACTCACTTGCAAGAGCACAGTATGAGATGGGGAGAGCACAGCAGAAGATGTGGAGGCTTCACACATATGTGCAACGTGAAGTGTAGCAGTGCAAGCTTCTATCACCTGCAAGAGGCACAGCATATAAGGTGCAGGCTTCTCTTGCACAGAGCACACATGCGGGTTGGACAGCAGCATTGCAAGCTTGCATCACTTGCAAGAGGCACACCATGAGAGGTGCAAGCTTCTGTTACATGGAGCACGTGTACAGCATGGACTGTAGAAGTGTAAGCTTCACTCACTTCCAAGAGAACAGTATGGGATGTGGAGAGCACAGCAGAAGATGTGGAGGCTTCACACACATGTGCAATGTGAAGTGTAGCAGTGCAAGCTTCTATCACCTGCAAGAGGCACATCATATAAGGTGCAGGCTTCTCTTTCACAGAGCACACATGCGGGTTGGACTGCAGCATCGCAAGCTTCCATCACTTGCAAGAGGCACACCATGAGAGGTGCAAGCTTCTGTTACATGGAGCACGTGTACAGCATGGACTGTAGAAGTGTAAGCTTCACTCACTTGCAGGAGAACAGTATGGAATGGGGAGAGCACAGCAGAAGATGTGGAGGCTTCACACACACGTGCAGCGTGAAGTGTAGCAGTTCAAGCTTCTATCACCTGCAAGAGGCAGACGTAGGTTCAGCAAGCACATGAGCTGTAACAGTGCAAGTTTCCCTCACTTGTAAGAGCACAGTATGGGATAGGAGGAGCACAGCATAGGATGTGGAGGCTCCTCTCACACATGCACAACATGGACTGTAGCAGTGGAGGCTTTCATCACCTGAAAGAGCACAGCACAGGACGGGGCAAGCACAGGATGTGGAGAGCACAGCATAGGATGGGGCGAACACAGCATAGGGTGTGGAGGCTTCTCTCACACACGTACAGCATGAAGTGTAGCATTGCAAGCTTCCATCTCTTCCAAGAGGCAGTCGTAGGTTCAGCAAGCACATGGGCTGGAACAGTGCAAGCTTCCATCATCTGCACGAGGCAGACGTAGGTTCACTAAGCACATGGGCTGTAACAGTGCAAGCTTCACTCACTTGTAAGAGCACAGTTTAGGATGGGAGGAGCACAGCATAAGATGTGAAGGCTTCTCTCACACATGTACAGCATGGTCTGTAGCAGTACAAGCTTCTATCACCTGTGAGAGGCAGACTTGGGTTCAGCAAGCACATGAGCTGTAACAGTGCAAGCTTCCCTCACTTGTAAGAGTACAGCACAGTATGGGGAAAGCACAAGATGTGGAGAGCACAGCATAGGATGGGGCGAGCACAGCATAGGGTGTGGAGGCTTCTCTCACACACATACAGCATGAAGTGTAGCAGTGCAAGCTTCCATCACCTGTCAGAGGCAGACAGAGGTACAGTAAGCACATGGGCTGGAACAGTGCAAGCTTCCATCACCTGCAAGAGCACAGCATAGGATCGGGCGAATACATCATAGACTGTGGAGAGCACAGCATAGGATGAGGTGAACACAGCATAGTATGTGGAGGCTTCTCTCGCACGTACAGCATGAAGTGCAGCAGTGCAAGCTTCCCACACTTCCAAGAGGCAGATGTTTCAACAAGTACATGGGCTGTAACTAACAGTGTAAGCTTCCATCACCTGCAAAAGGTATAGCATAAGAGGTGCAAGCTTCTCTTACATGTAGGACATGTGCAGCGTGGACTGTAGCATTGCAAGCTTCCATCACCTACAAAAGGCAGATGTAGGTCCAGCAAGCACATGGGCTGGGCTGTAGCAGTGCAAGCTTGTCTCTCAGCCATGGTGGAGGTGGGAGGGGGGGAGCAGCAGGAAAGGCTTTTTGGAGCTGTTGTCCTCAAAAATGCTTTCAGATTTTGCAAACCAGCCAAAAGCTGCAAGGAAAGCCTACGTCATGTTGTGGTGCCCGCAGTCTGCTGACTCTGCTGCCACAGCCTGGTCCTGAGAGAAATGTGGAACAGAGGTTAGTCACGGCGGAAGGCCGACCTAGGGTAAACTGGCAGGGTTGGGGGTAAGGCTAGTGCTGCAGTGCTCCTCACGGCTGGCTTCTCGGAGTGTTTTTTCACTCTATGCTGACGTCACTGTGAGGGTTCCTGGCTCCCCCAGGCTTCCGGATTTAAAGACTGCTGCTCCTGCACGTCTGAGCTTCAGAAGTGACTCAACACTTACTTGTTCATCAGAGCCGGCGGTCGAACCATCCCGTGCACTCTTGCGCCATCACGTGTGCAAACACGAGTTCTCTCGGCACGAGGGAGTGTTTTCAAGAGCGTTGCACTTGAAACCAACTGTTTGTATGAGGGAAGACTCGGTTTCTTCATCCCCTTGGTGGGCTGGGAAGAACACTTCCATACTGGTGGATTAAAGGGGCGGGGGGCGGGGGAGAGGCACATGACATGCCTAAACACGATCTGTTCATATCGACTGATCGCATCTTCAGTTAAACGCTCCCTGCTGAAACCTGTGTGATAGCTGCCAGTGAAAAGTTCGAATCCTGGTAGGGTTAACTCAGCTCTTCATCCTTCAAGAGTGAACAAAGGTTATTCACATTGTCATGAAAAGGCAAACCATGAGGTCTATGAATGAAGAGCTCACCCCCCACCCCACCACGTTTTACTTTCCAGGATTCGTAGATCTGATGATCCAGTTTTTAGAATTAGGACTACAGCTCCCAGAATGCAAAGGGAAACACTGAATTGAAAGAACTGCTCACACATGAACCTGGGAAACTTGCATAGCTGTCAAGTTTCCCAGTTTCCTCAATGACTAGCCAGGCCAGTCTTGATTTTTTCCCCTGTAGAATTCTGGGACTTGGAGTCTTATTGAACCTAGTATAAAACCAAGACTGTTACGCAATGACCTGGGAAACTTGTAAGCTATGAACCTAAGACAAAACAGAGGCAGGAAGCGCTGTAATAAAACACATTGGGGCAGATTTACAAGCCCCTTGTGCCTCATTTACGATGCCGTTGCGTCACTTTTGTGACTCAGCGGCGGCGCAAAGCCTGCGCCATGGTGCGGGGTACTTACAACGTGACGCATCTGGGAGATGCGTCACGTTGTAAAGCCCTGCGCCACATGTAGGCGTTCCTGTGCAGGGGGGGGCGTTCCGGCGCAGGAACGCCTCCTAAAAGTGGCTGAGTGAAATCTACACTTTTAGGCCCACGCTGCGTCAAAACCCTGCGCCTGCCTGAAGCAGACGTAAGGATTGACGCAGCATTAACAAGTTAGGGCCCCCCAGAGCATTGCTGGAGCTGCGTCGCGCTTGCGACGCAACTCCAGCAATGCGCCACTTTTACGGCACAGATGCGTCACGCATCTGTGCCGTTTTTGCCCCATGGTGCGCCGCATTGTAAATGCGGCGCATCCATGGTGGCGGAGCTGTGGCGCACAATAACTGGCGCATCCCTGCTGGTATGGCGCATCCCTGCTGGTATGGCGCATCCCTGCTGGTATGCAGGGATGCGCCAGTTATTGTAAATATGCCCCATTGTTCGCATTCCAACACGCACACTGACTGAGAGAAGTCAGGTGCGTCTGTTGGGTTTGGTAGCTTTCCGGTGTCCCACTAGATTCTGGATCTGGAATGCATGGGGCAGAGCCCTCTCTCCTCCTATTTCTTGTTGACTTTTCAAACCTAAAGTAGATTTAGAAATTAGTCATTCCTCGATCGCCCCCCCCACCCCCCAAACCGTTGGTCCGCATTTGAGCAAGCTCCAAAGCATATTATTAGCCCGGGCAAAAGACGTGTCAGCGATGAGTAGAACAGCTGATACACCAATAAAATAATGAACAGTCTCACACACCTGTTTCCAAATGCATTTGTTTTTTTTGTGAAACGCTTAACAGGCAGAAATACGTAAGAAGAGAGCTCGGCTCCTCTATTTTAATCTACAAAAACAGGTGACTCTGGGTTCCAGGGAACATATTAACCTGCTCTTACGCACTTTTGAACCCTTGGCCGCCTTTTGTCCCCACCTCCACTACTCGGGCATTTTGGTGGAACCAGGCAGAGCCTTTTCGGCAACTCTAGGGTTTCAGAGGAGCAATGTTTCCCCTGCAGAATAAATTTTTAAAGAAGCTCTGACGAGCTTTCCCACCCGTGTCTCCCTGATCGGAAACCCAGTGCAGCCTTGAATTCAATTACTATGTCCTCTGATTCGAACCATAGGCGTTTTGAACCCTCAAATTTGTAACTAGGGCTACCGAAATCCATAGAATTAGACCGTGGCTGCATCACATCAGGATAAAGGTTTCTTATGAATTAAAACATTCTCTCTGATTTCCATTTGAGTCGCTTGGGCCTCTTCCCAAACTTCTTCTAAACCCTCCTGCAGATGCCGAGAGGATGCTTCACCCATAACCTTGAAAAAGCTCCAAAGCTTATTAGAAGCTTGAGCGAAACACGTGTCAGCCATGGTTATAATAGTCGATACACCAGAAGGGACGCCCTGGTTCTGTTTGGAAAGCACAAGGTTAGGTTCTGTCGTCTTAACTTCAAAGGAAGCTCACTGAGTCATCTCTTATGATTGGAGCGCTAGGTTCTTGTGCCAGGGGCGACGCGAAGGAAGGCACTAAACTTTGGTGTGTACATGACTGCTGTATATTTGGTGACATAGAGGAAGATGTGTGCGATAGAAGGATGTTAGGCTAGTATTTATGTACGTATGTGTGGAAACTTTTGCAGGGAGAATCTAGCCAGAAAGCAACAAAGCGCTATACACAGTATATGGGGACGAGTCCGTATCGTATACAAAGACCAAGGGGACACTAGGCGCTATACACAGTATATGGCGACGAGTCAGCATAGTATAACAACCATTAATAATGCAATAGGTCTCGCCTTTCATTAAGCTAAAGCCATTTGCTTTGCTATACAATACCATTAGCAAAGCAAATGGCTTTAACTTAATCAAAGGCGAGACCTATTGCATTTTCAATGCTTGTTTTTGTTGCTTTGGGAGGTGGAGAAGAGCTTCCCCAACCTCCCAAAGCATGGTTAGGGTTTTCATTGTAATGACGATCGCGCGCATGGCGCGCTGTCATCATTACAATGAAAACTAAACTGAAACTTAGTTTCAGTTTCACAGTTTCGGTGCTTGTGGGGTTATCTCAGCCCCCAAGCAGTGAAAAACATGGGAGGGTTATCGTTGGAAAGGGGAGAATCTCCCCTTTCCAATGGTACCATTCCCTAGTGGATCCCTGCTTGGGGTTCGCCCCAGGAGGGCAATTCTGCTGGACAGCCTTTCTGCCACCCGGGGGTAGGGGGGCAGAAAGCACCCTAGGCGCCAGGGATTTTTTGTATATGCCAGGGGTGGGGCTGTCCAGAATAGGCATGCTAATGCCCCCACCCTACCCCCCAAAAGAAGGCATAAGACTTTCTGCCCCCCACGAGGCCGATGGGGGCAATAGCCCCTGATCTGTCCCCCAGGGGGGGCCGAAAGCCCACAAGGCACCAGAGATTTTTTTAAATATATGTAGGTGTGGGGGCTGCCCAAAATGGGCATGCCCCCACCCCAAAACAATTGCCACAGTCTTTCTGCCCCCCCGGAGGCAGAGAGGGGCAAAAGACCCTTATCTGCCTCCCGGGGGGGGGGGCACAAAGCCCAATAGGCATCAGGGAATATTCTTTTTTTTAATTCAGGGGTAAGGGCTGCCCAGAATGGGCATGCCAATACCCCCACCACTCCCCAAAAATGTCACAGTCTTTCTGCCCCCTCCCAGGAGACAGATGGAGGCAGTAGCCCCTGATCTGCCCCCCCAAGGGGGCGTTGGAGAACCCACTAGGTGCCAGCGATTACGCTGGCTTTTTTATGCTTGGGGGTGGGGGCTGCCCAGAATGGGTATACCAATGCCCCCATCCCCCAAACAAATAGCCACAGTCTTTCTGCTCCCCTTGGGGGCATATCGGGGTAAACCCCCCCTCCGATTCTCCCCCAGGGTGGCAGAAAGCCCACTAGGCACAGACTTGTTTTTAGAAATGTGCCTACCTGTAGATTTTGAATCCTAGCTCTGCTGGCACCTAGGGAAACCTAGCAAACCTATACAGTTTTAAAAGCTATACACCCAGGGGAATCCAGGATGGGGTGACTTGTCTGGCTCTCACCAGGTTCTTCTACCCAGAATCCCTTGCAAACTTCAAAGTTCGTAAAATAAAAACACATTTTCCTCACATTTCTGTGATGGAAAGTTCTGGAATCTGTGTAGATCCACAAAATTCCTCCCATCCTGAAATCCCCAAAGTCTTCCGATTGTGTGGGTAGGCCTAGTGCCCGCAACAGGAAACGGCCCACAACACAAAGTGGACACCACATTTTTACAGTGAAAACGGACCCTATTTTTGCAAAGTGCCTAGCTGTAGATTGTGAACCCTAGCTCTGCTGGCACCTAGGGAAACCTAGCAAACCTATAAATTTTTTAAAACTAGATACCCAGGGAATCCAGGATGGGTGACTTGTCTGGCGCTCACCAGGTTCTGTTACCCAGAATCCCTTGCAAACATCAAACTTTGTAAAGAAAAACCACATTTTCCTCACATTTCTGTGATGGAAAGTTCTGGAATCTGCGTGGATCCACAAATTTTCTACTACCCAGCGTTTCGCCAGGGTCTCCCGATAAAAATGGTACCTCAGTCGCATGCGTGGGTCAAGTACCTGTGACAGGCAAGGGCCCAAAACATATTGCGGAGACATCAAAATTACCTATCACAAAACAACCTGGTTATGCAAGGGAGGTCACCTGGGTTTTTGGCCCCGGGCTCAGCGGCCATCTTGGAAAACCTACCAGACCCACACATTTCTGAAAACTAGACACCCGGGGGAGTCCAGCGAGGTATGGCTTGCATGGATCCCCCAACAGTTTCCTACCCAGAATCCCCTGCAAACCTCCTTATGCCCTATTCTGCATTGGACACCCACACAAATGAGGTATCATTTTACTTGTGAGACTGAGGGGAATGCTGTGGGGTAGGACATTTGTGCCAGCATGGTGATTCCACCCAAAAATATGTGGAAAATGTGTTTTTTTCAGCTAAATTTGAGGTTTCCAGGGGATTCTGGGTAGGAAAACGTTGGGGGTCGATGCAAGTCAAACCTCGCTGGACTCCCAGGGTGTCTAGTTTTCAGAAATTTGTGGGTTTGGTAGGTTTCCCAAGATGGCCGTCGAGCCCGGGGCCAAAAACCCAGGTGACCACCCCCCTTGCAAAACCAGCTTGTTTTGTGATAGGTAATTTTGATGTCTTCTCAAGACGTTTTGGGCCCTTGCCTGTCGCGGGTACTTGACCCACCCATGCGAGTGAGGTACCATTTTTATCGAGAGACCTGGGGAAATGCTGGGTGGTAAGAAATTTGTGGATCCACGCAGATTCCAGAACTTTTCGCCACAGAAATGTGAGGAAATTATTTTCTTTTTTCAAAGTTTGAGGCTTGCAAGGGATTCTGGGTAACAGAACCTGGTGAGAGCCACACAAGTCTCTCCATCCTGGAATCCCCTGGGTGTCTAGTTTTCAAAAATGTATAACTTTGCTTGGTTTCCCTAGGTGTCGGCAGAGCTAGGGTTCAAAATCTACAGCTACGCACTTTGCAAAAAAAGGGTAGGATTTCACTGTGAAAATGTGGTGTCTCCACGTTGCATTTTGGGCTGTTTCCTGTCACGGGCACTAGGCCTACCCACACAAGTAGGTACTATTTTTCCCAGAAGACTTTGGGGAATGCAGGGTGGGTGGAGTTTTGTGGATTCACGCAGATTCCAGAACATTCCACCACAGAAATGTGAGGAAATGTGTTTTCTTTTACAAAGTTTGAGGTTTGCAAGGGATTCTGGGTAACAGAACCTAGTGAGAGCCAGACAGGTCACCCCATCCTGGATTCCCTGGGTGTCTAGTTTTCAAATATGTATAGGTTTGCTAGGTTTCCCTGGGTGCCGGCAGAGTTAGGGTACAAAATCTACAGCTAGGCACTTTGCAAAAAAAGGGTCAGTTTTCACTTTGAAAATGTGGTGTGTCCATGTTGTATTTTGGGCCATTTTCTGTCAGGGGCACCAGGCCTACCCACACAAGTGAGAGACCATTTTTCTCAGAAGACTTTGGAGAATGCTGGTGGGTGGAATTTTTGGGATCCACGCAGATTCCAGAACTTTCCACCACAGAAATATGAGTAAAATGTATTTGTTTCTTTTGACAAAGTTTGAGGTTTGCAAGGGATTATGGGTAACAAAACCTGGTGAGAGCCAGACAAGTCACCCCATCCCGGATTCCCCTGGGTGTCTAGTTTTCAAAAATGTATAGGTTTGCTAGGTTTCCCTAGGTGCCGGCAGAGCTAGGGTTCAAAATCTACAGCTAGGCACTTTGCAAAAAAGGGTCAGTTTTCACTGTGAAAATGTGGTGTGTCCACGTTGGGTTTTGGGCCGTTTCCTGTCACGGGCACTAGGCCTACCCACACCAGTGAGGTACCATTTTTCTCGGAAGACTTTGAGAAATGAGGGGTGGGTAGAATTTTGTGGATCCACGCAGATTACAGAACTTTCTACCACGGAAATGTGAGGAAAATGTGTTTTGTTTTTACAAAGTTTGAGGTTCGCAAGGGATTCTGGGTAACAGAACCTGGTGGGAGCCAGACAAGTCACCCCATCCAGGTTCCCCAGGGTGTCTAGCTTTAAAAAATGTATAGGTTTACTAGGTTTCCCTAGGTGCCGACAGAACTAGGGTTAAAAATCTACAGCTAGGCACTTTGCCAAAAAAGGGTCAGTTTTCACAGTGAAAATGTGGTGTGTCCACGTTGGGTTTTGGGCCGTTTCCTGTCGCGGGCACAAGCCTACCCATACAAGCAAGGTACCATTTTCCTTGGAAGACTTTGAGAAATGTGGGGTGGGATGGTGGAAGTTTGTGGATCCACGCAGATTCCAGAACTTTCCACCACAGAAATGTGAGGAAAATGTGTTTTTTTAATAAAGGTTTAGGTTTGCAAGGGATTCTGGGTAACAGAATCTAATGAGAGCCAGACAAGTCATCCCATCTTGGATTCCACTGGGTGTCTAGTTTTTAAAAATGTATAGGTTTGCTAGGTTTCCCTAAGTGGTGGCAGAGCTAGGGTTCAAAATCTACAGTTAGGCACTTTGCAAAAAAAGAATCAGTATTCACTGTGAAAATGTTGTGTGTCCATGTTGCGTTTTGGGCCGTTTCCTATCGCAGGCACTAGGCTTACCCAGACAAGTGAGGTACAATTTTTCTCGGAAGATTTTGAGAAATGCGGGGTGGGTGGAATTTTGTGGATTCACGCAGATTCCAGAACTTTCCACCACAGAAATGTGAGGAAAATGTGTTTTTATTTTACAAAGTTTGTGGTTTACAAGGGATTCTAGGTAACAGAACCTGGTGAGAGTCAGACAAGTCACCCCATCCTGGTTTCCCCTTGGTGTCTAGTTTAAAAAAAAATAGGTTTGCTATGTTTCCCTAGGTGCTGGCAGAGCTAGGGTTCAAAACCTACAGCTAGGCACTTTGCAAAAAAAGGGTCAGTTTTCACTGTAAAAATGAAGTGTGTCCACGATACGTTTTGAGCCGTTTCCTGTTGGGGGCACTAAGCCTACCCACACAAGTGAGGTACCATTTTTATTGGGAGACTTAGGGTAACACAGAATTGTAGAGCAACTGTTATTACCTATTGACTTTCGATGCATTTCTGCCTTTCAAATGAAAGACGATGTGTAAAAAAGAAGTCACTTTGAAAAATGTCCTATAATTTTCATGCTAGTATGGGTACTCACAAGTTCGGAAATGTGCAAATAGCTACTGTTTCTAAACTCTATATTTTGTTCCAATTTCAGAAATACATAGGTGTCATTCATCCCGATTTTTGACTGTATATATTTTCCCAAATTAATTGCTATATACCCGGTATATAATAAAAAACCATTGCAAGACGCTGCTCAGTTATTGGCTCTGGGGTTGTCGGGTTCTTGGTGAACCTACAAGTCCTATATATCCCCACAATCAGAAAAGTCCAGCAAAGGTAACAGTATTTGGCTTTCTAACATCTGTCATAATTAGAAGAAGTTACAGGTGAAAACGTTGGCACAAATACCTGTTTTCTTCAACTCATTTTCAATTTTTCCTATTTTCAAATGTTAGTTTCTATAAAGAAACCTTGAAGGATCTACACAAATGACCCCTTGCTGAATTTAGAATTGTGTCTACTTTTCTAAAATGTATAGCTTTATAGGACCCATTATTGCTTTCATACACATTTCTACCATTAACTGAAAGAAGGTTGAAAGCACAAAAAATAGCCAAAATAGGCTATGTCCCAGGAAAATGCCAAAACTGTGTAAAAATTGTTGTTTTTCTGACAAAAGTCCGTCAGTCCCTGAAAGATGGGAAAATGGTGATTACAGCCCCACAAACCCTTTGTTGATACCATTTGCAGGGAAAAATCCAGACGCTTTCATTTGCAGCACTTTTTTCCCATTTTTAAACAAAATCAGAAAATGTAGCTGTATTTTGGCTAATTTCTGGGTCCCCTCCAGGGTAATCCACAAACTCTGGGTACCTTTAGAATCCCCATGATGTTGGTAGAAAAGTATGCAAATTTGGCATGGATACCTTATGTGGTCAAAACGTTACAGGGGCCTAAATGCGAACTACCCCAAATAGCCAAAAAAAGACTTAACACAGGGGGGGAAAAGGCCTAGCAGCGAAGGGGTTAAGGCAATTCTAATTAGGCATATTGCTTGCCTTACATAAGAATGTGGGCAGTAAATAGTTGCTCTCTGTCCTGTATTGTAAATCGCCTGTCTCATCAGATTAGTGAACTTGTTTATAAAAACGAGCAAGCTTGCCTTTCCTTTCCTTCCCTTCCCATGCCATTCTTCTACTGTATGGCCAGGAACGGTATACGCCCCTCGCCATAAGAGCCAGCAGTACTTGGAGCAGCGGTCCAACTTTCTGTCACTTAACAACCATAGCAGCGATGGCAGCTGTGCAAAGTTCCACTAGAGCAGAACAGGAAACAACGCCAACTTCCTCCGCACAGAGGTCACGCAGGAGCGGCACAAGTTTCCTTAATAAAAGAATAGGTAGGGTCACTGGTCGAAGTGGGGAAAAAAAAGTAGGGGAACTATGGGCGGAGAATCAGGGGGCGGGAATAACCGGAGGATTGGATCAGTGGGCGGAGTCAGAGGTGTGGCTAGAAATAGCAAAACATACCAATTTTTAGTACGTTTAGCATTTCACTGACCAGTTACAGCTTATAACGTTATTTAATTCAAACAATGGATAAACATGTTTATTTGAGGTTTAATATATCAGTTGTTTACATTAAAATACATTTACAATGTGGGACATGTTTCCAATCACAGAATGTCCCAAATACGCTTATAAGTGGAATCATAAGCCATATGTCTCCGAGCCATGCAGTTTCTTTCATCAGCACTTCTCCTCCCTTTTTCTAACCATTTCTGAACACAAAATGACAGTTAAAGGCAAAATTATATTTTCATTTGGAAAGTGAACAAAAAGCAGTAACCTACAGCTATGCACATAAAATATTGCTCTTTGATATGCATGGTCACGTTCTTTGCAGCAGGCGTATTAACCCTCTGTGCTACCTTAGATGAGTCAAAACAGCCATTAGACAAAACCTCCCTCCCATCTCTCTCCAGCAGGTACATTGGTCACCAGAGTTATCTTGGCACTTTTATTGTTGCCCCGAAACCTGCTGAATAAACAAAGAACTTTGCAGTGTTTTTAAAACTCCTGCACTGCTACAAAACCGGCCCCCACAAACTAAATCGACCCCCTACCCTTACAGTCGCTCTGGGAAATGCCTGATGCCTGGAACGGCCAGTCTGGCCTAGTTACTGTAAAGCCTTTTTCAATGCAATACTGCAGATATGTATGCTTATTTGATTTAAACGTCACGGATCACTGTTAGTGTAAGACACGGATTCTTCCTGAATATCCTTTGAATTGAGTTCCTTCCTGAATGATGCACATGAGCAGTTTGGTACACAAAAGAAGGCCTCTGGGTAGACCTTGGAGGTAAGCACATTAATGTTATTCCTAAGGATCCTCACACACACCACTTACATTTTTGTCCTTCCTTTGCTACTTCTGCCTGTGCTTTACTATGCGTAATCTTTTTGGCAGATGTTTTAAAGTTTCAGCCTTTAACATAAACTTTCAAACAAGCAATATAATAATGTTTGTTTAACTTCTAGCCAATTCTGTAAATGTTTTTAGGGCCATGCCACACAGAATAGCAGTAAAGACAGAATGCAATTATCTGTTCTGTAGTCCTGTGACTTTGAGTTGAAGAGAAGTTGTATTGTGCAGAGATGGGTTTGGGTCCAGGCTGGGGTAATTCACAGCCGAACCCTTGCTGAGGCAGAGGTTCCTGTGTTGTGCCAGAGTCTAAGCTCTCCTCTCGCCGGTTCAGAGACACACTTGCCATAAGTGGATTGGAAGCTGCGTTACCCAGACGGTGCTTTGTCACAGCAGAGGATCACCCAGCTCTTCAGGGTAGGAGCTGTGTATCCTGCCTCTTCATGGCATTTCTACTAGTCCCAGATTCAGCAGCACTGTCTAATCCCACGTCTCTTGTGTTATTCACCGTGTTTCCAGTTTCGGTGCACAGGTACCCTGTTCAGTGTAGTCAGTTTGTTAAAATTAACTAGTTTGTGTGCCCTCCCTGCACCACAGCATCCTCTACACAGAGGATTTTACACTCCTTGTTCTGGAATCCACTTCTAATCAAGGACCGATAATGCATTGTCAACAATCTGCTCTGCTCTGTTGTCACCCGGCTTAGACGACACTGGGAGTAAGCTTTGCTTTCAATCCTGCTGCAAGTTGCACACACGACGATATATTTACTATTGAGGGCCTTACCGTGGATTTGTAATTAATGCCCCGTTCTGAGAGACGCACCTCATGACCTGATCGGAATCTTGATTGGTCCCGGTTTCCCTACCTCTGCTGTTCGGCGTTCTCTTTGAAGAACCTGCTCCCGAGGCAGATCTAGATGCAAGCACCTACGACTTTTTTTACTCTCGGAGAGGAACACTTCCTCATGGTCATTTTGATGGTGAGTTGACTCTCAAGCCACACTCAAAGGGATTTCCAATCTCCTTCACTTTTACTAAGACACCTACCTGTTTTTATAGATGCCCTGACAAGATGCCCCACTCTCACTCCATCCAAGCCCACCGTGATGTCCCCATTAAACAGACATTTTGGGTCAAAACGTCGACGTGCCATCTCTCTTGTCTGATAACAGTGTAACCATAAATAATTGAAGGCTCAGGTTAGCACTGTATTTATTCACTTGGACAGAGATCTAGATTTACTGCCAATCGATCTGTGTTGTCCATGTATTCGTGTTTTCATTTCTTGTGTACATTGTCTCACCATATTCACTTCATGTCACAACAGTCACTATTCAACCACTTTTTTTCTTGTATTGTATGACAGCCCACTCTTTATGAATATGATTTGACATATATATCTAAAAAAGAGAATATATACATTTCTTTGATCAAAAATTGGTGTAGTGTATTTAAAAAAGTTCATGTTATTTGCTGAATGGTTATACTACGATTGCTTGTCTAAAGTAATTATTTGCTACCCAACTAAACTATACTATAGACTATATCTGCTCTGTTGTGTCACCAGTTAATTCACAGTTGTCTAGTGTTCGAACACCCTCTTGTGCACAGCACTCTGAGACCTGCTTGTGCGGAGTTTGCGTTTTATAAAAGAATAAATTGACGCCCCTCCCAGCATTCCGTTGAATCGCATGACCCCTTTAAGCACAATACCTACTGTGAGTGGCCAGGCCACCCATAAAGATTCTCCTTTTAATAATGTTAGCAATGATCCCCTTGCCCCTATACCACAGAACCCTGAGTTGGATGGGAGCTTCCATAGGTACAATCAAAAGCCGGGTCAGGGGGTCACAAATCAATCAAGTTCAAGCATGATAACTAGGGGCAGACCACCACGAGGAAATGTAAACACATTGGCCTAGTGTATGATCCGAAGAGTGGGCGGGCTGCAAAAGATGTGTTAAATTTACCGCCTGAATGTACACCATATACTATGATCTTGAAGGGGGTTCCCTCTCTGCCCCTTGGTCAGCAAGAAACCTGTCACAGCCTTGTCAACAAATCGGCTCACTGGTGTTTTAGGAGAATTCCATCGAAGATAAATTGGTTTGAAAAAATTATAATTGCCAGGCGGGTGAGTTGGTTGGGTCACACAGCCAAACGTGGGGAAGGAGATTGTATTGTGCTTGATTTTAGTAATGCTTGGTGTGCACAGTTTGCTCTAACACACTTTAGAGATTCCTCATGTGATTTGATAGAGGTCCGCCCGTTGGGCTTTTTTTTATCCACCGCACCATGAATATGTTTCAAGAAATCAGCCCTCGAGGTTGGGTTCAGGTATATATCCCTCTATACAGCCTTCTCCATTGAGTCATCCTAATCGTTTTGCTGCCCTCTCTGGGTTGTCTAAAATTGATTGACTAACTGGGTGCTTTAGGTAACCAGTCGCCATGAGGAAAATGGATTTGGAACATAGTGCCCAAGTGAGAGAAGCTTACTTGGGTAAACTTAGTAATAGGGACCCGAGACAAACCGGGAAATTGTTCCTTGTGTCTTAACTTAATAACAAACGATATCATGGGATGGGAGGAGCCGGGTCTGCCAGCCACTGTAGTTAACCAAGCTATTAATCATGTATCCGTGGGATTGGTGATCCAGGGTCACACCAACTCTCCACTTAAATTTATTTCATGGAACATAGCAGGAATTCGCCCCAAACTGACAGATGAGGTATCGTTAAAACACATCAGGGGCTTTGACATCATTTGTCTCCAGGAGATGTGGCATAAGGAAGATATTGTGTGGACGGTTACTGTTCCTACAAGGTCCACGCAACGCCCTTGTTAGCAGGGAAGGCAAAAGGAGGGTTGGTAGTGTTAATTTCAGTCAAATACGAGGCCATAAAAACGTCAGTTGTTGGTACGTCTCCCTAGTATCAACTAATTATGATCTTTAACATGTTGCAGGTTAAGCCACTTGTGGTGAATTGATACTACAATATTTTTAACCAAAACAGTTGTCAGGTTATTAAGGCATTACAAGTGGAAATCAATAAGATCTCTGGGAAATGGCAACCTCTATGCATCCTTTGGGTGGTTGATTTGAACTGCTCTTCCTGCCCACATAGTTCCAAAGAAGTCTGTGGGTTGCTAAATACAGAGGGTCATCCTCAGCCGCATTTTACTCACACCTCGCTGGGTGAGGCCCTAAATTCTAATATTATTGAGAACGATCTGGGCCCCATTAATGACCTAGCTAGTAACTCCACAACACAGTGCCCTACGTATGTTGGATGTGGTAGGGAAAGTTTTATTGATTTCATGTTTATTTCACGGACGTTTTTGCTGTTTGTTGGAGACTTTGAGGTAGAACCAAATAATGTCAGCGACCATTATCCCCTCATAGCATCCCTTAGTATAATAGCCCAGATAGGGAAAGGAGATGGACGCTCAATTCTTTTTAATCGCAACATAGGGGTAGGCCTAAATTGGAATAAAATAAACTCCTCTGCATTTGAAGTAAAAACCGTTAACATCTAACTATTACTCGATCATGAGGTGTTTACATCATGACTCTCCCCAGCTGAGATCATTTGTGAATTCGAACTGATTTGTTCGGACGTAGCTAAATATTTGACCAAATCAATCAAGATCAGGGATCTCCCGGAGACAAGGTGGTTTAATGTTCAAGAGCCCAAAAGATTTTAAAATTGGCACTCCATGCTAACCCTCGCGACAGGATCCAAATTATAAACGCAAGGAAGATTTAGAAAAGCAAGGTTAAGAAGAGGAACGAAGAACTGAGGAGTTTAGCTTTGGAGGCTTTGGAGAGAGCCAGCTCCCTTAAGGACTCTAAAAGTTTCGGGGATATTATAAATCGTCCACTACTCACTGAAGAGGCGAGGAATTTGGATTGCCTGATCCTGGGGGATGTTTGAGAAACTCACTTTGCTGCTATATTTAACCCAAACGACCTCCAGCTAGAGGCACATAGTGGGGATTTGCCCCCAGACCTAATCTCTGCTTCTCTTCTAAGTGCATCAATCTCAGTTACTGAGGTAGAGGAAGCCATAGCAAAAGGAATTAGCATGAAAGCTCCCGGCTCGGATGGAGTGCCACTAGACTTATTTAAAAGTAATCCCAAGCTTTGGGCTCCTTTACTGGCTAATGTTTTTAGAGCAGGGGTGACCGGCCCTATCCAAGCAAATTGTGGTTCCAGTATTTAAAAAAGGTGATAGGGGCGACCCTGCCTGTTACAGGCCAATTTCCTTTATTGACGTCACAGAAAAGCTGTTGGGGAGGGTTGTCCTTGCCCGACTTGAAACCTGGGCGACTGACACAGGGGTGATGGCAAGAACACAGTATGGCTTTAGGAAAGGGATGGGTACCACAGAACAGTGCCTCAACCTGTTCCTAATTATGGGCAAGTACTTGAAGGCCAGGAAGGGCTCTATCCACCTGGCCTTCATGGACTTGTCCAGTGCTTTTGACACCGTAAATCGGGAAAAGTTGAGGGCACTTATTGGGAAAATGGGTGTTGAGGAAGCACTGATTTCTCTTTTACGTAGGCTCCATGCTTCCACCTCTGTTACCATAAGATATGGCCTACAAGGGGAAAAAAACAGGCCCAAGCTTCCACAGAAGGTGTCCGGCAGGGATGTATTTTAGCCCCCTTTCTTTTTTAAATGTATACCAATGGCCTAGAGGCTTTTTTATCAGAGAAGGAAATTGAGTGTCCACGCATAGGGGGCACCCCGGTCCCGCTACTTTCATATGCGGATGCGACTGTGCTAATTACCCTGACCACAAATGGCCTCCAAAATTACTTAACGCATTTACAGATTTTATGTTGGCACTTGATTTAAAAGTTAATTTTATTAAATCAAATATTATGGTGTGTGGCCCTAAAATGACCAAAACTAGAAAATATGCTGTAAGGGATAAGATAATTGATAAATTGAATAATTTTAATTATTTAGAGAATATTTTTAATAATAGGATGAACTGGTAACCACTTGTTACTGCAAGGGTGCAAAATGCGGGCAGGGTTTTCGAGGGACTTTTTCGCGTTGCCTGTAAATTGGGCCATAAACCAGTGACTGAGCTGGTTACACTTTATAAAGCCAAATGGGTACCTGTTGCAACATATGGCACAGGAGTGTGAGGTTACCACAATAGCAGCCATTTACAGACCATTGAAAATAAATTTATAAAAAGGCTATTGATGATTCCAAATAGTGCCCTTACACTCTTTTGTCACCATGAGCTGGAGCTTGACTTTGTGGAGGATCGTATAGACTTTGCCCCCCTGCTATTATGGGCTAAAATCTGGTTGTCTGAGGAGCTAGTTTTCTCAAGAGAGGCCATTAAAGACTGTATCAATTTGGATGGAGCATTATCTATCCCTTGGCTCCGATTTGTAGGAGATAACCTCTACAAGCTAGGGTTGGGGCACTACTTTGATAACACAGCTGGTATCCAAGAAAATGCCAAATACATCGTAAAAGAGGCACACTATACAGGGGCGACTGGACGCCACTCTCAACCGGAGGTGATAGGCCTCCCTTGTTCATTTCCCCCCCAGCAGCAATTTTATCTCACATTCGCCATAAATGTACTGACACGATTTTATTTAACAAGATTTCGTTTACTTACCTTGTATTTTTTAGTGGCTTTCCCAGAACAGTCTGGATGGGCAGATAAATTGGCACCTTGCCCTTGTGATAATTTGGCAGCTCCGAGCACATTGCACTTTATGCTATTTTGCCCCCTCTATAAAGAGCCAAGAGGAAATGTTTTAATTCCGATTTTAAAAGAAATTAGGCAATGCTCTAATAATGAAGGTTTTAATTACCTTTACTATTTGGCTACTCATGCTATATGTACTAGGGTTTCTAACTACATTAAAGTTGCAATGGCTATTAGGAAATGGTACTAGATGTAGTAGCTGAACCCAAATACTGTACTTTTGTTATACACAATTCAAGCATTGATGTACTCTTTAGGCGGGGGTTATACATTGTTGTGAAATGAAGTACTTTGTAATAAGGGTTTCATTTTTATCAAAAGATTGAATTTTTGAATTATGGCTTTTTTAAATAATCGTTTTTTATGAATTTCCTCCTATGTTGATTTGTAAATAGGCCACTGGAATGTTAACCTGTAATGTTGGTTTTATAAACTTTTATGGCTTTCTTCTGAAACCGAATAAAGTTATTTTGACTTGACTTGATATATTCACTCTCCACGTCGACAGTCAGATGGAAGCAGTGAGGGAGTCGACTCTCATGACGTCTGAGGGTTGTTGGGTCACATGTAAGCATATTACATTGCAGGATTGAACTAATGATCCATGTATGGATTTACACTAAAGCCACATGTGCGTCTAATCAGTATTCCTATAGAGATGTGTGTTTATAGAAAGAGTGGAAAACTGTTACAGCTTGTACTTAATGAGCCCTCTAATCGAAGGAGTAGAGTCTTAATGCTATAGATATCTAACTAAAATTGCGATTCAGCCTGATGCGAATAATTCACGTATTGTGTTGGACCCAGGTTTATATAATTAACTATTCTTTTCTAAAAAAAATAGATAGGAGATTCAGAAGAAATCCTTGCTGCAATTCAGGAGGATTTATTTAATCTGGTCAATTCCAGACTTTATCCTGGCAAAGGTCTTCCTGTTTCTAGAAGATAACATTAATCTGCCAGGCATGGACTGGCTGTTTGAATAACAGGTCCTTGTCCGCCATGTGTGGGTAGAACTGGACTACGGTCATCCTGCCTGTCAGTGGTTCGCACAGGCCAAGCTTCACCTGTGCTTGCTGCAGCTCTATCTAGTGGAGCATGGGAATGAGTTGCTGATAAATCAGTCCAAGGCAGTCTGGGTCCTTCCATCCTTGGTCCTATCCTTGATTGTGCCGGTGCATACTCCCAATGGTGTGTCCCTTCCATCTGTTCTTTTAGCAGTTTGCATCACAGTTGTCTCTTCCAGAGGACTGATGTGGAGGTCATTGCGGACAACACTCCCATCAGTACCTCGTGAGAAAGATCAGATTCTTCCCACCCTATACTATGAATAGGAAAGGAAGGCAATCTTTCGAGAGCAGAAAACCTTCCTGCGAGTGGAGCGACCCAGAGTTGTGACTTGTTTATTATTTTATCACCCACTTTTAATTCAAGTTGACTTTTGATCAGTTTCGTTTCCACCGATCAGAGACTTATCACTTTCGTTCCATCAGACTGACCCACGGGTGGGACAGTCAGATACTACAGTTATAAGTTTAGACTGGGCGGAATTTGTGGAGTTCTGCTATGTGGAACTCCGTGAAGTGACCAAAAAAATCTCTGCAAAAAGAACAATTGATGAACAGAATGCAGAACAATGTCATACATTCACCCCAATACAGAGATCTGGGCCTAAATCCATCGTTTTTTTGCTCATCATGCCATTCCAGTTTGGACCCTGCCATATGCAAATCAGTCTTGACCCTGTGCCCTATGGGAACAGTCCAGCCCGAACTGCCAGGCCAGGTCCTCCCTGGACTAGAAACAAGCATCCTAGGACCGATCTTACCTCTCTTCAGCCAGGATAGCTTGATTCCAGAGGCATAGAGAGCACGGGACTCAAGTCTGAGCATACCCGTCCCACTCGGGGTGACAAATGCAAGAAGTGAGCAAAATAATTATGGATTTAAACCAGATCATTTGACTGGGGGTGAATGTTTTGATTTGTTCTGCATTCCGTCCATCAATTGTGTGTCTTTTGCTTTCTCGCCCTGAGTGCGCCAGGTATGCTCAGACGTGGGCCCTGGGCTCACTGTGCCACTGGAATCAAGCTATCTTGGTTGAAGAGGGGTGAAACGTCGAAATCGGTTCTAGGATACTTGGGTCCGGTCCAGGGAGGACCTGGCTTGGCAGTTCGGGCTGGACTGTTCCCATGAGGCACAGGGTCAAGACTGATTTGCATATGGCCAGGTCTAAACTGGGGTGGCATGGTGAGCAAAAGAATGATGGATTTAACCCAGATTTTTTGACTGGGGGTGAATTTTTTGATTTGTTCTGCATTCATTCCATCAATTGTGTGTCTTTTGCTTTCTCGCCATAAGTGCACCAGGTATGCCCAGACGTGGGCCCTGGGCTCACTGTGCCACTGGAATCAAGCTATGCTGGCTGAAGAGGGGTGAAACTCCGAAACCGGTCGTAGGATGCTTGGTTCCGGTCCAGGGAGGACCTGGCTTGGCAGTTCGGGCTGGACTGTTCCCATGAGGCACAGGGTCAAGACTAATTTGCATATGGCCAGGTCTAAACTGGGGTGGCATGGTGAGCAAAAGAATGATGGATTTAACCCAGATCTTCTGATTGGGGGTTAATGTTTTGATTTGTTCTGCATTTCGTCCATCAATTGTGTGTCTTTTGCTTTCTCGCCCTAAGTGCGCCAGGTATGCCCAGACGTGGGCCCAGGGCTCACTGTGCCACTGGAATCAAGCTTTCCTTGGCTGAAGAGGGGTGAAACTCTGAAACCGGTCCTAGGATGCTTGGTTCCGGTCCAGGGAGGACCTGGCTTGGAAGTTTGGGTTGGACTGTTCCCATGAGGCACAGGGTCAAGGCTGATTTGCATATGGCCAGGTCTAAACTGGGGTGGCATGGTGAGCAAAAGAATGATGGATTTAACCAAGATCTTTTGATTGGGGGTTAATGTTTTGATTTGTTCTGCATTCCGTCCATCAATTGTGTGTCTTTTGCTTTCTCGCCCTAAGTGCGCCAGGTATGCCCAGACGTGGGCCCGGGGCTCACTGTGCCACTGGAATCAAGCTATCCTGGCTGAAGAGGGGTGAAACTCTGAAACCGGTCCTAGGATGCTTGGTTCCGGTCCAGGGAGGACCTGGCTTGGCAGTTCGGGCTGGACTGTTCCCATGAGGCACAGGGTCAAGACTGATTTGCATATGGCCAGGTCTATACTGGGGTGGCATGCTGAGAAAAAGAATGATGGATTTAACCCAGTTTTTTTTTTTTTTTTTTGAAATTTTTATTAGAAACCGTTGGTACACAATAAAATACAGACAAGGGCCTACAACCACCAGGGCCGGCCGCTATAGAGCCCGAGGGCCCGCAGTGCAACGCCACACATTCAAATGAACCAAAGGCAAAGCTCCCGGCAGTTCGTGAGCACATGTAACAGGCCGTGGCCATAGGCCAGGAGCAATCGGAAAAAACTGTTTAATTTTCTATTAAATATAAAACACACTCAAGGCAATGAGAGTCCGAAATAGCAGCGTGCTCTTCCCAGGACGGGGAACAACGTGCAGTGTCCAAAGCAGTTCTTGTCTGGAAGCGGTAGAGGGGGGCAACGGGAAAACAAAGCATGGAACACACCTCACACCATCCCGCAGAATGTGTGTCTAGGGGGACAAAGCAATATCGACCTCTAATGGCAGAGGCGGGGTGCAGATACGTCCACGATATAAATTCCATGGACCCCATACCTTAGTCCATTTCCCTGGCTTGCCTCTCGCCACATACACCGTCTTTTCCCTAAACATACACCAGTCCATATTCTCCTTCCATACCTCGATCGTGGGCGGCCTCGGGGAGCCCCACAGCTGTGCAATGTTACGCTTAGCCACCATGTACCCCAAGGTCACCCACTGCATCTGTGCCGCATTACAATCATTCGGTTCCCAGACATTCAACAAACACCTCCTAGCCTCTGGCAACAGGGCAACGTGCGTGACCTCCTCCATTACGGTGTGGATACCGTTCCAAAATCGCGCAACCTCCGAACATTCCCATAAGATATGAAGAAAGGTACCCGGCAGGCCACATCCACGCTTACACAGTCCATCCATCGAGTAACCCATACGCAGCAAACCGGGCCCCGTGACATACACTCTATGAAGGATCTTCAGCTGTACGAATCGTAAGCGGGCCGGTATCGCCACCTCTTTCGGGGAGGCCACCGCCGATACCCAGTCCTCATCGTCCAGTTACAAGCCATCGCCCGTCCATGCCTCACGCAGACGAAGCAGCAAGTCCGCGCGATCATTAATGAGTTTCTTATAAATCAGAGAAATAGTGCTGTCGGGCACGTAGCCATCCAACACTCTATCCTCCAGTGGGGAATACTCGGGGATAGCAGCAACGTCCGGAAAAAACGAACACAGCGCATGGTAGACTTGAGCATACCGGAAGTACTCTCTATCGTTTAATTTATATTCAGTTTTAAGCGTTTCAAACGTTTTGAAAGACCCCTTCGCCCAAAGATCACCCACCTTACATATACCAATCATATCCCATTTCTCAAAGCCTTTCGATCTCCACAAACAACCCAATCGCCCAGAGGCATACAACGGCGTCGCCCGAGTCAAGCGATCCCTCCACCCCATCGCAGCATTCGCCGCGTGCCACACACGTACCGCAACCTGCGTGGGACCTGTCAACCGCGTGTCCGGGGTCACCGAGTACAGCGCCCTATTATAGTCCCCACCCGGGAGCAGAAATTTATCCATCTCGAAGGCCGGATTCAAGGCAGGACCGTATATCCCGTGATTCACCGCCGCCAACTGAGACGCCCAATTGTATCGTTTAATATCGGGGAGGGCGACCCCCCCATCGTACCAAGGGAGTGTCAACTTGGCGAGAGCAATCCGCGGCCGCTCGTCCCAAAACAGTTGGCGCTGAAGACCCTCCACCTCCCGGAAATAACGGGCTGGCACGACATCTAGAGTATTTTGCAAAGCGTACAAGAAGCGAGGTAGCGACATCATTTTAAACAATGCCGCCCGTCCGAGCGGCGAGAGCGGAAGTCGTCGCCACCTCGCGACGTCGGCCTTCAATCGCTGAAGGGGAGGGAGAAGGTTTCGCTCATAGCGAACCGCGGGATCCAGTGAGATAAAGATTCCCAAGTATTTGAACCCCAGGGTAGCAATCTGGATAGGGCAATTCCGTGGCAAGAAGGGGGCCTCACCCGAGAGGACGTAAACACACGACTTGGCCCAGTTGATGACCAGGCCGGAGTTGCGACCAAAGGAACTCAGTACGTCCACCAATACAATTAGCGACTGTCGGGGAGAGGTGAGATACAGAAGGATGTCATCCGCGTAAAGGGAGACACGGTCTTCAAACTCCGGCGTCCATCTAATGCCTCGCAACAACGGCTCCCAACGCAACCAGGCGGCGGGAGGCTCCAAAGAAAGTGCAAAGAGAAGGGGTGATAACGGGCATCCCTGCCGCGTACCTCTCCCCAGTGCGAAGGGAGCCGACACCCTACCATTCACCACCACCTGAGCCAGTGGGTCAGCATAGAGTAATTTTACCCAACCAATAAACACAGGGCCGAAACCAAATTTCGCCAACACGGCCCAAATATATGGCCACTCCAGAGTGTCGAACGCCATAGTAGCATCTAAAGATGCCAAGATGGCCGGCTCATGTATAAATTCCGCTCTAGCAAGCACGCCGTGCAACCGCCTCAGATTTAGAGCGGTATTCCGATGGGGTATAAAACCGGACTGATCCTGATGAATCAAGTCGCCCACGACCCGAACCAGTCGATTAGCCAATACCTTAGCCAGAATTTTGGGTTCCGCGTTCAACAGCGAAATGGGCCTATAGGAGGCGCAGCGATCTCGCGGCTTCCCCTCTTTGTGTATCACAACTATGTTGGCGAGGCGTTGGTCAGGGGGGAGGAAGCTCGCCGCACGTGCCGCGAAAAACATGTCCCGAAGATACGGCGCTATCTTATCGGGACGCAACTTATATAGTTCGATGGGAAGACCATTGGGACCCACAGCTGTACCCGATGCGATCGAGCGAGTGGCCAGAGCGATCTCATCTGACGACAACTTCGCCTCCATCAATACTGCCTCAGCCTCCGATAGGGTTGGCAATGCAATGTCTCTAAGCAACAGATGGGAATCCTCCTCCGAACGCACAGAAACCGGAGAGTATACCCCGCGGAAATGAGCCGCGAAGCAGTCAACGATCTCCACCGGATCAGTCACACGCACTCCATCGATTCTCTCCACAACGGGCACTACCCTGCTCGCTCTCTCCTTCTTATCCAACCAAGCAATCAACTTTCCGGCCTTATCCCGCACATCATACAGTCGTCCTTGCTGCTCTCTACTCATCCCTTTAGCGGCTTCCGTGACTAGCGCTCTATAATCTGATTGTTTGAGGCTGAGAACATGCAATTTCTCATCAGTAACTACCCGCTCCAAGTCCTCCTCCATTTCAGCTATTTCAGTTTCCAGGCGAACCACCTCTGCTCTCTCGCAACTCTTAACATGGGAGATAAGGGACAAGGCCTGCCCCCTGATCACCACTTTATAAGCCTCCCATAGGGAGACGGCCGACGGCACCGACCCCACATTATCATTGAAGTAGTGATCAGTGGACTTGACCAGTCCCGCGTGGATCTAAGGGTTACGTAGATACCAGGGGCTGATGGGTGCCACTCTCCCCTCCGCCCCAGGGACAACCCTCAGTTGCAACCATATAGGGGAATGATCAGAAATACCTCGGGCTAAATGACGCACCTTCCCAATCATCCCAGCTTGGATCGCCGGCATAAGCATGTAATCAAGTCTCGAGAGACTCCCATGGGCCCCCGAGTGAAAGGTATATTGCGCCTGTCCCGGGTGCATCAATCTCCAGCAATCTACAAGTCCCAAAGTGTCCAAAAAGCCACCCAACCAGGCCTGAGCCCTAGGAAGATCCCTGGGGGGGTGACGGTCCTCCAACCCGGAGACAACGGCATTAAAATCACCCCCCAACCCCAGAACCCCCCCAGGGAGTCCCAGGACCAGACACCCCAAATCAGCAAATGTAGCCGTCTGTAACCCCGGAGGCACATACACAGCCACGAGCGAAATAGTCCTACCCTTCCATCTCCCCACCAGTGCCACACAGCGCCCCCTATCATCGTGAAGCACCTCGTCCACTTCCAATGGGAGAGAGGCCCTAACCAGAATGCCCACTCCCCTAGAGCCAGAAGTGAAACCAGAGTGAGCGGCAAGGCGATAGCCCCTCCTATTTAGGGCATGGAAGGAGTTCCCAATCAAATGCGTCTCCTGCAGGAAAACAATGTCAGGCGAAATCCGCTTCAAAAACTGCAACACCACCCCGCGCTTGATCCTGTCCCCCAGTCGATTCACATTCCACGAAAGGATTCTCAATCCCCTACCCCTCATCCCACTCCTGTGCATGATACCCACATCCCGGAAAGCACAACCCGGATAAGTCAGCAGAGAACTTCACATTGCCTTGCGAAACAAACAAACAATCCCCAACAACCCCCCTCCCCCACAATCCCCAAACCACAACTCCCCCCTCCCTGCACCCCTGCTTGAGCCCAAACAGCCCCCCCAACTCGCAGTGTGCCTGTCGCCCTAACATATACCACAAAAAGAACCCCAGAAGGAGGAAAGGACCCCAATAAGCTCCCCACAACCCCCAAGCATTTGGAGGGCATATTGTGCCAAACTAGGGTCCAGTTGAGCCAAGGTACAAAACGTCACCAGTCCAGTCCATCACCAGGAACCAAGTTCTAGTCCTGCTCCACCAAATCCCGTCCGCTCTCCGCCATCCGACTGTCTCGATCCTGTCCCCGAGGCAGGGCATCCAACCAGTCTCCAACCGCCTCCGGCCGGTGGTCGAAAAAGTGGGAACGACCCTGGAACTCAACCCGCAGCCTCGCCGGGAATAACATCGCATATTTCAGCTCCATGTCCCTCAAGCGCCGTTTGACGCCCAAAAATCCCAGCCGTTGTTTCTGGACCGCTTGTGTGAAGTCCGGGTAAAAGCTGACATTGGAGTTCTCAAACTTCTGCGGCCCGGCCACCCTCGACGCCTGAAGGATAGCATCCCTATCCCGAAAGTTAAAGAGTCGGGCGATTATAGGCCGCGGGGGAGCACCCACCTTGGGCGCACCACCCGGAATCCTGTGGGCCCGCTCCACCGCAAAGAACTTGCTCAGTCCCTTGGGCGCGAGACGATTGGTCACCAGATCCTCAACAAAAAGATCCGCAGCAGATTCCTCCGATCTTTCCGGCACTCCAATGATACGAACATTGTTCCGTCTAGCCCTGCTTTCGGAGTCCTTAAGTCGACGGTCCGTCAGATCACTGGCTAGCCGCAACCTACGGACCTCCGTCTGCAGGGCGGCCACGTCCACAGTTAGGCTCGACGCCGCTTGACTCAAGGAGTCGACCCGCTCGTTAGTTTTGGACAGGTCTGCCCTGACCAAATTCACATCGATCAGGACCGCATCCAGTTTATGAGCCAGGGTATCAAACTGCTGACCCACGGCGGTCTTCATCTCCTCAATGGCGCCCATGACGTCCAGCAGGGTCAATTCCGACGATGGGCCTGAGACCTCCTTAGACCTTTCAGGCGATTTATGCGAGCCACCAGGGGATCCCTTTGCCTGCGCATATCGATCCATGTTATTGACCTGGGTATAGGCACCCCTCCGGGTTGACTTGGGTTTCGACTTGTCTCCGTCTAGTCTCGCCGCCATCGTCCGGAGGCCACCAAGGCCGGCACCCGCCCGCACCAGGGAAAAAGGGACCAGGTAGCTAATTCAATGGAACACAGCCGTCGCCAACAGTCAGCCCATGTATATTCCGAGAGTCAGGCCAGACACTTCGCCGTCCGCGCCCCTCTGAAACACCAAAGTCTCTCAGCCGATATCAGAGAACACGCTTGAAAACGAAAGTGAAAGTGCGGGGTCCGTGGCAGGTCAAGCCCAGCCAGCCGCTGTTGTTCACTTCGTACCCGGGCATTTCACCAGCTCGAGATCGGGACCAAGGCAAGAGCAGGCCGCAAACTTCGGAGTGCAACCATTCCGGTTCCCGGCGTCCGATCTGAATTTGGAAAACGGGTGGCACCTCAGCGCAAGTTCATCTGCAAAAGCCCGTCAAATAAATCAGGATGAAGTCAGGATAGACGTGGGAGGTTGCGGAGGCCCTCGAGAGCCGTAAGCCTATGCGGCCATCTTGGTTGCGCGCTAGGCTCCTCCCCCCTAACCCAGTTTTTTTGACTGGGGGTGAATGTTTTGATTTGTTCTGCATTCTGTCCATCTATTGTGTTTCTTTTGCTTTCTCGCCCTAAGTGCGCCAGGTATGCCCAGACGTGGGCCCTGGGCTCACTGTGCCACTGGAATCAAGCTATCCTGGCTGAAGAGGGGTGAAACTCCGAAACCGGTCTTAGGATGCTTGGTTCCGATCCAGGGAGGACCTTGCTTGGCAGTTCGGGCTGGACTGTTCCCATGAGGCACAGGGTTAAGACTGATTTGCATATGGCCAGGTCTAAACTGGGGAGGCATGGTGAGCAAAAGAATGATGTATTTAACACAGATATTTTGACTGGGGGTGAATGTTTTGATTTGTTCTGTATTCCGTCCATCAATTGTGTGTCTTTTGCAAAAAAACTCTGCAGTGCTACATGGAATCCTGCAAACGGTGGAATGTGAGGTCATGCCGTTTGCACAGATTTTTTGCGCCGGGAATTTGTCCCACGCTGGAAAATCAACGTGAACGGCACCCTGCGTAGCACAAGAGGGCGCTGCTTCTTTCTGCCGCTCAAGTACATGTTCTACTTGAGAGGCAGCTTCCTCAATGCGAACAGATGGATTGGTCGTGACCATCCAGACTACCCGTGTGGAGAAATCTTGCTGGGAGGTGGTCTAGCATTGGATTTTCCTCACTTGCGCTAGCCAACTTAACGCTGGCAAGCGTGAACAGCGAAAAAATTCCGCTCTGAGTTTTTCGAAACTCCACATGTTCCACGGAGAACTTAAAAATCCGCGAACGGAGCGGAGTTCACCACCCAGGCCTATTAAGATGCAACCACCAGGGGCGTGGTCTGGCTGCAGACGAAGATGGCCGCCTGCTCTGTCAGCTCCGCTGTGAGGGGGGCCTCAGACGGAGACGGAGACCGTTTGCACATAGCTTGAGGAGAGATATTTACATCTTAGGAGGTCTGTCAAACCAGGAAAAAAGATGTGCTGACTCTTTGAAGTGCTGATGGCATGGTTAATGAGCAGCGGGAGCTCCGTGTTATGTGAGACTTTACGCCTGAGGTAATTACTGCAGCCACGGCTCTCGAGTCCTGAAGGTTCCCGCCCCCAGCATTCCATTGCCTCCAGCTGAGTCCCCGGCTTCCCTGTGACTCGTGCACTTTCACATGTGTGCCAGATGGCATTCCTCAACAATGACAGCGGTGCTTCTGGACGGTTTCTTTCATTTTGAAGCCTGAATTCCACAGAGGAGTCAGAATAGCCTCCGCACACAGTTCTGAGGCGGTGAGTGTTAAACAGCTGCGCAAACCTTTGACAATTAAAGTGCGATGCCGCCTCTGAAGAGAAGTAATATTCTACTGTTTTAAATAGCGCGCCTTCATTTTCCCTTCTGACTAACTCACAAAACTCCCTGTCCTTTCACATGCAGTTGAGCTTGAATTTTTGGTGAAGTGGATATATTGAAACTTCACTTTTGCTGGCAAAATTCATAGCTCCATTTGAGATGAGTGAACAGTGAGCAACGGACATTATGGCATAATTGAAATAAGCGGCTATATTGTTCCTATTCCACACTTTAGCTCTCAAATTTTACCAGATTATTGAGGTGCCCAGGAGAGAAATTTTTAGATTACATACACAGTCATTGTTTGAAAGGTCGCTTCAGTTTAAGAGACATTGATACTGTCTTCAGGCCTCCTCAAAGAGAATTGTTATAAGCACCTGTCGTCATCACCTCTAATCTCTCTAAAATCCTCAACATTTTCAGGATTATAACCTGTAATCTGGCAAGTTGTTCAAAAGGAAGATACTAAAAATACAATTGACATTTTGAGAGACTGTCACATCAAAACAATAAATACATGTGACAAGTATAAATCAAACCTCCCTTAACTAAATAGCAGAGTGGAAATCTCTAATATCTGAAATGGAAGTTGTGAGATAAACCATTGAAACTGCTCTACACTCAAATACACACAAAGCTATTTCACTCTGGCTAATGCGAAGCGCTGTTTCAGAGAAAATCTGTTTTTTGATGTATTTGGGCCTGCACGTCACACAATTCTGCTCATTGGCACGTGAGATTTGTTTTCTTGACCCAGTGAGGTCTGAATTCAAAAGCATGGCAGCTTTGTAGCAGAAGAGTACTTTGTTTGCTGCTAGCCCTGATATCCTGCTTAGTTTTTTTTTTTTCTCTTTAACTACAGCGAAGCGCTCCTTCTGAGAGATTCCGAGAGACTTAGCAGGAATCAAATTGTGTACTGCCAAACATGAACACAAAGAGTCCCTATATTAAATTCTGAAAGGGGGGCATGAACATTTACCCTGGACCAAGTGTCATATGCTCATATATGTACCTATTTTTCAGTCAATGGGGCAATTTTCTTAAACAACAGCTATTGTCAAATGTAAAATGATTACTCTATTGACCACCACAGTCTTTAAACAATTATATGAAACTCAAATTTATAAATTTAAAACAAATATAAAAGCGGAAATCATTAAAAACATTTTTTTAAACTCATCGATCAATCTTCACAGTCAAAATACATCTTCCTTTAGTGGATGCCTATATCTTCCTCCCAATCTGGGTTACAATCTAATTCCTACGAGTTTATAGATACAAACTTTTTTTTAAAGTTGACACAGCGTTTCGGTGATTTCTTTAATAGTTCCACCTTCTTCAGGACTAAAAGTTTCATCAGATCTAGATAAAAAAAGAGTTTTCATCAGATCTAGGTTGTAAAAAGTGCAGTTCAGACACATTGCACAAATTAGTAATCCTATACATTCTAAAATGCTGTTCCTAACAATCATATTCTCTTTTCTTATGCCCCTTCTATTTGAACAAGATTGTTTCTAATGGGATATCCAATCACCTTTTATTGACATACTCTATACATTACACTACTTTGACATCTAGTTAAAACTGACACTTGGCCCCGTAGCTTCCTAGAGAACTTTCATTGTTCAAACAATACACTAAGTATTGTACAAATTACATATTTAGTTTGCAAGTGACCTCTGTGAATGCTATTGTTATCACCCAGTCTACTCAGCACGCTTTTTTTATTGCATTGCTCTTTTTGAATTCCAAAGGGAAAAAAAAAATATTTTGTGATTCATCCCTCACATGGAGCAAAGGTGACCTCTATGGTACAAGCAAACAATTTAAATTCAATTCGCCTGGTTCTTGTGAATAGTTTTGTCTTATTAATTTACTAGTCACACGTCATTTAATTCGGTCCTTGAATCATTTCGTTAACAAAGCCTAGACCTCATTTGTTCACCAGGTACCGATCTCTAAATGAGACTATAAATATCAATACATACCTTATTTTACATTAAATTATGTTTGAATCACACAATTTGTGGGGGATGGCCCTCCTAGTTCATGCAAAGGTCTTTATGATGAGCCTAAAACACAGAAAAGCCACTCTTTAATTTGTCTCACTCATAGTGAGTCTACAGCTTTTGTGAAATTAAACAAAAAGATTAGTTATTGATGCATACCTTATATCAATAATCATCAAAGAAGTTTCTCTTGTCCGTAAGAGCCACCGTATCACTTATGTTGCACAGATTTGGTTAAAAACAGCATGAATCGCTGTCTGACTTTTTTTCTAAAGAAAAACCAATAACAGAATGGGTCACCTGAACACAATTTTTTTAATGGAATTTATCTAAAAGGGCCCTCTTGAGATTTGGTTGCTTACCATTAAAGTCAGTGAGATGCAGTCCCATTTGCAGTCAATTATGTATTAGGTATTAGGCACTTGCATCAATCCGTTGACGAATGCCAGATTTCTTCAGTTTTTTATAATTGCAAAACCGGCTTTCGCTCAACCTATGTATAAATGAGGAGAGGGAAAGATATTTTCCATTTTGTTTGTTCACTCCATCAAATGGTTTGTTTGAGACAAAAGGTTGTTTAAAAACCACGTATAAGTCTAATTTTAAAACTACAAGTACCATCACAATATCTGATTTGTATTTTACTACATGGATGGTCAATCTGGGCCGACACTGTATCGCTCCATCTGCTAATTATTCCTAACGTCCGCTATTATTTAAAATGAATAATATCGAATTCACACTGATAATAAAAAAAAAAGGTTGTGTGTAAAATAAAGTTACGCTTTTCAAAAGATTTAAACAACCGCTGTAATGACGGTGCAATTAAATGCATCTAAGTATATCCCCGTACCGTCGGTTAATAAAGGGCACTTTGGTGATATACTGCTAGAGTTTGTGGCTAGGACGTTCAAATTTGTATATGCAGTCGCATCTCTCCGTTCCACATTTGTTCACGTATGGTGTCTTCTGCCAATATCTGTCTAAAAAGTATACGCCAGCCTGCCGGTCGTACACCTCATTGCATGGCGGCGGTCCATCATTAAGTACATAAAGATCCAGATTGGTCTATAACATGCCCGTTCTTTTTCCACTCACCGGTTCAAGCAATGTCGGCCTTCCTGCTCTCACGGACTTCCGGTTTGGACGTATACAGTGTTTCCGGAGTGCTTTGTTATTTATACTATGAAAGAGATTGCCCATTGTGGGCGGAGTTCCGTCTTTGCACATTTGCGTTTGTTCTCTAGCCAAAACCATTTATTATAAAAAGGTATGTATAAAGAAACAATTTAAAGTTGTATTGATGTCCAAATGGTGGCTCTTAGTTATT
Source organism: Triturus cristatus (assembly GCF_964204655.1). Classification (NCBI taxonomy): domain Eukaryota; kingdom Metazoa; phylum Chordata; class Amphibia; order Caudata; family Salamandridae; genus Triturus; species Triturus cristatus. The sequence continues at coordinate 1,157,905,996 of NC_140585.1, read as the reverse complement.
AGGATATATCTATACTGATACTAATATATCTCCCCGTCGTTGCCATACAATGGACTCTGCCGATATATTAAAATAATATATACGATATTTGTGTATACAAAAGATATTACTTGATCTGACAGCCAGTAATTACCTGCATGTCATACAATCTTATGTTTTTATGACATGTAAGCTCTTTTTCTTGCGAGATTGTTTATTTATTTGTGTCCTAGACGGCCATATTGTATGGATAAGTTACTATCAGGGAGAGGCTAAAATAATTATCCTAAAGAATCTATCAAAGAGTTTTCTGGATATTTATCAAATTTTTATCGTCTTTTTATAAAACCTATCAGCTGGGACCATCATCTATATATTAATATTACTTTTAGTCATCGCAATGCTATAGGGTCCCCGGTCTATATTTGTGGCATCCATCTATGACCACAGCGGCCATATTGGATTGGTTCTTTCGCTGTGAGGAAGAAACTACAACTATTCTATAGAGATGTTATACGGTAAGGACTCAATGTAAAATATTCAATACTATTATAGAAAAATAGGAAAATTAAAGATAAAAAAGGATCAAAAGAATGTATTTTATATTTGAATCATAAAAGATGAACACGACACTCGTTTTTTACTACTTTTTGCCAATATTACTGAAGTACACCTGACTCTACACTGATAACTGATACTATATTAGCCTCTGCCACTCTTCTTTATTATTAAGTTCATTTTTGTATGTATTAAAACTTGACATATAAAATTGTTCACGTTTCTTTCTTTTAATCATAGGGTCACCGCCACGTGCATTTAGTTGGATTACTTCAATCCCACACCATTTCAAATCTTCAATTGTGTGGTTCTGTTCCAACCAATGTTCCACTAGAGGGGCAGTCTTTTTCTTGGTCCTGATTGTGGATTTATGTTCTGTGATTCTAATTCGTACTTCTCGGTAGGTCTCCCCAATATACCCTTTGTTACACGGGCATTCTATCAGGTAGATCACATTATTGGTCCTGCAGTTGATAAAGTTTTTAACATTATGTCTACTACCATTGTGATTAATTACACTGCCCTTTATGATGTTGCTACAATTTTTACATGAATTGCACGGGTAATTGCCAACAGGAAAAAGGGCGTTGTTTATGCTCTGTTGTTTAGGTATCACTTCGTCCCTGTAGGTATGTACTAAGCGATTGCGAAGCATGCAGTTCTGTCTGAAAGAGAACATAGGTTTAGATGGTCTCATATCATTTTTATCTTTTAGTAATGACCAGTTTCTATTTATAATGTTTTTTACCTTATTACTGGCACTACTGAAATGTGTTACAAAAATCAAAGGGAGATCCTGAGTATTCGCACTTTTGTCCTTTTCAGTAAACAGAGAGTCCCTATCATAATATTTGGCTCTTTTATATGCCTGTCTGGTAAGTCTTCTAGGATACCCCCTGTCTAACAACTTCCTCGTTAAGACATCTGCATGTCTATTAAAGTCATTGATATCTGTGCAATTGCGTCGTATTCTTAGATATTGTCCAAAGAGGATATTGTCTTTTTGACAGATCGGGTGATTGCTCTGATAATGAAGCATTGTATTCTGATCTGTTGGTTTTGTAAATAGTTCCACTTCTAATGTTCCTGCATTATGTTTTATTCTGATATCTAGGAAGTCACAGATCTCTTTATTGATGGTAGACGTAAATTTTAGATTAGTGTCACCTAAATTCAACCATGATGTAAAATCAATGAGGGACTCTTTAGTCCCGCTCCACATGCTGGTCCCCTTTACCTGTTTATAAAAATCATTTCCAAATAAAAGTATATTATTTTTAAGAATTATTTCAACACATTCAACTATAAATGTGGAATGGGCAGAGAGGTCACCAGTTTCATTATTTAAGAGGCCCTCTAACATTCTGATGGTGTCACCTTGTGGTATGTTAGTATAGAGGGCCTCTATTTCAAGTGTAACTAGCCATTGGGACTCTACACAATATGGAAGTCTCTCGATTTTCTTGATTATAGCTGTGGTGTCTTTGATATAGGCTCTCTGAATGACCACAAGAGGTGGGAGCAACCTGTGCTCCCAGTCTGGCCTGCCTGTATGTAGCTGCCTTTGAAGACATGCATATTTTCAATACAGCGGCACCATTCTCTGAGAACATCTCGTGTTGGTCACGCTATATTGATGATGTTTTTTTATGTGGAGCGGGACTAAAGAGTCCCGCTCCACATAAATGCTTCATTATCAGAGCAATCACCCGATCTGTCAAAAAGATAATATCCCCTTTGGCCAATATCTAAGAATACGACGCAATTGCACAGATATCAATGAATTTAATAGACATGCAGATGTCTTAACGAGGAAGTTGTTAGACGGGGGGTATCCTAGAAGACTTACCAGGCAGGCATATAAAAGCGCCAAATATTATGATAGGGACTCTCTGTTTACTGAAAAGGACAAAAGTGCGAATACTCAGGATCTTCCTTTGATTTTTGTAACACATTTCAGTAGTGCCAGTAATAAGGTAAAAAACATTATAAATAGAAACTGGTCATTACTAAAAGATAAAAATGATATGAGACCATCTAAACCTATGTTCTCTTTCAGACGGAAATGCATGCTTCGCAATCGCTTAGTACATACCTACAGGGACGAAGTGATACCTAAACAACAGAGCATAAACAACGCCCCTTTTCCTGTTGACAATTACCCGTGCAATTCATGTAAAAATTGTAGCAACATCATAAAGGGCAGTGTAATTAATCACAATGGTAGTACACATAATGTTAAAAACTTTATCAACTGCAGGACCAATAATGTGATCTACCTGATAGTATGCCCGTGTAACAAAGGGTATATTGGGGAGACCTCCCGAGAAATACGAATTAGAATCACAGAACATAAATCCGCAATCAGGACCAAGAAAAAGACTCCCCCTCTAGTGGAACATTGGTTGGAACAGAACCACACAACTGAAGATTTGAAATGGTGTGGGATTGAAGTAATCCAACTAAATGCACGTGGCGGTGACCCTATGATTAAAAGAAAGAAACGTGAACAATTTTATATGTCACGTTTTAATACATACAAAAATGGATTTAATAATAAAGAAGAGTGGGAGAGGCTAATATAGTATCAGTTATCAGTGTAGAGTCAGGCGTACTTCAGTAATATTGGCAAAAAGTAGTAAAAAACGAGTGTCGTGTTAATCTTTTACGATTCAAATATAAAATACATTCTTTTGATCTTTTTTTATCTTTAATTTTCCAATTCTTCCATAAGAGTATTAAATATTTTACATTGAGTCCTGACCATATAACATCTCTATAGAATAGTTGTAGTTTGTTCCTCACAGCGGAAGAACCAATCCAATATGGCCACTGTGGTCATAGATGGATGCCACAAATATAGACCGGGGACCCCATAGCATTGCGATTACTAAACTGAATATTAATATATAGATGATGGTCCCAGTCGATAGGTTTTATAAAAACTGAATAAAAATTTGATAAATATCCAGAAACCTCTTTGATAGATTCTTTAGGATAATTATTTTAGCCTCTCCCTGATAGTAACTTATCCATACAATATGGCCGCCTTGGACACAAAGAGAATAAACAAGCTCGCAAGAAAAAGAGCTTACATGTCATAAAAATATAAGATTTTATGACATGCGGGTAATTACTGGCTGTCAGTTCAAGTAATATCTTTTGTATACACAAATATTGTATATAAGTTTTTTAATATATCGGCACAGTCCATTGTATGGCGACGACGGGGAGATATATTAGTATCAGTATAGATATATTCTAATAACTAAGAGCCACCATTTGGACATCAATACAACTTTAAATCGTTTCTTTATACATACGTTTTATAATAAATGGTTTTGGCTAGAGAACAAACGGAAATGCGCAAAGACGGAACTCCGCCCAATATGGGCAATCTCTTTCATAGTATAAATAACGAAGCACTCCGGAAACACTGTATACGTCAAAACCGGAAATCGGTGAGAGCAGGGAGGCCGACATTGCTTGAACCGGTGAGTGGATAAAGAACGGGCATGTTATAGATCAATCTGGATCTTTATGTTCTTAATGATAGACCGCCGCCATGCAATGAGGTGTACGACCGGCAGGCTGGCGTATACTTTTTAGACACATATTGGCAGAAGACACCATACATGAACTAATGTGGAACGGAGAGATGTGACTGCATATACAAATTTGAACGTCCTAGCCGCAAACTCTAGCAGTATATCACCAAAGTGCCCTTCATTAACCGACGGTACCGGAATATACTTAGATGCATTCAATTGCACCGTCATTACCGCGGTTGTTTAAATCTTTTGAAAATCGTAACTTTATTTTAAACACAACCTTTTTTTGTTTTTAATTATCAGTGTGAATTCGATATTATTCATTTTAAATAATAGCGGACGTTAGGAGTAATTAGCACATGGAGCGATATAGTGTCGGCCCAGATTTACCATCCATGTAGTAAAATACAAATCAGATATTGTGATGGCACTTGTAGTTTTAAAATTAGACTTATATGTGGTTTCTAAACAAACCTTTTGTCTCAAACAAACCATTTGATGGAGTGAACAAACAAAATGGAAAATATCTTTCCCTCTCCTCATTTATACGTAGGTTGAGCGAAAGCCGGTTGTGCAATTATAAAAAACTGAAGAAATATGGCATTCGTCAACGGATTGATGCAAGTACCTAATACATAATTGACTGCAAATGGGACTGCATCTCACTGACTTTAATGGTAAGCAACCAAATCTCAAGAGGGCCCTTTTAGATAAATTCCATAAAAAACTTGTGTTCAGGTGACCCATTCTGTTATTGGTTTTTCTTTAGAAAAAAAGTCAGACAGCGACTCATGCTGTTTTTAACCAAATCTGTGCAACATAAGTGATACTGTGGCCCTTACGGACAAGAGAAACTTCTTTGAAGATTATTGATATAAGTATGCATCAATAACAAATCTTTTTGTTTAATTTCACAAAAGCTGTAGACTCACTATGAGTGAGACAAATTAAAGAGTGGCTTTTCTGCGGTTTAGGCTCATCATAAAGACCTTTGCATGAACTAGGAGGGCCAGCCCCCATAAATTGTAATGATTGAAACATAATTTAATGTAAAATAAGGTATGTATTGATATTTATAGTCTCATTTAGAGATCAGTACCTGGTGAACAAATGAGGTCTAGGCTTTGTTAACGAAATGATTCAAGGACTGAATTAAATGACGTGTGACTAGTAAAGTAATAAGAGAAAGCTATTCACAAGAACCAGGCGAATTGAATTTAACATGTTTGCTGGTACCATAGAGGTCACCTTAGCTCCATGTGAGGGGTGAATCACAAGTTTTTTATGTTTTTTTCCCTTTGGAATTCAAAAAGAGCAATGCAATAAAAAAGTGTGCTGAGTAGACTGGGTGATAACTATAGCATTCACAGAGGTCACTTGCAAACTAAATATGTAATGTGTACAATACTTAGTGTATTGTTTGAACAATGGTTGTTCTCTAAGAAGCTACGGGGCCAAGTGTCAGTTTTAACTAGATGTCAAAGTAGTGTAATGTTATATAGAGTATGTCAATAAAAGATGATTGGATATCCCATTAGAAATAATCTTGTTCAAATAGAAGGGGCAGAGTAAAAGAGAATATGATTGTTAGGAACAGCTTTTTAGAATGTATAGGATTACTAATTTGTGCAATGTGTCTGAACTGCACTTTTCACCACCTAGATCTGATGAAAACTCTTTTATTATCTAGATCTGATGAAACTTTTAGTCCTGAAGAAGGTGGAACTATTAAAGAAATCACCGAAACGCTGTGTCAACTTTAAAAAAAGGTTTTTATCTATAAACTCGTAGGAATTAGATTGTAACCCAGATTGGTAGGAAGATATAGGCATCCACTAAAGGAAGATGTATTTTGACTGTGAAGATTGATCGATGAGTTTAATAAAATGTTTTTAATGATTTCCGCTTTTATATTTGGTTTTAATTTATAAATTGGAGTTTCATATAATTGTTTAAAGACTGTGGTGGTCAATAGAGTGTAATCATTTTACATTTGACAATAGCTGTTGTTTAAGAAAATTGCCCCATTGACTGAAAAATAGGTACATATATGAGCATATGACACTTGGTCCAGGGTAAATGTTCTTGCCCCCCTTTCAGAATTTAATATAGGGACTCTTTGTATTTTTGTTTCTCTGTACCCTGTCCCTTTGTTTTAGCACTGGGGTAACTCCCTTTTTTCTTAATACTGCCAAACATGGAAATAAATCCTCTAAACAGCCTCTTTTCTCGGATGTACTTAAGCAGTCACAAAATACAGATGCCAACAGCTCTTCCTCTACAACAGACAATTCTATACAAACTAACCTCACTATGCAAGGGCAAACCATGGATCGCATCCAACAAGAAATATCAGCGGTCAGTCGCAGACTTGAATGCATGGATTCAAATATTTCCTAATTAACAACAGTAACTAAAACAATATGAGCAGACATTGCAGGATTTCATGCCAAGAGAGAGGAGCTTGATCACAGGCTAATGTAGAAACTCGTCTAGACTCAATACAAAACAGAGATCAAGAGCTTTTATTTCTACAAAGTAAGTTGATAGATTTGGAAGGTCGAAGCAGGAGGGATAATGTTTGCTTTTTCGGTTTCCGGAAAGGATCGAAGGTTCAAACGCTAGAACATTTCTACAAAATATCCTTCCAAAAATGATGGACATTGCTTTTGACTCTCCACTGGAGATACAGCGCGCACATCGAATTGGTCCATAACGCAAGGAATCTGCAACAAACTCGTGTCCCCTCATCGCTTTACTTTTAAGGCATGAGCAGACAAGGCAAATATTAATATCTGCACGTACTCATGGTCCATTCTCATACAATGGGTATGAAATTCGTATTGCAGCTGATTTTTCCAGAGACACTAACAAGAGACTCAAGGCCTTCCTTTCATTTAGACCTCAATTACGTCAGCTCGACATTAAATATGGTCTATTTGATCCTGCTCGTCTCCGAATTTCTAAGGATGGAGCATCTAAAGACTTCTATGACCCAGAGGACCTCTGTATATTTTAAGACAATTGGAAACCGCAACAAATGGAAACTCAGCCATCCACTCCAGAACTATCATATCACAGTTCTTTTCCTCAGTCATCGAGCAATCCACAACGTAATGTCAGCAGTGCTCGATAGAGAGGCAGGGATTATGAAAGGTCTATTCGTAGTCATGAGGACAAGAATGCTGCTCTTCAAACTGTATCCACCTTCACTAAGGAACAGCATAGGGATAAATCCCGATCGCCATTAAAATCTACTTCGGATGCAGAATGCGGATGATTCAGTACCTCTCTACAATTTTGATCAAAATTCACCTATGCTCACACTTGTAACCTTTTAAATGACTAACCATCCTTAATGAACTCATAACATACAAGAAATGAAGAAGATATCCTGCCTGCGGACAGATGAGTATTAAAATCTACTTTAGACGTAGAATGTGGATGATTTAATGTTTAAATATACTTTTGTTCAGATTTAGCTCTGCCTTCACACCTATTTTCTCTTAGGTGTTAGATCAAACTTAAATTTAATGGACTTATAATATAAATGGGGAGAAGAAGGTATATCGTCATCAGTTTGTTGAGTAATACAGTTATTGTACTGTTCTTTATTGTTCTTCCTTTATTTCTCTCCTTTTTAGGTCTCACCTGACCCAGCGCATGCGCTGGTCTGGCGAGACTTATTGAGAGGGCTCCAAAAAGTGCTACCAGGCCAGCCTAGAGCTACAGTGCATGTGCGCGGGCGCGCGCGCTGCGTTTTACCGCAATTAGTTTCACTTTCGCGGCCGCAAGGCCGCTTTGATGTTGATCGCAATCGCGATCACTTTAACTTTCGCGGCCTCAAGGCCGCTTGGCATAGCCAATAGGTCTCGATTTTGGGACCTTATAAGTATTTAGTTACGCAACTGTTGCATGGCTAAACACTTATAAGGTCCCAAAGGCGAGACCCATTGGCTATGCCAATGCTTGTTCTTTTTTTGTTTCATCACATCTATTATATTAATTATATTGTCTTTAAACACTGGGTCTTCCCTCTCACTGTTTTACACATACCTGATTTATATTCTTGGTACTTATTTATTCCCTCTAGGATTGTGGTTATTACAGCTCTTCATGCTGATAATCCCAATTTTTCACATATTACCTAATTATCTACAGGGTTACAACTCCCTCTCTCCTTATTTTATCTTTATTTTATTCTTTATTTTCAATTCAATACTCTAATGGTTTAACAATATGTTTCGCAATTATACTATAATGTTATGTTCTTTAATATAACTATGATACGTCTTCATATGAATTATAATAATTCTCCTGCTTCTTCATCTATCATTCGATACATGAACCTTATGATTAATGATAGGTCTATACTGGTTTTTTTTTTCTTTTATTGACTACATAATACTGTGTTTTACTGCCAATTTTACTGTTTTACCTTTTCCCATACATATGGTAAATATTCTCTGTATCAATTCATTTTAAGACTGTTAATATTTCATTTCTCAATCAAATAGTTACTCTTATTTTTTTTTATTAACCTCTATGTATTATTTATTTATTTATAAGCATATTAATCCTCTTTAATTCAAGAGATCATCCATTGGTTTTAATGTTACAGTATTACAATATATTGTTATATTTCTTATCAATAGTAAGAATACCTGTTATTATATACATTTTTGGATTTAAATTTGTCAACCAATGTTTAACTCTCCTAATGGGGCCCCTCCTCGTGGCGGCGGTCCATTAGTGTTTAGACCCGTGGTTAAAAGTCCTGAGATCCTTGTGCCATTTTATATTTGGCACTCTTTCCTCCCTACCTTTCCCTTTGTCATCTACACTACATACTATTCCTTCTGTTGAACACACCTCTAGCTATCTCTACACATATATTCTTCCATCATCAAATATCATTATCCATTTAATTCATTTATTATTTATCTGATCTTTGTTACTGTCCAAGGTCCCCTTTTATCCTCTTTATCCTCTTACTTCTCTTTTCTTTTTCTTTTTTCTTTTCCTTTTCTCTTTTTTCTTCCCCTCTTCTCTTTTCCTCTCCCTCCTTCTTTTTCGTATCTTCTTTCTCTCCTTTCACATATACAGTAACATTATATCAATCTTTTAATTTACTACATCACGTTCTGGCTTCCTTATTACATTTGTATCGCTAGTCCTTTTTTTTTCTTCCTATTCTTATTTGACATGGCCACTACACATGATCTTCGAGTAATAACCTGGAATGTCCATGGATTGACACATTACATTAAAAGAAAAAAGACACTCTCTTATTTACAGTCCAAGCATGTGGATATAGCTCTCCTTCAAGAAACCCACCTTGACGCTAAAGGGTCTGAAAAATTACGTAGAGACTGGGTGGGACGGGTTATACACAGCAGCATACAGAAGAGAACAGATCCAGATGCGACACCAATCCGCAAATGTGGAGTTGCGATTCTTATCCGTAAATCCTTACCAGTGACAGTCTTGAAACCCTGGATAGATCCGGATGTACGATATGTCTTTGTCAAACTTCGCATCGGTGAAACTCACATATGCGTTGGCTCCATTTACGCTCCCACGGGAGCAAAACGATCATTTCTCCTTCAACTAAACCGCCTTTTAACTGAAATAGGTGCGTCCCAGTTTCTTATCGGTGGAGATTGGAACCTAGTGCGTGATCCAGTCCTAGACAAAACAGGCCCTCTAGATACTGCAAATGTGGCAGATAGGGCTTTAATGGACGATGTGGTGGCAGATAATGGTTTGGTAGACCATTGGCGACTTTCTCACCCAATGGATAAGGACTATACCTTCACTTCCCCTACGCATGGCACGCTCTCTCGTTTGGACTACTTTTTAATCTCCCAAACTGTAGTTCAAATAACACAGGACTCTCAGATACTGGAGGCAGCAATCTCTGACCATTCTCCAGTTCTACTTCCCTAACAAACTGGTTTATCAAAGCCAGGTCGCAAACCCTGGCGTCTAAACATTCAACGTTATAGGACACCCAAAAACAAAATTTTATTACAATCCCATTTTCAAGACTTTATGTCAGTCAAGCAAGGGTCCGTTGACTCCAACAGAACTTCTGGGCGGCGGCAAAAGACACTATCCGTGGGCAGCTTATGAGAGATGCAGCTCAGTTTAATAAACAAAATGCTAAAAGGCAAAAAGAATTAGAGCAAGATATTGTGTCTTACACTCGATTATATGCACTTAATCCAACGATACCACATCGTAAGTCATTGGAAAAAGCTTGTATGGCTTTAAATAACCTTTTTACCTCTAAGGCAGAATACGCCCTACATAGAATGAAAGGGAGACATTATGAGAAGGGGGAAAAAGCGGGAAGATTATTAGCAGCCCAGCTACATCAGCAGCAAGCATTTATGGCTATACCGCCCATTAAGTCAATGAACGGTGTTACTCTAACTAAACCCCAAGATATTGTTAACGAATTTGCCCAGTATTATCAGTCTCTTTACACTGCTGAAACTCAACTTGACACTGACAAATTGGATTCTTTCCTTACAAATGTAAACTTACCCTGTTTGTCAGATGAAGGTAGACTCTTATTGGAAGGTGAAATTACCAGGGAAGAAATATCGCGTGCAATCGCTGGCTTGCCATATCAGCCCACACACTATGGTATGCCAAGAATCTTCCTGATGACGCTTTGGCTTTGTCGTTTGACGCAGAAGAGGCGTTTAATCGGATTGAATGGGATTATCTTTTTAGGGTGTTACAAAAATTCAGTCTGGGAGATCAATTCATAAACAAAATACGCTTGTTGTACAAAAATCCTTTGGCACAGGTAAATTGTGGGGGCTTTATCTCAGATCCATTCTCTATCAATCAAGGAACTCATCAGGTTTGCCCCCTCTCCCCGTTACTCTTTCTTCTAGCCATGGACCCGTTAGCTGCCTCCTTAAGACAATCTACTTATATTAAGGGCATTTCTCTTCTGACAGGTGAATCCAAAATTTATCTCTACGCAGATGATATTCTTCTTACACTCACAGATCTCTCCACCTCTTTACCATCTGTGTTAAAAATAATAGATGACTTCTCCTCCCTTTCTGGGTACAAAATTAATTGGAACAAAAGCGAAGCGCTGCCCATCTCGAACGGGACCACAATAGCGGCCATTCAAGGTTTTCCCTTTCAATGGAAATCTTCTCATCTCAAATATTTGATCATACTAGTGAACAAAGGTCTAGAGGGCATGGTTACGGATAATCTCAATCCCCTCATTGCTCAAATGCAACATGATTTTGAAAAATGGAAGGCATTGAGTCTCTCAATGTGGGGCAGGGTTCAAGCCGTGAAAATGGTTACTCTCTCTCGTTTTCTTTATGTCCTCGGCATGCTCCCTATTCAGGCCCCTTTAACCACGTTACGTTCAATTGATTCTAAGATAAAATCTTTTATATGGAACTCTGCCAAACCTGTCTCTCAGCTTCAAAACTGAAGGCTCATCGCTCCTATGGAGGAATAGGTCTACCCTCAGTGGAACATTATGCTTTGGCATTACAGCTTTCTCAAATATCATATATGCTTTTACATTCATCGGATGCGCCACAGTGGGTACATCTTGAACACTACCTTTCATTAACAAAAGCAGGTCTTTCTGTTTTATGCGGTTCTGAATCTTGTCTCTGAGACTCCACTAATCCTATTTTGTCGGCTATGCGCGCTGCTTGGCAAAGGGCACACTGCTTACTGGGCTCACATCCTCGTCTCCATAGTAAAGCACCATTATGGAAAAATTCTGCAATTTGTAATAATAGACAATTAATATTTTGGCCTATTTGGGAAACAGCAGGTGTTTCCACCCTAGATCATCTTTTCTCAAACGGTGATAATAAATCATTTGTCCAACTGCAGGAAGAATTTCATTTGCCTGATGAACAACTCTCAAAATACAACCAGTTACGACAATCCTTACGGAGAAGTCTAGGAGCTCCACCATGGCTCTTGCCCGACTCACCAATTGTGACATTTTTCTACACTTGGGGTAAGATGAAAGGAGCTACATCTGGCTTCTACCAAACTCTCACTTCGCATCTTTTTTCTCAACCCTTATCTCAAACTTTATGTATTAAATGGCAAACCTTATTATCGGTCTCTTATACCGATGATGAATGGTCTGACATTCTTAGCAATCTCAATAAGGGCGCACGTGCAGCACGATTGAAATTTTGCTTATTCAAGATTTTACATGATTGGCACTGGTCACCAACAAAACTGCATAAAGCTGGCTTGCTTCCCCATTCTAACTGCTGGAGATGTGATAGTACGTCTTGTAACATTTCTCATATCATCTGTGGATGTCCAGTGATCCAACCCTTTTGGAATTATATAGGTAAAACCTTACGTTCCACGATGCCTCTACAAATTCCACTTTCGCATGCTACTATTCTTCTGCATGATACACGTCAATCACAACCACTTTCTAAACCACAAGCCTGACTTTTACACACAGCCTTAGCTACAGCCAAAATTTGTATATTACGGCAATGGAAATCCCCTCAACCACCATCACAAGAAACATGGATGGTGGCCATGATCCAAACAGCTTCCTACGAACGTATTATATACAACATACAGGATCAATCTGATTTCTTTCTTTGAGTATGGTCACCTTTTCTAGCTTCAAATACCGATGCTAACGTTAATGACCCTTCTACACAGTAATTTAATTTCTATTTCCTCTTATTCTCACTCATTATTCATTATTGGTGGTTATAAATCTTAATACATATTGTATTTATCTACTACTTGTTGTTGTTTTTAATAACTACTCACCAGAAGCATTTACGTGTAATTCTGTATCTTTTAATATATATATTTATACATGTGTGTTTCTCTGTGTACACTCTGCACAATATACCTATTGTTTTCATTTAATTTCTATTTCCTCTTATTCTCACTCATTATTCATTATTGGTGGTTATAAATCTTAATACATATTGTATTTATCTACTACTTGTTGTTGTTTTTAATAACTACGCACCAGAAGCATTTGCATGTAATTCTGTATCTTTTAATATATATATTTATACATGTGTTTCTCTGTGTACACTCTGCACAATATCCCTATTGTTTTCATTTATTGTTTGCACATTTCTCTATATTATCCATTTCATTATCTTTTTCTATTCTTATCTCATAATTCCTTTTCCTACTTCATCTTCCTTGGCTCCATAATCATATATTCATATACCTGTAGTATACTGTAATTTATTTATTTTTGTCTATATCAAAGAATATTACTTTTTCTCTTTCTTTGAATCAGCATAATTACTTTATGTTATGGTATGTATTTATCGTATCGTATCTTACCTTATCTTCTCTATCACTTAGAATGTCTTCTCATACATTTATATTTATGTACATCAAGTGAAATTATTTAACCCTTATAGTCATCTCTTATCTATTTGCATTGCTTTCCTAGAGTGTCTTCTTTTCCTTGGAACATACTCATATTGCATTATGCTTCATATTTGTACATTTTTCACTTATCGCTTTCTTTTGTGATCCCTTATTTCCTTCCCTCTCTCTTCCCCCTTCCCTTAATTCCATCTTTTATGGCCTCAATATAAATCCAAATATTTGTCTTTACATTTATATGTTTATGTATTTATTAAATTATATAATATGATGAATTATTCAGAAAGTTTTACTATATGCTTATTTATAAAAAAAAATATTGTATATGTATTGTATGGTAATGCATACACTTATTATAATATATGTATTTTTTTATTATAATACATTTCAATAAAAAATTTAAACAAAAAGATGCAACCACCAAATAAGCAATAAAAACAGTAATTGTCCTAATCATGCTTAACATGAATACTTGAATTTACAGGAAGTCCTGGCAGAAAAAGAGTAATGAGTGTTCAGAGTAAAATGCATCTCGTAGTCTGATTGTTTGAAATATACATGTTTGCCGAATATCTGTTACAGATGAACATAGTATTATACAGCATTTTTTAAAGTTCCAGATGTGTGCTATTACGACCTACTGTGTGTCCTATCAGTATCTTCGGTACCGTAAGTTATTATCAAACGAAAATACTGTCATTAGTGTAAAATGTGCTGTGTGTTATTTATGATTTCTTTTTGCATTTCATGTACCTGAATTCACCGTATTGACCAGCAGATGTCGCTCTCAGAACACTTATGTGGTCTCCAGCAGTTTTGCTAAAATTCAAAGGAGGTATCCCAGCTCTGCCCAGAGGGCACTGTAAAGTGTATGTTTTCTTTTGACTGAATCAGCAAGAAGGAATCCTATTTCTTAGTAAATGTGAATGTTTTGCCCTGAAGCAGCAGCGCGCTACATGTAGGTAGGTGGCTCTTCTCTGTTAAAAGTATTTGTCCGAAGGCGTGTATTTAAATGGCTAGAGAAACCACATTTGCCGGCGCATTTCATTACATTGACTGCGCAGTCGACACTGGATATGTTAGAGAGCTCTGGCAGCGCCTCTGTCAGCTACACAGAGAGCGGCCGTGCAAGGTACGGGAGCAACACAGGCAGCACAGTAGAAACTATAGGCGTTTGAAGGGCAGCGACTTCAGCGTAAGCCACAGGTACAAGGCAGTGACGGATAGAGGTCCATGAGAAGCAGCAGTGTAAGGTAGAGGTGCGTGAGAAGCAGCAGTGTAAGACAGAGGAGCATGAGAAGCAGCAGTAGTGTAAGATAGAAGTGCACGAGAAGCAACAGCAGTGTAAGGTAGAGGTGCATGAGCATGAGAAGCAGCAGCAGTGTAAGGCACAGGTGCATGAGAAGCAGCAGCAGTGTAAGGCACAGGTGCATGAGAAGCAGCAGCAGTGTAAGGTAGAAGTGCATGAGAAGCAGCAGTGTAAGGTAGAGGTGCATGAGAAGCAGCATCAGTGCAAAGTAGAGGTGCATGAGAAGCAGCAGAGTAAGGTAGAGGTGAATGAGAAGCAACAGCAGTGTAAGGTAGAGGTGCATGAGAAGCAGCAGCAGTGTAAGGTAGAGGTGCTTTAGAAGCAGCAGCAGTGTAAAGTAGAGGTGCACGAGAAGCAACAGCAGTGAAAGGTAGAAGTGCACGAGAAACAGCAGCAGTGTAAGGTAGAGGTGCACGAGAAACAGTAGCAGTGTAAATTAGAGGTGCATGAGAAGCAGCAGCAGTGTAAGGCAGAGGTGCATGAGAAGCAGCAGCAGTGTACGGTAGAGGTGCATGAGAAGCAGCAGCAGCATAAGGTAGAGGTAAATGAGAAGCACCAGTGTAAGGTAGAGGTGCATAAGAAGCAGCAGCAGTGTAAGGCAGATGTGAATGAGAAGCAGCAGCAGCATCAGGTAGAGGTGATGAGAAGCAGCAGCATTGTAAGGTAGAGGCACATTAGAAGCAGCAGCAGTGTAAAGTAGAGGTGCATGAGAAGCAGCAGCAGCATAAGGTAGAGGTGATGAGAAGCAGCAGCAGTGTAAAGTAAAGGTGCATGAGAAGCAACGGCAGTGTAAGGTAGAGGTGCATGAGAAACAGCAGCAGTGTAAGGTAGAGGTACATGAGAAGCAGCAGCAGTGTAAAGCAGAGGTGCATGAGAAGCAGCAGCAGCATAAGGTAGAGGCGATGAGAAGCAGCAGCAGTGTAAAGTAGAGGTGCATGAGAAGCAACAGCAGTGTAAGGTAGAGGTGCATGGGAAGCAGCAGTGTAAGGTAGAGGTGCATGAGAAGAAGCAGCAGCATAAGGTAGAGGTGCATGAGAAGCACCAGTGTAAGGTAGAGGTGCATGAGAAGTAGCAGCAGTGTAAGGTAGAGGTACCTGAGAAGCAGCAGCAGTGTAAGGTGCATGAGAAGCTGCAGCAGCGTACGGTAGAGGTGATTAGAAGAAGCAACAGTGTAAGGCATAAGTGCATGAGAAGCAGCAGCAGTGTAAGGTAAAAGTGATGAGCAGCAGCAGCAGTGTAAAGTAAAGGTACATGAGAAGCAACAGCAGTGTAAGGTAGAGGTGCATGAGAAGCAGCAGCAGTGTAAGGTAGAGGTGCATGAGAAGCAGCAGCAGCATAAGGTAGAGATGATGAGAAGCAGCAGCAGCGTAAGGTAGAGGTGCATGAGAAGTAGCAGCAGTGTAAGGCAGAGGTGCATGAGAAGCAGCAGCAGCAGTGTAAGGTAGAGGTGATGAGAAGCAGCAGCAGTGTAAAGTAGAGGTGCATGAGAAGCAGCAGCAGAGGTGCATGAGAAGCAGCAGCAGTGTAAGGTAGAGGTGCATGAGAAACAGCAGCAGTATAAGGCATGGGTGCATGAGAAGCAGCAGCAGCATAAGGTAAAGGTGATCAGAAGCAGTGTAAAGTAAAGGTGAATAAGAAGCAACAGCAGTGTAAGGTAGGGATGCGTGAGAAGCAGCAGCAGTGCAAGGCAGAGGTGCATGAGAAGCAGCAGTGAAAGGCAGAGGTGCATGAGAAGCAGCAGCAGTGTACGGTAGAGGTGCATGAGAAGCAGCAGCAGTGTAAGGTAAAGGTGCGTGAGAAGCAGCAGCAGTGTAAGGCAGAGGTGCATGAGAAGCAGCAGCAGTGTAATGTAGAGGTGCGTGAGAAGCAGCAGCAGTGCAAGGGAGAAGCAGCAGCAGTGCAAGGTAGAGGTGCGTGAGAAGCAGCAGCAGCAGTGTAAGGCAGAGGTGCATGAGAAGCAGCAGCAGTGTAAGGTAGACGTGTGTGAGAAGCAGCAGCAGTGTAAGGCAGAGGTGCATGAGAAGCAGCAGTGTAAGGCAGAGGTGCGTGAGAAGCATCAGCAGTGTAAGGTAGAGGTGCATGAGAAGCAGCAGTGTAAGGTAGAGGTGCGTGAGAAGCAGCAGTGTAAGGTAGAGGCGCATGAGAAGCAGCAGCAGTGTAAGGTAGAGGTGCATGAGAAGCACCAGTGTAAGGTAGAGGTGCATGAGAAGCAGCAGCAGTGTACGGTAGAGGTGCGTGAGAAGCAGTGTAAGGCAGAGGTGCATGAGAAGCAGCAGCAGTGTAAGGTAGAGGTGCATGAGAAGCAGCAGCAGTGTAAGGTAGAGGTGCGTGAGAAGCAGCAGCAGCGTAAGGTAGAAGTGCGTGAGAAGCAGCAGCAGTGCAAGGTAGAGGTGCGTGAGAAGCATCAGTGTACGATAGAGGTGCATGAGAAGCAGCAGTGTAAGGTAGAGGTGCATGAGAAGCAGCAGCAGTGTAAGGCAGAGTTGCGTGAGAAGCAGCAGCAGTGTAAGGTAAAGGTGCATGAGAAGCAGCAGTGTAAAGTAGAGGTGCATGAGAAGCAGCAGCAGTGTAAGGCAGAGGTGCATGAGAAGCAGCAGTGAAAGGCAGAGGTGCATGAGAAGCAGCAGCAGTGTAAGGCAGAGGTGCATGAGAAGCAGCAGCAGTGTAAGGCAGAGGTGCGTGAGAAGCAGCAGCAGTGTAATGTAGAGGTGCGTGAGAAGCAGCAGCAGTGCAAGGGAGAAGCAGCAGCAGTGCAAGGTAGAGGTGCGTGAGAAGCAGCAGCAGCAGTGTAAGGCAGAGGTGCATGAGAAGCAGCAGCAGTGTAAGGCAGAGGTGCGTGAGAAGCAGCAGCAGTGTAAGGTAGAGGTGCATGAGAAGCAGCAGTGTAAGGTAGAGGTGCGTGAGAAGCAGCAGTGTAAGGTAGAGGAGCATGAGAAGCAGCAGCAGTGTAAGGTAGAGGTGCATGAGAAGCACCAGTGTAAGGTAGAGGTGCATGAAAAGCAGCAGCAGCGTAAGGTAGAGGTGCATGAGCAGCAGCAGCAGTGTAAGGTAGAGGTGCGTGAGAAGCAGCAGCAGTGTAAGGCAGAGGTGCGTGAGAAGCAGCAGTGAAAGGCAGAGGTGCATGAGAAGCAGCATCAGTGTAAGGCAGAGGTGCGTGAGAAGCAGCAGCAGTGTAAGGCAGAGGTGCATGAGAAGCAGCAGCAGTGTAATGTAGAGGTGCGTGAGAAGCAGCAGCAGTGCAAGGGAGAAGCAGCAGCAGTGCAAGGTAGAGGTGCGTGAGAAGCAGCAGCAGCAGCAGTGTAAGGCAGAGGTGCATGAGAAGCAGCAGCAGTGTAAGGTAGACGTGTGTGAGAAGCAGCAGCAGTGTAAGGCAGAGGTGCATGAGAAGCAGCAGTGTAAGGCAGAGGTGCGTGAGAAGCATCAGCAGTGTAAGGTAGAGGTGCATGAGAAGCAGCAGTGTAAGGTAGAGGTGCGTGAGAAGCAGCAGTGTAAGGTAGAGGTGCATGAGAAGCAGCAGCAGTGTAAGGTAGAGGTGCATGAGAAGCACCAGTGTAAGGTAGAGGTGCATGAAAAGCAGCAGCAGCGTAAGGTAGAGGTGCATGAGCAGCAGCAGCAGTGTAAGGTAGAGGTGCGTGAGAAGCAGCAGCAGTGTAAGGTAAAGGTGCATGAGAAGCAGCAGTGTAAAGTAGAGGTGCATGAGAAGCAGCAGCAGTGTAAGGCAGAGGTGCATGAGAAGCAGCAGTGAAAGGCAGAGGTGCATGAGAAGCAGCATCAGTGTAAGGCAGAGGTGCGTGAGAAGCAGCAGCAGTGTAATGTAGAGGTGCGTGAGAAGCAGCAGCAGTGCAAGGTAGAGGTGCGTGAGAAGCAGCAGCCGCAGTGTAAGGCAGAAATGCATGAGAAGCAGCAGCAGTGTAAGGTAGAGGTGCGTGAGAAGCAGCAGCAGTGTAAGGCAGAGGTGCATAAGAAGCAGCAGTGTAAGGCAGAGGTGCGTGAGAAGCAGCAGCAGTGTAAGGTAGAGGTGCATGAGAAGCAGCAGTGTAAGGTAGAGGTGCGTGAGAAGCAGCAGTGTAAGGTAGAGGTGCATGAGAAGCAGCAGTGTAAGGCAGAGGTGCGTGAGAAGCAGCAGCAGTGTAAGGTAGAGGTGCATGAGAAGCACCAGTGTAAGGTAGAGGTGCATGAAAAGCAGCAGCAGCGTAAGGTAGAGGTGCATGAGCAGCAGCAGCAGTGTAAGGTAGAGGTGCATGAGAAGCAGCAGTGTAAGGCAGAGGTGCATGAGAAGCAGCAGTGTAAGGCAGAGGTGCATGAGAAGCAGCAGTGTAAGGTAGAGGTGCATGAGAAGCAGCAGTGTAAGGTAGAGGTGCATGAGAAGCAGCAGAAGTGTAAGGTAGAGGTGCATGAGAAGCACCAGTGTAAGGTAGAGGTGCATGAAAAGCAGCAGCAGCGTAAGGTAGAGGTGCATGAGCAGCAGCAGCAGTGTAAGGTAGAGGTGCGTGAGAAGCAGCATCAGTGTAAGGTAGAGGTGCATGAGAAGCAGCAGTGTAAGGTAGAGGTGCATGAGAAGCAGCATCAGTGTAAGGCAGAGGTGCGTGAGAAGCAGCAGCAGTGTAATGTAGAGGTGCGTGAGAAGCAGCAGCAGTGCAAGGGAGAAGCAGCAGCAGTGCAAGGTAGAGGTGCGTGAGAAGCAGCAGCAGTGTAAGGCAGAGGTGCATGAGAAGCAGCAGTGTAAGGCAGAGGTGCGTGAGAAGCAGCAGCAGTGTGAGGTAGAGGTGCATGAGAAGCAGCAGTGTAAGGTAGAGGTGCGCGAGAAGCAGCAGTGTAAGGTAGAGGTGCATGAGAAGCAGCAGAAGTGTAAGGTAGAGGTGCATGAGAAGCACCAGTGTAAGGTAGAGGTGCATGAAAAGCAGCAGCAGCGTAATGTAGAGGTGCATGAGCAGCAGCAGCAGTGTAAGGTAGAGGTGCATGAGAAGCAGCATCAGTGTAAGGCAGAGGTGCGTGAGAAGCAGCAGCAGTGTAAGGTAGAGGTGCGTGAGAAGCAGCAGTGTAAGGTAGAGGTGCATGAGAAGCAGCAGCAGTGTAAGGCGGAGGTGCGTAAGAATCAGCAGCAGTGTAAGGCAGTGGTGCGTGAGAAGCAGCAGCAGTGTAAGGTAGAGGTGCAAGAGAAACAGCAGTAGTGTAAGGCAGAGGTGCATGAGAAGCAGCAGCAGTGTAAGGTAGACGTGCGTGAGAAGCAGCAGCAGTGTAAGGTAGATGTGCATGAGAAGCAGCAGTGTAAGGCAGAGGTGCGTGAGAAGCAACAGCAGTGCAAGGTAGAGGTGCATGAGAAGCAGCATCAGTGTAAGGTAGAGGTGCATGAGAAGCAGCAGTGTAAGGTAGAGGTGCATGAGAAGCAGCAGCAGTGTAAGGTAGAGGTGCGTGAGAAGCAGCAGTGTAAGGTAGAGGTGCGTGAGAAGCAGCAGCAGTGTAAGGCAGAGGTGCGTGAGAAGCAGCAGCAGTGACAGATAGAGGTCCATGAGAAGCAGCAGTGTAAGGTAGAGGTGCATGAAAAGCAGCAGTGCAAGGTAGAGGTGCGTGAGAAGCAGCAGCAGTGTAAGGTAGAGGTGCGTGAGAAGCAGCAGCAGTGTAAGGCAGAGGTGCGTGAGAAGCAGCAGCAGTGACAGATAGAGGTCCATGAGAAGCAGCAGTGTAAGGTAGAGGTGCATGAGAAGCAGCAGCAGTGTAAGGTAGAGCCGCCGCAGAGAAGAGCACTGTATGCTGCATGTACAGTGCGAGCTTCAGCAGGGTAAGGCAGAGGTGCGTGAGAAG
Source organism: Triturus cristatus (assembly GCF_964204655.1). Lineage (NCBI taxonomy): Eukaryota > Metazoa > Chordata > Amphibia > Caudata > Salamandridae > Triturus > Triturus cristatus. Next base: position 1,157,885,398 of record NC_140585.1, on the reverse strand, counting down.
CAGCAGCAGTGACAGATAGAGGTCCATGAGAAGCAGCAGTGTAAGATAGAGGTCCATGAGAAGCAGCAGTGTAAGGTAGAGGTGCGTGAGAAGCAGCAACAGTGTAAGGTAGAGGTGCATGAGAAGCAGCAGCAGTGTAAGGTAGAGCCGCCGCAGAGAAGAGCACTGTATGCTGCATGTACAGTGCGAGCTTCAGCAGGGTAAATGTTGTAGTTGGACGCACAGTCTTCATACAAGAATCTGGAGCCACTCAGGTGGGAAGTAAGTTCTTCATTTCATGTTAGGAAGGGTGACCAGACATCCTGGATTTCCCCAGACAGTCCTGGTTTTCAGAAGACTGTCCAGGAGTTTTTCTTCAGTTTCAATACATTTCTCGGTTTTTGGAACAAAGGCAAGTCATTCTGCAAAGCAGAACTGAAACTATGCTCTTCTTTCCAGAAGTCTGAAGTGATTTTAAGTTATTATCTGTTTCTTTTAGGCAGCACATAAGGAGGTTGGTCTTGTGATCGTAGGAGACGGAAGGCAAAGTGGGGGGGAGGGCAAGGGGGCTCAGGTTCGAGGATCTGCCTCAGCAAATGTTCTGTAATTTCGCCTTGAAATGTATATATGTATGTGCACACACACACACACACACACACACACACACACACACACACTTACAAAGTTACACAAAAACTGGGACAGGTCAGCCATAAAAGTAACACAAAACGCTTTAGTCCTACTTTTATGTCTTATGAAAATCTGGTCACCATAACATTAGGCCATTGGACTACAGCAATGGCAGGCAGGTCCTGTAGGGCTCCATTCTCCCTCCAACTGTCACTGTTTCCCACTGCAGACCACACACTAACATTTTATTACATCACTCACTCGCAGCATTCAACACACCAGCTCAGACATACAAGAAATTATGACAAAAAGGATAGGACAGTACGCTAAAGGAACCAGCTGTACATGCTGTAGACAGCAAAGACCGGAGTGTACCACGCTGTTAAAACCCAAGCCCTGTGTGGCTGCCAGTAGGCACCTCTACGTGTGGTGACATGTCTCCCTCCCCATGTGGCTGCACACACTTGGTAGTGCCCTATGTGAAAAGGGCTCTGTGAGTGTTGGACGAACGACACGGGAGAGGCAACAGGTGTCTGGAATAGAAGAGATCTTAAAGGAGGATTGTAGTGCCAGTTCTGGGGTCTTTCTTCATCCCAACCTGTGGGCAGAATACACAGCCAGATATAAGAAGAAAAGGGAGGAGGAGAAAGCAGCATTGAGGTTTCATCAGATGACATGCCCAGAGAAGGCAAATTAAGCCAATGTGGATGTAATGTGAGGTACAGCTGATGGAAGAGATGCCCCTTGCAAGGAGCAGCCATGTTTGTTGCTGGCGGTTATCCATGCGGCAGCTGTGGACCCAAAGGCTGCACTGGGTGTTTGATGCAAAGAATGGAGGTTCTGGATATTGTCTGATAAAACCCTGTACTGCACCTGACATAGATGGTATGTACATCTTTCTCCCCAGAGAAATCATGAAAGTGTGGGAAGATCAGGAGACAAATCCCCTTGCTCTCTTGGACTTCTAACAACATATTTAAGACGAAGAATGAATTAGTTTGTCTTCCACCAGAGCAGTTTCAGGTCCCATGAGAAGAAGGCTTTAAAAGCTGGTGCACAACATGGTGGGACATGACCTTCCAATGCCATCTGATAGGAGTCCTTGAGCCAAGAGGCAACAGATGGCACTTGAGCCCCCCTGCCTGGAGAAAGGATGTTAGCATTTCAATCCTAATTGGAGGTGGAAAAAGGATTTCTTTGGCCTGTCTCAGAAGACACCTCTGCGCACCAAATACGTTTTTAAGTATCAACTTGATTCCGCCAGCAATGTAGAGAAAGACCTGACACTGTATCTAGAGTTTGTACCAGGATTAGTCTCCTTACCAGGAACTGGTGCAATCTACTCCCTACTGTGACCTGGTGCTGGGTTTCATGGCCGCCAGTGCTTGATTTGTAGAACAATAAGTGCCAGCGCCCTTGTCAGGAAGCCACTGCTGCTTGCACCACACATTGCCCCTGACATGCTGCCAATGATAGTAACATCACAACTACTAACCATCACCCTCCTTCAACTGTGACGATTTTTCCAGGCTCCCAAAGCTATAACAAAGACTTGGGTGGCACATAACTGGGTGGCACATAATAGTCATTTTTATTGTATATTGAATTAATAATTAACTGCTGATGTGGTCATCTCTAAATTAGCCAGACAGCGCCACCCTGTGGCAGGTTGTCACAAGCGCTGGTGTTAACAATTAAGTGCCGGTGCTGAGCACCAGAAACCATCGGCTCAAATTAAGCACTGCGCCCACCAGAACTTCCACATTGTCAATAACGTCTTGCTGTGCAAACGCTACAGGAACCAGGCGCTTACCCTGAGGGATCATAGGCAGGTCATAGGAGCCAAATTATTGGTGGGGCCCAGCTCAATGAGCAGTTGTGTTGGAAGGCAAGATGACGAGTGTGCCCCTCAAGATTCCTTTACTCACAAGCATGATGGCCCATGAAAAACACCAAGGAATGAAAGAGTTCACTCTCGCTCAAGAACAATAAATGACTTATTTATTCATTTTGTGTAGTGCCAACCAACCAGTGCAGGATACCCAAGCTTGCTTTCCCTTGAAACCAGAAAGCAAGGTCTAAGTCCCCAAAAAATAGGTGGAGATTAATTAATTAGATTAGGCGATTTTCATCAATGTCATTGTATCTAAAGAAGGGTTGTCACAACCTTATCCCGCCCTCCTTTACAGCCATAAGTGAAGTAAAAGCCTTGCAATATGTATTATATATACATATAAATATAGGGGTTACAGTCTGCATATTCATATATAAATCACATGCAGTGAGCTAAGAGGTTTATAATCATATTGTGTTTATATTGGTGCCCTGAAGCGGCCTCCTGACTATCTGAGCACTATAAAAAACAAACTAGATATCCAAAATGAAAACATAAAACGACCATTGAAGTTTTTTAACTATTATGAATCTGTGGTCTAATGGCTAGAGCTGCTGACTTTGGGATCTGGGTGACCCAGGTTTGAACCCAGCCCTCAGTTGCTTGTCTTGTACTGCATTGCTACATTTATATAGCTTTGCACTCAACATCATGTGATTCTGGGCAAGTCAGTTAATCTACACATGCCTAAATATGTGAAATGTGAATATTTTCATTCTGGCCATGGACCCTTTAATTCGATATTTCCAGGAGAGGCACCTACAAAGAGGGCTACAATTTAACACTGGCCCCCTCTTGGTTTCATTGTACACTGATGATACTATTCTATATGTCAGAGAACCCCAAATAAACCTAGACCCGCTAATTCGAGGGATCCTTCATTTTGGCCAACAATCCGGTCTAGGCATAAACTGGCACACTTCTATTATCTTTCCCTTGACTCCCAGCACAACCCACTGGTCCTGTGAATTCCCGCTTGAATGGTGCTCAGACTCAGTCAAATATCTGGGCGTCCACGTCCACTTGGACACGGACCAGATTATCCGCCTTAATTATGGGCAGGCTGTTGGGGCACTGGAGACCCAGGTGGAGAAATGGCTGCGACTCCTGATGTCCATTGCAGGCAGAGTCACCATCATTAAAAGGGTGGTTCTCCCTAAATTTTTATATCTTTTTAATAATATCCCCATTCCCCTCCCAAACAGTTTATTTTTAAAACTACGGTTGCATCTCACTCGGCTGGTCTGGGGTGGTAAACAAGCGCGCACTCGTTGGCAGGTTCTCACCTTACCATATGACAGAGGTGGGTTTGGGGTCCTGGACTTTCACTTATATTATCTCGTAGCTCAATGCAGTTACGCCTTCGCGTGGTACCACCCCAATGCCAGGATTCCGTTTCTGCGCCCTTAGGCGGATTTGGTTCTGTCTGAGCGTCTGGCTACTGTCCTGCCTAGAGGCATGCCTAGGGAGCCTACCGATATACAAACTGTTTCGAGCACTAGCTGGGCATGGAATAAGCTTCAGCGATACGCAGGCGCTCCGGTGCTCTACTCTTCGGCTCTTCCCCTCCGGAATGCCCGCTGGCTTCCTATCACAGGTGAAAAGCTTGTGCAACGCATAATGACCATAAATCTCTACATTGGGTGACCTGTATCCCGGCGTTCACATTTTTTCGGCAACAGAAGATGCCCGCGTCCAAGAAGCCACGTTCATGGACAGCTTTGTACTTAAGCGGCTACACTATGCATTACGGGCAATGATTCCTGGGTTCCCTCTGGAGCCAGACTCGTTCGCTCCTCTTTCCCTCCTCATTGAAAGTGAGAGCGGAGTGCACCTTATATCCACACTCTACAAGGCTTGCTCCACGACGATCCCAATTATAGATGACAAGGTCCGTGGGGATTGGGAAGCTGATCTAGGTCGCCCTATTACAGATGACCAATGGGCTAAATGCTGCAAAGTCACGAAAGACGTCTCATTGAACAGCCGGCATAAATTGCTACATTTAAAAATGTTTACGCAGAATATACGTTACCCCGGCTAAAGTTCATAGACTGGATCCTAGTAGTCCGCACACATGCCGGAAATGCGGCACCCCACACGCAGATCTTGCTCATCTCAGCTGGACCTGCCCCACTATACAATCATTCTGGGAAAAAATCCACAAAGCGCTAGGTGACATGACTCAGCTCTCCCTCGTTCCCAATCCAGAAGTGACACTCCTGGTTTACACTGTAAATTTCCCCAAAAATGTTCAAAGATTTGCATCACTAAGCCTGCTGTTAGCCAAGATGGAAGTCGCACTTCACTGGGGTCGTAGGACGTCCCCCACTTTGCAAAGCTGGTTGAACAGTCTAGCCTACAGCAACACCAATAGTGAAGTCTACTCCAGCACGTTGCCTTGTTCCTCTCAACCCAGGGACATCTGGGTCCCTACAAGGCATACGTGGATGCCCTTAACAATTCCTCTGCCACGCCACTGGGCTCGGGCATAGTCCCCACAGGTATAGGGTAGATGGTCAAGGCCGCACACCAACATGACCTCATAGGTCGCATTGCAGCTTGTGGAGTGGTTCCCCAACCCTCCTGGAGACTCCACACACTGGGACTGAGAAGGGGTGGGAACATGGCCTTACTGTTTGATGGCGACTGGACAAACACTGGACACGGTTGGTGCCTTGAAAATTGTATTAACCGTCAAATTGTTATCTACCTGGCTGCTATTGTTTCTCCTTTTGATATCGAGCTGTGACAGACTCTTAGTTGTATTTCAATACTATGATTCCTGTTTTGTTGGTAACACTACGCAGTGAGCACCTACGATTGTATTGATTTACTGTGTTTTGATAATCAATAAAAAAAGAGTTATATAAAAAAAAGTGAATATTTGAGTAACCCCCACTTGATGTGCACAATCTTCTTCCTCTATGTCATGTAAAGTGCCATGTTGCTTACTAGGTTTGCGCTATATTAATAATAATACACACATACGTAAATGTTCTGCCTTGAATGTTATAGTGCTTAGGTGCTGAAGGTATGAGCGATGGCTTTGAATTTCAGCATTATAAGCACAGCCAATGGAATTATTTAAGATATTTGCAAAAACATGTTTGTTTCTAGCTCAAACCGATCAAAAGTTACTAAAACTGTGGCAACCTGTGTTACTACTCAGTGGAAGGCCCCATGCAAAAGTTGACTGGTCATCTTTCAGTTATCTATTACTGTATATGGATGTTAAACTGCTACGGAGGTGAATCCTTTGCCCAGGCAGTTTTAATATGTGAAAAAATGACAAATTTATGAAATAATACTACAACAATGTGCCAGTTTAGGTCGCATAACTTGCCGTTCCATTCTGTACAATTTAGCCAACCCTGCCACACAATGTGGTCTTTCCCTGCCGCATAATTCCAGAAACCCTGCTTATATGTTTCTTAACACCCCACCTCTGCCCTCTTTAGAAATGTTGATCACTCTTTCACACCTTGTCTTTCTGAAAGAGGGCGCTAGACAAAATGTGAGCCTCGTGCACGTTCAGCCATTAAACAATGGGAAGGGTTCTAGCCCATCTCTTGGACACTTACCTTAAATGTTTGCAGGAACCCAAGACCTTATAACGTGGAGACAATAGGCAGTGTGAAGAGACTTCACCTGTCCATTGGTAGGCGATGTTTCGGTTACCTCAGAAGGACCCTTCCTGCAGATGTAGACGTCAGACAACCAATTCTGGTGAGCCCTGTATGGATCAACCAGCAGGTGCCAGTCTGATGACTCTGTGGAATAATGCATCCACGGGAGGGGCCTAGGTTTAGTCAGTGATCACAAATTTGAATTCTGGATGATTCACTCAGCATGCCTTTCTTCTGAAACACTGTCCATTGTGGAACATAAATCTGCTAACAGCTCAAAGAAACCTTTTTGGCAGTGAACGTCAGTTTGACAAGTAGACATGTAACATGAATGACCTTTGACCTTAAGGGGATTGCAGACAGGCCTTTTCCTGACTAGAAGGTTTTGCTATTCTACCCCATCTCAGAGCCTTTGAGGTGGGCCACAAACACCTGCAGCCCCGGAGATGTACCTGGGGCCTGCTGGGTTTGAACTCTCTCTTGTGGGGGTGAGTGAAGGGCTCTGCTCAGCCGGTCTGCCCTCAGGCACAGCACAGCAGCGAAGTAGGACACAAGGTAGAAAGCGTCCTGTAAATGGCCGAGCCCCATACACCAATGCCCAGGCAGCACGTGGCCACCCCTGCGCGTGAATACAGAGTTTCTGGAATGAGTCTCTCCTGGAAAGGCCGTGGGTTGTAGCAGCCCCTGCGAAGACTGTGGTTGGGACCGGTGGTGGCTCCTCTACAATGGCGGAGGAGCGTCGCCCCACTGGCAGAGCCAGTAGCTAAAAAATAGAACGATATTTGATTGTCGTTTTATTTTTAAGCAGCTGGCTCAGCCAGCGTGTACAGGGAGGGGCGGGGCCGGGGCATGGGAAGGGGTAGTAGGAGGAGTGCTATGTGTGCTCTATAAGTGCTCATGTGTGTTTGGCCGGCTGTCTAATGCCGACCTAAACACACCGCACACTTAGGTTTCTCCAGCCCGACTGCATTGAGCAGCAGTGATGGAGAAAATCCCAAACACTCCCTGGTCTGAGCAGGGCGTCTTTCTAATGCTCAGACCAATCCCCACGCTGATTGGACAGGGAGTCTGATGCAGCTCCAGTGCCTGCTGGGGCACGAAGAGGAAGCACCCGACGCGACGCGGGATGTGGCTGTCAACTTAAGGTAAGTTTTATTTTATTTTTTAAATCCCCCCGCGCTCCCTCCGCAACTCCTCCCCCTCACCGCCCCACTACTTTTTGTGTGTGGGGGCTACCACTGGTTGAGACGCAGACATGCAGGTCAGAGGAATTGAATCCATGGGCATGGCCTGCTGTGGGTACCAGTGAAGGTGAGGGACAGATAAGATTGGCTCCGGGCATGATCTTGGTCATTGGCAGCCCACAACATTTTGCACAGGTGCTGCACCCAGACAGGGGTTGCACACAGCCTGATGCATGTGCATTCAAAACCTTTTAGAAGAGGTTGACACCTGTGTTCCTCTCCAGAGCACGGCTACATAGACTTTGGCGAGACTGCTCCAAATACAAAGACCTATTAGGTTACTGCAATGTATCCGTGTGCGGAAAAAACAAGAATCAATGGAAACAGGTTCAGAGTGACCACAGCCTTATCTTCAGGCTGCTGACATGGAATGTTACTTAAGTGAGAATGGTGTCAGACCTGGCATATTCGCCCACTCGTCCACCTATACATCACTCTCAGTAAGTTAAGTTTCTGCTCCAGGCATCTTTGTGTAACCTACATGCCACTCATGCCTTAACCGTTCATGGGGCATATTTACAAGCTGGCGATAAAAAATTATCGCCGCTTTTGCGGCCGTTTTCGGCCGAAAAGCGGCGATAATTTTATTGCCTAATCTGCAAGGCCACGCTAACGCGTGAAACCTTGCTTTAGCGTGGGGATTCCTAACGCCCAGCTTTGCATCTCTAATGAGATGCAAAGTGGGCGTTCCTGACCTGACATGACAGGAGAAATGTCTCCTATCATCAAGCCCCACACTATGAAGCATAGCGGCAGGAAAAGTAGCGATAACCCCTGTTATCGCTACTTTCCTTACACCTGCTTCAGGACTGACTTAGCCATGATATCCTATGGAAGGTGGATATCATGGCTAAGTTTGTGAGTCCCTATCAGCAAGCTAACGCCACATTGCGTGAGATTATCGCTGGGTCTCCAGCGATGATCTCACGTTAGGCAGTTAGCGTGAGGATTTTTATTGCTGAGGAGATAAGCGTTGCTAATAGCACGCTATCTCAGCGATAAAAATCCACGTTAACCGGCGATAATTATCCTCACGCTAAGAGCGCTGAGCGATAATTATCGCCGGATGTTGCTGATATGCCCCCATGTTCTGTGGGCAATGAAAGCTTGCGCAACTCTTCCATGCTGGGTCTGTCCTCAGGAAATGGATGGATGGTACATATTGCCTTCTGTGAGAGAGGAAAGCTTGCTTTGCCATTGCCATGTCTTTCAGGTGATTGAAGTACATTTGTGGCATGGGGTGGCGGTCCATGGGGAAAGATGGAATATCCGTAGAGTAGCCAAATATTGTTCTGCCAATAGTGAGGAAGGTACTCGAAGGAAGGAAGAAGCTGGCGATGGTGTGGATGCGTGTAGTGGATACATGTTGGCGCAAGATCGTCAGATAGTGGGGGATATAGGATTGAATGGCGATCCGAGAGCTCCAGGGCCAAGAGGAGACAACTTGGGGAGTAATAGAGTTTATTCTGAAGAGGTCATGGAAACACCAAGTACTTGGAGACCAAAGACCCCGAGTTACTTGCAGAAGTATGTGTGTTAATCATTATTCTTTGTTCATAAAAGTTGTTTTCTTGCAGGTGGTACGTGAATTTGTGCCACTCATGATTCTGTGTTCTATCGCTCAGTAGAAGCAAATGTTTTACTTTTAAGTTTTACTAGTTTATGGTTTTCCTATGATTTTATGTTTGTAAAATTGCAATATCCTTATGTATTTCAGTTTATCAAACAATGTTTCATGCACGTATATACTTTAACCTGTGTTTGCATTGTAGTGTGAAGAAAGGGAGAAATGCTGTGGTCTCACTTGCTTCATATCATGACATTAACAAGCGTTTATGGCTGATAATTCTGCTGTCAAGGTGCTATTCTCGGAACACAGACTGTTGCCGCTGGCTGGGGAGAGGAGCCACCACGTAATGAAGAGCTGTGAACCCAGTAAACCTTTCCTCGCCTGCTGATGGTGTGACGGACCCTTAATTACAAGATAAATTGGTGTAGAGGAGCCAGCCAAGAGGACTGAGACCTCTTATTCGTGGATGTGAACCAACGAATTAATGGCACACAGATAAATGGCTAAATAGCGCAGTGTGAGTTAATGGCGCTATAAATTTCAGGCGAGATCAGGCGCGACGTGTACCTGGTGGCAGGAGGCAGGTCAGCGTTGCTGGCCTTGTATATGAGGTCCAGAGACTTTGCTGAGAACAAGCGTTGTGTGTAGCGCGAGCCTAGGCTTTACTTTCCACGCAATGCGCACGCGCAGTGCTGCATGCGCTGACATCATCGCGCGCGACCAAAGAATGCGAAAAGCGCCTGCACTCGGATCACTGTGACTGTCGGAGGATCCTTTGACACAGACCTCATATGCCCGCTGCTTACGTGCGTAGCGCCTTGACAACTGAATTATCAATCATAAACATTCCACAAACTCTTGCTCATGCAATGATATGAAGCAAGTGAGATCACAACACCTTGCTGTCCCTATTCTGTGAGGAGCTAAAGCTTGCAGTGCTGTTGCGCGATTGGTTCCTGCTTGTGCTGGTGCTGCCCTAGTTGTACCTTCCCTCTGAAGGAGAGGGGCTTACACTGTTTATGTTCAAAGTGTAGCTGTTGTATGAAGAGGGTTGTTTCCACTGTTGTTGCCCCATATTATCAAAAAACACACAGGATAAATTAAATGCGCTTGCATTACATTCCCAGGTTAGTCAGAAACGTTTATTGGACCCAGGGCAAAACTAGTTGTGGAGCCCTGACCCAATGACCCTGGTTTTAATCACAGCTTCCCTGCTTGACCAAACTGTGTGACCCGGGGCAACGCTCATCCCTCTGCTTCCTTTTCAGTGATCATCACATTTGAAAGCAACTTGAAATAATTTAGTTCAGTATGTGCGCTGTACAAAACCCTCTCTTCTATATGGATTAATATAGCCTTATAGTCCGCCGTAGCGGGCTATACCGGCTGTTAATGGCCCGCTGCAGCGTTAAAGGCCCGAGCCGAAGGCGAGGGACTTTAACAACAGCAGCGGGCCATTAACAGCGGTATAGCCCTGCTACGAAGGGCTATAAGGCTATTAGAACATTCTGCCACTAGAGGGCAGAACGTTCTACCAAAACAAAGCCCTTCAGGGAGCGCGAGGGGATTGAAATCCCCTCAGGCTCCCTGAAGTCTTTGTTCACAGCCAGAGCTGTGAACAAAGACACATTGGAATGTTGGTGCTCCGGGCTTATACCGGCCAGTATTTGCCCGGAGCGCTCCATTGTCTTCAATGGAGCTGCCAACGTTCCAATGTTCTAATAGACCATAATGTTGGTCTACTTATGACAACAGTAAAGGCCTTGTATTAGGACACATACGACAACCAACTTGGCACTTGGGTCACTAATAAACTTTTCATCTGGACAGAAGGGGTAAAAAGGTGATATCCATCCAGGATCCAACTTGCACAATGTCTAATCAGGAGACCCCAGCTTCCAAGCCTGACCATACAGCGTGACCCTAAGCAATTACTTTTTTCTACTGTGCCCCCTTTCCCATGGTCACCACATTTAAAAGCACCTTAAAATAGTTCAGGGTGCACACTGTCCACCAACCTCTCTTGTGTATGGTTAAATAGGTCTTAATGTTGCTCCATCTGTACAACTAAAAGGCTTATATGTGAGGATACAAGACAACTGACTTGCCTGTTGTGTCATTAATAAAATTGTAACAGCAGAAAGGGTGTGGTTCACTCATTGTAATAAAGGGAGCTCAGACCAGTGATACAATCCAAGGGGCTAAAGTGAAGCAATCCAAAATACACTTTTTAATGTAAACGTTTGTATACTAGCTATAGATAAAGTAGCAGTCGCCATGAATGGCAATTCACCAAAAGGCCAGGAGTAGCAGAAGTGACAACACTTCCCATTTGACCTATACATCACTAACACACAGATGCTTACACATGCATACACAATCACACATACACACTCTCTCTCACATGAACACACTCTCATCTGCACATATGCACACAACATACATTTAGAAGCATTTTCTATGTACCTCAGCTGAAAGGGATGTTCAAATTCTAGATAATTGTGCACTATTTTTTATTACACTACTAGTGAATAATATACTATCATTCTCTATTGGTGTAATAAAAAATGATGGCAACAATGATATTGGATCCCCAACCAATGCCCTGTGTTTCTGGCACTGATTTTGCCACATCTGAGTCCAGGGGTCACAAATGCAGTGCAAGGGGCCAGCTTGAGGTCGTAGCTGCAGCCCCTGGCGACCCCTAAATGACGTGCATGGCAGTCACTCACATTTTCAGAAGAGCAGGTGGTCCAGGTTGAGGCGAGAGCTGTTGCTGTAAGCCTTTACCGCACTGCCTTTCCAGACAAGATGCACACAGATGTGGTTGCGGAGAATGATGGAACCCGCCAGTCACTGCTTGGCTATCATTGCCCTATTGGTGCTTGGAGCAAGGCAGGAGATGCTTTGGTGTTGGCCATATAGTGAGCGGCCTCAATACTTATGCACTTCCGCTGGTCCCACCCAGTCAGTTGTGAGTGTGGCTGGGTGGCAGGGGCATGGTCTATTTCATAATGCAGGCTGTGCTCAAGTGACTCGCCCAAGGAAACATGCTGTATACTGAAAACCTCCCCAGTAGCCTATTGCGAGGCCTACCCCATCGCCTCTCCCCCATCTGAGGCTGGTGAACATGCCCTATAAAGCAAGGATCTATCCACAATATTTGATGTGAGATACTATATTCCTGGGGGAGATGTCTGAGCACAAAGGGGCAATATTAAAATACCAAAACATGTTGACAAAAAGAGAAGTATGGCCCGTTGCTCAGCCCTCCTACTCTTAATCATGTCTTAGGCAGACCCCATTGAAACCATGCTTAGCTCACCCATATAACATTTGAGTTTCGGTCTGAGAGTTTAACAAATGGAGTACATAAATGATATAACCTCAACCAAATCAGGGGACCTTTAACTAGGAGACCACTAACGCCATCGAATCCAGTTTTGCGTTCTACCTTGACTGACCGTGTACACGTTTATACGAGATGACCAACTGACTCCGTTTAACTGTCCCCGACCCTAGCAACCTACTCGGCTGACGGGCTTATGCTTATGGACCATCTTCTTGATACCTAAACTTTTCCTTGAGGTGAGCATTCTCTCATATATAAATCAACTGCATTTTGCGGGGAGACGCATCGCAGGCTCAGTGGGGCAGAGAGCACCAGAAGCAGACTACAAGGCCCAGGTATCAAGGGGCCATTGCCAGCATCACCGGTCCCGCCCTTCACCTACCGGCTATTTGAGGACCTCGCGCCTCCCGCTTCGCGGGAGACGCATCGCAGGCTCAGTGGGGCAGAGAGCACCAGAAGCGGACTACAAGGCCCAGGTGTCAAGGGGCCATTGCCAGCATCACCGGTCCCGCCCTTCACCTACCGGCTATTTGAGGACCTCGCGCCTCCCGCTTTGCGGGAGACGCATCGCAGGCTCAGTGGGGCAGAGAGCACCAGAAGCGGACTACAAGGCCCAGGTGTCAAGGGGCCATTGCCAGCATCACCGGACCCGCCCCTCTTCCGCGACGTCCTGAATAGGAGCCCCGCCTCCACGCTACGCGGAACATGCGCGGGCGAAGCCCGGACAAAGGGCGGGCCATCTGTGGCCATCCGGGGCCGAAGGAGGCCGGGCTGGGCCACAGACCCTGGTTCATTGATCCCGAGGAGTACATACTCTCTATCCAGTGTGCACGTGAGACTTGTTAATATTGTGGACCTTGTTTGTTATCTTGCTTGAGTTATTATATTCTGATATATTGGTAATTCTCTGAGGTTGGGACATTTCTATCTCGCTGCTGTCCTCATTTGTTCCTTTATCTCCTGTCAGATATAATAATCTAGTATTGATCATGCCTAACGGCAAACATGACAAATTTATAGCTGGGGCGGGTTCAATTGACAATTATTTGGTCAAAGTGGTCAATAAAATTAATAACGACCGGAGAGCCTCACTTGGTAAAGGGACCTCCCCTGCTCCTTCAGACATTACCACCAATTCTGTGGTTAGAAGCCCAAGAGATGATACACCCGGCATGAGCAATCGGCCGGATATAATGGTTGAAGCTCAGGTCCACTCAGAGCCTCTAGAGGTTCATCTGGATACGTCCACTGTTAATTTAGAGGAAGCTCCTCCTAGCCCTAGACCAGTGAGAGCCTGTAGGAAACAAGAAAGCAGAAGGGGGGGAAAGCATATTAAAAAAAGAGTGGAAGCTCTACACCAAGCTCTAAATAGCTCAGTCACTGGAACTGACCCGCAGGAAGGAATTAGCTCAGCCTGTATTACCTTATCATCAGATTAATTTGCACTACTGGTATGTACTCTAGAAGCCAAATTTGAGGCCAAGTTAGCCGAGCACACTCAATCTTTAGTGCTTCAATTAAATACGGTTAACTTGGAAGTTAAGAGGCTTGGAGACTTGTTAGAGAATCACTTGTCCACATGTGAAAGAGATAAGGCTGTAGTCACGGGTTCTGCTGCTGTTCCTCAGGGTACAACCTGTGATACTCTACAGCGACCCACCCAGTATCCCGTTATGCCGGAAATTGTCCCCCCTGTCACTATACCATTAAATGGTCTGATGTGTTCAAATAATTATTCCAAGGGCCACACTTACCATTGGCCCGCAATATCCTTTAAATAAGGAGCAGTTGGCAACGTGGAAGGTTCAAACGTTTATTATCATCATAGATCTCTATATAGAGGAGCCTCGTCGATCCTCACCCATCAGGTGCGCCGAGGAAGACTGCCGGCTCCTTGACAGTAACACACTTTTATACATTTATCAGCACAGCATACAAAACCTTATATGTGGAAAAGTACCAGCTAGTCCTGGCACCCCTAATGAGCTCATGCCTATTTCTAGTTTCGGTTATACATACAAAGGGTTACTATCTTTACAGAGAAGGTCGGAAGGGTGACTCCCTTCTCGTCCCAGGTCTGGAGGAATTCGCTTGATACTCCCTTTTAGCAGATGTGACCTTGCTTCTCAGCAACTCTGCCTGTCTCCTAATTATTACCGTGAAAAGGAAAGGCAGATGGTGTGTAAGAAGACCACGTGACTCCTAAGAGCAAGGGCCGCAATCCAAGATGGAGGCAGTTTGGTTCTCGGCCCTTTTGTCATGCTAAACGTAACGGGGATTTCGATCCTTCCAATGCACCGTGGCTAAGCATACCGTCATTAGATATACTGCGCTAATCATACCATAATGACCTGAATACCTCAGAACGGCCCTTTTAGTGCAGTATAACTAATAACGAGGTCAGTCTTCAAAAATACCCTCATCAATCTGCATTAAATCATGCGTCTCCTCCTGAGTCCGCTGAGCATCGATCCTGGTTTGGTTGGACGGGGGCTTAGGGATGGATCGGCGAACCTGAGTAGCACAATATGCACAACAGGCCGGCCCGCATTGTAGGCAAATGCAACAGGTAAAAAGGAATCCTACCACCCCCAAGAGAATCATAAATAACTTCCATCCCCAGGCGGTCACCAAATCCCAGAACCACCCGGACAAGGACCAAGTACCAGTGTCAGTGTGAATTTCAGAGGCTAGTCGATGCAGTTTCTGGATAGCTAGATGGACGTAAGGGGCGGAGTCAGGTATATACACACAGCAGGAACTGCCGATGACCCTACAGGCTCCACCACGATCTGCTAGGATAACGTCTAAAACAAGACGATTTTGAAGGGTCACGAGCCGGGTCGCCTGGAGCTCTACTGTGATATTAGTTAATATCCCTGCAGTAGTATTAACCACCCCTTCCACCACTCTGGATAACCTCCTAACTTCCTTACTATTGAGGATGGGTCCCCATATGGGCAACGCCCCTTTTATAATATCAACAAAATGTTGTGCTGGGGTGTCGGTTTGATCAGTGGCATCATTACGGGCAACTTCGGCTGTTAGGCTCCGCAGATTTAAGGAATGAGACTTATGATAATCAGAAGGAGCTATGTACACCGGTGGGTAAAGGAAAGACAAGTAACACCTACCCATCCACCCTCTGGGTAACCAGGTGTAGGCGTTTTCACCGCACACAAAATAAACATTGGGAGGGGTGAGTGTAGGGGGGCTACTGTATGTCTGCAACCTATAAGTGTAATTACATCTGCTATATCCTATGAACAAATGCCCCATCCCCTGCACACAGAAAGAGGAGGATGTATTCAATACCGGGACCGGAATGATTTTTTCATTTGAGACATTTCGCTCCTGAAAGTATTTGAAATATTCAGTAAAGTTGAAGGTCATGAAATCCAGTATTTCATCCCTCAGCCAGGTATCATTTTCATGAACAGTATATACATTCATGCAGGCGGTGGGGTCAAGGGTACCATCCGTTCCCTCAGCATTAGGGGTAAAACCTTGGTGTGTCTCTATATATGCTAAAATCAAGGCGTAATCCTTCTCTGAGAATCGACGTTCATCTATAGTGTAGTGTTCGTACAACATGGATAACATTTTAAACCAAGCTTCACAACTACCTAAGTAAGACAGAGGCACTGATATAAACAAATCTTGCTTATGCATCACTGACGGGAGAAGCCCACAGACCCAACAATCAGTAACGTTTGTGGAGCTATGAGTCTGGTGCAGCATTTCGATAAAAGCATTATGTACATATGTCTGTCGGTGTCGTTCTTTATGAGGAGCAAAAGTCTGGAAATGATGTTCCTTAGGGGCAGGAGTAGACATTATCAGGGTGTGCACAGGATGACGAAACTCTAAATATATGAACAAACCTAAGCATAGTACAAATGATACCATCAGTATAAAAATGAAAACAATTTTAACACGCAAGCTCCATGAAGAGAACATTGGCAAATGCGTGGGAACAGCACGGGGTACCATGGGACGCCCGTCTTCAGGGACAAAACGAGCAAAAGGGTACATTTTCCTCACTAAAAGTCCAATATAATCTCGGGCAAAAGGGGTCTACAAGCAGTCCGTCCTGCCGGAGGGTGCTTCTTTCCTGTGTCCGTTTAGAGCCTCACAGGCAGACTCCTATTGTTCAGAAAAAACAAAAGAAAAAAGGGTAAAAACTTCTCGCGTTGGAGTCACACTTGACGCAACTCGTGTTGAAAAGAGATCTCCACCTGGGCCCCTGTTCGTCTAATCAATGTCTCTATCTTCGTTCTGAACCGAGCTTTACTTAAAGTTCCATGCTCTCAACGAGTTCAGTCCAGTGTTCCGACAATCCTCAGGTCTCTGCGGCGGCCTCCAGCTGCACTTGCCGAGGCTAGACCCGGGATTCGTCTACTTTCGGGGCCGCAGGTGATATCGATCCCGACCAGGGGTTTCAGGATTCGTGAACAAGGTGGGCACAGTGGGGTCAGATGAGGAGCTGGGCTCCCAACCAGATGCTTCACTTTGGACTATTGGGTGGCGACAGAAAGGGGTTTCAACGCCCTCAGCACTCTCCCCTCGCCCGTCAACCTCTCTGCGGGTGTCCGGGGAAAGTGACTCTTCCGTGCTGGGCTCACCTTGAGTCGGCTGACCTTCCTCCTGGTCCAGTTGCTCCCTTGGCAATGGGAGAGGAACTCGCTTAAGATGGGAGATATGGATCCAGTGCTGCTTCCCTTCGACTTTCACCACTGTTCGCGTGGCCAGGAGCACCTGGTATGGCCGGGACCAGCGCGGATCCAAACTCGATTTCCGTTGGTAGTTTCGGACCAGGACCCACTGTCCTGGTTCTATGCCGTGTCCAGGACCCTCCGGCAGGGGCTGCAGTGTGGCAGATATCTGTTGATGAATTGAACGAAGATCTTTAGTCAGAGCATACAAGTAATCAGTCAACATAGGATATTCAATGTCCCTGAAAGATTTGGGCCGAGGTACTCCCCATACGTTGGCAGGTCTGCCGAAAATGACTTCGTAAGGGGAGATACCGCTCCGGGAATGGGGGGTAGTTCTTACAGACAACAGGGCCAGGGGGAGGAGATCGGGCCATCTTAATCCCGTCGTGTCCTGAAGCTTAGCCAATCGCAATTTTAAAATTCCATTATATTTTTCCACTAGACCCGCTAACTGGGGATGTCGAGCGGCATGAAACTTCTGCCGGATGGACAGGCCCTTGCATACATACTTAACTAAGTTAGCATTAAAGTGGGTCCCATTGTCACTCCAAATTACCCGTGGCAATCCACATCGAGGAAAGAACTCTTTTACCAGAGCCTTCGCAGCTGCCAAGGCAGTGTTCTCCTTCGTGGGGTACGCCTCTACCCATTTGCTAAAGGTACAAATCACCACCAACACGTATTTCAGATTGTTAACTCGCTCTAGCTGTATGTAATCCATTTGGAGTACTTCGAAAGGCAAGGTGGGCGGTGCAAAACTACCTGCTAGGACGGGGATACTAACCCCAGGATTATGTTGGAGACAAATTATACAATGCTGGACCAAGTTCCTAGCTGTCTTGGGGATATTGACATTATACCAAACAGAATCCAATATGGCACAGATGGCCTGAACCCCTACATGCGAAGGTCCGTGTGCCATAGTTACCACCGCATTTACAAAAGCGTTCGGCAGTAACCATCTACACCTCTCTGACAGATCGGTCCAGCACCCATTCTCATCAAGCCTCCCCACTTGCTCTTGCCAGTATGTCAGTTCTTCCGGGGTCACCTCTTTCTGCAGCTCTTTCACACTATCTATGGTGTTATTAAAAACCTCTGCTTCTATCATTCTTGTTACTACAAGCATGGAAGTGGTGTCAGACCGGGCCGTTTCCTTCGCGATCTGGTCTGCAAAGAAATTTCCCCTCCCCACGTCATCAGTGATAACTTTGTGTACACTGCATTTGACTATAGCCAGGGTCTTGGGCAATGTTAATGCGGCTAATAACCGTTCAACTAGTGGTCCATTCTTTATTCTCTCACCATGGGATGTCAGGAATCCTCTTTCCGCCCACAACCTCCCAAAGCTGTGCGCTACACCGAACGCGTACTGACTGTCGGTGTAGACGTTCAGCCTGATACCTTTTCCTAGTTCGCAAGCCCTGAATAATGCAACCAATTCGGCTGCCTGGGCCGACCGGTATGGTATCTTCGCCGCCTCAACTACCGTTTGTAGAGTAGTGATCGCATAAGCCGCAGCTGTCTTACCATCCGGTAATCTGAAGCATGACCCATCTACATACAACTCCCCTTGGGCATCAGACAGTGGGGTGTCAGTCAGGTCTATCCGACCCTTGGTTTCTTCTTCAGTTCGAAAGATACAATCATGTGTGTCTTGTCCACCGCCTTCCGAAGGGAGGGGTAACAACGTGGCAGGATTCAAATTAACACATCGTTTAATCGTTATGTGAGGTGCAAACAGGGTCAATTCGTACCCTGTAAGACGTGCACTAGTTAAGTGCTGCGTCTGCGTCCTGTTTAATAATACGTCCACAGCATGAGGCACCATCACTGTCAGGTCCGTATTCAGGACTAGCCCTTCCGATTGTCTGATTGCTATGGCAACTGCCGCTACAGCCCTCAGAAAACTGGAAAGTGCTCTGGCGACATTATCCAAAACCGCCGAGAAATATGCACAAGGCCTTTGCTTACCACCAAAGTCTTGTGTCAACACTGAAAGAGAACAACCGTCCACCTCATGCACGTAGAGCACAAAAGGCTTCCGGTAGTCAGGGGTGCCAAGCACAGGAGCAGAGCAAAGAGCAGTTTGCAGAGCGGAAAAAGCATTCTGGCATTCGTCAGTCCACGGTAAAGGTTCATGCACATCCTTCGTAGTGAGATACAGGAAAGGTTTAGTCAAGAGAGAATAGTTAGCAATCCATTGGCGACAGTAGGAGGTTATGCCAAGCAAAGCGCGGACATCACGTTGCGTGCGGGGGACAGGCATGTTAGTTATGGTTGCGATATGCTCAGAAGTCAACCGTCTTCCCTCCTTCGACAGGAGATGACCGAGATAGGTCACCTCCGGTCGACAATATTGAAATTTAGAAAGTGACACCTTGTTACCGTGGGTGGCCAGGTGTCGCAGCAGGGTTACCGTGGCGTCACGACAACCCTGTTCTGTATCAGAAGCCACAAGGAGGTCATCAACATACTGCAATAAGACATTACCTGGCGGCAATTGCAAAGAGTCCAATACCCTTTTCAGGGCTTGGCTATATATGCTCGGACTTTCGGTGTACCCCTGGGGGGCGCGACAGAATCTAAAGCTGCGGCCTCCTAATGAGAAACCGAACAAATGTCTACTATCTGGATGAATGGGAATGCTAAAGAACGCATTCTTTAAATCAATCACCGAGAAAAATGTGGCAGTGGAAGGAATCATCGTTAAGATGGAATTAATGTCCGGCACCACAGGATACTGGGGTACCACAATTTTATTGATTTCTCGTAGGTCGATCACAAATCGATAGGTATTAGCATAATCAGGGGACTGGGGTACAGGGGCTCGTTTAAGAATCGGGAGAATCGGACTGTTGCAAGTATTGGACGCCGTTTCTTCCACCACCCCTGTTTTAATCAGGTCGGAAATAATGGCCAGTAAGGCACGTTCACCTTCGGGGGCTATTTTGTATTGCGGAATCCTTGGCAATCGAGCATTCTGTTTTAAAGTGATGGACACCGGTGGAATTGGTAAGTACCCCACATCAGTGTCCCCCAGGGCCCAAAGGTTCCTCGGGAGTGTCGCAAGCTCAGGGGGTAAGGAGTCAGTTTTTGCAAAACATTGAATGGAGGGGACAGAGGGATTCCTAATGGTTAGGTAAACTCCATCGGGGGAGCAAAAGATGCGTGCATGTAATCTTTTTAGTATATCCATACCCAGGAGATTCTCCCCACACTGGGAGGTGAGGAGGAAAGGTGATTCAATCGTTACTGGTCCCACAGTAAGGGAAAGTGGTTTTGAAATGGGGCTTACCACTGGAGTTCCAGAGAACCCCACGGACACATTAGTCTGGCCAGACAGAGCAGCCCCCGGGACCAAGGCACGTGAAACAGAACTGTTCATAGCCCCTGTGTCAACCAAAAACTTACCTGATGCCTCCAGCAATTGTGCATGGACATAAGGTCCAGCCTGATCTATCGGGATTGACACATGCCCCTTACTCTGCCCTTGGCTATCCTATGCTTGGGTGTACCCGATGTCTCCCTCCGTCACACGTCCGTCATGATAATATTGTTTACCCTGACTCTGATCGAAATAATTCTGACTGTTCTCACCTCGTGCCGCCTGTTCCTGTCTCGTGTATCCACCTCGATGTCCACTTACTCTACCCCTTCCACGTCCCCTAGAAGCAGCGTTCTGTTCATGCAGTAACGGGCATTGAGCTCTCCAATGCCCCTCCTCCTTGCAGAAAGCACATTGATTTATGCCAAGATCCGTTCGCCCAGTCGGGTGCACGGGCCCCGCCCCTCTCGGAACGAAATTCTGTACCCCTCTCCCCCTTCCTCTACCTCTCTCCACCTGCTGTAACAATACTTGTGTTTTCAGATCCTTTGACTTTCTTTCTGTCTTATCCTTGTTCTCATTTTCCCTATGTTCATAATACTGAGCCATGCTTAATATCGTGGAAGGCGTGGTGGTCGTCCAGGTACTCTCGGCTGCCTGTAGCCTAGCCGATACCTCGGGTAGCAAATTTGTTACAAATCTATTAACAAATAAACGTACACCCCCCTCCGTAGCCAGATCCTGCCCGCTGAAATCAATGAATACTCCCTCAAACCTTGTGAAGAAATCAGATACACTCTCATCCTTCTTTTGTTTACAGGCCGTCAGCTTGTCCCAATCTACCTTTCTGGGCGGGATCAAGGAATGCATATATGTTATTATTTTTTCAGGTAGAGTCAATATCTCAGGTCGGGGCTTATTCCCCGGCTTGCGGTCTCTATCCCAGTTTCTCAGTTGGTCCCATGTCCCACCAAACTCCGTGACATGGTCCTGGTCATGTACCTGGCGCCAAATATCCACCGGTACTAGTAGAGCGAAGAATAATTCAATATCCGCCAACGTCATTACTGCTGACGAGGCGGCTTCGGTCAGTTCTTTATAATAGGCAGTGGGGTTTTTTCTAGGATCAGGCAACTGACTTTTCAAGGATAATACCTCACTCCGCTTCCAAGGGGTATAGACCCATTGTTCCTGGAACCGGGCATCTATTCCCGGACGGGTAATGACACCGTGGTCATCTACCACTGCGGCCACTTCTGGGTGGAAGATAGGGTGTACCTCCCGCATGGGGAATTGGGAGGATCCGGCGGGAAGGGCGGACTGCAGACGAGTTCTATAAGAAACCAAAGTCTGCACCTTCCCATACACGTCTTCGGGTGTCAGTCGGGATTTGTGAGTCTGATCAAGGATATCATACAATATGGCCGGAGCTTTCCCTTCCTGGTGTACCTGTTCCCATACAGAGATGAGACGGTTAGCCATATGTTCCAGGGCATGCTGTTGCATTACCGGTTCGTAGTCTCTCATGGTACTCCAGATATCAGCAAGGGTATAAATAGAATGTCGCATCCACTGGGATGCTTGTGTGGCAATAGCTGCCCTTTCCTCTGTTTCCAAAGCTTGAACGAGTGAACAACCTCCTCCCCTCCGCCAGACTGGTCGGATGTACCGGAGTAGTCACAGCTGCTACTGGTGTTGTGCTAGCGGAGGAGGAGGGTAGAACAGAAGGGGAAGACATTGACCCCGTCGGCCGCTGAGGGGTCCCGGCTGCAGCTGTCGAAAGTAAATTAGGTAACAGGGCTATAACGTCGGACACAGATGCCGACAACTGGGAGAGGTTAGGCAGGGAGGGAGAGGTAGTATTGGCCGGGGGAGCAGAAGCCGAGGCCCCCAGGGACGTATCTGGGGTCGGGGCCGAGGCTCTTGTCACCTCGGGGTATAGTCTCTGGGGCACTTAAGGGGGCGGTGGCCTGGTGTCCAACAGATCCTCTATTTCATCTTCCGCATTCGGGCGGGTCACATAACTTTTATCAACTTTGAGTCTGAATTCGCGATTCATGCAATCCAATCCTTTCTCTACTCTTTCTCGGTCATAGGCCATAGCCTTCTGAGTAACATTCTGTCCTGCCTTGGCTCTAGCTACTTTCTCTTCCCTTATTCGCCGTTGCTTAGCCTCCTTCTGCCATGCAATTAGAGCATCGAACATGGCTTGCCTGCTCCGCCTAGAAAACAGTTGTTCCTGTAGGAACGCAATTTTCTTTTCATCAAACGAACCAGTCTTGGGCCACCGTAATTCTTCATTACCCTTAGTATACTTATGCCACAGAGTGCAAAACAATAAAGGAGAGATTCCATGCTTGACATACATGAAATGGCTTGGACTGCCTTCCGGTGGGGCGGGTTGGCTCTCAGCTAACCTGGAGTCACTTGTGCGGCAGCAGCAGCCAAAACAATTCAATTTACTGAAACAGGACATTTTGGTTAGTTTTTAGACATGTACACATAAAACAACAATCGGACACAACATACAATCAATATCCGAGAACCAAGCCCGTCGACTCTGGTTCACGATCCAGGTTTCAAACCGCACGCGGGAATTCCGGTCACCCTCCTGGCTCACCACTAAGACCGACCCCTCTCCAACAAGGACTTGCCTCGTCGGGAGTATGGCCTGTGGCTACCCAGTCCAGGTCACAGGTCCTTCCACGTGCAGTCCGTCTATATTCCTCCGGCGCGCTATTTCTAATCAATCCAATATCATCAGTACGTACTTCGAATCAGATCACTGTAATGCGAACCTAATCAAACCAGACACCACTCTCCGGTGCGTGTCTTCAAATCAACGAACCGCTGTCCAGCGCGAGCTTCAAACAAATGCAACCAGTGCTCAACGAATGCTCTTAAAATCAATCAAACAGCACACCGTCCTCGACGCGTGCTTTAACAAAACATAATGCACCGTTACAACGCGTGCGTCAAATCAAATCAAATCAATCTATACTCACCGGGTGCACCCAGATACGAATGTTCATTTTCCGCTGCCAACTCCTCCTGACCAACTTAGTCCATTTTCTGGGTTAAGCCCGCAGGACCCCGGTGAAGGGTGACTAGCAGCAGGGGACGTACCGAAAAGACGCGCAGGGTGGGAGAAATCCTCAGGCTCCTTCTCCCGTCGACCGGTCAGGACGCCCCCAATCCCACCACCCGAATACGGGGGGGTTGACCCTATCACGGGGTCCCTTCGTGGTCGCCTACTGATGTGTTCAAATAATTATTCCAAGGGCCACACTTACCATTGGCCTGCAATATCCTTTAAATAAGGAGCAGTTGGCAACGTGGAAGGTTCAAACGTTTATTATCATCATAGATCTCTATATAGAGGAGCCTCGTCGATCCTCACCCATCAGGTGCGCCGAGGAAGACTGCCGGCTCCTTGACAGTAACACACTTTTATACATTTATCAGCACAGCATACAAAACCTTATATGTGGAAAAGTACCAGCTAGTCCTGGCACCCCTAATGAGCTCATACCTATTTCTAGTTTCGGTTACACATACAAAGGGTTACTATCTTTACAGAGAAGGTCGGAAGGGTGACTCCCTTCTCGTCCCAGGTCTGGAGGAATTCGCTTGATACTCCCTTTTAGCAGATGTGACCTTGCTTCTCAGCAACTCTGCCTGTCTCCTAATTATTACCGTGAAAAGGAAAGGCAGATGGTGTGTAAGAAGACCACGTGACTCCTAAGAGCAAGGGCCGCAATCCAAGATGGAGGCAGTTTGGTTCTCGGCCCTTTTGTCATGCTAAACGTAACGGGGATTTCGATCCTTCCAATGCACCGTGACTAAGCATACCGTCATTAGATATACTGCGCTAATCATACCATAATGACCTGAATACCTCAGGTCTATCTAAACAATCTTCCCTGGGTCCAGGGGGATTATTAAGTTCTAGACAGGGAATAAATAATGGTTTTACTAATCTCCCCCCTGATTGTGCGCCATTCGTGGTTGTTTTAACAAATGTGCCGCCTTTAGATAGTCATCGTGCACAGTCCCATGAGGAATCACATGAGTCACTAAAAAATAAAACCGTGTCCTGGCTCAATAGAAGATGTGGCTTCCCGATAAACTTCTCAGATCAAATTTTATCTACCAGAAGGACAAAGTGGGTTGGCCCGTCTCGAAAAAATTGTAGTGGAGATTGCATTATAGTAAATTTCAAATACCCCTAACATGTTGCTACAGTTCTGTTACGTGCAGCTTTGTTGGCCTATGATGCTAATAGTGTCTGTGCGCGCCCTCTGGGTTATTTTTATGCGCATTTAATTAAAACTCCAAATCGCGTGAGACCTAGACCGTTCACCTTCAGGGAGTCCCAGACCCCCGTAGCCCCCCAAGCCTATAATGTTGATCATCACTGTGGGTTTGGATCCAACATCACTACCTATAACAGATTTGAGGCACTTTCGGGGCTGGAGGCCTGCGACTGACATGAGGATCCGGAGGGACAGGGAAGTGTTAGTCCGATTGAGCAGGGTCATCTGGAACCTGTTCAAACGACAAGGAGCCACGGAAATCTTCAACCCAATTCCGTTAGCGTCGCTAATAGCTATGGGGAAAAGGTAAAACTGCTAAGCTGGAATATTGCGGGCTTGCGGACAAAAAGAAATGATAACGGCTGGTTAAATTTTATAAAACAATATGATATTGTAGCCTTGCAAGAGACATGGGACAAGGACTGTGATTTTTGGATTGATGGTTATACATCCTATTTTGTTCCTTCTCTGAGTTCGTTATCGGGGAGAGACAGAGGTGGTCTCATGTTTTTGATTTCAGTAAATATTGCAGGAAGAGTTAAAAAGGTTGCATGTACTTCCCACAATTGTCTTATTTTGGAAGTATGTCTGACAAATAACACTAAGCTAATCTTTGTTAACTGCTATAACTCACAGCAAGAAGAGTCCCCAAATGAGCATATTTACTGGTTGTCAAAGTTTTTAGAATCTTATAAGGAAAATCAATCCACTTTTTGCTATTATATCCTGATGGGGGATTTTAATGTGCCTTTATGTAATCTAAATTGCCACTATAGAGATACTGATGGCCCAGACTTCACAACCCCCCAACATTTTGAACATAACTCTAAGGGGGAAGCCCTAGAGACCCTCTTGTCTAATAATGAACTGTATGAAGCAGGGTTTTCAGATAAGAGCAATCGGGTTCCCACGTATGTTGCTAGGGACTGTGAATCCATAATAGATTACATATTTTTATCCTCAGGACTTGTAAGATATGTGATTTTTTATATTGCCATACGCTCCTGTTTTAGTGATCATAATCCGCTGGCAATAGTATTAGCTAATGACTTCTGCCTTATGGACAAACCAGCTCTGCCACTTGCTTTAGTCAATGTAAAAGTTAAAGATCAGGGGAGGAGACTGAACTGGAGCAAGGTTACCCCTGAAGACTTCCTTTACTTGATTATCTTAAAGGTTGGCCAGCACATAAATACATGTGCAGATCCGCCCTCCTATGGCACGGAGGTAATAACGTCATTCGAAGCTATTTGCTCTCAGGTGGCCAATGAACTTACAACCAAAGGCAGAGTTGTTAAAAGTAATCCTGCTTGTGGATGGTTTAACCATAATTGTACTTCAGCCCATAATTTACTTAAAAAGGCTCTTAATGATAACCCTAGA
Organism: Triturus cristatus; assembly: GCF_964204655.1. Classification (NCBI taxonomy): domain Eukaryota; kingdom Metazoa; phylum Chordata; class Amphibia; order Caudata; family Salamandridae; genus Triturus; species Triturus cristatus. The sequence continues at coordinate 1,157,859,355 of NC_140585.1, read as the reverse complement.
AACAAAGGGTTAGTTACTCAGCTAAGGAAAGAGCATACACAAGCAATACAGGCATGGAAAAGGGAAATTAAACAAGATGCATGGGCAGCCCTAATGGATCAAGCCACACTGAAAGATAGCTCTAAGTTCTGGGAAATCATCAATTCTCCCCTGCTATCTGGCACCCAAAATTCTGCTCTAGAACTGAACATCTCAGAGGAGGACTGGTTAGGCCATTTTGAAAAAATTTATGGGAGTAACCTTGAGTTGGAAACTTTTGAGGTACCAATTTCCAACCCTTCCCCTCCTATTAATTTTACTATAGAGGAGGTGGAGAAAGCCATTGAGGGAACGGCCGGGCGCAAGGCGCCAGGTCCAGACGGGGTGCCTTCTGACATGTATAAGGCTAACCCTAAGTATTGGGCAAAAATTCTGACGAATGTTTTTAACACCGCTACCGTAATAGCTTTTCCGAAGTCTTGGTCCCCATCGATTATAATCCCTGTGTTTAAAAAGGGCCAAGGGGGAGATCCCAGATGCTATAGGCCCATATCCCTGTTGGATTCTTCAATCAAAATCCTAGGGAAGGTTATTTTAGTTAGAATATCAAACTGGGCCTCAGAGAAAGGTATAATATCCAATGCCCAGTATGGATTTAGATCGGGGAGGGGCACAGAGGACCAATGCCTAAATCTACACTTAATTGTTTCGAAATATACAAAAGCTGTAGGGGGCTCGATTTTTCTAGGTTTTATGGATCTGTCCACGGCTTTTGACCTGGTTAACAGGTCAAAGCTATGGTCTATGCTCCTGGAATTGGGTCTTGATAGGCCCCTTGTGTATTTTTTGGCCGATTTACATAAAGATCTGAAAGCCTCAATAAGGATGACTCAGAAGGGGAAATGTACTGCTAGTTTTAAGTCTGGAAGTGGGGTGCGCCAAGGTTGCATCCTTGCTCCTATGTTATTTACACTGTACATAAACTCCCTGGAAGATAAACTGTTAACTGCTACCCTTGACATTCCGCGGATGGGTGGTACACCCGTTCCTGTACTCCTCTATGCGGATGATACAGTTTTATTGGCCCGGACCCCGCTCGGGCTTCAAAGATTATTGGACTCCTTTGGGGATTTTATGAAATCTTTGGACCTTGTGGTTAACATTGGTAAATCACATATTATGTCATTAGGTAAGGGAAAAAATCATCTCAAAACCTTCTATTGCAGTGGAGAAGTAATTACAAGAGTGAAAGTGTTCACCTACTTGGGAGTTGTTTTTGATGATAAAGGATCCTGGGTACCACAACTCTCTACTAAGGTGACTGCTGTACACAACTCCTCGGCTGCAATATTGGGCTTTGCGAAAAGGCTGGGAGGGAAGCCTCGTGAGGCTATTTTAGCCATATATCAAGCTAAAACTGTCTCAATAGCCAGGTATGGGGCGGCAATATGGGGGTATACTAAACTTGATCCCATACAAAGAGAAGAAAATAAATTTTTACGTGTTCTTCTCGGCCTCCCTCAGTCTACCGCGACCCACTCGGCCCACCTTGAACTAGGGATAGGCTATATCTCTGACATAATAAAAATAGCTCCAATCCTGTTATGGATCAGAATCTGGATAAATCCGGATCCCACGTTGAGTCATAGTATCCTGAAGGATTGTATTAAACTAGATAACATGAAGGAAATTCAGTGGTTGTCCTATATTAAAATGTCATCTAAGATAATTGGGCGCCCTGAGATTTTCACTAATCCTGAAGGCCTATGTAAAGCTGATCTAAAGTGGGTTAAAACAAATTTTAATAAGCACTACGAAGTTGAGCGAGAATCCCAGGAGCTAAGTAAACCTACAGTAAGGGCTCACTTCTTGCTTACCCTATCCTTGGCCATGCACCCATATTTGTCAACAGTTACGAACTCTTACCATAGATGGCTACTGACAAAATTTCGTTTTAACCAGATTCACCAAGTATTAAGTGACTCACAGGGTTGGTCTAGGCCGGAAGATGTGGCCCCCTGTAAATGTGATGATTTTTCTCTCCAAGATACTATGCATTTTATGTTTTTTTGCCCTTTGTACCTCAAAGCTAGGAAAAGGTTTATCTTCCCTATACTGAAAGAGAAAGCTTTTGTACAAATTAAACCTGCATTATTGTTTTTACAACTAATGGAATCGCCTGTAACTATGTTTGGTGTTGCAAGTTTCCTCGTTGCATCTATCAGGTCGAGGAGGAATAGACAGGTAGCCATACTGGAGGAAATTAATTAGCTTTTATAAATTGATTCATCTTGATAGATTATTTTTATTAATGGAATTGTTAGAATGCTTTTAAACTGTTTTATCATGTATTGTATACTTTTATGATTTTAAATAATCGAATAAAGTGGTTTTGATTGATTGATTGAACTAGGAGACTGTACAACCAGTGGACACTAGTACTCTTGAATTCTTACCAGTGCAAGAAATGGCACCCACTCATGAAGCATACCACATTATGTAGGTGAGCATCCATCATCCTATTTGAGTACATGCATTTATGGTAATTCTGTATAACAGGTGTGTCTATTTCTTTCAGGAGTTTTGTACTTGCTGTATGTTTAGGTCTATATATGAAGATTGCACAACAGTGCTTTAAAGCCTTTCACTTACACTTTAGTGCATCATCTTCCTGGGTTGTACCTGACCTGTATGAAAGAGAATCATGTGATGTTCCTCCTGCTACTGCCACCTGTCCTTAACTTATTATTTGTGTTAGCAAAGGTTGCACTGCGACTGTCAATGTTGTACATTTATTGTTTGTGAAGCTTGGTATAAAACGTTCCTCCCCACATAAAAAAAATCCACACTGCCAATGTCGTTTGAATGCATGATGTCAGTGTGAACCCACCCAAAACGTGTGAGTAGAGTTAACTTTTGGTTTTACCTGTAAAACAAGTGGTTTTTTAAATGGAGTAGGCGACTTTGTGCAATTTTGTAAGATAGCTGACGAGTGGCTCCATGTCATGTATAACCCCACAAGCCATTTTTGGCATTTTAGCCAACAGCACTTTGCATTTTGGGATTTTGATCCCATATTAAAACTTTTAATAGAACTGCTACAAACCCCACGATGCAACAGGTGAAAAAATTAGATAATGGTATGTATGTTGTAGTGCCAAAGCACAGATTTTTTAAATGTAAGATAAGTAAGTAATTGTTATTGTTCAGTTAATTAAAACTCACAATTAAAAGTAATTGTTACATTAAAAGCACAATAAAAAGGCTGAGCAGATACATATTTAAATCCTTTAGCAGACATTATTCCTCTTTTAAAACCAATTGATTTTGAATAGTATTGTTTCTAAATCAGTGCTCACACAGAAGGAAAGTGCAGAATGCTACATGCTTTTTGCCATGCCGATATCCGCATGAAATAGTTTACTGAAGAAAAGTGCATAGTGCATACTTAGAACAGGCAGGAAAGTGCTGAGACAGATGGTCATCACTTTTGGGACACAAGAGGGGGAGAGTGTGAGTCATGTTTTAAAACCAAGATTATGCACTTAAAGGGTCAAAACGTCCTAATAGTTGGTTGAGTGAGAACCAGTAGTAAGTGTTATTACCGGGGGGGAGGAGCATATGGAGAGAGCGGTGAGAAAAAACAGGAGGAAGAAACTGAGCCAGCCGCGTAGGTGCACCAGGGCCATAATATACATGCAATGCAGTAAAGGTGAGCAGTTTGTAAGGCACCCGAACCAGTGGCGTAGCAAGGTCAGGTGGTACCCTGTGCGTAAAATTCCTTGTCACCCCCGCCCACATTGAAATTATTAAAATAAGGGAAAAAAAAGATAGTTACACATATTTTTGCAATTTTGTCACCCCACTCAGTGATTACACCTGGGGCGACCTGCACCCCCCTTCCTACGCCACTGACCCGGACTCTGTGGAGCCTGCACAGTCAATTCTGATTCGGCAAGAGCCATACATTTGGAGAATTTCCCACTGAGCACTAGATCCTCTCCTTGTAAGCAGGTTATGATTGCCTGCCTGCCTGTACGGGTTGCGGCCAGTATAAAGCGCTGTTTCAACAACCTTCTCTGCTCTGGCATTAAGGCAGGGCAAGTGCAGACGATATAGCACATGTCTTCCTTTGGGTGGTGGCAGAGGCGGCAAGCAGTCTCGGTGGCGGGTCTTCTCCAGGCCTGAAGTTTGCAGCGCATGGAAAAGCTGCCTAACCGATAATTCAACAGTCTACGTTTGCCTTTAGACCAAACGGTCCCCAAGGTGTGGTTGAGCCTTCTAAAGGCCATAAGAGCCTATAGTCATCCAGGCATGTGACCTTTATGTCAGCAATGCTTTGTCTTCAAGAGAGGAAAGCTTTTTTGATGCTGAATGTATGGCTGTATTGAAGGTTGGCTGGGTTAGCGTTGAGGACCAGAGTGCCGCTGCCGGGAGCATTGTTAGAGCTCGATTTAAGGATTCAGGCGACTCAATGCTTCCTGAGCCAGAGATGGCTTTCCACACGAGCCAGCTGAGTGTAGAACTCGGCTCCTTTTGCAACTTGTAACTGGTTTCTACGAACGCACCAGAGCAGTTTACACAGTGGCGTAGCTAGAGCATGTGGCGCCCGGGGCTATCCCTCAGTTTGCCGCCCCCCCCCCCCCGGGGGGGGGGGGAGGGCATGCACTTCAAAGAGGTCCGAGAGACACGTAGTATCGCCGCTAATAGTTACCTTGATCATGCAACTTACATGCACATACATGACACGGTCCAAGGCTGCACAGTTGAATACAGCGGTGACTGGCAGTGCAAAAGAGAACACACAGACTGCATGATCTATCTGGGGACTCAGAAAAACCGCATGTGACATCCATCAGAGAGCTGCGTGAACAATGACCTGGTAATCCCCTCAACACAATGCAAACATGCACATACATGACACTGTTCATGTAACCTTCATCTACAGCTGACATTAAATGACCATACATCTTTTCTTAGTCTTATAAGGACCAGTAAAACTCACTCTTTTCCAAATCTCTTTCTAAATATTATCACTTTCCATGTAATGTTCCTTTGATGGGAAGAGGAGGTTTCTGAGGTGGGAGTATCAGGCAAGTGATACTACTCAGGCTCCATCTGTTCGAGCTTTCATGGAGGATCCCTCTTCATTACTACCTCTACCTGACTCCGGACTCTGCAACGCACTCCCTTACAGGCTGCCTCTGTGCGAACCTTCAGGGAGAATCCCTCTTCATTACTACCTCCACCTGACCCTGGACTCGGCAACGCTCTCCCTTACAGGCTTGATTATCCACTACTCCTCTCCAGTGCACCTTATCTCACATCTGACCTTGGGCCCCAGCCCCATATCAGGCACCATCGGGCTCCACTTTGCTTTTTCCCGGTAAAAACATTAGTAAAATCACCTTCAAACTTAAAACATTGACTATAGCAGTAAATATAATTAGCATGCACTTTAACCTCTTCTGTGCCCATGACGAGATAGTCTCGTCATGGAGCACGGTCGCGCTGTGCCCATGACGAGACTATCTCGTCACGAACCCCAACCGCGTGTGAAACGCCCGGCACAGGAGGGGGAAAGGGCGTGGCACCGAAGGGGTTAAAGTATGTTCCACAGTAGCCCTTATGACCCGACTGCTAATTAAATAAACAAAAACAGAAAGGCCATGACAGGGCCGGCTTCAGCGCTGATGCGAAAGTCTTTTTTGGCGCCACACTATTAACCTCTTTCTCCATAAATACCTTTACTACCACCTTCCAACAGTGCCCCTCATCCTTCCATGGCCCCCCTAGTGACCTCCTCCTCAGATTGCCTCACGCCACAAGTGCCCCTCATCACCCCATAGCCCCTCCCCCTCATGACCTCCTCCTCAGACTCCCTCACTACCACCCTCCACCAGTGCTCCTCATCTCACCCTAGCTCCCCCTCCACACCATGACCTCTTCCTCGGATTCCCTCACTGTCACCCAGGGCACAAGTCCTAAAAAAAGAAGTGGGGGGACGCTGACGTCACAACAGCAAGTGATGTCACGAAAGGTGGCTTGCACCATCAGACTCATTGCCTCCCCTCGCTCACCCCTTAGATGCCATTGCATCAGAGAAGCCAGCGCGTGAGCAGCGTTCTGAATGAGCTCCGATCTCGCCCCAGAGAGGCCAAAGAGTAAATGTGTGGCTCCATTTGCTCCAGTAATCGAGCTCCCGTTAAAATAAGTGAGGGGACGCCATCCACCCGCCTGGTACCCCGACTCGAGCCCTGCAGTCACCCTCCACCAGTGCCCCTCATCGCTCCACAGCCCCTCCAACTACCTCCTCCTCAGATTCCCTCACTGCCACCCTCCACCAGTGCCCCTCCTCGCTCCGTAGCCCCTCTCTCATATGCATTTGTTGTTTAGCGCTACTCATATCAGTGTAGTGTGTCAGCACTTTGCACCACGAACACATTATACAGAGACAATGAATCATACAAGTATGTAAATCAGTCTACAGGGAATGTCACATAAGCCAATGAGGATTACAAGGTGTAGGAATCACATGTCATCCATACTGGTGGGCAGTATATTTTGAGAGGGTTTGGACTGGGGAAACAAAAATGTATCTCTGCCCAAACATACTCATTTTAGCAACATTAGAATGATGAAAGACTGAGGAAGTTCTAACTATATCACAAAACAAATCTATACCATTCATGTTTGTATGCAGCTCTTTGGTGACAGTTCATTGGTCACTGCCCTATGTTAGGATTGTAACTTCTTAACTGCAAGTAACACAAGGATCTCTGTGGCAAAGGCAGCAACCCACTGAGCTTCCACACAAAATACAGTTCATCTGCATTTAAAAACTACTAACAGACAAATAATTGCTCTCCAGCGAATCATTAATCACCAGCGTTATTGGGGCATCTTTTATTGTCTTATTGTTGTCCTGCATCGGCCAAGATAATGATAAAAACTATTTAAATAAAGCGCACACGAAGTACGTGTCCTGCTGGACCTGCGCATTTTTTTTAAAAGAAAAGAAACACATTCTCTTACCTACTACTGCACTGAATTATCCACGGACGCAGCAGAGCAGACTGCCCCAGGCCAGGTCCTCACGAGAGTGCGTAGTGGTGACGCGCGTGACGCGTCACCGCTACGTTCTCATCGCGAGGGCCGGGCAAAAATGTAGCCCAGGGCCGTCATTGGTAGCGCTGGCGCGCGCTCTCCAAGATTGACGGCCCTGGAGCAGGCTGGGATCGGAACAGTATACGCGGGCGGCGCCGCGCGGGCAGATTAACGGTCATCAACGCGCTGCTTGCACTCCAAGTGGGCTGCCCGGCCGCGCGTTGCAGCTGCGGCGGACTTTATAATTTATTTAGTGACACTGTGCCCCTAAATAAATTATGAAGGCCGCCGCAGCCGCCCTAAATATAGTGCCGCCTGGGGCGGTCCGCCCCCACTGCCCCCCCCTAGCTACGCGCCTGTGTTTACATTCTGTCTCCGGAGGCCAAACTCCAGGCGTATTTGGGCAGCGAAAGCATGACGTGGGAGATTTAACACACGCCTATAAATGCAGATTATGGCGTAGTCTATTATTTTACCAGCTCTCCCTTTGCGGGCCTCCGCACCATATACTATGGAAGGGACATGTTTGGCAGTCATCACTTGTAGGAGCAGTTGCAGTGACAGCCCTTTTAAAGAGGTCCTTATTGAGCAGAAGGCAGATGTAAGAGAGTTGCTTTTACCTTCATATTGAGCTGCTCTGCTTGTTTAAAGTGACACTTGAATCAAAGATTACACCTAAGTACTTCTATTCTCTCATATGCTCTAAGGCTGAGCCATCCAAGTGAAGCGTGGGCGGCGGAGATCTTCTTGTGTTGACTAACATGGTCTTGGTTTTACTGCGATTGACTTGGAGTGTGTGTTTTACTGCAAATGTGGCTGTTGCGTCGATGAGCCGTTGAGGGCCAAAGTTTGTGTATTTGTAAGGCTCTTCAGGACAACATCTTCAGCATACAACATATGAGAGGCACTAAAACCAGACAGTTTGGGGGGGAAGCAAGCTGACATTACTGAGTATCGGTGACCGCTATGTTAAATACAGATTGAACAAGTACTGAGCTAAACCGCTTCCTTGCTTGAGGCTGTTGTATGTGAAAAATGTTCTTGAAACTGATGCACCTGAACCTAACCTCACCCTAGACCAGGTGTTTGTATAGAGTAGTTGAATGCAGCTGATGAGTGTGGGGGATTCACCAATTTAGTTGCTTAGACCACAAGGTGTTGCGCTTGACTGCATCAAAAGTGGAGCGGAGGTTCAAGTTCAGAGAGCGATGTCTGGCTTGATCTACTTGCAGGGTGAGCATTAGAATGTTAGTTATGGGGCCTGTGTTCTTGATAAATCCCGTTTGGCTTTTTGCCTTTCTTTCTTGTAGGCAATGATGGGTTGAACAGCCCAGTGGGTTAGAGGGCAGCGACAACCTTTGAGATGCAAAGGTCAACATCTCCTGCTAATGGGCTAACATTAACACTCAGTGTAAAGCCAGATAATTAAAAGGACCTATTCACCAGAGCAAGGTGGGTATCAGCAAGTTAGACATGTCTAGAGACACAGAGAAAAGCTAAATAATGGCCTTTCATCCACTCTTCTCTAGCTGGGGGGATGTGTGATTTAGCTGGCGCACTCACAACACCTCTGTGATGCGTCCTGCCTCGGACACGTGCAGCACAAGCTGTGGGTACTGCCCCATGAGGGCGAACAGTGGTCCTGCTTCTGAACATTAGCAGCTCACTCTGCGGTAGCGGGCCTAGGGCAGGAGTGATGGCAAACAGGTACGACAAGGACTAAACCTGTGTGCTTCCTAGGCGTCCTCAGCACCATGGAGCCAGTGCTTTAAATGGGCAGGTACTGTCCTGTACTGAACCAACCCTCCAGCATTTCGCGATTTCACAATACGCACAATAATCGTGAAATCAGCTGAGGAGCACAATGAACGCAATATTTATCTTTTTGGCTGCAAAAAAAGGTCTCAGACAGACAGCAAACAATAGTGCCATCTGATTGGCTGCAAGCAAACACATCACTCTGTGGAGCTTTACAGCAGTAATAGCTGCCTACTTCTGATGCAGCGGAGTTTAGCAGCTCTACACATTCATACACACAACACTCACTTGGGCCCATATACAGTCATACAATCTGTGAGCTGGCAAATATCCAATGGTCATCAATTTTGTTTAACCTTTACACTAGTATTCTTACCATTCCTGTCTCCTAAGTAAATGCACTGTCGAAAAGATCTAGTAGTAGATTAGAATAGGGAGGAAACACAATAATGCATTTAACTTTATTTAAAAGAACCACAGACTCAGAAGGAGTTTATCTGAATTAATAATTTTGTGAGTCAAATCAAATACACATGAATATACAAGAATTCTCCATCAGGAAATAGTACAGATAGCTCATGATCAATTTGCATTAATAAATTCTTGCAATGACAGCACCTGAGGAGAGAAAGGACAGAGAACAAGTACGGAGCATTTACCCTACAATTATATTTACCTAGAAATGGTGTGAGGACCCCGACATCAGAGAGTCAAAGATTCAGGATCATCTCAGAACGGGGAAGATGACCTCTTCTAGTGTAACGCCAGCGTTACACCCCTCTCTGGTGCTACTCTCTCCAGCCCGGGCGCGTCCGGACCCCTTCCTAGATGTGCCTCCTCGGTTGTTTCGCAAATTTTCCCTAGTGTTGGATTCTACGGTCAGATTGCAGCAAAATCGGGCAGCATCTCAGCATAGCATCAGCATCTCAGCATCAAGTGTGTCTAACTATCTAGAACTTACCTCTGTTATACCAATTCAAATGTATAATCCACCCCCAAATGTTTCAATTCCATGTTCCCCCGCAATTTGATTGGGCCAAGCAGTGGGGTGAGGACATCACACCATACTAAGTGCAATATTTTTCTTTAGTCTATTGTCTAACTCTCCACCCCTTAATTTTAATACCCACAAGCTTTATTCCCACAAGCATTTCATATGTGGATCAATAAGTCTTTATACATTGTTGCTCCTTCTTCCCCTCGTAGGGTCAAGAGTTGGGTTTCTCATGTCCTTGCCGGGCTTAGAGTTTGGCAGTCAGTCAATTTTACATCACTTGTTCCAGGACAAGCAGCCGTTTGCGCATGTGTAGAGATCACAAAGGAACAGAGACGTGGTCACCCTCCAAGGCCCAAATACGAGCTATTAATAAAGTCAGAAAAGAACATGTTAGAGTACAACTTTAAATGAATTCACTGTATACCACTTCCTTCTACTCTAATCCCATTTACTTAATAAATCTTTTGCATTAATAGCTTAGTAGTACGTGCATAGGTTAGTTTCAGCACAGCATGTGCATCAGTGTGTTACTTTAAAGCGGCCATATTAGAAGCTATTGCGCAGCTGCAAAGTTTTCCCCCCAAGCAACAGAAAATGTCATACTACGTAGATGTAGTAGACGCATGTGCAGTAGAATTCCCGTGTTTTAGCGGCCATTTTAGAACACTTGAATTATTCATTAGTGCAAGCACATAAGAAAGCTTCCCCTAGATATAAATGTAAGATGTGGTGCACTGTTAGTACTCACATACGGGATGATTATAATGTTACAGGTTATTTGAGAGGATTGCATACGAGCAAGTTTCTCTTTATGCGAGACCTTGCTCCATCACTTCCTCTGGCCACTTTAGGAATTGTGTCCATGGGCCCTCTGGGACATTACATTCAGAGCTTGAATTCTCAGCTGGGCGCCCCTCACAAAACAAAGGAGAAAACAATGCTGTTGGAAGCAAGACAAGATAATGTAAGTAGCGCTTCACTGGCAAACTCTGTAAAGTGGCGCGTGTGCGCACAGACCAATGGGCCTATGGCTGTTCATCTGACGGGCGTGCAGACTGGAAACTGAAGGCAATAGTTTCTGTGTTCACGTAGCTCAAACAATTTGTGATCACTTGTGCACTACAAGGGTCGTGCTGCTCTCCCTGCACATATACCCGGTGAGAATGATGTGGCTGTCCCTTGCAAACCGAAGCCTTTGAGGAGAACCTCCAATTTTGTGCTAAAGGGGTGAAAATGAAACATGGAATGAGGATTAGGCAGAGCACTGATGACACAGTAAATGACAGAAGGAGCGGCAGATAGTGTATGTGTAATCAATGAACGCGTTGCAACCAGTGCTTCCACAGGGGTTTGGATGCTGACACTGTCCCGCCCATCTGAGACAGAGGTCTCCAGGGTAGTCCATACTGGCTGCAGATTTGTGGACTGTCTGTGGAGGCAATCATGAAGCTATTGAGATATTGCAGGCTGTTAGGAACAGTTGTGAAAGGCACATGAAAGGACTCAAGCTGCATGTCAGCTGTCCCATGTGTAATCAGAGATGGAGAAGGATGACACAGCAGAGTAGTGGGGGTCATTCAGAGAATGGACAACTGAGGCAGCACAATAGGAATAGGCCGGACTCTCACATGTGCAATGAGCAGTCCTCCAAGGATAAAGGGACTGCAAGAGAGAGCGGAAACAAGCGGCACGAAGGTAAAGGAGCAGATAGCAAGCCTCGCTCTCTTGAGCCCCAGAAGCAAATTTCCAACATCCTCCCTGGGATGGAGAGTAGGACATAAATAAAAGAACAAGCATTTGCAATGCAATAGGTCTAGCATTTACGCGAGTTTAAGCAATTGGCATTATAAATGACAATGCCTTTTATTTATGTTTTAATAACGAAAACAAAAATAAAAGGCATTGTCATTTGCAATGTCAATAGCTCAAACTTGCGTAAATGCGAGACCTATTGCATTGCAAATGCTTGTTCTCCTTTAGTTTCCGTGTTTGTCTTACTCTACCCTTCTTAGATCCTACCGGTATTCTCTCCTACTCGTCTTTCTTTGTTTTTCTTTCTTCATATTCATTGGTTTTCCTTCTTTCTCGCTTTTTCTATTTGGTTTTCTCTCTCTTTTCTACATGTTCTTCTTTCTTTCCTAACTCTCGCAGCAGGTTTATTCCGCCCTCTTGTTTTTTCTGGTCCTTAGTAACAGGACGGTTCATCGACAATGTTTACTTTTTGATCCCTGTCCAATGCTTGATTTTATTTCTGTGCCATGTCACATATGTATATTTTATGTTATCTGCTAAGAGAACCTTCAGCAGTCCCAGACGTCTTTCTCCGATATCGGGGTATGCATATTTGTTAATTGCTTTTAAACTTGCTTTTGGTTGATAGTTAAATTTCATGAGTTTGCTTAAAAAATAAAATGAACTACAGCATATTCAGAAATAAGGCAAATAAAAGTCACAAACTTAATGTGAAAAATGCAGAAATATGGAAAGTGAAATGTGCCAATCACGCAGTGCTTAATTTGTAAAATATTAAGTACAGGTGCTCACATTTTTTAGGAGGCCACACCCACTCCCCCGGCTCCTCCCACATCCTCCAGTGGCTCCACCCACTTCATTTATTGGATCCACCCACACCCATAAGCCTCAATACATCAGAGCTACCTCCTTACTTCTTGGAGTTCCGCAAGAAGCTGAAGCCCTGACTATTCACATAAGCACCTCGGTGGCCTCGCACATACATACCTTTCAAGCACCTGGTTACTATACAAATCAATACTACATAACATAATATAACATATAGGAAGCCTATGACAACAACTTAAAAATTAACTCAAATTATAGAACGTGTGTAAATCTCAAAATGCAGCTTTAGGAAAGGCCTTTTGAGGACTTGACTTGAAGCAGTTTTGCAATCTAAAGAGAATGTACTTGCACTGCGCTGTTTAATGGAAAGGAAGGGATGATAGAAGGAATACATTAAAGAAGGCAGCAACAAATGCAAGCGCGAACGAGAGTACTGGAGTGAGGAAACAAGTAAGTAATGGATGAAAGAAGGAGAAAATAAGAAATAAAAATGAAAGGAAGAAATTAAGGAATAGTGCGAGAAAAGCGAACGATGTGTAATGGATGAATAGAAAGAAGAAAGAAAAGGAGGAAGAACAGCAGAAGGAAGGGTTGAGGATAAGAAAGGAAAAAATTAAATAAGGAGTAGGGAAAAAAGAAAGTAAGGAATAAATGGAGGAAAAAATGCACCAAGGGGGGAGGATGGGTAATGACTGAGGATATATGGAAGCGAGAATGGAAAGAAGAAAGGAGGTATGGCTGGAGGTGCAGAGGAAGAGAGAAAGGAAAAAGATTGGACAAAGGAAAGAAAGGAGGTCAAGAGAATGGATGCGAGTTTGAAAGGTACTGGATGAAGCAGGGACAGAGGGAATAATGCAAAGAAATTGAAAAACAAAAATTAAAATAAATTTCTGTGTCCTTAACACACCATGTATGTTTGTAAAGCATATATTCAGCAGAGGGGGGCTGGCCACACCAACATTTAAATGTATGACCCTGAAATCAAACACAGATTCCTGGAGTGGATATAAAGTTATGTACAAGAAGGAAAAACATAAAAGGGAAAGGGAGGAAGAAGGAGAGGTCTGAAGGCAAGGATAGATACAAAGGTAGACAAAGAATGTGAAAAGAAGTGGGGAAAGCAGAGATTGGGAGTGCAAGATTGGAGTGAAACATGATGAGAATGAAAAGTGGAAAGAGAGAAAAGGCAAGGGAAGAAGAGCAGACAGCGGGGAGCGTGTGAAAGGAGAGTGGAAATGAAAGATGAAAAATTATAAGCAGGTAATGAGGGGAGGCGGCGATTAAGAGGAAACGCGGACGTAGGGCAGAAAGTGAAGGAAGAATGGAGAGACCACTGGATGTACAGAGAGCTAATATGGGCCCTTAATAATTTATACTTTGGAATTTATTATTTTAAAACAAACACTGAAAGAATGACAGGCCAGCCAACTTAGTGAAGCGTGAGGAGGAATTCAATTACAGATGTCTTAACTTCAAAATTATAAACCGTGGTCCTTGTTCTGGCAGCCTCTGCTCTCCTTAATTATGTGAAATGCATTAATTTAGTGTTGCTTGCTTGCTGTATCTCTCTAAAAAGCGTATTCTCTGGTGTGCCACGCTAGAAAGGATCTCATATGCAATTGCTGACTGATGCCATACATGTTTTGTCTTCGTTTGTTATGGCTGATCAGATATTTCAAAAGTAGACTTTAAAACATATAGAGCTCATCAGAGAGCATTTGGCTTTTCATGGAATCATTGTCCTCGCTTATCTTTTCCCCGGAGTGGCATTTAATTACAACAGTGACATATCACGCTTTGCATTGTGTTCTGTCTGGGCTTGCTGGTTGTGACACAGTACTGTTAATGGGCGCGTAATGCATGAGGCTGATTATGAATGGAGACCTACAAGGCACTAATGCAGACTCCAGGACATCAGATGATGATACCAACGATTCACTCATATCTGCCTCGCCTCCATAGACGCCACCATTTTAATTGCATTACTGTAATTGTATGCAAGTGTACATAAATTACTTTGCAAAATTTTTCCTAATGCTTACACAAAATATGGCATTTGACTCTGTGCTAATCACGGTCGTTTATATTTCTCCCAAAAATAAGCCCCAGTAGCAATCTGCACGTTTGTTAGCAAAGAAGTTTCCATGTGTCACCTTGGGGAAAACTGAAGATGTATATAATTTTAACATGTTTCCCGTTTTACAAAGAAGATTGATGTTTTTAAGTTGTTAAAGATTGTTTAAGTTTAAGATGTTAAAGATTGTTTAAGTTGTTTAAGATGTTTTTAAGTTCTGCGGGCGTATCCATTTTCTGGTACTAATATTGCTTGTCTGTAATCTCTCACCTCCAACTGCACTGACCTTTTACCTGGCGGTCTCTTGCTCACAGGAGGTTTAGGGGATTCACAACGGTTTCCTCTGCCACTTGCTCTGCTTGCTCAGTGTCCTCTCGTTGAACATGGCTGCTCCTTCTGTATTCTGAAAGATTCCTTCGCGCCACGGCCGGGGGCTTGGATGGGGACACCCAATCAGCTTTCGTGCTGCCTGGAGTGCCCCGGAAGTCAATTTGCTCCGAGGCCTGCCTGTTTCACTTGCACCAAGGCCTGCCTCTCCCTACAGAACCTTAAATCTGCCACTGACTACAGCCCCGCTCACCGTTTCACTCCATTCTCTGCAGCTGACCAACTCCGATTGAGTCCCAAGCAACGAAAGAAATTCCACCATTTAAACGTCGGCACCTGCAACACTAGCTCTCAATTCTATAGACCCGGCCCTGAGAAATAAGTGCCGGTGCTTAGCACCAGAAAGCACTGGCACAAATTAAGCACTGCTGTATTGTGGATATTTATCGTATTTGGTCTTGTTATATAAAAATATTGGATATTTTTCTAAAACTGGTGTGGTGTCCGTTTGTAGTGCTTACATTGTATTACTGTTGGTTTTGTGCAAATGCTTTACACACTGCCTCTAAGATAAGCCTGACTGCGCGTGCCAAGCTACCAAGGGGGTGAGCAGGGGTTATTTTTGGAGTGTAACTCCCTTGTCCTGACTAGAGATGTGGTTTCCTCCTGGCTTGGGTGCAAACTGTAGCCAACCAGAAATCCCATTTCTAACATTGGTTGTCTGCGGTGAGGATAGGACTTGTGTTTGCACTTGACTTACAGTGATTGGTGTGCACTACTACCGTATCGCAGACCATTACGTACCATGTACAGGTTCTTTTTCTTTTTGGCCTATTTTTGATCGTGCCGAGTTGCTTCAACATGCCTGAATCCATTGCATCATCACTTGCATCAATGGAAATTGCCTTTGAGGAGGATCGATTGGAAGCCTACACTGTCAGGGAATTAAGATCGATTTGCAAGCACTGGAAATTCCAGGTCAGAGGCCTCACCAGGAAGGAGGAGCTACAAAAGGCGCTGAGGGCCTGGGTAGCAGCCAGACATGCCAGTGGGCAATCTGGTGAACTCAGTGGAGAGGCGGAGGAGCGTATTTATAGGGTGGATGTGCTTTTGGGAGGGGGGAACCCTCCAGGCAAGGTAGCAGTAGCTTGTCCCCAGAGGAGCTGGAGGACAGGCGGGAAGCAAGGAAGTTTGAGTTGGAAATGCTCCGGATGGAGAGGGAAATAGAAGACAAAAGAATGGCCATGGAGGAAAGGAAGATAATCATGGATCATGAGCTTAAAATGAGAGAGCTGGAGCTGGATTGGGAAGCCAGTAGGGCTTTGTCCAGCCCGGATGGTGGCAGCAAAAGTGTTAGGTCCAGTACTGAGGGTGAGGTACAAGCACACACAGATCTGGGACCCTGCTTCAAGGAGGAGGTTGACATACACCAGGGGGTTCAGGATTGTGAGGTTACTTCAGTGGTACGCGGTGTCCCTGAGGTGGATTGGGGAACTGGCACAGGGGGTCATATTCCTGGTAATGGGAGAGACACTCCACTGACCCTAGATGAGAGGTGCAGGGAGAGGGGTTCCCCCATGATAGAAACCCTGGCAAGTGAGTTTGGAGACGAGCCAGAAGAACATGGGTTGAGAGACAGCAACAGTCAGACACTATCTCGCCAGTCTTGTGAGAATGATGTGGGGTACTTTTCTGAGGCACTGGATGGTTGGATGAAGGGTAGTTTGGTTAACACCTGTGGGGGGCTGTGTGATTCAATTGTTGGAGAGCATATTTTAAGTCCCTGTTTTCCAGACCTATGCCCACACCCGGTGGAGTGTGACTTCTCTGACCCCAGGGAGCTTGCACTGGAGGCAGAACTTTTGGTGGATTCCAGGGGGTCTGCAGAAGCATCTGGGGGTGACCCTGTAGGAAGTGGTTCAGGTATGTCCCAACCAAGGGTGGTGGGAAAGGTTCGTGGTAGCCCAGATAAGTCCCGGTGTTGTGGGAAGGGTGTAGGGACTCACGTCCTGTCTCTGCCGAGAAGGAGTGGGAAGGGGCTGAGGCCCAAGGTGCCCGAAACCCGGTCCCAGAGCCTGGGTGGTTCCATGAGGGAACACCAGGTGGGGAGCCTAGGCTGTACTGGAAGGCCACCCCTTGAGGGGGACCCCCTAGTGTGTGGGGGATTGGGGGGGACTGCTGTAACCAGCATCCCACCGGTTTTGGTGTCTGGCAGCACTGCTCCACTTGGGGAAGTGCATGAGGCCAGATGGAGGGGCGAAAGGGGGATGCGTTCCCCAGTGGGAGAACCAGTGGGTCAGGGTCCAGCCAGAAGTGCTGAGCCTCCTAGCAGTGAACATGGTGACACCACTTCTGTCCTGGGGGATCTTCGTGCACTGTCAGATGGACAGAGGTCAGGAGATCTGCGCCAGGCAGACTATCATACAACACACGAGTCATGTGTTACCCTCAGGGGGGCATGCGTGTTCCCAAGGAAGTCCTGGTGCGCCGGGCAGGTGGTCAGCTGCAGGGTTTAGTCCCTGGGTTGGAAAGCCAGGTTCAGGTCCTGCCTGACCTGGAGGGAAGGATGACTGTAAGCAGTGTCCTGACTGGGTTGTCTTCTAGAGGTACCACTCCAGGTGGGAGGGTGCGGAACTCTGGAAGGGGGTGCAGAGGGAGGGAGTCTTTGCCTCTGACCCCGGTTCAACCTGAGGGTTTAGACCCTAGGTTGATAGACCAGTTGTTGGAGAGAGGTCCTGCACTGGTAGGCGAGTTGGGCAGGACACCTGCCACAGGTGCCCTGACAATTTTGGAAGGTCCAGTGGGTCAGGGGTTGCCATCTCTGAGGTCAGAGCACCACAGGACTGACCCTGGTGAGGCCACTTCTGGCCTGGGGGGTCTTCATGCTCTGTCAGGTGGACAGGAGGCTGGAGACCTGCGCCAGGCAGACTCCCGCCCAACTCATGAGGAGTGTGCTTCCCTTGGGGGGGGGGGGGTTTGTGTACTCCCCCCGAAATCCTGGGTTGCCAGGCACAGGTCCAGCCTAAAGGTGCAGACCCTCGGTTGAAGGGCCAGGTGCAGGGTGTCCCCCCTGACCTGGAGGGAGGGGTGACTGCTAACAGTACCCCTACCAGTTGGTCTTCTGGGGGTTCCGCTCAGGTGGGAGGGTACAGAGCCCCAAGGAGGAGGGCTGGGTGTGGGAGAGCCCACCCTAGTCCCTTGTTCAGCCTCAGGGTACAGACCCAGGGCTGGTGTACCAGTTGCAGGATAGCACCCCTGAACTAGTGGGTGAATTGTGCAAGACACCTGCCACAGGTGCCCTGACAATTCTGGAAGGGCGTACCGCTACAGGTGGGAGTGTACAGAGCTCCGTGGAGGAGGACAGGGTGTGGGAGAGCCCACCCCAGTCTCCTGTCCAGCCACAGGGTACAGACCCTGGGCTGAGGGGTCAGTGCCAGGATGTCATCCCATACCTTACAAGAGTGAGAGTGGACAAAGTGTGCCAGGCACCTGGGGCTACCGCCACCCACTCTCTGATGCCACAGAGGTTAGAGAGCCCTGAGAGGCATGAGGCCTGGGTCTCCCCACTGACAGCTGTCGGTAGCCACTGTGGCTTTCTGTCCTGGTGGACAGGGTTGACCCTCGGAGGGGGACAGGAGTCCCACCCCAGGGGTGGACTGGGCCACACCACTGTGTTGGCCATGTGGGCACTGTCGGCCTGTTGGGACACATCTGTGAGCAAAGGAAGTTTAGGCGCTGCACAGATGGTGTTCACAGTTGAGAAGAAGGATTCCCCGTGGGTCAGCTTAGTGGGCCCTGAGAGTATGGATAGAGGGATCCAACTAGGTTCAGGAAGGCATAGAACGGGAATAAAACCCTGCTGTGGCGGGCCAGGTTCCATGTTCTATCGCCCCAAGCGGGGAAGTCCATCAAGGTATGGATTGGTCTTCCCTGGCTTTAGGCTGGAAGGGGGTTGTGTTGGAAATGGCCCTTTTTGCAGGGTTATCCTTAAACCTTTTGCTTTTTCCTCCTATTTTTTCCTGACCTGTGTGTGTTGGTTTTAGGACTCTGGGCACTTTACTACTTCTGATCAGTGCTAAAGTGCATATGCTCTCTGTGTAAACTGTGTTTTGATTGGTGTTTCCATGATTGGCTATTTGATTTATGTGTCAGTCCCTAGTAAAGTGCACTGCAAGTGCCAGGGCCTATAAATCAAATGCTGTTGGTGGGCTGCATCACTGGATTGTGCCACCCACGCAAACAGCCCGTAAAGTGTGTCTAAGGCCTGCCATTGCAGAGCCTGTGTGCAGCCTGGGGCTGCCATGTCGACTTGCAAGTGCACACACTTGCAAGTCCCTAAACCTTCCCTTTCCTACATGTTAGTCACCCCTAAGGTAGGGCCAAGGTACCCCTGTGGACAGGGTGCATTGTATGTGAAAGGTAGGTAATGTATACACACAACAGAATAGGGGGTCTAATGGTCGACAGCACAAGAATAAAGAAAGGGAAAAACAGTGTGTGAAGTATCAAACCCATACATAGTCAGAGCAGAGCACGGAAAACCATCAAACCGACTCAACCAAAGAGACCAATATTGAGAGCAAAGTCACCTCTCACGGTCAGTTTATGTCATATGGTCTCCACCTAGAGCCGAGGTATGCCTCTTGATCATAGAGACTTCCTCGTTAGTGCAAGGCTCTATTGCTCACTTGGGTTGATAAAGAGAAGTCCAGAAGGCACGTGACAGACTGTGACCACCAGACAAAGGAAGTGCAGTGCAAAAGAAAAATGTGAATTTTAAAAGGAGATTGTGTGAAGAGTACGATATAATTCACTCATTCCGCACATCTCGATTAAAAAGGTGTGTGAACAGAAAATATACCAAGCAGTGCTAACTAGTCACTGTTGAATGAGGGTCGACATGTTTCAGCCTTCACGGGATTATAGCCCACGGCTTTCTTCAGGACCTATATAAATTAATGCTACTGCATTCAATTGATGGATTTCAAATAGTGCAAATGTAAAATGTGAAACTTAACATAAGAAGAAGTAATAAATACAACCTCACGTTGTCCTAATCCTCTATATCACAGGGTGCTAGCATCACCCAGCGTGATCAGGGATTTCACCTCACCTACCCTGGAACCTGGCTCAGGTTAAGGAGGCCCCGCTCTGTCCGTCGTTGCCCCTAGCTTTCCTAAGCAGGGTGGGAGGCTCCCACCCTGCTTAGGAAAGCTAAGCAGGGTGGGAGCTTCTTATGTTAAGTTTCACATTTTACATTTGCACTATTTGAAATCCATCAATTGAATGCAGTAGCCTTGCTTCACTTCGCTGGCCTGGGCTCACCGACACGGTCGCTGCTGGCTCGATACCCGTGACCGACTCGTCACGCACAGCTGTCCGGCTCGGCCAGCACCAATACCCGCCAACCGGCTCTGTTGCTCGCATCGCAACTTGCCAGCACCGCATCAAGCACCATCTCGCCCTGCACCGTAAGCCTTGGTCTCACCGACGCCGTCTACACGATCGTCACTGAGCTGCTGCTCGCACCGCACTGAGGGACACCGCACCTTGCACCGCTTCCAACTTGCACCGTGACCGCAACAAATGTCACAACTGGCTCTGTCATCTGCACCGCAACCTGCCAGCACCGCATCGAGCACCGACTCGCCCTGCACCGCAAGCCTTGGTTTCACCGACACCTTCTGCACGATCGTCACCGAGCCGCTGCTTGCACCGCATCGAGGGACACCGCACCTTGCACCGCTTCCATTTTGCATAGCGACGGATGCCAAGACCGACTCGCACACCCGTGTGAGCCGCACTAAGAAAGGTACTATAAACAAATCTGTCCCGCTGTTGCTGGACCGTACCGACGCAGTCAGCGGGAACTGCGAGACTGTTGTTTTCAGCATCGCGGTAGGCTCGGACCGAGCTACCGACTCGTACGAACTGTGTTTTTCAAGGTATTTTGCAACTTAAAGACATTTTTGAGAAGTAACTATTTCTGAAGTACTGTATTGTGGATATTTATCGTATTTGGTCTTGTTATATAAAAATATTGGAAATTTTTCTAAAACTGGTGTGGTGTCCGTTTGTAGTGCTTACATTGTATTACTATTGGTTTTGTGCAAATGCTTTACACACTGCCTCTAAGATAAGCATGACTGCTCGTGCCAAGCTACCAAGGGGGTGAGCAGGGGTTATTTTAGGAGTGTAACTCCCTTGTCCTGACTAGAGAGGTGGTTTCTGCCTGGCTTGGGTGCAAACCTTAGCCAACCAGAAATCCCATTTCTAACAGTAATGAAAACAGCGTTTTCAGTGCAGCTTGTTCAATCATCAGTCTTTGCTGATTTACTGATGTCTGTTGCACAGTGTCTTCTGCCATAATAGTTGTTTGTATTTAATCAGGATTCTGAGCAAAATAATGGAAATGGCCATCCTTACTATACCTTTGGGAGCATATCATGTGATTGGTAAATTACCAGGAGCATGTAATGCAGATTTATATCAGTTCATTAAATTGAGACATGTCTAAGGGGTAATCAGTCTTATCACTCTTGCTTAAAATGTATATGCAAGGCCACTGGAATTATGTGACAGGATAGGGCCAAATTATGTGGTAGAGTTCCGTAAATTATGCAGCAAGAAAAGGCAAATTATGCAGCATAAAGCAGCACCTTTTGTAATAGTATTACTTCATTATTATATAATTTTTAAACTTGGTAATACTCTCTGGGCATTGCTTGCACCTCATTAGTACAAGATTAACATCCTAATATAGCAATAAGCAACAGAAAGGAGACCAGTCTAGCTTTACAAAGGGTCTTCCACTGCGCCACAACACGTTGAAGCATTTTTAGTAACTTTTGAATTGTTTGAGCTAGAAACGTTTTTTTTAATAATCTGCATATTATGCGGCAGGTGATGGATTAAATGGCAAATGCTGCAAATCCATAATTAGGCCCAAATTGCCGTGGCTGCGCAATCACATAATTCCAATGGCCCTGTGTATATGCGCCCACTGGCAGACCTCAATAGATCTCATTGTATGTCTTTCAACATTCAAGGTAATGGCCAGACCCTCCAACGATTTGTGAAATAATAACGAAATCAGCTGAAGAGAGCGATGACTGCAATATTTATCATTTTGGCTACAAAAAAAAGGTCCCCAGCAGGCAGCAAAAAAATTGTGCCATCTGATTGGCTGTGTGCTTTTATGTTAGCTGAGCTTCATTAAAATGGATGGCGTAGGCCTCTGTGCATGATCTATCTGTGCATTTTTACTTGCTTGTTGTGTACCTTGTCATGCATGTTTCATACAAGAGCCAAACCTACTCTCTTTGTCCAAGACTGTTTCACTAAGCATTTATGATTTTCCTCAACCAATCTGGTTACATTTCAAAACGTGGTGTCCTACAGCAGAAGGCTCTGGGGCTTGGAACCGCTAGCCCCAAGTCAGCACAAGCTAGCCCCAAGTCAGCACAATGCCTGCGCTATTGTGCTTGGCATAACCTATGATCCAGAATGTTACCACAAAGGAGAATATAGAAAACAAACACTCACAGACACTTTAAACATGCCAATTTCAAAGTGCAATACTCTGCTAAAACAATTTCCATTGACTTAAGGCTGATAAGCAATGATTGCAAGTAAAATAAAGTGCTGCAATAATGCAACAAAAATTCAATTTTTGTGCTTCCAAATTTCAGTTTTTGTGTTGCAAAATGTGTGCCGCAATATCCTGTGTGTGTGTGGGGGGGGGGGGGGTCTGACTGAATATCTACACTTTGTTTACAATGAAAGGAAGAGTACCTGCACTTCTCTGCACTGCAACAGAACAATTAATTGGACAGTACCAGCACTTTCCAGGTGCAAACAGGTACTTTGGATATTGAGTACCAGGACCACTCTATTTCCATTTAAAGCACTTGGTAGGGCAGTGCCTTGAGCATAGACATCTTGTCACTGCTTCTTTTCACAGCACAGCTCTGGACTCAATGACCAGATTTCCAGCTTCTCAACCTTTGCTTCTGGTTGAGGGGCACTGTGAGGAGACCAGGGAGGACATTACCAGTTGGGTTGAGTGAAGGGTATTCTCATGAGAATGATAACTCTACATCAGTGCTTACTTTGAGCTGGTGGGGGACACCGGCACTCATTTTTGGGGATTGACACTTACTTTTCCCCATTGATCTTTTCCTCAGAAGATGAGGGAGAAAAACATTCAAAGCGGAAAGACGGAGGAAGAGAAAGACGGAAAAACCGTCCTGAAAACAGAAAGCACGAACAGGCATGGGTGAGGTAAACAGGCTGAAGTGTAAGGTACTGGATTAAAGAGATCTGAGGTGTATTTAGGACTACGCAGCTTTGGAATTTGGAGAGTGCTGACATTCAATTGCACCAGCAGCTGGATTCTGGGAAGAGCCCTGGGCACCAGCACTCTTTCTCTTAAAAGTTAAGCACTGCTCTACAACCTGGGGTATCCCATCAGCTGAGAGTCACTGTGTGGGGAGAGCCCTGGCTGGGTCAGACTGTGACAAAGTACAGACATGGGCATCAAAATACAAGTGGCCCTCATTAGCAAATGAAATAGTTAAAAAAAAGTGGCCCATGTTTGCAAATTGGGGCCAGAATTGTAAAGACACGCTACGTTTTGCAAGCAAAGGGGGCTGCACGCATTTGTGCTTGCTGTAGGCAATGTTTGTGGTAATGGGAAATCAACAGTAAACAAGCATTTGCAATGCAATAGGTCTCGCATTTGTGAGAGTTTAAGCTATTGACATTGTAAATGACAAAGCCTTTTATTTATTGGTTTTGAAAACCAACAAACCTTTGACCTCCAGTTTTCTCTGCCTGTTTGTCCTGCACACCCTGATGGAAGCAAACTTCTTACTGGTGTGGGAGGAGCATTGGAGGTCATCATCAGAGATCCCGAGTCTTCTAACAGCATGGAAAGCCTGTCTGGAGTCCTGCACATGGGGTGAAGTCACAGTGCCAGTGGAGCTCTGTATGCCACCTCACTGGACTGCATAGCGCCCAGCTTTCTTCCTGCGGATACCGGGCCCTATGGAGCTGACAGAGGACATATGCCTCAGCCACCCCACCTGTGGCATGCAGTCTGCACCCCTTGACTTCCCACCACTGCTCCTGTGCCCTCTCCTGCCTCACCATCCACTTGCCTTGTAACTCCTCCTGCATCCCCACACTTCTCTTTACGTCCTGTGTCTCCCTAGTCCTCCTTCACCACTTGCTCATATGCCTCCATCCCTGCGTGCCCATGTGCCCTGCCTGTAAATCATGTCTCCCTACCTGTGTGGCAGCCCCTGTGCTGGCCTGCCCATACTCCTGTGCAACCCATGCTAACTCCAGAGTCACCATTTCTCCTTGACCACCTGCTCCTTCATGCCCCCTCCACTTTGTCTTGAGCTTCTGTGCCTACCATGCTCACTGGATTCCCATGCCCCCAAGTGGCTTCAGTGGTCCCTGCATTCCTTATACCACTTTGTGCTTCTCATTATAAACTTCTAGCTCTGATGCTAGACTGAGGCAGGTGAATGACGTCAATATACAGTCTGTAGCACCAACCTCACCCACTTTCTGGGAACTCCAAGGAAAGATACCCAAAGGCATGTGGTTTGAGGCGAATTGTTTCTGATCCAAATCCGACCTGGCAGCCAAGATATCTGAGTAATGATGCAAAACAGGCAGGTGTTCGAGATTTCTGAGTGCTGGAGCAAATGTGAGCATGTTTTAAGGATTATTCCGTAATAGTGTGAATTCAAACATGCATTTATTTTTTGGGAACGACTGTGAAAATCTGAACATGCAGCAAAGTTTAGAGAAAGATGAGGGAAATGTATTAATTAAGGATTACTGAGGAACTGGGCAAATATGAACATGCACCAAGGATTACTAAGTGATGGGGCAAATTGGAAAATGCATAAAGGATTACTAACTGATGATGCAAGCATTTCTGATTTATGGGTACAAATTATGCTCAATATTTATGAGTAATGATGCAAATCTAGGCACACCTTAAAGATGTCTGATTATTTCTTGAAATACCAGCACACACCGATTATGGCTGAGAGACGGTTCACATTTGGGTGTATACTGGAAATTAGTGAGTGATGGTGTGAATCTGAACATGCAGTAATGGTTACTAAATGATGTGGCAAATCTTAATATGCACTAGACTCACTAGGGGGCATATCAGCAACAACCGACGATAATTATCGCTCAGCGCTCTTAGCGTGAGGATAATTATCGCCGGGTAACGTGGATTTTTATCGCTGAGATAGCGTGCTATTAGCAACGCTTATCTCCTCAGCGATAAAAATCCTCACACTAACTGCCTAATGTGAGATTATCGCTGGAAACCCAGTGATAATCTCATGTAGTGTGGCGTTAGCTTGATGATAGGGCCGCACATACTTAGCCATGATATCCACCTTCCATAGGATATCATGGCTAAGTCAGTCCTGAAGCAGGCGTAAGGAAAGTAGCGATAACAGGGGTTATCGCTACTTTTCCTGCCGCTATGCTTCATAGCATGGCGCTTGATGATAGGAGAAATGTCGCTTAGCGACATTTCTCCCGTCATGTTAGGTCAGGAACGCCCACTTTGCATCTCATTAGAGATGCAAAGCTGGGTGTTAGGAATCCCCACGCTAAAGCAAGGTTTCTAATTAGGCGATAAAATTTCGGCCGAAAACGGCGATAATTTTTTATCGCCAGCTTGTAAATATGCCCCTGAGTGTTATACTGAACACACACTAACGATAAGTGATGGTTCAAAGAGGTGGCCATGCGTTCAAGACTTTTAAGTGATGATGCAAATTAGTGCCAGCACTCGAGGTTTCTATGTGCATATCTGAACACACACTCAGAAGTGAATGTTAGTGCAAATGTAAGCATGTAGGAAGGTTAACTGAGTGATGGGCGATATTTGAACACACATTGATAACTGCTAAGGAACGGGCAAATCTAAAAATGCAGTAAGGATAAAAGTGCAAAATTAATCTCTAATCATTCTTTTGTAATGTGTGCACTGGCATAATCGTGCTAATTATTGAAATGTTAATAAGCACGCTTTACGCAATGTTGCCCACCCCTAGTGTAACACATGTAGCAAAATGGCGGTACTCCTTTATATATTGTGGACATTATTTGCACAATCGTGCACACTCATGGTGTAATGCTTGCGATGGCATAATGTATGCAATGGTTGGTGTTATCACATTGTGCTCTGATGTGATGTTATGTTAAATGATCAAATGTTAAAAAGCTATATTTGTTTTTGTAACATGCATTCCACTGCGGGAGTTATTCATGGCACCGATATTCACTTTAGGTGCGAGGGAGGGAATCGCCCTCATTGTATAGGTACTTTGATATACAATTCTTATGTTACCGTAAAGGGGCTTCGTCGTGCTGGCAGGTACTCCTACTTTGGATAATAACAGTGGAGCAAGTCTGATGGTTCTGTTTGGCTGTATTTCTGGCACTGAGGTTAACAATGTCTTCTTGGCACAGCAGTGAGCAGTGGCATGGGAGGGGCAAAGAGGGGCTATAGACTGGCAGGTAGTGGGTGACTAGTGGCCATTTACGTTGTTCAGCTGCAGTCCCTTGTGTTTACTGACCCTGGATCGCTGAACAGAGATCGTCTTATTCATTTTATTGCCGACGATTCCATATTACCATAATACCATGCAAGGTGGGTGCAGCCCTGAGGACAAGTCCTGCAGTGTTCCAAGTTTGAATATATTTCACCATTGCAGACTCGAGCTGCGTTTATGAGAAACAGATGTGCTCTTACTGTGGACAGGGTGTGATTGCGCGAGAGGTCAGACACACTGAGCAGTGCCAGCCACCCTCACGCAGTGCCCGGGCTCTCTGTTTGCGTCCTCAGATGAGCCTTCAGGTGAGAGCAGGGGAGGTGGGTGAGATTTGAAAGTGGTGGGGCACAAACGAATTAGCATACAGCAGCGTAGCGAGCGAGCGCAGCGAGCGAGCCCGAACCCCAAAAGGGGGGTTTGGGGGGGTTACCCCCCATGAAAATTTAGAAAAAAAAGAAGAAAAATCGTGCATTTTCAAGCAAATTTGAGAAAGCAGGAAGGTTAATAAAGCAATTGTGAAAGTGCAGTTATTACATTAATAGATGGCATAACATAGGTAGCTGCCCAGGGCGCCAGACTTTCAGGGGACCACTGATAGAGCCAACTCTGTTCTGCAGAGAGCCTTGTCCTGATGACCGTGAATAATTATTAAATAGATTTTTTTAAAATATCATTTTCCTTTAATATATTTGTTAATGTGGTTGATGTATGATTTTCTATTACAACATTTTCAGAGAAAGTGTATGTTTGTGCTTCATGCAACATCTATAAAAAGTTGCTTTTAGATCAAAACAGGTCCTGAGATATGAGAAATGGCAGGGTGTCACGGAGACTACTTTCAGCAATATCAGTGAGCTGCTGCTGCTGTGTTACAATACTGAAAACCCAAGTCACTGTCCTTGAATATTAGATGTAAACGAAACACATGTGGAGTTTGGACGATTTTGCCGGTGCACTGACAGTGACCTGGCCAAAGAGGGCAAGAAAGAGCTAATATTGGATCATAAATTCAAAGGGTTCCGAATAGGTGCCCCCAAAATACGTTTGACACAAGGCCGCCAAATCCCTTAAGATGTCCATGAACCAAGCAACCATTCCCATTGTAAACCGTTGCTTAAGAGCAGTGTGGGCAGTCCCTAGATAAGACACCCCAGGTACCTGAACATTTGAGATATGTTGAGTGACCGAGGTGGCCTCCACTGCTCTCGCCATCTCAGCGCATCACCTTTACACCCAAATGAGCCGTCTCCAACTACACGCACAGTAGATCACATGCACGCGAACTTTGAACTGTCATGGACAAGGGTATTTCTCAGCACTCAGTGCGTCCCAGGCACGGCTGCCCCACCACTCGGAGGCCCATCCAGCTCACTCGCTGCTCTCCATGAAAATGATGCTTGTAACCGCTGCTCTGAATCAGGGCTGCCCAACTTAACACGCATCTGCATACAACGAACCTCAGTGGACTTGATCAACATGTTCATGGGTTATTCTGAAAAATCACGCTGAAACGTCCCTCCTGAAACCACTTTGGACACCCTTGCCTAGAACTCTAATCTCATCCTACTACTATTTATTCCATTCCAAATGCTTTTAATTCATCACAATTCTCTGATCAGTAGTAATCCAATATCATAACAATCTTTAATTTCCTTATCTGGATGATCAGCACAACATAGCATTAATGTAAAACAACATCTGCCAGCTCCTTCATTGCTCATTACTGATGTGAGCTCACGGACATCACACAAAATGCAAATCTTGAGGTTTCAGGACATCCTTCTCCCCTGCCTAGCACGCCCTGCATCATTTTAAACCACAGAGACAGACACTTGTAGGTCACCCTTTGCATGTTGTTTTACACACAGGGATGTGGGAGCACTCACACATGAACCTGCCTTTCACAGTATTTATCAGTTGTTGGCTACGATCATGGTCCAAACCCAGTGCATCCTGGTATCTGTTGTTCCCAGTTTTACGTTTACTTTCCAATGTCTATTAAATACTTATCGCATTTTTTATTTCTGATGAGCTGTAAATGTAGACGAACTGTGGTGTCAAGAGACTTCTCAAGATGTAAGCAATCTCGGGAAAAGATATTAGCAATGCCTACTAATAAATGAAAGGTACATGAAGTCCCTCAGGCTGGAAGCAAAGACAGTGAAAAGTAAAATTGTGCCCTGGAGGTATCAGAATGCACAGAGTCCACATTGTAATGTAATACCTTACATAATTTATGTGAGATTTCCTTAAGTGTAAGTAGCAGCACACACACACATCTTTGCTTGTTCTCCTTTGCATTGGTTAATTACTTTTTTATTTTTCTTGATGAGTTTTCTAGCCATACTCAAAGCATTGAGCCCTGTGCACCAACTACAAAATAATTGAACAGAGGGGAACTGCAGAATCATTTTCATTTCACGTTTAGGAAACACAAAGGCCTGTACTTAAGTCTTACGAAAAACTATTAAAGGCAGGCACAGTGCCCAGAGTTCATGTGAAGGGTGCTTCGACATGAGAATTGGACTTTTTGCCAGTATTGTTTACACAAAGCAAGAATTGTCAGCACTTGGTGGCGGCCGGTACATTTTGTGAGTCTTACACAAAATAAACGTTTTCCATAAAGAATAAAATCGGACACTGCAAGCAGATATTATGGTTTCAATCTGAAAGTTAATAATTTGTATAACTCCAATTTTGTGATTTAGACAAGAAATCTGTAATAATAGTTGCGACAGCCTGGGACACCAGACACTCCGGCCATGGTCATGAGAACAAGCAAGTTTAATTCCCAACGAAACAACAAGATTGTTTAACAGCTGCTAGCAGAAATTAGGACTAACACTAGCAAACACTGCTCATCAGCAATACTTCCTAATCCTAGTCCTGGTGGTACCCAGGTAAGCACATTAACTTTCACAGACAACCTTCGGCTCTGCCCAAATTACCCCAACCATTGCCTCAGCCAATGCGGGGTCAGGAATAGGCCTTTTTGGCTCTACGCACTACAAGTGGCCACTACTCCATTTGTAAAATAATAAGTGTTGTGGCCCAAAGTTTTTCTCAGAAGCCTGCAGCCGGAGCTACGAATATCGTGTGTGCCAAATACCACTGTTGTGTAGTCTTGATTCCACTTCATGCCTCTCTTATCCACCAACAGACCACACCAGTCCCAATATCTCACTCTAGCAAGTTCTTTTCCATGCCTATTTTCTCTCTTCATCATTGGTTCCCATCTTTCGCTTCCTCTTTTATGCCCCCTCTTGTGTCTTGCTCTTTTTTGCTCTAGGTGAACGTCTGATGAGGAAGAGCAAGTGTGGGACCCAAAAATAAGTGCTGGTGGGCCACACCACAACCACATCTTTCTCTCTTTTCGTCAGCATCCAATTATGAGGAAAAATAAGGCCTGGTCCCCAAAAACGAGTTCTGGTGCCCATTGCCTGCAATCACGCACACAAATTAAGCACAGGGCCTAAGATTCTGAAACAATGGCCGAATAGCTGCCTGGCTCGTTCTTGCTCCTGTGAGTAGTGTAAGCAGCTCCATTGCTTTGTGAGCTTTGCTCATGCTCTGCAACACCCTATTCCTATCTGGACTGCCAGTCCTATCAACTGTTCCATCAAGGTCTCTCCTGTAGCCGCCAGGTATCGTCAGTGTAGTGCAGAGTGACTGAGGGCCCATGCCTCTGTAAGCAGCATGCCGCAGTGCTCATAACATATGTGCCAATGCGTTGAGATCACATTTAAATCTAGTTCAATTATTGCCATTGGCTGTTAGCAGAATGGGTCTAGAAATGCAACATTTGCCGCACATTTCCCCAAGTGTGCCCTGAGGAAAAACACAAAACTCTGTGTATCAACATTTAGGTTTCATTCGGTTTTCATCAATTTTACCGCCCCTGCGCTTTCAAAACAATTTGACACGTTTCCAGAACATTCCTAATGTTATTGGCTAACTTAGCTTTAACAAGCACACAGTTCTACAATGTACCACAAATAAGCGTGAAGGTAGAATTATACTTAAAACAAATACCAAACATATTGCAATCTTTAGCATCTCCACATACTCTGCCCTTTATTAAGGATATTTTCGGGAAGGGTTGGGGGTGAGGCGGTCCAATCTCAAGACCTCTTTATGTTTCTGTACTTTGGTCATTTCGTCAGCATTTTTTTTGTCCGAATTCAAACCTGGTAAATCCACTTGATGCATGCTCATACGTGTGGAGGGTTCTGGGGCCGTGCAGCCCTTCTGTTTAATAGTGCTGTTCATCGTGGCTGCACTGCTACAGCTTTTACCACTTTATTTATCCACTTGACGAAGGCCAGGGCATCAGAGTGGACTCGCCAACAGTGAACCTTACTTCTTGATTTTTGAAAGCATAAGTGCCAGGCCTCAATGGTTTACTCAGAAGCCGGCAGCCAGTGCCTTCAACACCGGAGTGCTGAATATCAAAAGTGCGTAGACTGGACTCCCTCTCTTGCTTCTTTCATCCACCACCAGTTGCGGCTCGTGGGGTGTCGCGGGGGGGGGTGTATCGCGGAGGTGGGGGGGGGGGGGGTTTGAAATAAAATTAAAAAATCCTACCTGAGCAGGTCGGTTCGCTGCCTCGGGTCCGTTGGCGCAATGGCGCCTACACTCGGGAACAGCCACGCATCACTGACTGCTTGCTTGCAAGTGGGCGTGCAAAACCCTCTCAGCCAATCCTGGCGCTGCTGGCAGCGCCAGGATTGGCTGGGGGCACGTTTTACACTCCGCCCGCCTGCCCAATAGGAGACCGAGGTTTGAGCCTTTGCTCAACCCTCGCTCTCCTAATGGGCATGCGCCAGAACTGCAAACACAAGTGCGCATGAGTGGGCACGGTGCGAAAATTCGTCCTCCGTCCCCACTCATGCGCACTTGTGCATTGTGCTGCTCCATGCCCCTGGTGACGGTCTGACTGCATGTCAGTCAACATGACGCCGGACCGCCCACGGGTGGTCTGACGTCATGCTGACTGACATAATTGTCAGCTTTATTCCCTCACCCGGGCGTTTCTTTCGCTCTCCGGGGCTTCTTCTGGTCGCGCGCTCCGGCTGCCGGGAAGAGAAGTGGGCAGCCGCGGGTCCAAGCAGGGCTGGCTGGTGGGGCTACGCCCCTACGCCCCAATGGACGCACCGCGGCTGGGTGAGAGGACTTACTGTACACCTTGCCGCAGCCGGAGTTGGGGCACTTGTGCTTTTTCTGGGGAAGCTCCGGGTCGCTCCGGTCTCTCCTATGCTTCTCTTCCCTTTTCTAAAGTTCTCTCTCTCCCTCTTGAATAAAGTCTGGGGATATAAAAAAAAACACAGCTGCACACATGAGCACCAAAGTGTAATGTTTTCGAATTACTTTCTTATCCGGCTGGTTACTGGCATGGGTGCTGACTGCGGACCTAAAAGACGTAAGTAAAAATAATCCCCCAGGCGGAGACAACCCAGATGTGGTAGCCATTGTCCCGGCTTCTTGAAAAGATATGCACGCTGAACGTAAGCAAAGCATGTTGTGCCTGCAGTAAGAGAAACTCAATAAAGAAAATAGTGCTTACATAAACTAAATAACACGTACCATGTAACAACCGAAGTAAAAGGGTCAGTCACCACGGGAGGTTACAAATGAAGATAAGGCGGTACTAAGGAGGGACTAACAAGCCTATTTACGAATCAGAAGCCAGCATTTACGAAGGACAATGACACAAGCCAATGACAAATATGGGTGGGCAGGGCTTCTATTCCTTACTCCACTACAAGTCTCGCTGAGCAGCGCATGCACACTGACTCTAGACTCGACCTAAAAACGGCCAAACAAACCATAAAACAGACCCACAAAAAGCCCAAAAAAGTGACCAACATGCTAACCTGTCAGACCAGCCCACTGCACACTGCCTGATTACACGACAGGCCAGTCCGACTCTGAGCCCTGTATCCCTTGTACCCTTGAATCCCTCATAACCTCAGCTACAGCACATGCTCCCTTGATATGGCGACTTCCGCTTCCCATAACCCATCACCTCCAAGGAAATATCTATTTCCTTCTATGCTGCCATCTCATCTTGCTGGGAACCTTCCCCTCAGCTGCTCCATCTGTTTATACAGAGCCAGTGAAAGGGGGCTGGGTTAGTGCTTCTGGGGCCGATAAATCCTGCAGAGAGTGCGTCTGACAGCCAGGAGAGGCGGTCCCAGCATCAGGAAAGGTCACCCAGGTCCAGTGGAGGCCAGTCCAGCAACTGTAGAGGGACCAGTCCATCACTGTCAGAGGCTGGGCCAGCACTGAGAGAGGCCTGCCCAGCATCAGGAGAGGCCAGTCCAGAGCCTGGAGAGGTCCGGCGGACACCGGGAGAGGCGTGTTCGGAGCTTGGCTGGAGGGACTATAAGGAGCAGAGGGGATTTATCACTCTCAGATTTTGGAGTTGGGGGGAAATATCCCTGCAGATTTGTAAGGTGGAAAGTGAAGATTAAACAGCGGCAGACAGAACATGTCTCTTTGAAGCCATGCCGCACATGCCTCTCTCCTTGAGGTGTTGTATCTTGAGGAGCAAAATCTCTTTTTTTGGAGGGGAGGTTGGATGGGGTCCAAAACCTCTGGTTTTAAAAAATAAATGAAAATAATTTCCAGGGATTGAGACGCTCCTAAAATGGTTCTGTTTGTCAAGACAGGCGAGCCAGCAGACTAAGGGAAGGCTGAAGATGCTGTTTTATGTTGATGTTGCTGCTGGCTTGGCTGACTTGAGAAAAAGATTTGTAGGCGAAGCTCAAAACCTTAAACACTGCGATTGGAGAACTGGCCAAAACCGAAGAGGTCTCCGAGGCCCCACTGACTTGGCTCCTTGGCTACAGCTCTTCAACAAGGCGCTTGCGGAGTGCAGCCTGATCTCAGGCAGGCGAGTCCTGTCACTGGGTTTGATCTTCACTGTCCATGGGAACATTCCACACAGAGAAGCAGACCTTTAAATCCTACGACTGAGCACAAGTATACACATGTGCGGAGAGTCAGTTTGATTTAAGATAAGTGTATTTATTTGACTCTAGATACTAACACTAATTTAATAACAATTATTGAATAACTAAACACAAAAGCACTGACCTTTGGAGTTAGACAGAACAGAGAAGAATGTTGCCCTTCTGTCCCAGAACAGCCCAATAAGCAATCCTAGACCCAAATCCAAGAGTCCACACTTGTGAGATCGACAGCCCATCTCTTTACTTCACTCTATCATTTTCCATAACCATCCCATTTGAGAGCATGATTCAGTACATGATATGTGCTCCTCAAAAACCTTACTTAACTATGGCTAACATGGGGAGAGGATGTAGTCTCACGGCTAGACTGCCGACTTTGGAGCTGGGAAACCAGGGTTGGAACCTCGGGGTTGGCTCCACATCCTGTGATTCTGAGCAAATCACTTAATCTCCCCATGCCTACCCAAAAAATTATTGTGTCCTTGTGTAATGTAACTGGTGCTCATATAAAGCGAGTCGAGTTTGAGCTATATAAATCTGCTAAAAAAAAATATAAAATCTGGATAATCTTGATTCACATAGGCTTTATAAATGGAGAACATGACAACTTGAGACATTTTGAGTAACTTGAGGCTATGTTGTCAAGGCATGGGGGTATTTTTGAATGCTTCATGTTAAAAAGAATATTAGTTTAAATAAATGCCACTCAATTCAATTCAAGGATATTTGTAGAGCGCACGGCTACCTCCAATTCTGTAATACAATTGCATGCATTTAATCCAGAAATGGAGAAGTGTTGAAAAACATTTATATATTTATTTTTCATTTTGAAGCCTTTATCATATTTTTCCATGATATTTGCTGCCTAGCTTACATCTTTTGATGGCTCGGCTCGTGCTTTGGCTCTGAGAGCCAAGCCAGACCGCTTCTTCAGCTCTCTCCAGGTCTGTCTGTGTCCCCTGCAGAAATCTAATGTCTCCTATGCCCTTGGCAGGAAGAGGCCAGTCCAGCACCAGAAGAGGCCCATCAAGCACCGGTGGGGGTTGGTCCAGCACAAGGGGAGGCCAGTTCAATCGTATATTGTGATTGGAGGACAGGAAGGTGGCTCCAAATGCTCGTCACCCAGTGCCAAAAGTTTGAAGGGGCTCATTTAAAAAAAAAAAGAAATGTCTCCTCCACCCCTTGTAAAATACAGGGTAAAGTATTACCCACCTGGGGCCATATTACAGAAAGTGCCCCCGTATTACAGAAGGAGCTGCTGATGCTTGTGCGGCCCCTTGTGTAATACCATTAGCGTTGTTGTACATAAAGTGACAGCGTTATATGCAGGGGGCACTCCCTCATTCGCATGGGGGGTTCCCCATGCAAATGAGGAATTCCCTTTGCCTCTGCGCCCATCTCATATTACAGGCACGGGCGCACAGGCAAAGAAGCTGTCAGGAGGTGCACTGATGGTGGTGCACTGTCGGGTGCACCCCTGAGACCAGCCCTCTGCAGGGGTTAAAAGTGGTCCCATGTCATCTCCAGACATCGCCTTTTCAGGCAGGTGTAGTCACTGACTGGAAGCGCCTGCAAGGGGAATCTCTAATCCCCTTTCAAAATGCAGGCGGGATGCCGC
Organism: Triturus cristatus; assembly: GCF_964204655.1. NCBI lineage: Eukaryota > Metazoa > Chordata > Amphibia > Caudata > Salamandridae > Triturus > Triturus cristatus. The sequence goes on along the minus strand of NC_140585.1, from coordinate 1,157,824,341 downwards.
CTGCACTGTGAAAACACAGAGCAGCTGTGAAGCCGCCTCTCAGTTTTTCACTGAATTCATTCATGGTAATAGGGTGCATTTTCATTGTTTGCGATGGACGCACCTTTAAAAAGGTGCGCCCAGCGCAAACAATGAAAAGGCGCTTTTACTGTATTACTGTCCCTGGTATGCTTCCACTAGAAGTAAACAGTAGTCCTGTTTCAAAGTAAAATGATCTCTTCCAATATCTGGGGAAGATTTGGAGATGGCCATCAAGCTGCCTGTTCAATCCCTTCCACCTCTTGGGGTGAGTGTCTAGACGGGAATCCCTAGCAATAGCATGTCTACCGTAGGTCCAGAACAGAAGGCTCAAGGTGAAATTTTCAGGATAACCACTGCCAATGTAAAATAATAATTTAGTTAATGTGAACATCGTAAGAATCTGAGAATCTGAGATGGACCCATCCCTCCTGTACATAGCCTGAACACCCCTTGTGATAGGAATCCTTATCCACACATTCTGCACGAAGAACCAAAGAACGTTTGTCCCTTTGGTCTAAATATCATCTCTTCTATCTTCTTACAAATCTCAGTGCATTATGCCTCTGGCATTATCCACCCCCAATATACAGTTCTACATCAGGGGTTTCCAACGTATGTCACAGATGGCCAGATCCAGTCCAGAGTTTTAGGATAACCATATAAGAGTAATATACATTCAAAGGATGCTCATTTACTTTGTCAGTATTTGGCCTGAAAATCTGGCAAGCATGTGCTGTTCCTGGACCAAAGAAGGACATACCTGCTGTAAATGTAGTGCCGGCTCCTCTGCTAAGGCAGAGGAGCATCGCCTCACTGCTTCGCAGCAGCAAAGTAAAGGAAACATAAAATGTTAATAACTCGTGTTAATATCAATTTATGTTTCTTCTGCTGCAGCTTTGTGTTTGGGATGGGGTTGCTCCGACAACAGAGGAGCAGGGGAGGAGTGGTTCGCCCGCTCCTTAGTGCACATCCATATGAATTACAGCCTGCATGGAGAACATGCCCAGGTCCCCATTCCCTGGCTGAGCGCCGATCCACAGCAGTCAGACCAATCACAACACTGCATTGCAGCATTGTGATTGGCTATCGAGAGGCTGGGAGCCGGGTGCTTCCTGCTGCTTCCTTCATCCTGCTGCAGAATTGGAGTCAGGAAGAAGAGGATGGAGGAGAGGCGGCGGCCGGCCGGCTGTCACAGGTAAGTAGTTGTTTTTTAAATACTTTTTTTGTCCCCCTCACTCCCTGCCCCCGCCCACCACTTGGGTCTGGTAGCAGCCGCTACTGTGTAAATGGACTCTCTTGTAGCATCCTCTGCGCAGTCTAAATTAGTGAAAAGGGGCTCAATCAATCATGGATGTTGATGCACCAAAATGCCTGGGATAGCGGAAGTTACATCACACGCCCTTTGACCCCCCAATGACATCATGGGAAGTGACATCACATTACCTTTAGCCTTGATTACATTACAGGAAGAGACATCACATACTGTTTTGAACTGACAGCATCAGAAGATCTGACAATAAGGAACTAATGATGTGGACTTCAAATATTAATATAATTTAGAAACCTGACTCCAGCAGACACAAATGCCACAAAAACGTATCTTTATCACAAATGCCGCAGACTTTTTTCTTCACATATGTTCTCATGATCAGGGGAATTGAAGGATAACTTTTAGTGCCCTTTCTAAATGCTCCTTTATTCCCACAGACAAATATGTACACAATCACAGTTTAGACGGGCAATGGATGGCGCATAAATTATCCCAAAAAGTATATAGTTTTCCCTTCTTTTAGGAAGTTTCACTTGCTCTCAAGCGTCCCTAAAATTACCCAAATCATTCTATCCACAATCATGTTAATTGACAAAACATTATGGTTTGTTTCCATGACGTATCTTTGATCTGCCTTCCTGCTTCACACGGATTCATAATCTTTAGAGGTCCTTGTAAAGCCTGCAAGCCATCCAGCTGGCCTCAGATAACTCTTGGTTTATGCACAAAGGATAGCAGTGTATGTATGTGGTATTTCTATAGCGCAAACCTAGTAAAATGGCAGCGGAGCACTGGACAGGGTCGATGTAAGTGTGAGGTGACAGTAATCCTGAACCATGAGATAGGGTAAGCAGGTGGTAACTCTCTAAGGGGAAAATTAAGACGATCAAGCTATAAGGTGGAAAAGGTTTTATAAAAAAATATATATATATTTACCTCCTCACCCCGCTGCCGCCTCCGCCTCTCCTTTGTCGTTGCAGAAGAGTCCGGAAGCACACGGGCTTCCATAAGCTAATCACAAAGCTGCAATGCAGCGTTGTGATTGGTCTGAGTGCAGGGCGCTATTGACGCTCAGATGGGGACTGGGGGCCTGAACATGTTCCCCACAAGGCTGTATAATGCAGCCTGGAGGGGAACATGCAAAGTGCGCATGAGGGCTTGGCCGGGCCAAGATGGCCGGCAAAGCAGTCATGCCCCCTTAGTGTGCAGAAACCACTCCTCCTCCCTGAGCCACCAGCCCTGCCCTGCCCTAACTCAGCCCTGCAGCCACAAAAAATAAAACGGTAACTTTGTTATTATCATTTTATTTTTTCTATTTTCCGATGCTCTGAGAGCAGTGGGGCAACGCTCCTTCGCCTTAGCAGTGGAGCCGCCCCTGTAAGACTCATTTATAGCCTCAAATATTCACTTCTTTCAATTCGCATGCACAGAGACCAGCATGAATGTGTTTCTAGATGTGAATGAATACATTGCACACTGCAAATACACCGCTGTCTAGAATGAGGAGAATAATATCATCTCAACTGGAAATCCAGAAAACCATGACATTTATGACTGATCCCCGCCTGTATCAATATCACCGTGACACCCCCCCCCCCCACTAAATACAAAGACAAAATACCTCATGCCTGATTATGCCCCGCTGTTATGCAGGGAAAATGTGCAATGTAGGAAATTCTCTTCCCTACTGTGGAGGTGCCATCAGTTAAAAGTACTAAGCAGTGAAGCTGACACTGGTCTGAGACCTGGACATGCTTAAGCTCATAGAAGTGACGCGAGGCGCGAGACAGTAGAAGAACAGAGGGGAAAAGAGGATGGTATAACAAGAGGGGTGAACTGGAGGGAGAATGGAATTGAAGATGAGGCAGAGAGATGGGTGGTATAAGGAGTGACGTTAGGTAAGAAATAAAGCTGCAGTAGCAAGAAAGAAAAGCACAGACAGGTAGAAAGAGGAAAAGTTGGGTACAAAAATAGAGGTAGATATATAGGTACGGTTTCAGAGAGAGGTAGAGAGAGCTAGAGTAAGAAAAAAGGAAATGTAGCAACAGGGATAAGGGTGGGATACACCAAGTGGTGGGTAGTAAAGGGAGGGCAAGCTAGACAGACAGGTGAGTTAGAAAGAGGTGGTGAGAGGTGGGGCAGAGGTAAAAAAGGTAGAGAGTCTTGCCACCGTAACCAAACCAGGCCTACTGTATTGAGCATAAGCTTTCCAACAAGGCAAACCATTCAATGCAAGCATTCATTTTACTGGGCTCAAAAACGTTCTGCAACCAAAAGCTTGTAGAGAAGATCCGAAGGCCAAGTGTAGGCAAAGTCTAGGTTTGAGAGAGCGCAGGGCTGACTATTAAACTTCTTTTTCTGTTCATAGCATAAGGTCAGATGACAATTGTACTGCCAAGCCAGACCTAAAGATGGATTTGAAATATTATATAGCGCACGAATGCCGAAGGGTGTCTAGGCACTGGACGAATAGGTTGCCGGAGGAGGAGTAAGAGAAAGAAAGAGAAGTAGCAAGAAAGGAGTGCGGTAGTGAGAGAGGTGCGGTAGAAAGAATACAGGGAGTAGGAGATGGATGGGGTGCCCTGGTGGACGAATGATCCTCCAGATTAAGAGGCTCAGCAGTGAGCGCGAGAGAGGGGACAGAGAGAGAAGAAATGATGAGAGAGTTGTGAGGCAGGGCGGTGAACAAGACAGAGATAAAGAAGAGATGTTTGAGCAAGTGATAAAGTTAAGGTATAGAAAGACTTAGAAGGAAGAGGAAGGAGGTTGAGAGTGAGGTGACGTTGATGGAGGAGGACAGACTTAAGGTGGTGAGGCAGTAACAGTCCAGTGAGTGAAGATAGAAGGCGGCGGTAAAGGCAGAGTAGATGTACGGAGCCTCTCTCTTAGAGATGTAGCATTACAGGGGGAGACACATAAAGTGGTCGATAGAGTGATATGGTTATTAAAGAGAGGGAGAGTAGGGTACAGAGACATGTTGTGAGGGGAGCAGAGAGATATATGTGAGGTATAGCTGAGACAGAGAGGGGTGCAGAAAGATGTAGGTGAGGTAGAGCTGGGGCAGAGAGGGGTGGAGAGAGATGTAGGTGAAGTAGAGCTGGGACAGAGAGGGTTGCAGAGAGATGTAGGTGAGGTAGAGCTGGGGCAGAGAGGGGTGCAGAGAGATGTAGGTGAGGTAGAGCTGGGGCAGAGAGGGGTGCAGAGAGATGTAGGTGAGGTAGAGCTGGGGCAGAGAGGGGTGGAGAGAGATGTAGGTGAGGTAGAGCGGAGACAGAGAGGGGTGCAGAGAGATGTAGGTGTGGTACAGCTGGGACAGAGAGGGGTGCAGAGAGATGTAGGTGAGGTAGAGCTGAGACAGAGAGGGATGCAGAGAGATGTAGGTGTGGTACAGCTGGGACAGAGAGGGGTGCAGAGAGATGTGGGTGAGGTAGAGCTGGGACAGAGAAGGGTGCAGAGAAATGTGGGTGAGGTAGAGCTGAGACAGAGAGGGGTGCAGAGAGATGAAGGTGAGATATAGCTGAGACACAGAGCGGTGCGGAGAGATGTAGATTAGATACAGCTGAGACAGAGAGGGGTGCAGAGAAATGTAGGTGAGGTACAGCTGAGGCAGAGGGATGCAGAGAGATGTAGGTGAGGTATAGCTGAGACAGAGAGGATTGCAGGGAGATGTAGGTGAGGTGTAACTGAGACAGAGAGGGGTGCAGAGAGATGTTGGTTAGGTATAGCTGGACAGAGAGGGGTGCAGAGAGATGTAGCGATAAGTACAGAGATAAAGACAAATGCTGAGGTAGAGGTGAGGTGAAGCTGAGATATGAGACCCGAGGGGTCATTAGGTCTCGTCTAGCGACGCAGCGCATGCGCTGCTCGCTTACGAGATCTATTATCGTCGGTTTTGCTTCAGAAGCGGGGTGGAAGCTCCACCCATGCTTTTGATTGACGCGCACCCAAAATGCGCATGTTTGTTCCCTCCCTGTCTCCTGTTTGCCGTGCCTGCCCGGACAGGAGATGTGCATGCGTATGGCGTCTCTTTTGCCCGCGGCGCACGCTTTCACTTTTTAGGTCTCGCTAGCATCGCAGCGCATGCTCTGCTCGCGAAATTTATTGTCGTCGGTTTTCTTTTGGAAGTGGGGTGGAAGCTCTGCCTCTGCCTTTAATTGGCGCACGTCACACACGCACGCTTTTGATTGGGAGTGAGTCTCCTTTAGGCCCCGCCCACCCAGACTCCAAGCGGGCGTGTGCCCCTCGTTCCCTTCCTCTCTGAGCATGCAGTAACGTGGTGGAAGAGCATGGCTTGGTGGCACTCGTAGTTGTGTCGCTCGACTACTGTTGGATTGTTTAAATGATCTGTTATTTTATTTAGAGCACCACGGGATGTAGAAGAAACTGCTGTAGCAAGCACAGTATGACACACATTGTAGTGAAATAATATGCCACTCTTTCTTTGCGCATTTCCTCGCAGCGGGCAATTAGGTTCTATTTATTTAATGGGCGCCCTCTCTCATTCTCTCCGTAGTTCCACCCTGCCTGTACGTGCGTGCGGCGCTGCATTGTGCTCCGGAAAGCCATCTTTCATTCTGCCGCTGCGTATCCCGGGCTCTGGGTTTATCGCAGTCAGCGGCTCTGAAAGTCATCCATCAGGGACGCTTTTATTGCTGCTAATGTTCTGAACGTGTAACTCGTAGCGCCAACAATATCCAGGCGAGTGGCTGCCACCCAAGCACGTTCTCCTCTGTGCCTGAGAGTTCACATTGAGTTAGTCGTTCAAGGGTACAGTGTGTCTTAAGTCCACCTCAAAGTATTTTTGCCTTATGACGAAGCTGTAGTATTGTGCATTTGTGTACGTGTGTATGTAAGTGTCTTTGTTTCTGTTTGCAGAGTGTGGTTTTTTTTACACTTAAAAACTGAACGCGGTGCTGCTTCAAGGACCCCGCGCTCGGTTTATTTATATATTTTTTTAACTTTAACACTGAGCACAGCGCCCGCGTCAAGGACACCGCGCTCAGTGTTAAAGTTTACAAAAAACAAGCATTGGCATAGCCAATAGGTCTGGCCTTTGGGACCTTATAAGTGTTTAGCCATGCAACAGTTGCATAACTAAACACTTATAAGGTCCCAAAAGCGAGACCTATTGGCTATGCCAATGCTTGTTTTAACTGCTGCAATCTATTGAAGCCTCACGGAGAACATCACAGCGGCCGTGCGGCCGCAAAAGTGATCGCGATCAAACATCAAAGCGGCGCGAAAGTGAAATTAATAGCGGTAAAGCGCGACGCGCGCACCCGCGCACATGCACTGTAGCTCTAGGCTGGCCTGGTAGCACTTTTTGGAGCCCTCACAAAATGTCTCGCCAGACCAGCGCATGTGCTCGGTCAGGCGAGACCTAAAAACGAGTGCCGCGTCCTTCAAGCGGCGCCCTGCTCAGTTTTAAACTTAAGCATTTGCAATGCAATCGGACCTATTGCATTGCAAATGTTTGTTTTTTAACTGTCGCCTTGCCTCCAAGCCTCGCTTTATCGATTTTGCGCCTTTGTAGAGCAGTGTGAGGAGACTCAACCATGGCTTACGCCACAAAAATACCCGAGCTCACGATGGGCTCTGTTCCCACTTGTTGAAGAGGTTTCACCCCACCCAGTCCTTCAACTGGCCTGGAACAGCTATGGCCCTAGAGCGGACACTCAACGCAGACCGTCAGGGGGACCTGGAAAGCCTGCGGACCCTGAAGGAAGAGGGGCTGCTGCAGGCAGACCTCCGAGACATTCTGGGGGCCTCCGCGGCACACCATGCCGCCCGCTCCGGGAAACTGAGCTGCCTTCAGTACCTGGTGGAAAAAGCGGGGTTGGTGGGCAACAGCCAAGCGTGCAACAGGGCCACCCCGGTGCACAATGCTGCAGCCACCGGCAGCCTGTCCTGCTTACAGTGGCTGCTCACCAAGGGAGGATGCGACTTCAAGGTAGGTCCTACTTAAAGCGCAATTCTTTCTCCGCCGCCAACCCACACCTTATTGTCTACCCTCCTTCTCTTTCCTTTCCTCCTGTGAAAAGCTAATTTCTTCAAGCCACTAGCCTCCTCTCCCTGCCTACCTTCCCTCCCTGCCTCACTTCTCGTTTTAGTTCATCCATCTTTCAATTGCCCTTTCTACATTTCTTCCTTCCCTGTTCCTTAACGACCCAAACAAACTCGCTCAATTCCGCCTTCCTTCGGCTTTCCAGCCATCTCTCATCCTTCCAATACGACTACCTATTCAGTGCAGTTTTTGAATGGTCTTCGGAGCCATGGACTTTTTACAGTTCTGTTCCCCTAGAGTGTCTCGCTCATAAACTCTGAGCATAGGGCACAGCCAATTTCAAAGAAAACTATTAAAACCTGTAACGTCACAAGAACCAGTAGCTGAACAATTAAATGTTAGTGCAGGAGAATGTGCATTACCATGAAAGTTGCTACCAGGAAGCGCCAGCCTGTCCCGTGAAGCGGCGTGGAGCTAGCTAGCTGTTCATGCTGCTTCCGACAGGCATGGACACTCAAGCCTCGGACATAGGCCTGCGGTATCGGCTTCACTCTATAATTAACGAAAGCGCCGAGAGTCCATTTGCAATGGCCAGGGAGCCATTTACAATGGCCAGGTTTGTGCACAAACACAGAGGTCCCTCTGCATTAATGCCTGGGCTCGACGACGCCGTGTGATGCCATTTTGTGAGTTTTTCTAACAGGCATGGTGAAAAAGTGTGTAATGAATGCCTAATTTAGTTCTCATGGACAATTTCCAGTGCGTTAAAGTTATTGCAATTACTCAATGGCAGACCACCTTTAGAAGCGTGGAGGCCCGAGCCTGCTGCAATTTACAAAAGAGCTGAAGACACTGACACACATCTTTAAACAGCTCTACATCATGGTGCAGTCCCTGTCCACTTCTGCTTTAAGGACTCAGGTACCCCTCCAATCACTTGCTGTCTGTGCTTTAGACCCTGTACCATGCCCCCTTGCTTTTCAGCTAGGTTTGCACTATAAACAAGCATTTGCAATGCAATAGGTCTCGCATTTACAAAAGTTTGAGCTAGTGGCATTGTAAATAACAATACCTTTTATTTATGTTTTGTTATTTAAAATGTAAAGAGAGGGCATTGTCATTGACAATGCCAAGAGCTCAAGCTTGCATATGCGAGACCTATTGCATTGCAAATGCTTGTTTTATTAGATTTCATGCTGCTAACTACTAGGGGGTGCAAAGACTAAAGTTGGCAGGCGGTCCAGTGAAGACTACATGCCCAGCAATCAAATGACAAAAGAATGCTTTTTTTCAGCACAACACTGTGGGGAGGGGCCTAGAAGGTGGAGACCTTGGTACATTGTCTACTGTGCCTATGTCTTAAAACGTCTCTGGGAATTAGCATTAGAGGTATGCAGCGCCAGCGTTTGAGCTCTCAACTCTTTGAAGCTGCAGGCAGGGGCCCATTTCGATTGGAAGAGATGAAATGCCCTGGCCCCCCTCCCAGTACACATCAATCATGCACACTACAGACACAGGATGACCTTGCGCATTCAGATAATACAGTACACTGCAACCTAGCCTGGTTAATTCAAGCTGCAAGCAAGATGGGTGCTCCAAGAGGCTGATTTTGATTCACCTGGTTGCGTTTGTTACAAGGCAGAGACCACTGTGGTTATAAAGCGGGGTGAAGGCCACAGTTCTCCATTCAGCTGCTGTCTGGATCTGTCCACCCAGCTGCAATCCACAAATTCTTGCGTCAGTACAGAAATCTGCATTTATGGCCTCTTGCACTACAAACGATGCTTTCAGGTGACAAGATTTCTAAATCCTTTCAGTTACTTTAAATTGCGCACAGTTGACCCCTCACTTTACAAATTCCTTCACTGCTGCTGCTCGTGCAATTACTCATGGCCTGAAGGAAGCTTGCATTGCTGCTGTATCTCATGCACGTGCTCTCTGTGCGAAATGAGCTTGCACTCATGCTGCCTCTCGCACTTCAGCCCTGTTTGAGTGAAGCTTGCGCTGCTGGTGCCTATCCCATACTGCAGGACGATAGCGGCCCTCCCTTGGCCTCTTCTGTACCAACTCTCTGTTTCATAGAGGCTTCCATTCCTGTATCTCCGCTACTTACTGTGTGATGGAAGCTTGCGCTCTTGCCTCCGCTGTATCTACTCTGTTTGCCAGGGAAGCTTGTGCTGCTGTTGGCTCTCCAAATCTCTCTATGTTTAAGGGGTGCTTGCACTGCTGCATCACCTATTTCAGGGCTCTCTATGACAGAAGCTCGTACTTCAGTTGCTTCTCCAGTCCAGCTCTGTGTGATAAGGCAGGCTTGCAAACATTCCTCACATGTACTGCTGTCTGTGTGAGAGAATTTTCACTGCTGCGGTCTCCTGTATTCTTCCTTTATATGTAACGGAAGCTTGCACTGCTGCTAACTCTCCCGTCCTGCTCTCTGTGACGAGCGAGCACTCTTGCCTCATATGTACCTCCTGTCTGAGTGAGGGAAGCTTGCATTGCGACTGCCTCTCCTCTTCCTAATATCTGTGAGGACGAGGCTTGCACTGTTGCCACACACCTCCTTGCTCTGTATGTGAGGAAAGCTTGCATTGCTGCTCTCTTCAATTCATCCTCCTTCTGATGGATGCTGTAAAGTTTAGAGCCCTAATGACCACGCATGCACATAATTTGGGTAGCTGGACCTGGATCCGGGCACGTGCACATGGCCCCTTTTATTAGTAGGGTCGCCTGACCAGTGACACCTGTGATGGATGGTTGTGGGGTGAGTGTAGAGGCCAGCCCTTTTGGAGTGGCTGGTTACATAGAGCATATGCTGGAACACTAGAATGTGTCCAGCAGATCACTAAAGAAGCTTTCACTTCTGCTGTCTCTCTCGTCCTGCTCTTTCTGATGAAAGAGCTTTACACTCTTTCCTCGTATGGACTTACTGTTTGTGTAACAGATGCTTGCATTGCTGCTGCCTCCCTTATTAATTCTCATGCTGATGGAAGCTTGCAGTGGTTTGTTATCACCCATACTGCCATCTGTGAGCGAGGAATGCTTGCCCTCTTGCTTGACATGCACTTCCAGTCTGTGCGAGGGAAGCTTGCAATGCTGCGGTCTCTCATGTCCTGCTTTCTGTAAGCGAGTGAGGCTTGCAATCCTGCCTCCTATGCACTTGCTGTCTGTGTGTTGGGAGCTTGCATTGCTGGTGTCTCTCCTGTTGCTCTTCTGATGAAAGCTTGCACTGCTGCTCCTTGCTGTGAGCGAGGGAGGCTTGCAATCTTGCCTCATGGACACTAGCTGTCTATGTCTTTGAGCGAGTGATGTTTGCACCTTAGCTTCATATGCACTTACTGTCTTTGTGTGGGAAGCTTTCATTGCTCCTGCCTCTCCTGCTCTGCTGTCTTTGCGTGAGGGAGGCTTGCAATCTTGCTTGACATTCACTTCCAGTCTGTGTGAGGGAAGCTTGCATTGCTCCCGCCTCTCCTGCGCGGCTCTCTTTGTGCGAGGGAGGCTTGCAATCTTGCTTCATATGCACTTGCTGTCGGTGTGGGGTAAGCTTGCATTGCTAGGGTGACCAACCCTCCGTAATTTTCACGGACTGTCCGTGAATTTACCATAATGTCCGTTGTCCATGAAGGAAGTTTCCACGGACACCATTTGTCCGTAATTTTAGCCCTGGTGCTAAAGAACAAGTATTCAGAAGTTAAGATGGCTCAGCAGAAGGGAGGGGTGCTCCTGTGGGGTGATTCAGTGGGAGGGACAGCCAGAAATGGAAATGTGGGCTAGTAGTTAATCTGACAACATTATTTTGGGGCTCCTTTTCCCCAAAGGCAGTGGCGACAGCTTCTTTTCATTGCGCTTTTGCTTTCAATTATTTAATTCTACATTCTTTTCTTTGTTCTTAAATTCGTTCTGCTGTTTTTACTCTCTTAATACCAATCATATAACCATGCAAGGTAAATGCAAATTATCCAGGACTTCTCATATTCAAGCGGGCCATCCGAACCTCTTTTCAAGAATACGTAAAAAAGCACCATTCGTTTCAAGCAGTTTATTTTGACCCAATGCATTTCGGACCCCACGGGTCCTTCGTCAGGGGTAACTGTAAATAACAACAAAAACATCCTTTTAAATACTATACCACCAAACATTCACAGATTCATTGTAAAGCTTTTGAGATGTGAATTGCACTTATCTAAACATCCCGATATTTTAAAAAATATTATGAGAGTCAATAAACTTGTCGTTATAACTTGACGAAACTTCTTCAAAAGATGGCTACTTTCTAACCCGTGACCATCACCCTCTTAAATCACTACTTCCCCTCTTTTGTTTAACCAAGTCTTAATCCTCTCATTATTCTGGTGCTTAAAAACACTCGTCAGCTGTTTTCTTACGATTTGCCCTTTAACGCGTACCTGCTAGAAAGTTCTCATCCTCACGTCTCAAATCACCCGACACATCTCTTCTTATTCCGTTGGCCATCGCCCTCTTTTAAACTAAACCTTTCCCACCTCATTTCCTGTACACGCCCACTCTTTCCTATCGGTAATTAACACCTGAGCCATCCGTGCCTATCTTGAACACTACATCTCCCATAGTACTTTAAGCTTCTCGTGTGATTGGATCGATACTATTCAAATAATCACTTTGCACGTTTTACAGCTTATGAATTCCTTCAACATCATTTCAATACATTTTGTGTAATAACGTGTTCAAAGTTTTACAATGTTGTCATTTTGATACTCATAACGTCCATAAAAATCAACATGTTCGAACGAACGTAGGTGTTTCTCCTTGCATGGAAATCGTCCGGTCTTCGAAGAAAATCACTTGATGTACTATTTCAACGTGGGTGCTTACCCAGTGGGACTTCAGTACTTAACATCAAATATATATGGGTAGCACTCCAATTTTTTCTCAGTTCAACCAACAAACTTCCACCTTTAGCGTGCTCACTGTTTAACGTGCCAAGCCTAGGCTTATCAAAATGACAACATTGTAAAACTTTGAACACGTTATTACACAAAATGTATTGAAATGATGTTGAAGGAATTCATAAGCTGTAAAACGTGCAAAGTGATTATTTGAATAGTATCGATCCAATCACACGAGAAGCTTAAAGTACTATGGGAGATGTAGTGTTCAAGATAGGCACCGATGGCTCAGGTGTTAATTACCGATAGGAAAGAGTGGGCGTGTACAGGAAATGAGGTGGGAAAGGTTTAGTTTAAAAGAGGGCGATGGCCAACGGAATAAGAAGAGATGTGTCGGGTGATTTGAGACGTGAGGATGAGAACTTTCTAGCAGGTACGCGTTAAAGGGCAAATCGTAAGAAAACAGCTGACGAGTGTTTTTAAGCACCAGAATAATGAGAGGATTAAGACTTGGTTAAACAAAAGAGGGGAAGTAGTGATTTAAGAGGGTGATGGTCACGGGTTAGAAAGTAGCCATCTTTTGAAGAAGTTTCGTCAAGTTATAACGACAAGTTTATTGACTCTCATAATATTTTTTAAAATATCGGGATGTTTAGATAAGTGCAATTCACATCTCAAAAGCTTTACAATGAATCTGTGAATGTTTGGTGGTATAGTATTTAAAATGATGTTTTTGTTGTTATTTACAGTTACCCCTGACGAAGGACCCGTGGGGTCCGAAATGCATTGGGTCAAAATAAACTGCTTGAAACGAATGGTGCTTTTTTACGTATTCTTGAAAAGAGGTTCGGATGGCCCGCTTGAATATGAGAAGTCCTGGATAATTTGCATTTACCTTGCATGGTTATATGATTGGTATTAAGAGAGTAAAAACAGCAGAACGAATTTAAGAACAAAGAAAAGAATGTAGAACTAAATAATTGAAAGCAAAAGCGCAATGAAAAGAAGCTGTCGCAACTGCCTTTGGGGAAAAGGAGCCCCAAAATAATGTTGTTATGTTCAAGCACGTGCTGTTTGGGCTAGTAGTTAATCTGCACATGTAAAGGCTACTTGAATGCAAAATGGGTGTTAATTGCTAGAGTTCTTGTTACGCTGCCTGAAGTGAAAGATTTCTTCTTTCTGCTGTAACTGCAAATGCGGGAGCTTATCTCAAAATGTTTGCTATATTGGCTCACTGCCCTTGTCCCCCCCTTCAATGATCTCTCTGACTTGCTTCTTGTGGCTATCTTGAGTTTCTCGGTTTGGATGTCCTACCTTAAATGAGGCAATGCAGTGATATGTTGTGGATGTAAGAAGGCATGCTATCTCACGGATGTTTTATACTAAGGGAAGCAACAATAAAAATCTCCACTGTTTTGAAAGCAAGTCACAAGCATAACAGATTAGGACACATACACAATTTTGAAACATCTGAGATGCTATCGGTTTACAGAAGGGCTGCTTCCTTTACATATTCAGTTCTGCATCTAAAAATCAATTAAAAAAATGTCACCATCACGTGCAATTTCTCTACCTGTGGAACCAATATATTTGTCTGCCCCATGAGCTGCATATCCATTTTATAGATTGCGTGCCATTTCACAATTGCATGTAAAACTACTACCAACATTCGCTTCTTGCATTAATCTTTTCCCAAGTTGTCCTAGCACCTGAAAGTTTCAGCAAATCCCATTGGCCAAAATAGCTTCAAGATCAAAATAGTATAGCAGCGAGGTTATCGCTGCAATAAGGATGAAAGAGAGCAAACAAAAGGTCTTGATTTACTGGAGGACTGTAGGTGGAATTCCTTGGGAAAATGGTGCAAGGTCGGTTGCAAGAAGATGTTTGTAAGTTTCATTGCAAAATATTAAGGAGGATGCTTTAAACAATTGTTTTATTTTTTATAACCGCTGTTGCCTAAAAAGTGCTAGAGTTGCCATTACTTAGAGCTTCAACATTCTTAAATCATATGAAATACCAGAAAAGACCTGCACAGTTGCTCAAAGCTGCGCGCATACCAAAATACGTGAAGTGCACGGTGTCTCAACCTAATATAAACTTTTTTTGACTTGTACTTATGTTGGTTACCTATTTACTTACTTGTATACTATTGCGCGACCTCCTCTGAAGTGTCTGTAAAACGTACCTTTTGTTGCCACTTTTTGTCCTGAATTTTGACCTTGTGTCCTGAATATTTGTCCTGAATTTTGACCCTTCATCCTGAATTTTTACACTCACCATCCTGAATTTGCACCCATGCCACTTGGTCACCCTATGCATTGCTACTGCTCTCTTGGATCGAGGGAGGCTTGTACTCTTGCTTGACATTCACTTCCAGCTTGTGTGGGGGAAGCTTGCATTGCTTCCGCCTCTCCTGCCCTGCTCTCTTTGAGCGATGTAGGCTTGCAATCTTGCCTCACATGAACTTGCTGTCTATATGGAGGAAGCTTGCATTGCTGCTGCTCTCTCCTATTACTTCTGAGAAACGTTTGCTGTGCTGCTTCCTTGTTAGTGAGGGAGGCTTGACTTTTGCTCCCATGTTCTTGCTGACTCTGCGAGGGAAGCTTGCACAGCAGCTTTTCCTGTTCCTCTCATGTGCGGGCAGAGCGTCCCCTGCCTCCCGACTCCGAGTCATAACGAGGGCTGAGGTGCCGTTCCGTAAACCTGACCTCACCAGCAGCTCTCAATCCGATGGTTACTCGTTTCACTGAGGAGCGTTTCTTGTACAATCCCCCAGGGCCTCGTGGCGGGCGCTAGGAATCTGTGATGTGTCCGGAACCCGCATCAGCGCTCGCTGATGTTATTAATAATGCACGGTCCACCTGGGCAGAGTGGGCAGGAAATGTCTGCTGAGCTCCCGTGCCAGTGACAAGCCTCAACAGGGCTGCAGAGGGCGAAAGGACGTGGAATTCCACGGAATGCGATGGAACCCTGCCCCGTACACCGCTTCCGAGAAGAATATCTGCTCTCAGTGCCAAAAATACGTAGGGTTTACAAAAAGTCACAACTTTCCCCGAAGAAGAACCCAGGGTCCCAAACTAAGCCGCCACATATCGACTCATCAAAAAACCACTCGCCTCAAATCGCCTCCTCAAAACTGCTATTGTCAGTGGTATATGCCTCAAAAGATCTTCCCTCAAAATGACCCTCCTAAACGGAGAATCACAGTAAAATGCTTCATTTTATGTCGATCCACCTCAAATCTAAGCCTGTGCAAATGTTGTTTATGCTGGTGTAATCTTGTGTAATTTCTGGGAACTCGTTGCGATTATTACAACAGAGATTACACCATGCCGGCTTTAGCACTGGTGGCGCCCAGTGTGACAATGTTAGTTGGCGCCCCCCCAATGACCACCTCCACCATGGATTCTCTCACTAGCACCCTTTAACAGTGACCAAGTCTCCATAACCACACTCTCTCAGATGCATTGAATTAGTTTTATAGCACCACTCATACCAGTAAAGGATGTCAGAAAATTTTGCATCACACACACATTACACAGAGACAATCAAACATAGGTATATAAATCAGTTTATAGGAAATGTTACATACGATAAAGGACTAAGGGGCAGATTTACCAGCCCCTTGCGCCACTTTTGCGTCACTTTTCCCATGTTTAAAATTAGGCAAAAGTGGCTCAAGGGCCTTGTAAATAAGCCCCTAAATGTGTAGGAGTTGTACTGGTAGGCCGTATAGTTTAAGAGTGCTTGATGTGGAGAAGCACAAACTCAGAGTCGAAAAAGAAACAGCGTAGTTGGGAGTTTTCTTTAATTAGAAGAATCGATTTCCACCCAAATTAACCCTTTTTGCAACATTAATCTATGCTCTAATGTATACTTTGGAGTGTGTATGCAGCTCTATGATGAAAGTTAATACCTCATTGTTCTATAGTAGGACTTTAAGTTATAAATTGCAAGTAATAAGAGGATGTCTCTTTTAAAAGCCGTAACCTGCTGTTCTCTTTACATTATATGCATTATGTAATCTACATGGTATACGTTCTTTGCAGCAGGCATATTAACCGTCTGTGCTACCTTCACATAAACCAAAACCTCAACTATGCAAAACTCCAATCTCTGTCCAGGAAGAACATTAATCACTGGAGTTAACTTGACATTTTTGTGATGCCTGGTAATTGCCGGAGTAAAAGAACGCGGCAGCAGCAGGTGCTTTAAAAACATAATAAATTGTAAACAGGGCGCCCCCAGGAAGTCAGCACCCGGGGCGGTGGCACCGGTCGCACCGCCCTAGAGCCGGCCCTGACACCACCTTGCCTAAATTAGATTTTATTCGGGTAAAAATCCTATTGCGGGAGCACATGATCGAACCGAACAAACCAAAAGCGAGCTGCTGTTGGTTGGGTCACGTACACATTTGAGCACATTTTTTCAGCATAAAATATATTGTGTCCAAGATGGTTGTGAAAACAAAATGCTAAATTAGGATTTATGCATAATCTGTATTTCGAATAATTTCTAGACATTTCGTATAATTTCCACAAAGGAAATTGTGCGAGTTGCACCCAGGCTTACTCAGATAGAGTTCCTGCAAATCGTTTTTCTTCTGAAAACTACCTTGAGGCAATAGGCAAAAGGACTTGCCTCGGGAGTATTCGCACGCCTCATATTTGTTTTTCACTAAAAAACGGTTTTTAACAAAAGGACATTTCTCAAAAGGACTTGGCTTAAAGTGTCTACGCTTAAAGCTCATCTGAAACTGATGCTGCAAAATAACAAACCTAACATCTTTGTCCAATCAAATTGTGTTATATTAGAGCTTCAAAAGTAGTCAAAACGTGCTTTATTGCTGTTTAAACCGATGAAAACACTTATTTTGCGTTGTTTAAGGAGTCAGAAAGACATATCATTTTGTGATTTTTTGCTATATAAATGTTCACTATAGGGGATAAATGATATCTAATTATACATCATTGGGACACTGCACGTCACCAGGCAGTTCTGTGATGCATGTGCATACGATATGAGCAGTAGCTTCTTTTTACTTACATTTGAGATACATGTTCCATACTGCGGCAGAAGGTTGTCAAGCCTGTGCCCTAAAAATCCCTGGTTTCATTCTAAAACCTTTTACAAAATGGAGGTGCCAGATTACTGCTCCAGTACACAGCTCAATCCGTCTCACGGTTCGTACTCCTAGCGCAGTCCGCAGTCATGCTTCTGTACTACACATATGCCAATATCATGATCTAGTAGAAACAACAACAGGGGTATACCCAAATAACCCTTAAATACCTGGATAAGGATACGTAAATATATGGAAAGAAAAAAAGGGGTCAAGGAATCAATACTGTTCACTTATATGGATCGAGCCTATTCAAAGAGCAAGTGCATGACATATATCACATTACAAATTACATGACATAAACAACATCAAATATATACAACCAAACCAATAACCCTAAAATAATTTGTTCGAACAAATTATTTTGGGCTTACTGGTTTGGTTGTATATATATATATATGTCATGCACTTGCTCTTTGAATAGGCGTTTGCCCATGTGTGTTGCACATTGAGTTAGATATATTCAGTGTAAATATGAATTATTCTGGAGAGGGTAATTAAACGTGCTCGATCCATATAAGTGTACAGTATTGATTCCTTGATCCCTTTTTTTCTTTCCAAATATCATGATCTAGAACATGCTTGGGGAAAGAGCAGCAGGGGAAACCACTTATTCTCTGCTATCTGTTGGAGCCACCCCCCCCCCGCCCAAAAGGCACAGCTGGAGGCCCTGAGGGCTTCATTAACTATACACCTCCACTAGGGTGACACACATTTAGCGTGCCTTTTTGCATGTGCGCCTGTCTCAGTAATATGGTTCTGGTGAACAGTTAAGGTGTCTGCTTGTAGGGAACACATACTACACATTGCGTGGGTGCAAAATGCGTGTATAAGCAACACATGTTTCCGAAAGGTGGTGTATCTTTGTCCCCTTCTCTAATACCCATTTTAAAAAAGTGCCTGAACACATAAAAGGCGTCTGCACTTTTTCCCCC
This sequence comes from Triturus cristatus, assembly GCF_964204655.1. Lineage (NCBI taxonomy): Eukaryota > Metazoa > Chordata > Amphibia > Caudata > Salamandridae > Triturus > Triturus cristatus. The sequence continues at coordinate 1,157,806,127 of NC_140585.1, read as the reverse complement.
CAATAATTAGGCACCTGATATCCCAGTCATCTTGTCTTCAAAAGTATTTATATTTTGGCAAAATGTACTTTCAGGATTAATAGCACTGTTACGTTAGGTAGACTTGTAGAGTGCACTAATCACCCGTGAGGTAATGTAGGCGCTTGAACAGGTATTTGGGCAAATGATCCCAGCCGAGTTATTCAAAGTATCAGTTCTTTACCTTCTTACGGAACTCAAGACGTGAGGAGGAGACCCCGGTGTAATGGGGGAGGTCGTTCCATGGTTTGGGTATGATGTAGGAGAAGGAGCAACCTTCCTTTTTTTTTTTGTGAATGAGGGAGATGTCTGGGAGTGAGGTAGAGCGTAGATGTCTGGTTGGTTGGTGAAAGTGTAGGAGGTTGTCAAGGTATGTTGGTCTAATGTTGTGTTTGGCTTTGTATGTATGAGTAATAGTTTGAATTGGCTGCGTTTGTGAATGGGGAGTAAGTGGAGTTCCTTGAGGTGCAGTGCGATGTGGGTGTGGCCTGGTAGGTCCAGTATAAGTCTTCTGGGTACTTTGGAGTCTTTATAGGAGATTCTGGCATAGAGTGCATAGCGAGCTTGCTTGTGATGAGTGCTTGGTTGACGCTCCTTCTGGTGTTCTGTGGTAGCCACCTGAAGATCTTATGTAGCATGCGTAGGATGTGGAAGCAGGAGGTGCTCACTGCATTGACTGCAGTCTGTCATCTGGGATGATTCATGGGTTTCTAGCATAGTCAGTGGGTGTAGGTGTTGGTCCGAGCTCTGACAGCCACCAAGTGGAGTCCCAGGAGGAGATCTTGTTACCAAAGATCAGAACTTCAGCCTTGTCGGATTTGATATTGAAGCAGTTTGCTCTCATACAATCTACAAACATGGTCATGGAGATGGTGAAGTTGGTCCTGGAGGTGGTAGTTTTGGCCATCAGGGAGAGGATGGGTTGGGTTTTGTCAACAGATGATATGATGGAGAAGCCTTGGCAATGGATGATGCTGGCTAGCGGAGTTATGTAGATGATGAACAGGGTGAAGCTGAGGGAGGATCCCTGGGGGACTCCTCAGATCAGTTTCTTGGATGTGAATGGTGGCATTCTGACTCTTCGGGTTCTAATACTCTGGACTCTTCTCAGTGGAGTGTGGGTCCTTGGATGCCTATGTCGTAGAGTCTTCTGATTAGGGAGTAGAGGGAGATGGGTCGAAGGCTGCAGATAGATCGAGTAGGATGAGGGCTGCTGTTTCTCCTTGGTCTAGGATACTCCTGATGTTGCCGGTGGCTGCATTGAGTGCTTTTTCGGTGCTGTGGTTCTTTCGGAAAGTGAATTGGGTGTTGTCCAGAAGGTGGTGGTTCTCGAGTTGAGTTGAGAGTTGTTTGGATCACGTTCAGGCTGCTCACCCACGCACACAAGGCGCTCCACAACACGGGCCCCGAATGCCTCAACAGCCGCCTCTCGTTCTACACCCCCACCCGCCAGCTCCTCTCCACCAGCCTCGCCCTCGCCACCGTCCCTCGGATTCGCAGAACCTCCACCGGAGGAAGATCATTCTCCTACCTGACAGCGAAGACTTGGAACTCCCTCCCCAAACACCTGCGACTGACCCAGGACCATCTCACCTTCAGGAAACACCTCAAGACCTGGCTCTTCGAGCAGTAGCGGCACCCCCCCTAACCCCCCCCCTCAGCGCCTTGTGACCCTCACGGGTGAGTAGCGTGCTTTATAAATGTCTTGACTGATTGATTGATTTGTTGATGGCCTTCTCCATCACTTTGGATATGTATGGGAGCAAGGATATTGGACAGAAGTAGCGTGGTTGATTTGCGTAGGCAGATGAGTTTTTGAGGAGTGTTGACTTCTGTGTGTTTTCAGTCATCCAGGAATATGGCAGATGTAATGTTGATGACGTTGATGATGTGGGAGAGGGTAGTGCTGATAAGGGAGGCTCTCAGGTCGTAGATGTGGTGGGGGCATGGGTCCATGGAGGTCCCTGAGTGGATGGTCTGCATGATTGTTGCACTTTTGTCTCTGGTTAAGGAGTGTCAATTCACTCAGGTGTTTGTCTTGATTGGTGTTTGGTAGCTGGGCAATGAGGTCAGCAGGGTCCTGTTTGTGTGGGAAGTTGCTGTAGATATTGTTGATTTTGCAGTGGAAGACATTTGACAGGTCGTTGTAAAGTTCTCTTGGGGGGGAATGTTGTTCACTGTTGTGGAAGGTGTGGTGAACTCTTTTATGATTGATATCTCTGCTGTTAGAGCTTCCTTCGATGTGTTCTGCTAGTGCACTCTTCTCAGTGTCTCGTAGTTGCTGGCTGTAGCATCTGAGAGCAGCCTTGTAGGTGACTCTGTTGGCGGTTTCGTGGCTGGTTCTCCATTTCCTTTCTAGATGTTTGCAGTGTCATTTTAATTCTTGAAGGTCTTCTGTGTACCAGCTGGCTTGCTTGATAGGTCTTCAATGTTGGTTAGTTTTCATGGGTGAGAGGCAGTCTGCACAGTTCCTGATCCAGTTGTTGTGATATCCTTGTCATGGTCATTTTTGAGTTGTGTTGATCCGTGCTGAGGGCATTGAGACAGTCTGCATCAGAGATTTTACCCCTTTGTGGCTTGGGAGGCTGGTACTGGTGGATGCGTGGACTTGCGGTGTATCAACCTTGAAGTGGATGATGGAGTGGTCGGTCCATGTGAGAAGTGTGGTGGCGATGTAATTGATGCTGTCACTAGTGGTGAAGATGGTGTCAAGTGAATGTCCTGCGGTGTGTGGGACTTGGGGCGGGCTGAGTGAGGCAGATGTGGGCCAGGCCTTCAAGGACTGCTTTGAAAAATGTGGTTGGTAATGTCTTCCAGGTGGGAGTTGAGGTCTCTGAGCAGTAGATAGGCTCTGAAGTCAATGGTAAGTGGGACGACGAAATGGGTGATGAGGTTGGTAAAGATCGTTTGTGGTCCGAGTGGTCGGTAGGATAGGGTCCCATGCAGTGCGAAGTTATCAGAGATTTGAAGTTTTAAGTGCAAGTGTTCCTTAAATGGGGTAGCCATTTCCGCAGTGGTCAAGCACTTGATAGATTCTTGGAAGATGATTCTGAGTCCTCCTCCAGGCTTGTGGTTGCAGTCCCGTTGTGAGATCTTTTAGCCTGTGGGTATTGCTGTGGTGGTGTAGGGTGCTGATGTGGAGTTCAGCCAGGTTTCCATGATGAAAAGGAGGTCTGGTGCGTTGCTGCTTATTAGGCCCCATATCTCAGTAGCGTGTTTGCTGAGTAATCGTGTATTGGGCAGCATGCATGTGAGTGAGTATTATGTGGGTTGTGGATGCGTGGGGTGGGGGTGCAGGTGGTGAGGTTGGCATGTGCCTGGGAGGCTGCGTGAGAATTGGCAGTGGGAGCAGGGGAAGGCTCCCACTGTGTTGTGAAGCACGGTTCGGCAGCCTCTTGGTGAGACTAAAGAAAGGCTGCAGAGACTCATTGGGGGGTGATTGGACCATGATTTCTGGCACTGGGTACGGTCCAGGTGTGCACGGGCACAGGCGGGCTTGCACTCAACTAAACAGTAAGAAGGGTTACGAGTGAGACAGCACCTTTGAATATTCGGTTGAGTGATGTTGAAATTCCAAGAGAGGTCTAGAATTTAGGGTCAAATCTCTGACTTTTTTTCCTTGATTAATGGTATTTCATTTCTTTACTAAAAACTGTGGATATCAAAAGAAATCGGACCACTGAATTAAATTCACCATACAGAATTTGGGTATTTTTACTGTTGCATAGATGAAATTACAATAGATACCTGAAATTCAAGACGTCTCCTGTGCAGGACTTGTGAAACGTTTGCCTGCTATTGACAACTGCTGACTAATAGTGTTACTGAATGATAGCTTCTGAGCATGACAATCACTGCATTGCTTTTAGTAATACCTACATGCTAAGGGGCTGATTTACAAGCCCCTTGCTCCTCATTTGCGCCGCCGTTGCGTCACTTCTGTGAAGCAGCAGCGGCGTAAACCTTGCGCCGTGTTGCGCCCTATGTACAACGTGACGCATCTAGGGAGATGCGTCACCTTGTAAAGCCCTGCGCCACATAAAACCTGCGTCAGGTTTTATGTGGGCGTTACGGCGCAGGGTTGGCGCTCCCTCGCAGGTACGCCTCGTAAACGTGACGCAGTGAAATCTGCAAGATTTCTCTGAGTCACTTTTACGGCCATGCTGCGTAAAAACCCTGCGCCTGCTTGAAGCAGGCGCAAGGAGGGACGCAGCATGATAGGCATAGTGCCCCCCCGTGCCTTGCTGGAGCCGCGTCACCCTTGCAACGCGACTCCAGCAATGCGCCGCCTTTACGACGGGGGATGCGACACGCATCTGCCCATCCGTGTAAATGCGGCGCATCAGTGGTGGCGCACGGGTGGTTTTGCCTGTCGCAAGTGTTCTGGCGCATCCCTGCTGATTTGCAGAGATGCGCCAGACCTTGTAAATATGCCCCCTTTGTTACTAACCTACAGTTTGTGGAACAACGCCGCTGCTTTAGATGAAATTGCTTGACAGGATTAGAAATACTCATGTAACAATAATAAAAAATAAAAAAAATAGCACCTACACATTTTCGGCAACAGCCTTTGTCGAATATGAGAAACATTATAGGAAGCAAAAATAACATCAACAAAAATATTAAATGATATCAAATGCTATCTTCTAAAAGCCCCCTGCAGATCTGCATGCTATAAAAAAAAAACAGTTCCATCTACATTGGACAGTCTGTTGCATTTAGGACATGGCATCAGGGATATTGTACAAGCTCTAAATTAAGTAACAATTTCTTGTGATGACAACTGAATTACCTGTTGCTATATACATTGAGATACAACAGCGAAAAAATACTTTAGTGTTGTGTGTTTGGAGGAAATAGACCCAGACATTTTAAACAGTGCTGTGCTAAAACAACAACAAAAACTATTGAACTGAGGAGGTAAACTCTTACAAGTAGCAGATCTCTCCAAAAATACAGAAGCGAGTTCTATAGTTGCCTGGGCCTGCTCACGCCTGGATGAATCCCAACCAAATCGCTGCCCGAGTGGACATCATATGCAGACTTGGTGACAACGCGCTAAAGAATGCGATGTAAAACCTATATGCAAACTTGTGTTTCATGGAGTAACAAATCTCTCTCATAACTTAAATGACATATCATGGCAGTTCTGAGGACAGATACCAAAGAACATAACTACAGTAAAATATAACTAAGAAGTTAACCCTTTGATAGCGGCTGTGACCCACCTGCAACATTTCTTCCCCGACATTTCTCACATGGCCATGTAGAGAGTAATGGGGCAATGTTCACTTCCAGTAACTTTGGAACGTACTTTACTGTCACACAGTTTGTCCTGTAGCGCCTTCCTTAGACAGCACACCGTAATCAAGTCGCCAGCCTACATTTTTTCCACGGGCATTCATCATGTAAGTCCAGAAAGTGTAGGCATAAGGAACATCAGGGTAGATGTGGCGGAAGCTATCTATATAGCCATCAGCAGGGTACTGAAGCCTTCCCGTTCCTGGGGAGTAAAGCCACTGGTCTTCTTGTTGCCCTTAGGATTCTTCAAGTCAATTTCCTGGTGGGCCACAATGAGGTCACCACAAAGAATCAAAGGTTTCTTTTCGTCTACAGCCTTCAGGTAGGCGCGTAAGTCTACGTCACGTTTCTGGCAGAAATCCAAACGAACCAAACCACGACCTGAATTGGGCACGTAAGCTGCCACTAAGTTGTACATGTCGAACTCAGCAGTGACTATTCGGCCTTCCTTGTCATGTTCCTCAATTCCTATACCATAGGTGACCTTAACTGGTTTGCCCTTGCACAACATGGCTACCCCGCTGTAGCCTTCCTTCTCCTCAGAACATGCCCAGTACTTGTGGGGATACTCTGGCATGTCAGCTGGCAGGGCCTTCTCACACTTGGTCTCTTGGAGGCAAAGGATGTCAGGAACCTCCTGCCGCACCCAATCTAGGCAATTCTTTTTCACCCAGGCCCGTAGCCCATCGACATTCCAGGAGCAGATTTTCAGGTTGGACTTTCTCCCACTGGCAGAAGTCAACTTTTCAGGAGGGTCTTCATTGATGGCTGGTGCTTCTGGTTCCTTCTCCTTTCCTTTTCCACCTCCTTTCTTTCCCTTCTTACCCGCTGGTGCTGCATCATCATCCTCCACCAGGCTGGCTTTGCCACCGACCTCTGATTCCTTATCACGTTTTGGCATTTTCAACACAGACCATAAGGTAGAATCCAACAGGAAGCAACGACGAAACACAGCGAGTCGTAGAATATTGGCAGTGTTTTCCTACTGACTTCGCCAGGTCCAGTCAAGGAAAGGGAGACGCGACCACAGCAAAATCCTCCAGGGAGAAGGGGCGTGGCCTCTTTATGGGTTTGTTGGATTTGCAGCTGTCTGCGAGCAGTAGAGGAGAAATCAAGATTTGTGTCAAACAAGGTCTCTGGTCTGAGCATTTGAACTCACACACTTGTCCGTAAAACTCCTGTAAACTAACAATACAGTGAGAGCAGTTCCATCCTCTGCTATTGACAGTTAATAAACACAGCTATCAATCATACACTGTCAAACAATGACTAACTACGGAGGAAGATTGTTTACAGTGCTGATTAAACCTGGGCAGGTAACTCTGCTTCGCCAGCAGAGTTTACAGAGTTTTGCCAACTCCGCGTTCCGTTGCGAACGCAGAGTTTAGGCAAAATTCTGACTCCGTGGCGGAGCAGAGTTAGCGACCAACCCTCCACCCTTCCAAAGTAATTAGAATGTAAAAAAAGGCACTTACCTGCCGTGGCTGCCTCCTCCGCACCATGGTCGCTGTCCTTCCTCGCCGTCCTTCTTCTATGATAACCCCTACGTTGTACGTCTTGCGCATGCGCAAGACGTTGTACATCTTGCGCAAGCGCCATGGCCACTGTCCTTCCTGGTCCTAGCCGTACTTCTTCTTTGATAACCCCTACGTTGTACGTCTTACGCATGTGCAAGACGTAGTACATCTTGCGCATGCGCAAGACGTACAACTTAGGGGTTATCAAAGAAGTAGGACGGCAGGGACAAGGAAGGAAAGCGGCCATGGCAAGAAGGAGGCATCCATGGCAGGTAAGTGTCTTTTTTTAACATTATAATTACTTTGGGAGGGGGGAGGGAGTGGAGCAGAGTTCCACTGAGTTTTTTTCCAACTCCGTGGAACTCCGCGTAGAGGCACTCCGCCAACTCCGCTCACCCTTAGTGCTGATGTCCATGTTGGCTAGATCCTTGATGAATTTTCAAGATAAGTCATTGGGAACATTTACATATAATGTAAATGTAACTTATTTGGATGGTCAGTGGTGATCTTGAAAAGCTGACATGAACCTGGCCTGAGTCGCTGAAAGTTGGACATTCCTGGTTCATGTTTCCCCTGTCATTAGAGCTTGTCTGATACAAAGAAATGACAACCGTGAAATTATAGATATATGTTACAGTGCCTGCTATGTATGGGGTAAAGTACCCACTAAATCATGTTTTAAGAAGATTGCAAGTCACTGACAAGTATTGCGATATTATATTGACCAGGAGACCAAGATCCAGGTCAGATTTTCACTATAAGTGAGTTCAATTTATCTTCCTTGTATGCAAATTTATCATGTGAATGTCCTGAAAATCCGGCATAGATGTGACCCTTTTGAACCTACATTGGAAATCCTTGATATAGAAGGGCGATGTTGAAAACAGGAAAGTCATGGAGTGCCAAGGTTATCCGGGGTGCATTGGGTACCAACAGCATCTCTGGAAAATGTCTTAATACCTGCCCCATATAACACCCAGCGAGTGAGGTCCAAGAACGCGGTTTATGTCCTTCTAAATGGTCTTTCTTTAAAAAGGGGGCAAATCAACCGATTTCAGAATATAGTTTTTCAGCTGTACTGGCAGAAATGAAGAAGGTATTGCGTAAAGTTCTGAGGATGGTTTCATAAAATAATACTACAGACTAAGGTCTAGGACAGTACCGGGGCCTTTAATTCTCCACGGCAGCACATCACAAGAATGCCTCAGCCCTTCCAGCCCTAAAAGCAGCTCAGCATCCTTCCACCTCCTTTGGGGTTTCTTTTTGTCCCATGTGAATGCCCAGTCCTGGAAGTGATCGGCAATGTATTTTTGTGAAAACACTACAGGTTATTTCATTGCTTGCAATAGGGAGCGGCTCCTTTTCCCCACATGCCCACCCCTTTTAATCAGAGACATCTTAAGGCATGGGCAAAGTGGGCAATTGTCTAGGGACCCCACCTTCCAGGGGCCCTGGGGAAGTGGATTTTCCCTCCACATGACCTCCGCCTATCCTATTTATATATCTAAACCTTCCTCTCTCTCTCTGTGCCTAACTCTACCTCTTACTGGGTCTCTCAACCCTGTATCCCTGTGAGGATGTTTGGGGTCCAGAGCAAGTCATATTTCAAATGTTTTTGTGGGACCCTCGTATTTTGTATTGTTTGGCATCATGCAGGCTTGAATTAGCAGCGATTGAGTAATAAAATTCCATACAGGGGGCCCCAAATATGACTTCACTAGGGCCCCCAAACCCCTTAAGATGACAATGCTTTCAATGCTTTTGGGTTCTTCAAGAGCCTGGTGGTGAAATCAGGCCCAAAAACTTCCTGAAGCGAATGGAATTTGGACAGAGTTCTTGGCCAAAGTTGCTGCTGATTTTTGTATGTATGTTTTTATGTATGTATATGTTATTTCTATATCATGAACCTAGCCAAAAGGCAGCGGAGCTCCGTACATGGTCAAAGGCAAACTTAAAGTAATAGGAGAGGAAGCTAAGTTGTGGTCAGTTAATTCATTGGTATGTAGTGTTCTTTAAAGAGGTAAGTCTTCAACTCTTTCCCAAACTGGAGCAATATTCGGCTATACTGATGTGTCCTATACATGCATTCACATGGACAATAAGTCAGAGCATGTGCAACTGGCTGTAGCATCTGTTTTGCCTTCGCCAAGCTACATTTTCCCTTCTTTTTCATTATCAAGTGTTACTGCAGCGGCAGAACGGGAGCCAGTACAGCAGCAATTCTCTCCAAATTGGCACAACGCTACAAGAGGGAGCAAACGGCCATTGCTCCTATTTGAGATGCTTATTCTTAAGATCACAGGGTTTGATGGTGGCACATATGTAGAAAATAGAACCTAAACTGTGTAACATGCCCTCTCATTCTTCACGGTAATGAGCTGCCATTGTATTGTTCCAAGGGACTGGCAGCCATGCAATTGCCTAAATGCTGCATTTTGATTGGCTCCAAATCTGTTTATATATTTCCAGGTGGAACCCCAGGCAAAAACTGAGAGAATCATCTTCTCAATACTACTCATGTCATAAACGTTCTGTGCATAGCACTTGTCTGCGAAGGCAGTACTCTGTGGAACGTACTGACAAAAAACTACTGAGGTGAGTATATCTTTCACTGAACACGACAAACTCTTTGCTTCAGTTTCCAGAAGAGGACCAATATTTTTGACGTGAGAAAATCTCATTAACAGTCGCCAAAATCCATAAGAACACTGTAGTGATGTTACATTAGATATTAATGCTCCAGGTGCGTGTGTGTGTGTGTTACTCTCTTAGAACCAGTTCTAGAGTTCATGGAAGGGTGGGACTTTGTCCTGTATGTTTTGATGCTAGGTCTCATGAAGAGGATGAGACCTCTACCTGTATGCCTTGGTTCTTCTCTGCGTGGACTAGTTCTAGGACTGTCGGAGGGGCTGGGAGCTCTGCCCAGTGTGTACTGGATCTACCACTTGTTGCAGCGGAAGCATTTACTCAAATTCAACTAAGCACTCCTACTGGGCCCATACGGGTAGGATTTTTACTCAGATTCTATGCTTCACCTCAGAGACGATGGTTCTCTGATGGATCTTTCTTTGTTGTGGTGAGGAGTGAGAATTCGAGGATGTCCCACTCTTAGCCACCCAATGAGGACTTTTAATTGGTAGCCAACTCACAAATACATATGAATAGATCTGGTGTGGCTGCAAAGAGTAAGAGAAAAATAACTCTATGTTCTGGAAATAATCTACGACTCTCTCTATTATGCATTTAAAATCAGATAATTGTAAGCACAGTTTCTGTGAAAAGAACATTAAGACACAATAAAAGACTCGGACTGTTTAGATAATTTGATTATTGTATTGTATTAGATTCAAAATCAATGCATATAAGTATTATTTTAATAAGCTTAATCATGAGTCTTACAGCCTGAAATATAAAATCACACATCTAGCCAAAGTAAATCAATTGCTAAATACAGATGGTTCCAATCGTCAGCGATTCCTCCCATCAACAAAGGCAGGAAGATTGTTTACACAGATTCTATTACCATGGGCAACTGGATCAAGTTAAAATCATCTAGGGAAAAGTCCATGGGCATGGACAAGGGGAATGGAGCATAGATCAGGAAAGTTCAAGTCTGGTCCCTCACCAAACTGCTCAAAATCATTCAAACTGCAAGTTCATCAGCAAAACCAATAAGGCAAGGGCGTAACGGAGAAAGTCCGGCAGGTAGGAGGCAAGGAGAGGGGGAATGAAGAAGCCAGCTCTCCCTTCTCCTAGGAAAGTCACTTTTTATAGTCCAAATTGCCTATGGTGACATCAGTAGTCACCATACAGTGGCCTGATCATCATGCGACCATTCTTCTGTTCTTCATATACAAATGGATACTCCAGCATACTTTCCCATGCTCATCATGAGAAACGACTTTCCATCCTCACAGGTTAGTTGACAAAAAGCTCATTTACTTTATGGCTCTCCATAGATAAAGTCCAAGTGTCAGTTTCCCACCTTACATACACAAAGAGACGCTGTAAGAAAGTCTCTTGTCACTTAAAAAAGTCACGTGAATAAATAAAGCAACATTTGAAGAAGCGTATCAAAGTCCATTCTTAAGGCAATGAAATAATGCAGCCTAAGGAGAAAAGACAACTCAATACATTTTAAAGATAGCATTTCTTATTTAGTAAAATAAACTCCTAATTAAGCTCAAGCATAACAAAATAAATCACACATATCTTATATGAGCATCTTAGAAAGTTGTCAGTGATTTTTACACAGAAATGTTCAACTCCGATTGTGTCCTACTACTAAAATTGCAACAGTAGCTACAAGAAAACTATTTCTAAAAATCATTCAAATAAAATTGTTTCTATGATTAAAACATCTCTACAATGTTAAGCACTTATACTAAAAGTTTCAATCATATAGGACATTACATGCATGAATTGCACCATTGTCGAGTTTGGTATGGTGCTCTACAATGAACTCAATATAAATTCTAAGTTTCATCATTAATTTTCAAAACATCTTTCTAAGAATGTAAAATAATTGATTACAAAACATATCAAATTCACTATTTGGTTAATCCTACTGTTTCTAACTAGTCAAGCACACTTTTATGGTGCTGTTACTTCAATTTTTCTCAGTTTCAATGTTGTTTTTCTAGACGTGCAAAGTGCACATTTGTTTTTCATTGTCAAGATTGGTTTATGTGTTGTGTAAAGCATGATCAGCATTTTTTACGCTGCATCAGACTCATGGAGCGGGTGAGTGCTTTGTCTCTGTGTACTAGTTTTGGAGTTCTTGTGAAGGGCTCGGGTACCAGTTATAGATGTTGCAGAGACAAGAAGCTCTGCTGCTGTGTACTGGTCCTAGAGCTCCCCGTGTGGTTGGACCCTGTGACTGGATTCACTGGTTCTAGAGTTCAAGGAGGAGCTGTGCGCACTGCCTTGTAAGTACCAGTTTGGATGTTCTAGAGAATTTGGTAGCTTGACCTGTTGGTACTGGTTCCAGCACTCCTGTTTGGGGGACTGTGAACTCTGCCTGTATAACTACTCTGTAACAAAAGGAGGGCGGAGAAGGATTCGTCTTACGTCTACTGGTTCTAGAGCGAATAGAGAACCCGAGAGAGCTGCCTTGAGTGTACCAGTTCTAGAGCTCATGGGTCTTTGTGTACCGTTTCCAGAGCTCCTGGAGCGGCTGGGAGCTTTTCCTTCCATGTACTGGTTCATGAGTTCCCAGAGGGGATGAACGGTCTTCCTGTATTCACGGGTTCTAGAGCTCATAGAAAGGTTGAGAGCTCTGCCCTTTGTACACCATTTCTAGAGCTCCTGGAGGGGCGGGAGCTTCATCTCCGCGCCCTGGTTTTACAGCTCCTGTTAATTGCAAGCAAAACAACTTAGGAACAATGATTATAATAACATGGACCTAAAAAGCAAACAATGAAATGTATACATATGCTGATAGGTACAAAAATATTAAAAAAAATATTTGGTAGCATTTATGTTTAATATATAAAGTTTACATGTTGTATTTACATATCTTCAAGTTTCAAAAACATCAAAACCAATCAAAAAGAGTGATAATAACCTATATGTTTAACAAAAGTTTACACACATGATTTCATACATTTTATCAAAAAAGCACATGGGCAATATTTCCAAACATAAAGAACATATAGATTCTAACTTCAATCTCTGTTAGATTCTTAGAGAACCGTATATTCATGTATGCATGGCTCTGTAATTGGTGAATCCTACGCGCGTTTCGGCTTGTTACTACAAGAGTGATAGAATAAAAAATAGAATTGGGCAAATAAGTGAAGATACGAGAGAAATCCTAAATGTTGTTCCTGAAGAAGCCAAACCCCTTCTAATTTAGGGGAATATTTTTGTAAATAGGACCTACCTGCAACATTGACATTGATTTGTGTTTACATATATTCTGTTTAGGTTACATGAAAAATATATATACATGGTGTCCTGACGAAGGCTTCAAGCCGAAACGCGCGTAGGATTCACCAATTACAGAGCCGTGCATACATGAATATACTGTTCTCTAAGAATCTAACAGAGATTGAAGTTAGAATCTATATGTTCTTCATGTTTGGAAACATTGCCCATGTGCTTTTTTGATAAAATATATGAAATCATGTGTTTAAACTTTTGTTAAACATATAGGTTATTGTTACACTTTTTGATTGGTTTTGATGTTTTTGAAACTTGAAGATATGTAAATACAATATGTAAACTTTATATATTAAACATAAATGCTACCAAATGATTTGTTTTATATTTTTGTACCTATCAGCATATGTGTACAGTTCTTTGTTTGCTTTTTAGGTCCATTTTATTATAATCATTGTTCCTAAGTTGTTTTGCTCGCAATTGTTAGATGCACCCTGATTTAGGAATTTTTTCAGGGGTACCCTTATTCTTTCAAGCATTTACAGCTCCTCTTCGCGGATTCTATGATCTCTGCCTGAACACCTGTCCTAGAGCTCTGCCCCGTGTGTACTGGTTCTAGAGTTCATGTGGGGACAGGGAGCTATGCCTGTTTGTTGTAGTAGCTCTAGTGCTTCGGGACAGGCTGGGAGCTTGACCTCTATGAACTAGATCTATACCATGTGTTGCAGGGTGGCCGGCAGCTCTGCCTGTACGTGTGTTCTAGAGCTGATGAAGGGTCTGGAAGCTCTGCTTTGGCCCAGTTTACGACAATAGGTGGTATTTATCGCACATGATAAACAACGATACCACGAGGTACGTTATTTATTGAGTGCGATAAATACCACCTGCTATGAGTTGTTACAGAATAAATTAACATGCAGATTTTGGTATTAACACACCAAACTCTGCATGATACAGGATTATACCGTATGGTTTTCCCCCGTTAGATTTTGGCAGGTTTGGCCTGCTGAAATTTAATGAAGCTTGAGTTATTTAATTCATCTGATAATTATCGGATGCGTTAAAAACCTAACAACTCATAATTCCAATGCATGCGTAAACCGGGGTTTATCACTTTACCCATGGGTCGGGATTAACCGCCCAACTTGTAATCAGGCCCTGTGTGTGTAAAGGCTCTAGAGCTGGTGGGCGGAGAGCACTTCACGTGGCATACTGACTCTAGGTCTCAAGGAGGGGGGTGGGAATACTGTCCTGTGTGTACTTGCTCCAGAGCTCACGGAGGGGCTGGGGGCTCTGCCTGGGCGTACCCGCCAGACTTCTTTTCATGGTACCCAGACGAGGTCAGTTTTTTCCACAGAGCTTGCTGCTGGCCCCTGCTTTTCATCCCTGCCCCAGCCTCTGATACACTTCTCCCTTGGAGATGAAAGAGGCCCTGGTGTCTATTGTCCTTCAGCTTCATCACCCTGTCAGGTTTGGCCTGCTGAAATTTAATGAAGCTTGAGTTATTTAGTGCATCTGATAATTATCGGATGCGTTAAAAACCTAACAACTCATAATTCCAATGCATGCGTAAACCGGGGTTTATCACTTTACCCATGAGTCGGGATTAACCGCCCAACTTGTAATCAGGCCCTGTGTGTGTAAAGGCTCTAGAGCTGGTGGGCGGAGAGCACTTCACGTGGCATACTGACTCTAGGTCTCAAGGAGGGGGGTGGGAATACTGTCCTGTGTGTACTTGCTCCAGAGCTCACGGAGGGGCTGGGGGCTCTGCCTGGGCGTACCCGCCAGACTTCTTTTCATGGTCCCCAGACGAGGTCAGTTTTTTCCACAGAGCTTGCTGCTGGCCCCTGCTTTTCATCCCTGCCCCAGCCTCTGATACACTTCTCCCTTGGAGATGAAAGCGGCCCTGGTGTCTATTGTCCTTCAGCTTCATCACCCTGTCCTTCTTGTGTTTGTGTGGCTGATGAGGCCGAGATAAGAAGCGTGACCCGTCGGGTGATGGTGGTTGCTTGCATCGCTGTCACACACAGCCCTATCTACCTTCCCTCCCTTGGTGGCAGACCTCCGACCACTCCCAATAGCACATCTGTCAGCCACCTCTGCTTTCTCCTGACGGCCTGCCTTTCTCTGTGACACTACTGCCTCAGCCTCTGTCAGCATTCTGTCCTACCTGAAGGGGGAGATTTACTAAGATTTTGTGCCGTGTTTGCGTCAGAAAAGTGAAGTAAATGGGATCAAGGTCTTTTTTCCCAATTTACTTTCCAATGCTAAACTTATTTAGCGCTGGAAATAACTAAAAAGTAATTTGCATTACTTTGCGGGGGCATAAGAAGGGTGGTGCATGGGCGTTCCCATGCAACCACCCAAGGTTTCTCACGCTAAACCCAATTTACTAAATAAAGTAGCTTGGGTTTCGCTTGAGGAAACTTCACCCTTTTCAAGTAGGCGCAAGGAAGGAGAAATGCTTTCATTTCTCCTTCCTTTTCTGTCTCTGCATGGGTGCTGCACTGTACAGCACGCATACAAAGTGGGAAAATGGTTAAAGTGAGTCTGTGCATAGTATTTTCTACTGGAAGGGTTCCTTCCAGTACACAACCTATGCTAGTCTCATGGAGACACCCTTGCACCATGGCGCAAAGGTGTCTCCGTGTCGCACGGCAGCTGATTTCAGCACTGGAGCTAGTGAGAGGGGAGAGTGCCTTATTTTAGTAAATAGAGCGCTCTCCTCCTCTCTCCTTTTCACGTAGCGCAGCGCAGCATTTGCGGCTGCTGCAGTGCGCTACATGATAAAAGAGTAGATCTGCCCTAAAGTGTCTGTCTTCTCTATTGAAGACTGTTTATTTATGTGGATAATCTTCAGTGGAGGACTTTCATTCTTCGTTCTCTGTTATTGCTCTCTACTCTGCCCGTAAGTCTCTGTTCTCTCCAAAAGACGTGCCTCCTTATTCTCCGTTTCTGCTAGGCCCTGTCCTTACCCAAAGGAAGCAATTCCTCTACAATACCTAATATAGCAATTCTCTTTTATTCAGAGTATAACCAACAGCATTTAAAAAGAAGCAGAAGGCAATGCCAGTAGGTCTATCTTGTTGTTTGAGAGCAGACTGAAACAATAGAAAAACACTGGCAAAGTCAATAGGTCTCGCCATTCTATGGTGCTATCCGACCGTTTAACTATGCCAATAATTTTTACCTATGCTAATCAGTCTTGCAAAAAGAAAAAAAATGCTTGTTTGCCAATGCAGAACAGCTTCAGCAAAAATAAATAATATAAATGAAATATATAAATAAACCTGATAATGTATACACATGCATCGGTCATGAAAAATTTACATAAAGGCATTTTTACGCCATGGTTGCACAAGCATGATGACACATTTGTGCATGTGTCTTGAAACAATGGCCATTTTTGTGTTTCTTTACATATACCGTTCCAAAATGGCAGGCACCTATTTTGGAGCTGTAAATTAAAAAACTGTTCAAAGGACGCCAAAGTGCATTTTTGGAGGAAGGTCCCAGCAGCAAATTGCAGCTACTGGGCCCTCTGAAAAAGAAAAAAGAATGCAGTGGGGAGGCAGGAAGCAGTGGAGGGGCTATAGTAGAGTTAGTTAGAGAGGGGATTGTGTAAATTAAAAAACAATCATTGGCAAAGCCAATACGTTTTTCCAATGCAAGAGCTATTTGCTTTGGCAATGTGCTTAAGCCATGTTGTACAACAGTATGGCTGCTGTTCAGCATGGCTAAAAGTTTGTGGTGTGGAGCAGAGTGGAGTAGACTGCCACAGAGTGGAGTAAAGTGGTGTGGTGTAGAGTGGCAAAGAGTGTCATAGAGTTGAGCATCATAGACTGGAGTGGGACTCTTCCTCCAAAAGTACACACTAAAAAAACACATAAATGTGACGTGTCCTAGAGTGGAGTAGATTGTCGTAGAGTAGAGTGTCATATAGTGGAGAATGATAGAGGGGGGTAGCATGGAGTGGCACGGAGTGGAGTAAAGTGGAGTGGCATAGAGTGGAGTGGATTAGAGTGGAATGGGTTAGAGTGGTGTGCACTGGATTAGAGTGCAGTGGATTGAAATTAAGTAGATTAGAGTGGAGTGGATTTGCTTAGACTGGAGTGGTTTGGAGTGTATTGGATTGGCGTTGAGTGTATTGGAGAGGAGGGGAGTGTAGTGGATAAGAGTGTAGTGGATAAGAGTGTAGTGGATTAGAGTGTAGTGTCCTGGAGTGGATTCAAGTGGGTTGGAGTGTATTGGATTAGAGTGGACTGGAGTGGATTGAAGTAGTTTAGAGTGGATTAGAGTTGATAAGAGTAGAGTGGATTGGAGTGCATAAGAGGGGAGTGGATAAGAGTGGGGTGTATTAGAGTGGAGTGGATTGGAGTAGAATGGGGTGCAATGGATTGGAGTGGGTTAGAGTGGAGTGGATTGCAGTGAATTAGGGTGTAATAGATTAGAGTGGAGTATTAGAATAGAGTGACTTGGAGTGGAGTGGCGTGGAATGGAGTGGATTGGAATGTAGTGGAATAAATGGACTGGAGTGGTTAGAGTGGAGTGGATTAAAGTGTAGTGGATTGGAGTAGAGTGGAATGGATTTGAGTGGAATGGAGTGGATTAATTTTCAGTGTATTAAAGTGCATTAGAGTGGCATGGATAAGAGTGGTTTGGATTAGATTGGGGTGGCTTGGAGTGTAGTGGCACAACGAGAAGACCAAAAGAAATGGACACAGACACAGAAGGAGTCCTCCTTGCGCAATTGCTGTCAAGTACAACACTTCTGGGACTCTTCCTCCAAAAGTACACACTAAAAAAACACATAAATGTGACATGTTCATGTAAAGCGTTCCAATACCTTCGGGTGAGGTCGAATTTGCAGTGTGTAAAAAATTAGAAAAAAAAGAAGAAATAGTGCCTCAATAACAGCACGAGCAGCAGACAGACACCAATTAAGAGTAATCAGTTTGTACTTTCTCCATGCGCACACAAAGTGACGCAGGAACTGACGCAGGAACGGACACCTGGGACAGGCTGTCAAATTAGCAGGCAGTTAAGAAGAGTGTTAATGATGCAGCCATTTTTTTTTAGATGCAATAGGTCACCAAGTGACAGCCGCGTATTCATGCTGCCTGCAGGCTTAATCTAAAAAATTGAGCAGGTTGGGGAGGGTGAGCAATGGGCAGGCTTGGTGTGAAAAACAGTGAGAGAACGGGGGCAGTTAAGTGATGGTAAAACTGCACACAGATGAGAGCAAGAAAACACTTGCATCCCATGGACTGCTCAAAGCAAAATAAAAACTAGTTCCTTTGTGTGGAGCCCTGGAAGGATACAAATCACCCAATTAAAAGGGTGGCAAAAAGCTAACAAGCACAACATGAGGAAGGAAAGCCATCAAATAAAATGCAGGCAAATGAGATTGACAAGAAAACCATCCAATGGTAAGCAATGGCCTTCCCCAAAGCCGATTGTCCACAATGGGTCTTCAATAACAGACAGCTAAAAGCTGCCTGCAGACAGACATAAAGAACTTCCTGCCTAAAAACCAAAACAAACATCATTGCTTTCTGTGTGCAACGCATCAATGAGATAAATAATTTAATTGTAAAGATGCAAAGTACTTTTGAGATGTAAAACAGGTCCTCACATTGCAAGGCCAGGACTCTGTAGAAGACAGAATGAAATACTAAACAGCTAACAGTATGATGTGAGAGAGAAATACTCCCCTGGGAGCTGGCAAAGCACCCCCATGCAAACAGCTACTCTGTCAAGCCACACCTAAAAATATACGAATGGAATCACTCAGCTAGCACTGCATGCAGGAGGTTAAAACTCATAACATAGCCACCACCTCTCTCCATCAGCGACGCCATCAAGAGAACCGTAGCTGCGGAAAGTGTCTAGAACAACACAGGTCTCACCAAGCGGGAAAAGATGAAAGTAATTAAAGAGCAATGCGACGGGCAATCAATGAGCGAAGACAGATGCGCGGAAGTAAAATAACCCACAACCCTGCTTCAAGGAAACGATGACATAAGACCCACTTTGCATCTGCGACAAACAATTCCATGGAACAGGGACAAAAAGAGGACTGTTGGATGACGCGTGGGTCCTAATAATGTGTTTCCTTCTCACGTCGCTCATTGGCGCAGCGTTTAACAGTAATAAAGGCCAAAAAAAGCTCTAGGATCTAGGGCACCTGGTTGTAAGAACAAAAGACTTTTCAACCTACATTACCCAGAAATTGAAGCATCTATATCAAATCCCCTTCCTTTGTGGAAATCCAGGGGCGTAACACAGGCCCCCGCATCCCCCGCAGTGCGGGCGGGCCCCCAAGATCCAGGGGGCCCCCTCAGCACTGCACTTCGGCTGGGGAGCTCCTGATAGAGTGCGGAGGCGGCCCCTCCACGTACCTTGCGGGGCCCCTCCAGGGCTCGAGTCAGGGGTAAACGCAGGTACACTGCGTCCCCCCACTCTTTTCACAAGGTGGACGACGTCCCCCCTACCAAGAAGCTGGGCCCCACAGAAACAAGCTGAACGTGTCCCGGTGCAAATTTCAGACACCGGGACACGTTCAGCACGTGACGTCATTTGCATACTGTCAGTCCCCCCCACTTCTTTTTATAGGACTTGTGCCCTGGCCCCCTCAATTATCGTTACGCCACTGTGGAAATCCCACGAAAAAGAGATGCTTCATCACTTCCAGTTCACTAGAGTTCAACCTGTCATGACTGACCTAGCAGGAGATATCTGATTTGGGGGTCAACACATTTTCAAAGTCCTTCAGCAATCAACGACTCTAAACCTTTTTGTTGAGTCGTGCAGCCATTTTCCAGGTGCTTTTTTGAAAAATGAAAAATGTCCTCGATCAATAACCTTACCAACTGAAACACGCTACTGTCAATTGGTCCTCTGCAATAGCGCAGGGGTCAGATGCATGGGCACCCAGGAGAAGAGACATCTCCTTTTCAGACATGCTAAGTACACCTTCTGCTTCAGGTGTCAGCTGGGGTCGTGCAGCAGCCAACCCTCCCTCCCCCAGCATCATAAAAGCTTTGATGTGCCAAGTCCTGAGCATTCATGCAATATGTGGAAAGTAGCAGATAAAACAAAAACACCTCTTAATGTCTGCTATTTAGTCAGGCCCAAGCACAAATATTCCTGACTCTGTGCTTTTACAGACAAACTGAGTAGGATGGGAGACAACACAAAGAGAATGGTTTTTTTTCGTGGGGTAAGCAGCACATGAGGGAGAGAGCCATAAATCTCATTTCCTCTCATGCTTACATGCTTAAAATGAAAACCCGATGAAACAGAAGTATTGATCCTTGGCAACGCCTCACAGTTGCTTCAGTCTGGTGGCCTGAATCTATGGGTACCCCCTCAGTTCCAGCTAAATTGGTGAGTAATCTTGGGATTCTGCTGGATTTGGGCCTTGCTTTTCAAGCACAGATAAAGGAGATTACCTTGGCTTGCTTCTTCTAGCTTAAGCTCCTCCGAAAGCCCCTACTCTTTCTCCCACAATCTGGTCATTTCCTATAATACTAGCCACCACAGGGGCTCGACTACAAGACTGCAACACACTATGGGGCATATTATCAAGAAACGGCGTTAACATTATCGCCGCTTTAGCGACAGAAAACGTCCGCTAAAGCGGCGATAATGGGCTTGATAATATGCTGCAGAGAATTCCCATAGAAGCCCATGATATGGTGTCAACATGGGATTCTATTGGAATTCTCTGCGGCATATTATCAAGCCCATTATCGCCACTTTAGCGGCAGTTTTCTGCCGCTAAACCGGCGATAATGTTAACGCCCTGCTTGATAATATGCCCCTATATAGGTCGATAAGTGGAACCAGGAGACGTACACTTTGCCCCCTACAACTGGAAACTGTAGCATGCATCATGAGTGAGTGTCAGTCTGTGAAGAGTCAGATCGCGACTGGAAGACGCTGTAAGGTTGATGTCTCAGCAGGGCTTTACTGAAAACCAAAATAATCCCTGGTAAAAATGTTCAAACCAGTCCCACATTACAGGATGCAGCACCGACTAGAAGGAGGCCATGGGGACTTCCATGGGTCCTGGCAGCCCAGGCAGCTCTGACAGTAGGCCCCCTGCCTGCAGTCTGCACACACCCACACCATCCCTGAAGACACCCATACCTCCACCTGACACACCCACACCACACCTGGGATCCCCCACTCCATGACTATGCTTGGACTCAAGCCCCCCATCACACCTGGTCACACTTGCACCACCCTGAACCCACCCGTTCCATCCTTGGACACACACACTCCCTATCCTCGCACACCCTCTTAATGCCCTAACACACCCACTCCAATCCTAAAGACACCCGATCCAAGAGGTGACACACCATCTCCTTGCTTGGACACACAATCTACACTTTAAGGTGAAGTAGGAAAGGTTGCATGGGCTGGGTGACTGCAGAGGGGGCTGTGGGGACTGGATGAAGTCTGGGTCAGATGTACAAGGGGTTGGATAAAAATAAAGGCAGCGGTAGAAACTGGGCAATGACACCATTAGGGTACTGTGGATCAGCAGTAAGATCTAGAGGATGCAGGGGGGTATTTGTTGACTTAGCCATCTATTTATGAGGTTTTAAATAAGGCAGACATTACCCAGACGTGTTAGAGTGCTTTACAATAGAACTAGAACATTACATAAGCATGAAAAACTGCAGCAGTCCTAAATATTGAGTACAGGCTACAGTCCTGCCAAGTTACCCAAGTCCAAGTGTGGTGTGCTACTCCAGTCCATGTTTTTTCTTTGAATTCTGGGACTTGTGCTCTTGTTTCTTCCATTAAAAAACAGGCCTGCCAGTCCCAGAATTCAAGGGACAAAACCTGTACTGGAGCAGCACATCATGCATGGACCTGGAACACTTGGCAACTATGAAGCTAAGAACAGGTTATGGTATTTATTTATTTAATTGAAAGTTTTATATAGCGCAAACAAGATCCTCACGGGTATCAAAGAGCTTTACATTGTTAAAAAAGAGACATATAGAATCAATATTATAATTGTCGAAAGGCAATAGAGGATATAGCAGATCTCCAATCTGTGGAAGAGGTGTGGCGCAGCGGCCAGGGCAACTGCTGCCGGAACCCGGTGGCTCCCGGTTCGATCCTCGGTGCCGGCAGCAGATCAGCTCAGCACCATGTGACTCTGGGCAATAGCTTGCTTAATCTTCCTGAGAGCCCCCAGTGCCTTGACACCTTTGGGTAACTGTTCGCGCTTTACAAATACTGAATGTTTACATTCCAATGAGGGTGGGATCACCTCAAAGGTAAGACAAATAGATTAAAAAGAATAGTGTCACAAGCAAACAGTGATCATGAGTGAAGTTGAGGAGACCTGATAGGCTCAGAGAGAAGAGTTCCAAGGATCAAGGGCAGAAATGTATTCACGAGTAGTTGTTTACCTTCTTTTTTGAAAGATGCGTTTGAGGGATTCAGTTTGGTTTCGGGGGGGGGGGGGCTTTCAAATTCTCAGGGCGATGCCAGAGAAGGCTTTATTGAGTGATCCATAAGGGAGGGCTCAGTGCAAAGTCAAGTCCAAGAGAGTTATAGGGATATGAGAAATGAACTAAAATGTCTTTCAAATTGTAGAGGTTTGAGGTCAGATTTAAAGAATGGCATTGAGGTAGTGGTGCGTAAGCAGTAGGTAGGCACTGGTACAGCAGTAGAATGCTGATTAGGGGGGATAGCAGGAGACAACAACATAAATAAAGGCAGGAAAAACAAATGCTGGTCAAGACTTCCTCCTCAGATAGGAAATGAGGTATTGCTATTTTGTGAGACAAGAAAACAAACAAAGAATTACACTTTAAATCTTCAGAACACACAGAAACGCCCGGAGAGAAGTCTGATACATTCAATCTTGGATTCAGCTCTTCCATGGAAAGATGTTTTCACATCAAACTTTCCACATCCAACAGCAGCAGTTTAGAGAATAAGAAAGGGTTGAGGGCAGCCTTGTTGGATGGTTTCATGGAGGACCTTTGTCAACAAACATTAAACTAGAGATTGAGAGCATGGAAATCAGATAGTCAGCAACTGTGCATGTGTAACAGGAGAGAAGAAAACAAGCAGCCATCTTGTATTCTTCTAGTGCTTCATTTGTAAAAAAAAGAGAGGAAAATGAGTGCAGGTGCCCAAAGTTCTGCTAAGAAGCCCATGGCAGATGAAATTAAATGTTGGCAAGGGTGGGTAGGTTTGAATCCACCCCGGGCCTCTTGCATCCACTACCAGACACCCCCTGCCACTTTATCTCACTCTTGCAGGTTCCTGCTTTCTCCCTTTAAGACGTTTTCCCCATCTTTCTCTTCCTCCGTCTTTCCGCTTTGTATGTTTTCCGTCTCTTGCTTTCAGTAAATGTCCGATGCAGAAAAAAAAGCCTGTGGCCGCCACGGCAACCACTGGCTCAAATTAAGCACTTATTCTGTCTCACAGAGGAGGAGGAAACAAGCACTGGCAAAGACAATAGGTCTCACCTGTGCAAGAGATATTAACTTTGGCAATTTTTTTTAGACATGCTGTTCTGCAGCACAGCTGCTGTTCAACATTGCTAAAAGTAAAAAAAAGCGCTATTCCTTTGTAGTCTGTTTTTTATAGCATGAATTCAAAGTCCCTTTGTGCAGCCCTGCTAAGTTTCCCAGGTCCATGCGTGTTGTGTTGCTCAAGTCCAGTTATCTTTAATTTCTAGCACTTGTAGTCTTATTTATTCCATTATAAAACATGACTAGAAAAGGCAGAGACAAATAATGTTTGAGGATTCCCAAGTCCCTGATATCAATGAACCTATCACTGGAGAATCTGTGAATGGGTCCTTGAGTCAGGAAGCGGCCACTCATCCTTCCGATAATTTGAATCCCTCTGCATTAGGTATTAAAATTTCTTCCAATTGTTCAATCTCTCCTGTGGGAGGCCCCCTATTAGATGTAGGAGGATTGACGATCCCTCTTCCCGTAGCAGAGATGACTAGGTCAGTCCCTATTGTATCTGTGGCTCTTAATCCTTCTGCTCCTACTTTTCATGCCTCAGGTGATGGCGTTGTATGGCCTCATCATCTGCCTATAAAAGTACCAGAAGTTTTTGTAGACACATTGACTGTGGATTTTCTATTGTTATTTGATTTTGATCTGCCTTTAAATAGAGCATGGTTACTTAAGTATTTCAAAGACATAGAGAGTCTAAAGTTAATCCAATCCATCGATATTGATTTAGTCTCCATATCAGGAACAGTTGCCGCGCCCTATATCAGGGTAAAGTTCTATTCCAAACTTATAGTAAATCTTATATTGCAACAGGCTGAGAACTTCCAGTGTAGGGGAATTGATGTATTACCTGTTTTGTCTTCTGGAAGAGATAGTTTCCCTTATAATATACTCTCTCAGCAGGGCACTGGCCAAGATGGTCCCCCTCCCTCATTTGATGATTTAAAGATTTGGGTTTCGAAAAGCACACGTTTGGTGACGCATGTAATGCCTGCCCCGTTAATTCAGAACACCCTCCCAATAGAAGATAACCAGCTGTGGAATTGGCTGCCCGGTGCTTTGTCTAGTAAATCCATAGACAACCCCAAACTTTTTCAACATCTTTAGCAGTAATTTAAAAGTTCTCTCTTGGAACGCTGCCGGGATAAATAATAGTCCCGAGAAATTACAGTACTTGTTCTCTCTGAACGCTAGTGTGATTTGCATCCAATAGACTTGGTGTGCTAGTAGATTATGTGCAGGGAGAGATTATTTTGTCCTTGAGGCAATGGCCTCTCCTTCGAAGAAAGGGCATGCAAAAGGGGGAATTGCGTGCCTTCTGTCCAATAGAATAAAGTGGAACTTCACCCATTATGCTGACCCAAGCAACCTCTTTCAGGCGGTGACCCTTTATAGTCTAACCAGTATGGGAAACAATAATCCTCTGGTAATAATAAACGCATACATCCCCCCGGATGAATGTTTTAATATTCTATTGAAGCAAGTCTTTTCGTACATTAAACAGATTAAAGAGTTAGAACCGCCCCCCTATGTGTTGTTAGTAGGTGATTTTAATTGTAAAGTTTCTAACTCTAGCTTAGAGCTATTTAGAAACAAATTTAAAGAAGAAGCCTATCTTATTCCTCAATCTCTCTTCCCTAATAAAATTAAAACTAATAAGAGAGGGAAGCTGTTGCTAGAAGAACTTTCAGCGGCGGAAGGGTTAATAGTGAACGGTAGGCTTCCCTCTGATGTCCCTGCAAAATATACTCATAGATCCTCCCAAAGTGAGTCAATTCTGGACTATGTAATCACCGACTATTGTATTTTCTCCTTAGTGAAGGATCTGGTGGTCTCTCCGACATCATTTAGTGACCACAATGTGATTACTATAAGCCTCTCATTGCAACCTCCTAATTCCGATTCATGGTCCCTTAACAGTGATGTAGTTAACTTTCATAAGGACTCCGGAAGATGTTTTTGGAACTTTAAAGCCAAGAAGGGCCTGGAGTGTATTCTAGGTAAAACAATTCTAGAACAGAATGATTGGCAGGGTTCTGAAATAATTCACTTTGAGAATTTTATGATGGAGGTCATCCGTGTTGCCAAAAGGTCTAGCTCTTCTGTAAAAAAGATTTATGTTTCTAGACCGATTACCCTCCTAAATAAGGAAATAAATAAATTAGTGCGGGAGCAATTTTTGCGTAGATCTATTGAAATAAATAATAAAATATACCTGTTGAAAAGAAGGAGAAGCAGAATTAGGAAGAAACTTAAAAAACAAAAAGAAGATTCACTCTGGATAAGTCTACGGGAGGCCGCAGTTCATGGCAAAGTTAGACAATTCTGGTCACTCATTGGGGAGGGTTGTGGAGTAAGAGTTAGCCCCCTCCCTATTCCCATTGCTGAATTGTCATGGGTCACTTTCATTTCCAACCTGTATGCTGGGAACGGCGTAAGGGTAGAATGTAAGGGGTCTACTAAAGAAGATGAGTTTTCTATTGACGCCCCTTCGGAGAAAACCATTGAAATGGCCATTAAGGACATGCGTTCCTCTGGAGCAATGGGGCCTGATAAACTTCCCATATCGGTATTGAAGCAGGACCCTGTTTTATGGAGCAAGATTCTTTTTCCATTATTTAGATCTTGCTTCATTAGTAAAACTGTGCCCTCTTCTTGGAAGGGGAGCATATTGGTTCCATTATTCAAGAAGGGCGATAGGGATAAGCCAATGAATTATCGCCAGATAGCCCTTCTCGATGCCATTGGAAAAGTCTTTTCCAAATGTCTCCTATCGCTAATTACTGATTGGGTTGATGCGAATCAGATATTACCCCTTGAACAAACCGGCTTCCGTAAGGGGCATGGTACATTGGATAACCTCACAGCCCTTCAGGTTATTTCGGACAAATATATAAGAGTTCGGGGAGGAGAAGTGTATGCGGCTTTCATTGATTTCTCCACAGCATTCGACAAAGTTGATCGTCCCTTGCTGTGGAGAAAGCTATCTGACTTGGGCATGCCCCCTCTTCTATTAGATCTGGTGCGGTCTTTACACACGGACACTTGGTGCCGAGTGTTACAAAGTGGGGAAAGGGGTTTATCGCGGGTTATTCCCTCCATTAATGGATTAAAACAGGGTTGTCTACTGGCCCCATTACTGTTCTCCCTGTACATTGCTGACCTTCCAGTTTCGCTTTCATCTTGTGTTGGCATAGCTCCGGTAGTGGGGGGGATCTTCTATTTCCTGCCTCCTATATGCAGACGACATCCTTATCCTAGATTTAACACCTAAGGGATTAGCTAATCGTCTGCAGGCTTTACATCTTTTTGCAGAGACCCACTACATGAGGATAAATGCCACAAAAAGCAAAATTATGTGCATTACAGGGAAGAAAAAATCTAAATCAGAGAATTTTGGTTGGTCAGTTGGTGGTCAGAAATTGGAGGTGGTTAAGACATATACCTTCTTAGGAAAAATAATTTCTGCCAACCTGAGCGAGAAGCCTCATATCGATAATAATTCCCGTAAAGCCCTGTCCCAAGGCAAAAGTCTGAGCGCCCTTTATTCCGCCACAGGGAGAAGACACTTTGCTTGTTTACTGGAGGTCTATAGGGCAAAAATTCCATCAACCCTCTTGTACGGAATGGAACTGGTTGACTTAAAGCACTGGGGTTTTCTACAGACGGTAGAAGGAAAATTATTAAGGTCTATAACTTCTCTCAACCCCGCCTGTTCTGTGGCTGCCTGTAGACTTGAATTCGGTCTCCGTAGTAGTTGGGTGCAGGGCCTGTCCGCTCTAGTACGATGGGTTGCCAGCCTGGCTAGAGGAGAAACAGGGACTTTGAGATCCCTTCTCAAGGGGGAATTGTTGGGTAGCTTAAGAGAGTACTCCCTAATTGTTAAGAACTTTAGAAAGGCTGTGGCACTTCTTGAATTGGAAGAGAGTACCCTTTTTACTATTTCCCCTTCCCAGCTAAAATCTCTTTTGAAACAGGCTTCTTGGGCTCTTTACTTCACGTTGGACAAGAAGTCCTAGCTAGTAAAGAGGGGAGGTGATCTCCTTGCAAACACATACTCAATGAAGCTTGCACAACCCTATGTCACCTGGAATCTACCACATGGTGTTCGGAGATTTTGGTTCCTCCTAAGGCAGGACTTGCTGCCCCTAAATACTCTTTTGGCAAAATGGCATGGGTCCTCTCCCACATGTAACTTTTGTAATATGTCTGCTCAGGATCGTTCTCATGTACTGTTTATATGTCCTGCATTGCGTCCACTTCTTTCGAAGTGGTTAAGATCAATATGCTTGCAATTGGGTATCCTCAATGTGAATTCTTTTTTGCAGGCCTTATATACTCCTCCAAATGAAATGTTTTGCTTCAATATTTTTAACTTTTTTAAAGGTTTTTTAGCTATTTATTGATGAAATATGGAGGTATGTGTCGCTGATTATCTTGTTCAGTGGAAAATGTTGTAGTTGTCATTTTTACTTTGAGAATGTGTATTTGTATTTGTGTATCTTGTTTTATGTGGACCTCTTCGGAGTGCCAAAACATAATAAAATTGATTGATTGATTGATTGACTAGAAGTTCCAGAATTCAAAGGAAAAAACCTGGACTGGAGCAACTCACCGTGCATTGACCTGGGAAATATGGCAACTATCGGACCGCTTTACAAACGCGCCAATTACATTACAGAGGGTCACTTTTTTTTTTTTACGCACTGGGAGATTATGTGATTTGCCCATAATCACATGATGTTGAGCCCATGCTGAGACTCAAACCTGGTTCCCCAGTTCCAAGGCCGGCAGCTAAGACCAAAAGAGCAGCCCGTGGGCAAGGTCGAAAAATTCTAGATGTCCCTCTATTCTTGATTATTGACTTGGATCAAACCAGTCTCAGAAATTGAAGGTACGAATTTCAAAAGCAGTAAGGGGCACATTTTATCAAATATGTGATGTGGGCTATTGTTCAGTCAGGGCCAGAATGGGAACCCAAAGCAGCCCTGGCAATTTTCTCGAACCCTGCGGTAGCACTGCCTGGTTCGGGAGGCTGGAAATACTTGCTTGCTGCTTTTGTTACTGGGAGCCGACAGTGCAGCACTGCTGCACGTCTGGCCCCCACAGCCCGGCCAGACTTGCAGCAGTGCTGCAATATCGGCCCCCAAATAACCAGTAACCCCAGTAAAGTCTGGCCCCCACAGCCCGGCCAGACTTGCAGCAGTGCTGCAATATCGGCCCCCAAATAACCAGTAACCCCAGTAAAGTCTGGCCCGACCCTTCCAGCCTCCCAGGAAAATGCCCGATGCCCGGTACGTCCAGTCCGGCCCTGGCACGGTACATTGCTCCTTTCGCGGGAGCTCTCTGCTTCTCGTGCACTGCATTCCGCAGCAGGTAGGCAAATTCTCTAAATGGTGTGTAAATATACAAAGCTGCATGAAAGTGCATTTAAAATTCAGAAATCAAGCCAGTATTCTTATTTGCCATTTGTCAATAGTGTCTTGGTGACGGATAAAAGGTAGCGCCAACGCAGCCCACACAAAGATCCCTGCTCTGGGCCCATATACCAACCTAGTTATTCTGACAGCTTGTGTGCAAAATATATATTTTAAAAACAGTGATCTGCTGGGCTGCAACATAGCGATTGCACAAAATTCAAAATATGCCAGGCTAAGCGTCTGTGCAGGTACAATTTAAAAGCTCCACAGAAGAGTTTCTTTGGGGTCTCTGAGTAAGAAGCAATTTAAAAAGCTCCGGTGAGCTGTTAAAAAACAACAAAGTTTGACATCAGCCATAAGTCTGCACAACATAAGTCTGGTCTCCTAGGGCACACCGACAAGGACACAAAAGCGCCGGGGAGTGAATAGAATGTGCAGGCCCATGTGTTATTATAATGTAACCATGGCCACTGGAAATACACATTTTTCGCATGATTATTGATTTCACGTATTTACCACATAATACATCATCAAATGCATAATCTGCAGATTTTAACAAAAAAAACATTTTGTTTCTAGCTCAAACAGTACAGTTAATAAAAACACATGTACGTGTTGCTGTGCAGCGGGAGGTTCTTTGCAAAGGTTGACTGGTCGCCTTTCTGTGGCCTATCACTTTATATGGGTGTCAAACTGGTACTAATGAGGTGCAACCAATGCCCAGGCAGTGTTCACAAGTGTAACAAGCATGTGCAAAGCCAATAGGTTTTGACAGAGCTTTTGGTTTTGCCAATCTCTTTTAGCTGTGCTGTGGAGCAGAGTGGAGTAGAGTAGAGTAAAGTGGAGTGACACGGTGTAGAAGGATGTGGAGTAGCATACAGTGGTGTGGCATTGAATGGAGTAGAGTAGAGTTGCTTGGAGTGGCGTAGAGTAGAGTGAAGTGGCCTTGAGCGAAGTAGCATAGAGTGGAGTGGCTTAGAGTGGTGTAGAGTGGGAGGGGTACAATGGCATGGAGTGGAGTGGCGTAGAGTGCAGTGACGTAGAGTACATTTGTTTGCATAGAGTGGTGCAGAGTAGAGTACATTGGCGCAGAGTACAGTGGTGTAGAGTGTAGTCGCGTACAATGGAGTGGTGCAGAGCAGAGTGGCGTAGAATGCAGTGGCACAGAGAAGAGTGGCGTAGAGTGCAGTGGCTTAGAGTAGAGTGGTGCAGAGTAGAGTAGACTGGTGTCGAGTGCAGTTGTGCATAGTTGAGTGCAGTGGTGTAGAGTGCAGTGGCACAGAGTAGAGTGAAGTGGCGCTGAGTAGAGTGGTGCAGAGTAGAGCGGTGTTGATTGCAGTGGCATAGAGTACAGTGGTGTGGAGTAGAGTGGTGCAGAATATAATGTTGTAGAGTGCAGTGGCATAAAGTGCAGTGGTGTGAGGGTTGCAGAGTAGAGTAGGGCAGAGTGGAGTGATATAGAGTGGAATGGCCTAGAGCAAAGTGGCACAGAGTAGAGTGCAGTGCTTACTGTAGATTAGTACAGAGTAGAGTGTCATAGAGTGTTGTGGCATAAAGTGCAGTGGCACAGAGTAGAGTGAAGTGGCGCTGAGTAGAGTGGTGCAGAGTAGAGCGGTGTTGATTGCAGTGGCATAGAGTACAGTGGTGTGGAGTAGAGTGGTGCAGAGTATAATGTTGCAGAGTGCAGTGGCATAAAGTGCAGTGGTGTGAGGGTTGCAGAGTAGAGTAGGGCAGAGTGGAGTGATATAGAGTGGAATGGCCTAGAGCAGAGTGGCGCAGAGTAGAGTGCAGTGCTTACTGTAGATTAGTACAGAGTAGAGTGTCACAGAGTGTTGTGGCATAAAGTGCAGTGGTGTAGAGAGTAGTAGTGTACAGTGGTGCAGAGTAGAGTGTAGTGGAGTATAATGCAGTGGCATAGAGTAGAGTGGAATAAAATGCAGTGGCATAGAACGGTTCAGTGTAGAGTGGCATAGAGTGCATTGGCATAGAGTAGCATGGTGCAGAGCAGAGTGCAGTGGCGTAGAGTAGAATGGTGCAGAGTAGAGTGCGGCGGCGTAGAGTACAGGGCAGCAGGTGGGAGGGAAAAGAATCCCATGGACAGGGATCAGGGAGGCTGGAAGGGTAGGGGTGGTTTTGCAGTAGTGGGGGTTGGTTTTGTTAGTGGGAGCTGGTTTTATAGCAGTGCTACAATATCGGCCCCCAGTAACAAAAGCAGCACTGCTTCACACTTGCCCCACCCACCCCGGGATATGGGAGAAAGATTGAAAACACAAGCGCTCATATGGAGTGTTTGAAGAAAAAGTATCTCCGAAATGGGAACAGTGGATGGACACAAGTACTTGGTCCATGTTCCAGTGGAGGGCCAAATACAAGAAGAGGACATGATGCCCATATGCCTTGACAAATGGGGACGAACGAAATGAGAGCGATGCTGAGGCTAACAAATGGTAAGCTATGGGTGGGATGTAAGCCCATTGCATGTAACCAACATGTTTCGCAAAGACAGTGCATGTACTGTTTAGACGAAACCAAAAAATGCCAAAATAATGAAGTAATACTATCACAAGATGTGCTGCATTCCGTTGCATTATTTGCCTTTTCTGCCTGCATTATTTACCCTACCCTGCTGCATAATTTGGACATCCCCTGCCGCATAGTTTCAGTGGCCCTGTATATAATGCACAATGTAGAATTTAGCAATTTTGGCATCCTTCACTAAGCAGCCCTATTCCACATGCTTAAATAATAATTTACAAAAAAGTTTTGCCAGCTTTTTTTTAATCCTTCCATACCAGAAGCACAAACAATGAATCCATTCATTAACGGGGCAATGCACGGTAAATAACAATTTTCAAGTTAGAAGGTGAACTTAATGTGCCTTATAACTACTGTTACTAATAAAAATCGGCCATGTTTGTAGTATAGCATTGTAATTAGCATAGCATTGTAATTCTTAGTGCTTGTTTGTGGTGTGCATGTCCTCGGCTTAGTCTCTCTAGGCCCTGCGTGTGTTCACCAGACTCCGTCCCCCAGAATAAAATTTGTAAATAAAATGTAGTTGGCTTCTGATCAGCTGTTACAAACAGTCACCCAAAACTCCAGCTGATTGTACGTATGGTTGCACCATCCATTCAGATGTTAATCTCACATTCACAATTACTTTAATTCACTTTAAAAAGGATCTATAGTCCCCCCAAAAAAGTGTACTTTCACTAGTCCGCATTTAAAGTGCACATATACCTTCAGCTCCAGTTTGCGCTATATACAACTGCCCCAGAAATTCTGTTCAATCCCCTAACACCAAGTAATTTCACTGCACACCATACCACATAACTCCACTATGCAGGACATACATCCACTCCACTCCAAAACACATGAGTAAAAAACATTTACATTTACAACGCCAATAGCTCTAAATCTCGCGAATGCAAGACTTAGCGCACTCAAAATGCTAGTATTTTATACCTGGTCCGTTCCTTCAGTCTATCTACCTCTGTTGCCCTTTTCTTTTGTTTTATTTATTCCTTCTACGGTCCAGGGAGACTGGCAGTAGGTCAGTAACTTGGTCGAAGGGTTAATCAAAATACAGGTTGGCGTTCCATCACCTAAAGTATATTCTTAAATATAACTTGACCCCTGATCCCGTTCACAAGTACACAAGTATTCTTTGTTCTGAATGCATCTTCCAGGGAGGGCGTTAAGGTTTCATAACACTGGTCCACAGGTTGCACAGCAACAAGACAGTGTTCATAGTTCTGCTATTAATTTCGTCGTCTTAGTGCAGCTGGAATTTACTTGAAACATTTTTAAGCACATTTCTCATGGTCATATATTCCAAATACCCTGAGCTCTTCTAGTAAGCCTGGTTTAGCAGTGTTGGACAGCATACAGAAATCCAGGAGATGAAAAGCAAACAGATGGACCGCAAAGTCCATGTGTACTATAAACACAGCACAAAAACAGCACTTAATTTCGCACCCGCACGCCTCGCACTGTTAATGGGCAATAATTAAATACCTCAGTAGCAAAGGAAGTAGATACAACCTACGCTACTAAAGCTGGTAAAGCCCCAAGTCATTTTGCTGCGCCGTGCGCGTTAGTTTCGAGGCACAGGGATGTGACATATTTACAACAATACGTTGCATCTCCGTGCTTTTCCCTGCGCTGGTGCACAAACTGCTGCCATGTGCCGGCGCAGGCATCCTTGCACCATGTTGCAAGGATGCCTCCGTCGTGGGGAGATTGTCTTTGTGGAGCAAGGGGCACCTTCCTGCACAAAAACAATCCAATGAGGTGATTTCCTCTTCCAACGCGTGCTGTAGAATGCAGCACGCATTTAAAGAGGAAAAAAACTATTACGCCTCACTACGCCACTGCTGGGGGTGGCGTAGCATTCAGACGCATTTCCAGGATTACCAATGCTCGTAAATCTGGAAATGCATCAGTGGACATGGGTATTGCATGGGAACACCTACAGCAACACCCACGTCATTCCACTAACACGCCATGTTGCGTGAAAGGGGGCGATATTTACAAGCATACCTAAAGCCACGCAGGGTAACTTTACGTGTGCTTGTAAATATCACGGAGCAGGTTGCTCCGCCGGTGCCTCATGCAACGTGACGCACCGGTGGTGCAAGGGGCTTGTAAATAAGCCTCACAATGTATAAACACAAATACAGGTAAGCAGCTCTATTCAAACATTGTGGGAGCATCTGTGCGAGCTTACAAAGCCAAGACACCTCAGTCCAGCTGCAAAACGCTGAGAATGACATGACACCGTGCAAAGAACATACATCAAAAGCAATATCGTACTAAAACACAAAGATACAACATAGGTAAGATACTTTGGAAAAATACTGCAAATGCACAGCCTATCCAATGCTGAATGCCTATCAGGACACTAGACTGCACTACCACAAGAAGCGGACACACCCACCCACATACATTAAAGTACAAAACGTGCACCATGGCACAGTCTAACTAGCAACAAAGACCTATAGCTCTACCTACAAAGCTCAATAACCACTGGCTACAGCAATTACATGCCTCGCCAAAAACAGAGGCACCGGAGCTGCTAGGTGACACCCCTGGAAGGAACTCCCATACACCTGTGGAATGACAACAGGACACACAGTGTCAGTGCAATGCGTATAAATATACTGATTAGCAATGCGTGCCACAACTACCTTTGGGTCAGTATAGCAACCATGCTGTAAACATCTCCACCTCCCACACCAAACTTCGAAAAAGGTGGACCCAGGGCTGGGCACCACATTCGAATCCAAATGTACAATCAATTTCCGAATAATTACAAACTCACCCTCATGCTACACGATGTATGCACCTTCACCAACACAGCTCTAGAGTCCGCATACTGTAAAGTTACCTTACATGGAAGGCCAGCTCTCAAGATGCAACCATCTGCACATGAATGAACAGCCTCTCAATGCACCCAAGCACCCCACCCACTAAGCCCCAACACCTTAACTTCACCGCCACCACTGTATGCTGGTTCTTTCTGCGTTTCTAGCTCAAGAAAGTTGGCGTTCTTATATTTTCCTGATTAAAGTTCATTGTAACGTTCAATAGTATACGTCGCCATCAGTTTATGTGAAGATCTTCATTTTAATATCCACAAGACATCTTTGGGGTTTGTTAACGAAACCGTCTTAACAAACGTTTGGTTTGTTTGGTTCGTTTAAGTAGTTCTGAGCTTGGTTTATTTAGAATCATGAAGGCAGAATACCTCAGCATTTATATTATGTGACTTCTGGTTCTCCTAATTTGTATTTTTATTTCCATATCCAATGTACCGTGACTCTTAATCAATGTGTATGCCTTCAGTTCATAGCAGCAGGTAAATAAAAGTGACGTGAATATCCCATTTTATTAGATGAATGCTTGTAAACTTCACATAATCACGCCATTCTGTAGCTACAAGCATTTCCCTGACAAGCTATTTTCTTTGTATTTTCCATATGCAGTGTGATTTTCTGTGGATTCATAGTTTATTTATTGTGACTGATATAGCCACCTTTGTTGGAAGTATATTTTAATCAGTGTGGCCATTAGCTTGCATGACCAGACAGTTGATCTTGGATGTTTCTCTAACAGATGTTGGGCGTTGGAGGCTGCAGACCACTTGTACGTTTGCGGTCATAGCTGCCATTGATCCATATGTGTATATCAATGACGGCCCGTGTAGAGCGTTTTACCGGGGCGGTGACGTGGCGCAGAGGAGGGGCAGGGTGGGGGGTTACAAAATGCGGCAAACGGCTGATTTCAGGTAAGTTACGAAAAAAATTAATAAACCAAATTTCGTTGCGCGCTCTGCATCGCATTTGTCTATCTATGAAAGATAGACAAGCACGAAGATGTCAAGTTAATGAGAAGTGACAGTCAATCTAACAACAAACTACAACTAGAAACAAGCATTGGCATAGCCAATAGGTCTCGCCTTTGGGACCTTATAAGTGTTTAGCCATGCAACAGTTGCATAACTAAATACTTATAAGGTCCCAAAAGCGAGACCTATTGGCTATGCAAAGCGGCCGCGAAAGTGAAAGTGTTCGTGATCACGATCAAACATCAAAGCGGCCGCGAAACCAAAAGTAATGGCGGTAAAGCGGGGCGCGCGCGCCCGCGCTCATGCACTGTAGCTCTAGGCTGGCCTGGTAGCACTTTTTGGAGCCCTCTCAATAAGTCTCGCCAGACCAGCGCATGCGCTGGGTCAGGCGAGACCTAAAAATTGACATGCACTGTGAACACTGTCAAACTATCAACAACTAAGCTCACCGCCACTAAGAGCAAACAAACTAGAAACAAGCATTGGCATAGGCAATAGGTCTCGCCTTTGGGACCTTATAAGTGTTTAGCCATGCAACAGTTGATGTTGGGATATTGTGCTGCATAACTAAATACTAATAAGGTCCCAAAAGCGAGACCTATTAAGTGGGATGAAAAAATGGGGGGGGGGGGGGTGTCTCTCAAAGGGGCGTGGTCAGTGTAATTAAGGGCGTGGCTTAAAAATACGTAAGCGAAAAATGTGTGCTTGGCATAGTGTGCCACCGGACTTGTATTTTGCTACTTCTGTGATTGCATCCTGATATGCATTGGGGGGACGGGGGGCACGCTGTGTCAGCTGCAATCCTCGCTCTTATTGGTGGAGACAGGCTGCCCATCTGATTGGTCTGCCTGTGGGAAGAAGTCATACTTCAAATCAAAAGGGAAACAGAGAGCCTTCTTATCTTTTCATCGCCCATCGCACAGTGAGGATACTGCCTTGTCAACGTTAAACGCGCCGATTGTTACATTTACAGCAGGTTTACAAGCAAAGCTACATTTGTAGAGCAACGATTAATGACAGTGCCACGGAAATCAAAAGACAAACAACAACATTATACGTAGCATGTGGTCTGGATAAATGCTCTATCAAAAGATAGCGGCCATCTTTGTATGAGAACGCGATTCTTAAAGGTCTTTGTAGACTCAATGTTGGGTGACCAGATTGCTGTCATCCTCCTTCTGATGTAGCAAGTCAACCCCGCCATATAATTTTGTCCATTGCCGCATAATTCAAGTGGATTTAGCTAAAAAAGAAAATCAATAAAGCAGCATTTAACAGAATCGAGAAAAGCGATGGAAAGATTAAAAGAGACATAAAGACATCCAGAGGCGGGAGTGGGTGGCGAGAAAGAGGGGAGGACGATAAACAGAGGGAGAGAGAAAGGAGAGAGTGGGGAGTGAGAGTGAGAGAGGGAGGAGAGAGAGAGAGAGAGAGGGAGGGAGAGAGAGAAAGAGGGAGAGAGAGAGAGAGAGAGGAGAGAGAAAGAGAGAGAAAGAGAGAAAGAGGGAGGGAGGGAAAGAGAGAGAGCGGGAGAGACAGAGAGAGAGAGAAAGAGAGAGAGAGGGGGTGGGGTGGCAAGAAAGAGGGGGAGGGCGATAAACAGAGGGAGAGAGAAAGGAGAGAGTGGAGAGTGAGAGAGGGAGGAGAGAGAGAGAGAGAGAGAGAGGGAGGGAGAGAGAGGGAGAGAGAGAAAGAGGGAGAGAGAGAGAGCAGAGTGAAATAGAGAGAAAGAGAGAGAGTGAGAGAGAGGGAGAGAGAGAGAAAAAGGGGGAGAGAGAGAGGAGAGGTAAAGAGAGAGAGGGAGAGTAAGAGAGAAAGAGGGAGGGAGGGAAAGAGAGAGAGAGCGGGAGAGACAGAGAGAGAGAGAAAGAGAGAGAGAGAAAGAGAGGAAAGAGACAGAAAGAGAGGGAGGAGAGATAAAGAGAGAGATGGAGGGAGAGAAAGAGAGAGAGAAAGGGAAAGAGTGAGAAAGAGAGAGAGGGAGAGAGAGAGAGGGGGAGAGAGAGAGCGCGAGAAAGAGAGAGAGAAAGAGAGAGCGGGAGAGACAGAAAGAGTGAGGAGAGATAAAGAGAGAGAGGGAGGGAGAGAAAGAGGGAGGGAGGGAGAGAGAGAGAGAGCGAGAGAGCGAGAGAGCGAGAGAGAGAAAGGGAAAGAGTGAGCGAGAGAGAGGGGAGAGAGAGAGCGAGAGAGAGAAAGAGAGAGCGGGAGAGAAAGAGAGAGAGAAAGCGAGAGGAGAGAGAGAGAGAGAGAGAGAGAGAGAGAGAGAGAACGCGCCCTGGTGGGAGCTGCGCCCCCCGCAATATTTCTAAAGAATAACGTAATGTAATTTTAATTTTCTTCCCTATCTATAGAGTTACTTTGAGAATTTCCCTCGTTTTTTCTATTCCGGTATTTTTCACTGGCACATTTTTTATTGTTCGTGGAGGAAGAAAGAGCTGGTGGGGATGGGTAGGGGAGGGCGGTGAGTAGGGGAGGAAAGTGGAGAGACCGGGAGGAAGAGGAGGATGAGAGTGAGAGAGTGTGAAAGGAAGAGAGTCGACAAGCGAGAAGCAGACAGACAGAGTGGAGATGGGGTGAGGAGGGGTGAACACGAGAGGAGGAGACTGAGGGTGGACGTGGGGCTGAAGAGGGGGAGGGCAAATGAGGGACTCATGAGGTGGACACTGGAGAAAGCGGGAAAGAAGGGGAGAGAGAGACTGACAGAGTGAGAAAGAAAAGATGGAACGGAAGGAGGGGTAGACGAGCGATATCGAGAAAGACCCCATAACTGAGTGCCTCGGTTATACTGAGTGTGCCTCACTGCCCCTCGGTTGAAGGTGCGAGGTGTGTCAGTGTCTCCCTTTCTGGCCTTCTCATCCAGCCCCACGTTCAGCCTCTCATGAAAGAGTCAGAGTAGGGCACTAACTTCACATTAAAGCCACGTGTATCACAGGCCTTGAATTTAGACTGTGACCGCAGGGGTGGGGGTCTGCTGTCCCTCGCCGGCCTCTGTCCCACCCCAGCCCTTTCAGTAGGGTTCAAACAAAATCTGCTGGTATTGCTGCTTCAGGATTCCAGTTGCAAACCTGTTGGCAGCTGTGCAAAGCCTTGTTGCATGTCTTCTTAGGCGGGGCCCCACTCGCTGGATTTTAAACCTCCGCCGAGTGAGACACATGAAGTGTGATATGCTGTTTGACACTAGAGCAGAGAACGGATGGGGAAGGGAGAGCAGAGACCGGACGGGAGAGAGAGAGCAGAGAGCGGACGGGAAAGGGAGAGCAGAGAGCGGACGTGAAATGGAGAGCAGAGAGTGAAAGGGAGAGCGAGAAAGCGAAAAGGAGACCGAGAGAGCGAGAGAGAGAAAGAAAAAGAGCGAGAGATAAAGATAGAGAAAAAGATAGAGAAAGAGAGAGAAAGAGAGAAAGAGCGAGCATGAGAGCGAGCAAGAACGAGCAGAGAGAGAGCACGGGGGAGAGAGAAAGAAAAGGTAGAAAGAGAGAAAGCGGGAGGGGGGCGAGCGCCTTCAAGATACATGCGCAAACCTGGTGCCGTCTGACAGGCGCTCCCAAGCCCTCCCTCTCCACCACGCTCCTCTCTGCTGCTGTAAACAAACTCCCTTGCATGTCAACGTGGCTCACTCAGCCCGTGCATTTCTAGTTGAGTGATAATTATAGCGTGTGCCACAGAGAGGCTGCATTTCGTAGTGCTGTAAGTAACAGGAGTGCAGACAGAGCAGTGCTTGTTTGATGGCATCGAAGCGCTTCAGACGCCCTGGGAGGCATGATGTGGAAGCGTGTAGGTGTGACCTCGTACTGTGGTGTAGAGCAGTGTGTGATTTGGGGGGGTCATTGGGAAGGAGGGGAAATACACAACTATGGGTTTAGGGGTGGAATGTGTCGATCCTAGAGCCAGAGGGAGGTTTCAGGGCAGAAAGTCTGCAGTCTGTCAGCGGCTCGGCAATGTTTGTGCACGAGGCGACATCTGAAGATACGCACTCATCTCGCACTCGGACTCAATAGAGCATTAATATTCTGAACCTTTATGGATGAAACGTCTAACTGGCAAAGAGACATTCAGGCACGCACACATCACAGCTTCAGGTGCGTTTACCCACCAAGATGTCTTCCCAGCAACAAGTACACGTTCTGGGCATTTCGAGTAAGCTTGTTGGTTCATCGCAAGAGGAGCTAGAAAAAAATAAGGGGATTTTAAAAGCAGCGATAGGAAAGCTGCTAACGAGCTAGCTGGCAAAAGCATAAGCTTTTGAAGCACGAGCTAAGTGACACGGACCACAGTGGGAGGGGTGGGGAGAGTGCGGCCGAGAGCACACACAGCGTTTCCCCTGCGGGAGTGAGCAGGGGCACCATCTGTTTGAAAGTTAATTACAAACAGATGTTGCCAAAGCTTGCTCCCGCAAGGGAACCGCCAAACGTGCACGCGTTGCCATTGAAAGCAATGCAAAGTGTGCACGTTTTTGGCAGAAAAAGCGAATCGATTCCTAAAGGTCTCCTCCTATGCAGCGCATGCGCGCTGCGTAGGAGCGCATGCGCGCTGCGTAGGCGAGACCTAAAAATGGACGTGCACTGTGAACACAGTCAAAACATCAACAAATAGGCACACTGGACCAGGACCATGTTCACAGTTAAATCATCAACAACTAGGCACACCTTCACTAATACCAACAGACTAGGAAAAATGGACTAGCACAATGAACACGGTAAAACCATCAACAACTAGGCACACCTTCACTAACCGCAGATTAGGCAGCCAAAGGTTAATTACGCACCAAACATTTGAACCACCTCTACCATGGCCAGCTGTAGATAAGTCCCCAAAGACATCAAATAAACAGAGTCATAGCCAAAGACAAGCTAGCTGACAACAACAAGAGATAAAATACTCTCACTGCCAGTAACAGGCAAACCAACAATCAAAGCCAGGCAAGTAAACCAGAGGACAGGTCAACTAGACCATAACAGTACTGGCCAAACCATCAAAACATCAGAGACCACTAAACTATTACATTAAACCAAAGACTGTCACACTAGCAACAGACTACAAATAGATAACTCTACACTTTCACAAAGTATGGTATAGGTTTATATCTTCAAATTAGGTAGACGCTAATTAAAAATAGCAAATCTATGTTTGCATTTATATACTTACCGTGACAATTTAATAGTAGCTGATATTCTGGAATTGATATTTTTTACTTTTATATTCAGATACACAACGTTAGGCATATTCCTAATGGAAAGGTGCCAAGAAGTCCAGAGGTGTGGGGTAGCTCCGGAGAAGGCCTGCTTCAGAGTTCTGCGTTTCAGGAACATAGAGGATTGCAAGAGCAATTCTCTCTTGCTTCTGGACAGGTGGGCAGGACAGTTTGGTGTGCACAGACAGACTGATTTGCAGGGAATACTAGCAAGTTGATTTAGCATCTTGGTTCAAGTGGAAGACAGAGAATCTCATTAGTTGCTGGAGTGATGTGGTGTTTGTGGTTAGTGCCTGCTCCCTGATATGCAGCGGAAAGAAGAACTGTTGAAGTAGGGGCTCATCGTGACTTTGAGAGGCCAAAACAATGAGCAGTGCCATGATCCTTTCTACGGATGTATGACGTTATAACGCACACTTTTACAACGCATGCACTTACAACACATTTTTTACAACGCATAATCCATTACAACGCATGACATTACAACGCATGACACTACAACGCATTTTTAAAAAATACCTTTACAACGCATTGCCATTACAACGCATACTACCTTTACAACGCATACCATTACAACGCATTATATTAAATTACATTTAAGGTAAGTATTAGATAGTATAGGGGTAAAAATTACTATTCTAACTCCAGGGGGTGCAACAGTAGGGTAAGTGTTGGATAGTACAGGGGTAAAAATTACTATTCTAACTCCAGGGGGTGCATCAGTAGGGTAAGTGTTGGATAGTATAGGGGTAAAAATTACTATTCAAACTCCAGGGGGTGCAACAGTAGGGTAAGTGTTGGATAGTGTAGGGGTAAAAATTACTATTCTAACTCCAGGGGGTGCAACAGTAGGGTAAGTGTTGCATAGTATAGGGGTAAAAATTACTATTCTAACTCCAGGGGGTGCATCAGTAGGGTAAGTGTTGGATAGTATAGGGGTAAAAATTACTATTCTAACTCCAGGGGGTGCATCAGTAGGGTAAGTGTTGGATAGTATAGGGGTAAAAATGACTATTCTAACTCCAGGGGGTGCATCAGTAGGGTAAGTGTTGGATAGTATAGGGGTAAAAATTACTATTCTAACTCCAGGGGGTGCATCAGTAGGGTAAGTGTTGGATAGTATAGGGGTAAAAATTACTATTCTAACTCCAGGGGGTGCATCAGTAGGGTAAGTGTTGGATAGTATAGGGGTAAAAATTACTATTCTAACTCCAGGGGGTGCATCAGTAGGGTAAGTGTTGGATAGTATAGGGGTAAAAATTACTATTCTAACTCCAGAGGGTGCATCAGTAGGGTAAGTGTTGGATAGTATAGGGGTAAAAATTACTATTCTAACTCCAGGGGGTGCATCAGTAGGGTAAGTGTTGGATAGTATAGGGGTAAAAATTACTATTCTAACTCCAGGGGGTGCATCAGTAGGGTAAGTGTTGGATAGTATAGGGGTAAAAATTACTATTCTAACTCCAGGGGGTGCATCAGTAGGGTAAGTGTTGGATAGTATAGGGGTAAAAATTACTATTCTAACTCCAGGGGGTGCATCAGTAGGGTAAGTGTTGGATAGTATAGGGGTAAAAATTACTATTCTAACTCCAGGGGGTGCATCAGTAGGGTAAGTGTTGGATAGTATAGGGGTAAAAATTACTATTCTAACTCCAGGGGGTGCAACAGTAGGGTAAGTGTTGGATAGTGTAGTGTAATATTATGCGTTGTAATGGTATGCGTTGTAATGGTAGTATGCGTTGTAATGGAATGCGTTGTAAAGGTAGTTTTTAAAAATGCGTTGTAATGGTATGCGTTGTAATGTCATGCGTTGTAATGGATTATGCGTTGTAAAAAATGCGTTGTAAAGGTAGTGCGTTGTAAAAGTTGCGTTGTAAAGGTTGTTCCCCCCTTTCTACTCAGGACCAATGCTTTAAAATCTGCCTTTCACTCTTGCCTTGGAATTTATTGTCTCATTTTCTGCCATATCTTTAGAATGATATTAAAGTCCTTTATACAGAATTATTCATGTGCTCATCAAGATTGAGCCTTTTGTGAAGTAGAAACTTGAATGATTTCGTTTTTTATCCACTGCGATAAATTCATGTTGCCCTGAGGGCGATCATCCAGCCTAGTGTTGTAGTATTTTCATGGAAATGAGATATCAGCAAAAACTCCGGGGCTTATTCAAAAGCCTCTTACGCTGCCAGTATGCCACTTTTTCCCATTTTAAGTAACGCACAAGTGACGCAAGGAGCATGCAAATAAGCCACTCTGCTTTTTTGAGCTGGAGTTTATGAACAGTCACCCAGGAGTGATTCACCCAAGAAAAGGAACGA
This sequence comes from Triturus cristatus, assembly GCF_964204655.1. Classification (NCBI taxonomy): domain Eukaryota; kingdom Metazoa; phylum Chordata; class Amphibia; order Caudata; family Salamandridae; genus Triturus; species Triturus cristatus. Next base: position 1,157,763,622 of record NC_140585.1, on the reverse strand, counting down.
CACATCGTCTACAGTTTATTGTAAGGTATAGTTCAGTGTCATCATCACACTGGTGGAAATTTATGCTAAGATCATTAAGGAGCCCCCGTCATCTGGCTCAATGTAAAGGTTGAACAAAATGGCAGAAAGGATGGAACACTGGGGTACACTCCGTGGCATGGGGTATGGAGCAGAGCCATGATCATCCATAAGGCTGTTCTACTTTATGGCTGCAAATGCATGAGATGAACAATTTCAAGACAGAGTCCTAAAATTCAAGTTGTTAACTTGGAGTATCGGGGAGATTGTTATGATCAATGATATTGAATGCTGCCGAGAGGTCGAGTAGAATAAGTAAACGACTACAAGATGTTACGGGCATCATCAGCTCCATGAATCGTGATATGTGTGCTGCTGGCCAGGCCTCGGCCAGATTCAAAATCTCCTCATAATTTGTTATCAGATATGTAATTTTTCAGTTGGTTCACCACACAACTATCAAGACATTTTGAAAGAAACGGGAGACAACTCAATAGCTATTAAGAAATGTCATTGCCATTTTTAGGTCAATATATTACTTTTACTTTTAATAGATAGCTTAAGCTGTCTATTTGCAAAAGACATATTCTAAGCTTACCAAGAACGCACAGGAACTTACAGCCCACTAATTCTTGCCATTAGATGACTTTATTCTCACTCCTTTGCTGGCTTCTTTTTCAATGTCTGTTCTTGTCCCAGCTTGTTCATCATAAGTTAATTGCTGCTGGCTCCTCTGCCTTAAAAAAAGCACTTTTTCGTTTTTTTTAACATCCACCTCGGATCAGCAAATTTAAAAAGGCACCTGTGTCATTTCGTAGGCATGCAAACATAATGGCGCACGAGCACTCATGTCATTATGCATGCAACTACAAAAAGCATGTTTGTGTCATTGTGACGTTATTTTCCTTTTGGCCATGCTGTATATCTTACTGATGGGGATAGAATTACCAAAAGGCATTGGCAAAGCCGAAAGGTCCTAGAGAAAAGACCAATTGGCTTTGGGGTTGCTTTTCTTAAGAGTGGCTTTCTCCTGCTGGTTTTTAAACACCCAGGTATAATGTCTTGCTTCAGGAAATATCTCCCATAATGAATTGAGCTGTGGACAAAAGAGGCTGTAATGGAGTAGTTGAGGTACGGATGGTGGTCGAGTATTTGCTATAGCTTTACTTTTCTAGCTACAATAGTGGGCTGAACTGATGACCCCATGGCCTTGGATATTTGCTTTACCTCGAAATGCATTATCAGAACTTTTTGTTCACCATTGTTTTTGATGCTATATATTTCTTTTAAATAAAAACGTCGGGAAGTTTGATGCAACTCTCTGTTGGTGCACTGGAGTTTTTCTTAGGCTGCGCTATATCAGTCTTGGATCATATTAAAAATATCTGGGGACATTGTGGGCCTGATTAATATGTGTATTGAAAAAAGTGGTAATGGCCTTGTAAATATTCTTTTTGCATGATCTTCCATCTTCCTTGTCTATGGGTACTATTGTTGCTCGGGTTAGAATTCCTTAGTAAAAACAGATGACAAGAGGCGTTTGGCAAAACAGCAACAGTTTGTTTAGTTAAACAATACGTCCGGGAAAACAGTTACAGGCATGAGGCCTGAAGACTGTCTCAATTTATATTGGGTTCATGTTAGTCTTATGTATAATTTTACATTAAGCCATAAACAATTCCGCCATACCATATATGGCGAGGAAAGTTGGTTGCTGCTTTAAAGCAATAAATTAATGGTCAGATGGTTACTAAAGGTGGGTCTCGACCTTGGTGGACACAGTGTGGCCAGTGGTGAATGTTCCCAGATGTCCGGCGTGGGAAGCACGTGATCACTACGTGTGCTGGGTCCTGATTGGCCTGGTCACCCTGGTGAACCCCCAAATCGGAGGCATGGATTTGACAGCATGCTGAGGCCTCGAGGCTTACTTGCTCTTCGTGTGTGAGTTTTACAATCCCATGTGCACAGGAATCCTGGTTCCTGCCACCGAGGATGGCTTTGTTTTAGAACTGAAAGGGGGCCTCCATAGGTGCGGAGGCTTCTAGCTTTTGAAGGTGCTATTGGGACTACACGCCATGAAGGAAACATTGGCCCCGGACATGGTGCCAGAGAATGGGGAAGTTTTGACTTGGTGATTGGAATGCGTCCCATTTGACTTTTGATGCGGGACCTGGGAGGCTCTTTTAAACAGTTCTCGGTCGTGCCCCCTCGTCAGACTGCCCTGCCCCCGGGGCATGGCCAGCCAACCCCACCCAGCGGGATCAGCACCAAAGTAGGGTACATTCTGATTCCCCTGTGCTTTGCGCTGCGGAGGGACAGTTGTGGGTTTTGTGGTGGCTGGCCCTGGCTCATTGATCTCTGCTGCCTTTGCTGCTCATGGTATGCCTTTAACCGGCATCTCTCTGCAAGGTGACCCGGCCATTAGCAATAGTAGCACTCCCTAGGGTCTGTTTGCTGCCAACTTTCCTGGTCTCTACCGCCATAGCCTGTTTTGAACCCTCTGGGGTTTTGAGGTACAGCCCCCATTGAGACTGGTGACATCTGCATGGTTGAGGCCATTGCTGCCCCCTCGAGGGCGGACTTTTTCAACTTGTGTTGAACCAGTTTCACAGTGTCTCTTTGGGCCTGTTCCGCAATGGGTGCCGTCAGTTCTGTCCGCTGTATGGGGAGTAAGTGTGTCTGTGTAACCGATCTGTAAGTGGCCTTCTTCACCATACGGTCAGAGGAGGTAGTTCCCTGTGATAGGTTTTAACCCCTAGTGTCCGCTGCACACTTCACTACTGCTATGCGTTTAGTTAGAGTAGCTCAAAGAGGTCCTTGTGCATGATGGGTGTATCTTACAAATTTGGGAAGCCTTGCCTTTTCCACCTCTCAATGCTCGGGTGCCCTGTGGTTGTGGCATAAGCGGAGTATGAGTAACTTGGGACCTGTAGCGTTCCCGAGGGTGCGTGGCTTCGAGCTGTTATTTCCACTTCCTGTGTGTCTTAGCCCCATTTCCTGATCTATCACAGGGGACCCATCAATGAACAGTGCCTCGCTGTCTGGGATGGTGTATAGGTTTTGCAGTCACAAATCTCTTTTTCCTCCTGCACTTCATTGACTATGAAGACTTTTGCCCTTTTCATAGCCTCAAGTATGGGACGATGAATGTGCCGTACCCGCTGCCTAATGTAATTGCAAAAGTCTAAGAATTGTTGAATGCTCTTTAAGACTGCCTTAGTGAAGGCAGTCTGATCTGCAGGTGATGTCCTCATTTGCTTATCTGTGCTGTGTGGGCTTTTTAATGACATGGGTCTCAGGGAAGGAATCCCAGGGGAGGAGCAGGCCATAGTCCCATCATTAGAGAACTGAATGGTCATGTTTAGCTTGGCCATTAAATCTCGTGCCAATAGATTAGTTGGGGACGAGGGATAATGCAATAGTTGTACTTTCACGTGACTACCTCCTCTGTCCAGTTGTAGGGGTTTGTGAATGGGATCCTTGTCACCATACCCGAAAACCCTTGCATTACCATAGTGTCTTTTGATAGGCATGACTTGATTGCTCCTGTGTTTATCAGGAAGCTAGAAGGTGTGTAATTTATGGGTATTCTTACTATAGGTTCCTCCTCAGATTGACATGTGGTTGATAGTACGAAGCACGTGTGGTTGTGTACCCTTTCTCTATGGAGCATCAGTTCCCGGTTTTCCTTCTTGCCCCATCCAGCCTGTTTCTTTTGCTATGAACTACTCTTTACTTTTGTGGACCTGGCTTTGCTTTCAGGTTCACCCTCAGTTTCCTCCTCAGCTACCTGGGCAAATCCTGTAGCCCCACCCTCGTCATCGGTTCCTGGGGGACTGGGACTCCCTTCCTTCCCCGATGTTGCTGAATCACTATCGAGCATCGCCACAAACTTCCCTGACACCCGCTTACGCTCTCCTGACCTAGTGGCAATGCATATCCTATCCGCTCTTGAGGTGCCACGTGTCGTGTGTGGTGGATAGTCCAGCTTTCGGGGACCTTCCCTAAGGATTTGGGCTGTACTGGAGGAGTCTGAGCCTGCTTGGTTTTTGCTTCTCTGAGGCTTAGATCTGACTGATAGTGGAGGGCTCGTTGGCTTCTATCACTGCTGGGTTTGGGTAACCTATTTCCGGGGGACCGGGTCTGAACACATGCATCCCTGCATATGGTGGGAGAGGTGCGCACGGTTTATTTACTAGCAGCATTGTATGGCTATCACTGTTGGCCTCTTCGAAGATGGCCCTTAATAACTCTCAAGTCTCTCTTCTGACCTGCATATTTGCTTTTTATGTGTTTTAGTGTGCTCAATTATGTTTGTGTCAAGTGTTTCCTCCTTAGGCCAGGGAAATGTGTGTGCCTTCATGTGTGAATGCCACTCTTGGCAAAACTTTTTTTTTTTTACCTGCATGGGAAACCTAGTTTCCATGGGCTTTAGTAAGGAATCAATGGCAATTTAGTCATTTGCCTAATACAATTCGATTGACGCGTTGCTAATTTTGTTTGTCAAATCTTTGGGGCAATTCGTACGTGGTGCAATCTTACAATTTTACGTACTATTAACTTAGCGCTTGCAATTGTCTACATAAAACAGTTCAAACGAGCATTTACACGAGGCAATATAAGACTGTATATGTAGTATTGTAACACATGGCGAATATGCAATGGGTTAGCCAAACTCTGGATGAACTCCAATGTCAAGTAATACAGTTTTCAATAACAATCAATACAATAATATCACATAAAAGAACACATTTCCATAACACATTTCAATAACTGTCGACAGAGAAAATAATTACTTTGTCAAAAAACGTATTTGTTTATTGCAATTTATCCTCTAGCAAGAGAAGACTAGCATTGAACACGTTCCTAAGTGAACTGGATAGTCTGCCACTATCCGCTCCTAGAAAAAGGTGGTAGTCACAGCATCCTTTAGTAATAACTTGGAAATTACAAGCTCCTCTTTTCCCACACAAATTATGCCCAGTTTCACGGGTCCAAGTTTTCCCTAAAGTCTGAATTACACCCTGTGTCATACCCAGGGGCCAAGCATATGCTCTGCGTCACACCCAGCGGTCCAAGCGACCAACACCTCTCACTCCTTTCAGATACTATCAGTGTTAAGAAACCGGTTTAGCACTGAGAAATCCTTTTTAAATAAAAAAATTATGAGGCTGAGGTGCCAACTCCGTCCATACAGGATAGATGTATCACAAAAATAGCGTCTTGGGAGTCATGAAGGGCTATACAATAAATATTCACCTTTCCTAGCATGCTGACTATCGAAAAAGGTGAGTTCTGCTGGATCACCTCCGAGGTTGCCTTACAACTGATATATTTGGGATAAATAAAATAGGTAATATGTCAGACCCAGTCAGTGGAAAGGCGCTCAAGTTATCTTTCTACGCTTCTTCCTAGTTTTTCATATGCCAAATGCTTTTAAAACACAATGTTCAGGTTCGGGTGTAGTCCCTTACCCTCTGTGACAGCCGCTTCAGGACGGACCTCCGCCCAACGGATTTAGCAGAACTTCCAATCAATTACGGTGTCCGCCCACCTTTGTCGAGGGGCAATGAGAATCTATCCAGGTCGATGTCACCTTCCTTCAGCTGCAGTCGGGTACAAGGTCCGAATCCCTCCTATCTGGCTCGCTGAAATGTTGCTCGGGTTCAGATTCCTTAGTAAAAACAGAAGACTAGAGGCGTTTAGCAAAACAGGAACAGTTTGTTTGATTAAACAATTCGGCCAGGAGAACAGTTTTAGGTATAAGGTCTGAGAACTGTCTCAATTTACATTGAGTTTGTGGTAGTGTTATATACAATATTACATCAAGCCATAAACGTATCCGGTGTACCGTATATAATGAGCATTGTTGGTTACTCACTTCGAGTCCTAAATTAATGGTCAAACAGTTACTACAAGTGGGTCTCAAGCTTGCGTGGACACAGTGTGGCCAGTGGTGAATGTGTCCAGATGTCCAGCATGGGGAGAGCATGAGCACTACGTGTGCTAGGTCCTGATTGGCTATGTGTTCCTAACTCATGTGGCATATGACTTTATGGTGTTTTCCGAAGCATGCGTACACCACTCAGGCCTTGTGTGCTTTATTGGGGGCACTTTCCCCTGATCTCTGTGATGTTGCTGCGCCTATCTGTGGGATTGATCAAGAGTTTCCTGCCCATGTGTTTGCCTGCCAGCTATGCACCCATCCACCTGTGACTCATCAATCAGTAATCTCGGGCCTAGGTCGCAGGGTCTGCCAGACTACATACTTGTGTGTCGAGGTAGATGTAGAGTTGGGGACGGGTGACTTTACTAATAAGGACAATAGCTAATTTTTATCGATAAACTCATCGAAGTCCGTATTAACACTATGGTTGTCTGGAGTGGATTTTTGCTTCTTCCTCTGGAGTTGCCAAATTTCCTTCCTTTATTTAAGTCTTCTGAGTGCTAAAAGCTAAACATTCTGTCCGCTTTTGTTTTGCTTAGGAAGGGTGGGGCACTGGTGTCGAGCTGTCCTTCAAGTTGCTGCCTTCACTTTCTCCAGGACCGGGATACGCCTGGTTCCACACAATGGATGGTACAATAGGCCCCTGAGCTGAGAGAGAGAGCTCTGAACTATGATCTTGGTCAAGCCTGTGGTCATCCCACAATAACTTATGGATGAGAATGGAGAGACCACGGATGACCTTGGTTTGTCAATTACCATAAGAATGAGCTTTGCCAACAGGCTGGAGTAACGTACAAAAGCATAAGCCCACTGCACCCCAAACAGCCAGTCTGTGTAGCAATTCTTATTACAGAAGCTTTAGGGTGGTGCAAACACCTGTTGTGCTACTTGACTTCCATAATGTGGCATTGTCTAAATCTTGGCCCAGTCTTTAGTACAGAATCCTTTTTGCTCCAGATATAAACAATTAGAGAGTAGATCCTGGAGCTACTGCAGAACAAACACGCCTTTTTGCTTATATAGCAATTTAGATGTGTCATGGAGATTTTAACAACAACAAAAAAATGTCCATGAACAATGTTTCTTAAAAGCAAATGAGCAAATTGGTTGTGCAAGGTCTTTGCTACTTGTGTAACAGAAATATATAGCTTTGCCTCAAACATAGCTCTGTTGTTCACATCTGAAAAGAAATATATCTTCTCTACAGTTTATTCTGTAAGCACAGATAACAAATAATGGGACATTGGTATCGGTCATGTTGCACTACTGTAATAAGTGTTTTACAAAAAGCAAAATTGATTAATATTTCTCCACCAGTACAGTTTAAAATTAATTTCAGTCACAACAAGCATTTGAAAAGCCAATAGCTCTCATGTATGAGAGCTACTGGCTTTGGAAATGTGTTGTAATCTTGCTGTTCATCAGCATGGATGCTTTGCAATGTGGCTAAAATTAAATTAAAAAAAGCTATGCTATGATGCAGCCAGGACTTTTTTGTTAAAGTGCATTTATTATTAATATTTTTAGCCATGCTGCTATACAGCATGGCTACAAATCATTGCCAAAGTGGGCAATGCCCATGCTGTACAGCATGAACAAAAGGTAATGGCACAGAAAATAATGTCAAGGCGAGACCTATTGGCTCTGCCAATGCTTGCTAGGTCTCGGCCTAACACCCCTGTGATTCTGAGAGAATCAGTTAATCTCTCTATGTGTGTAAAAATTTAAAAATGACATTTGGAAAAAAATCCTGTCACATAAAGAAAGCAACTGCGCCCATGCTCATGCCTTCGTGAAACTACATTTAGAAGCAGATAACATCTGTTGTCACAATAAAAGTAGATAACATCTGTTTTCACAATAAAAACCCATTACAAAGAAGAAACTGGCTTCTTTGAATTGTGTGTGGCATGATAAAACATAGATACAAGTGGCAAGAGATTCAACAAGCACAACAAGGAAGAAGAAAAAATACAAGTAGTACCTTAATCACAGCGGGATCAGTGGCAGGGCAAAGCAATCAGTACTCAGTCCATGCTCCAGTCGAAAGTAGAGGTATTGAAGCACATGCTGGCCAATTACAAGGTAGCAAATGAGAGTGACAATGAAGCCATCGAATGTTAAGGAATGGGTGGGCTTGCAGTCCCATTTTGTATACAATATCACTTGCAAACCAGCACGCATGCGCTGTCGTATGCGAGACCTAAAAAACAATGAATAAATAAATCCCTGTAATAAAATCCCACACATAAATGATATGGCCCATGGTCTCTTTTGCTAGGGGTCTGACCTGAAGGCAATCTTGGCGACCCAGCCCAGGTTCAATTCACCAGGTTTATCTTGGGCTAGAGTAGAGCTGATGACTTGAAAGCGAGATAAGCGGAAGGGGTGAACGAAGAGAGCTAGGGTACAATAAACGGAAAGTTAAGACATGAAGACTGGGTCTGGAAACCAGACATTTGAATCTCTGTGCTGACGGGGAGCTGAGAAGAAAAAGCTAGTGTCCAGTGGCTGGGACATCTTTTCCTGTGCTGGGCCCTCACCCGAGAAAGGTGTCCCTGCCTCTCACTAGTGCCGACATCATGGGAGTGCCCCATGACAGTGGCACGTGTGACGGGAAAGTTCTACATGTGCTGGGCCCTCACCAGGGACAGGTGTCCTGCCTCTCTCTCCTCTGCTCGCCACCCCGTGGGAGTGCCCTGTGCGCCAGCACAAGTGACGGGGCAGCACTGCATCTGCTAGTACCAGGGAAAGGTACCCCTGCATCTCTCTAGTCGCCAACCCCTGGGAGTACATGCCCCATGGCATGTGTGACAGGCCAGCTCTGCATGTGCTGGGCCCTCACCAGGGAAAAGTGTCCCTGCCTCTCTCTACTCGCTACCCCGTAGACATGCATGTCGCATGGCACTGACACATGTGACGCGGTAGCTCTACATGCACTGGACCCTCACCAGGGAAAGGTGTCCCTGCCTCTCTACTTGCTGCATGTGCTGGTGCCACTGGGCACTTCCAGTTGGTGATGGAGCAGCTCGTCATATGATGGGCACTCCCCAGAGAAAGGTGTCCCTGCCTCTCTACTTGCCAACCACAGGGAGTGCCTCATGGCGCTGACGTGTGACGGACACAGGCGCTGGAAGCAGAGGTGCAGGGGTGCTTAAGCGCTCCAAAAAGAATCCTGCAAAGATGTTTTTACATCTTGCTTTTATCTTGACACATCTGCTGTGCTTCAGGTGGCCAAATGTCCAGTTATGTCTTTTGACAAATTGCTGCTTTTTCTTTTAACATGGAGGCTTGGGTTTCCTTTCTCTGACTGCAAAGTAACAGGATTTTGTGAAGTGAACTATGTGACAATGTTTCTGGGGTAACAGGAGTGTGAAAGGAAAGGATGTAGGATGTCATTTTTTTCCTAACATGCAAGAAAATGTAAATACAAGTAAATGAACTGAGCAAATATTTCAGAATATATCAGCAGTTAGGAACCCACAAATGAAGCACATTCTTTTGTGATTATGAAGTGTCTCGCAGACAAAGAATTTAATAGGATCTGAATAAATCAAGACGCTTGACGATGCAAAAATAATACATATTCCCGGAAACTCGATTTCTACACATTATCGTGTGTGTGCTACACACCTGTATCAGTAAAACTGCATGTCGGCGCTAAATTTTGAGGCCATTTCAATGGAACTGTGCTGTCTGTAAAATGACAGTGCGCTACCCCACCATGCTTTAGTAATAGATTTGCGACAGTGTGCTCCGAAATGCACCACCGACTACATACTACACCCTTGTCACTATCCTGCTGATACGTGTGCTACACTTATTCTTTGTGTGACTCTTGGATTTTTCACAGTCCCCATGGTTTAGTCATGTAACATGTTCCAGCCCCACTTGTGGTGCTGGGCCGCCCCCTGAGAGTGACTTATCGCTGAGAAAAACACGTTCCTTTCACTTGGCCCTCTCATCTGCCACTTTCCTCATGAAAGGCGCTTTTCAGCTCCGACGACAACATGTTTTGCAGACGGACATTTCCTCCCCAGAGGTGTTTACCTTTCATCACTGCAAATTCGAGTCTCCTAGAGGAGGCCATGAATGCGAGGATTGAGCCTCTATGCGAGGGGGGCACAGAGAGACCCCCACCCTCTGCTGCTCTCTGCGCCACAAATATGGGCCGGCGTGGAAAAAGTCTGGGAATAGTCCTACTAAATATAAAATCCCATAAAATGAGTCCGAGCATGAACTCCCTCCAGTACCTACCTCTGAGTCAGCCCTTCTCAGTTGTTTTTTCTTCATTTTTCACGCTCCGTCCCCGCGGTTAACACAAACAACTCCATGTTGATTTTCCTTCCCTCGCTTGCGCGGTCACGTTTTCTCCTCTGTCTCTCCCTCCCTCGTCTCGTTTGCTCCCTTGACTCTCTCCCGACGTCTCGCGTCTCACGTTGTCTTCTTTCCGCTTCTTGTCTTTCTTATTTCTTCTGCATAGTATTGTTCTCAGTCTGACTTTCTTGCCCGTTTCTGCTCTCTTTCTTTTCTTACCCACTCCTTTTCTTTCACCTACCTTTGTACCAAACCACTCCCAATCCGAGCTTCCTCTTCACTCACCTTTCTCTGCATAGGCCTCCCTTTTTAATCTCTCTACTTCTGTCTATACCTCTTTCTCTCTCTGCCTTAGTTTGTATTTCCCTCCCTTCAATCCTCACCTTCTGTCTCCTCAGGTCTCTCTTTCTGTTGCTCTGTCTTTCTCACAATCTCCCATCACTTTCTCAGTTTCGCTCTTTCTTTATCATTCTTTTACGCTTTGTGTTTCTCTTTCTCACAATCTCTGCCCTCACCAAACCTTCCTTTATATCTCTGAATCTGCCTTTCATTCGTACTTTTTCTTTCCTTTTTCCATCGTCCCTGGTTCATTGTGACCTCTTTTGAGTGTTCTACTAGTTTGCTTCCACTCCACCTCGTTTCTTTTCCCTCTCTCTCTCTGTGTACAACTTCCTTACCCCCTTTCTCCCTCTCTACTTGTAGTTTTCCCTGTGTCCCACACCACTTCCCCTCCCTCTTCGCATATCTCCCTATCTTTCTTTCTTTGGCTTTCTCCCACCTCCCTTCCTGTCTCCTTCCTTTCGACAGGCGCGGCTACTGCCGCTATGGAGAAGCGGGGTGGCAAGGCAGCAGGAGTGTTGGACATGAAGCGAAGAGGGGGTTTGAATTAAAAAAAGACCCAAAAAAGTACCTGTTCCTGCGGCCGCCCCACACCTCAGTGCTCCTTTGTTCTGCTGCTCTCGGCGGTCACTGGGAGAACAGGCTCCCCATCCAATCCAGATGCTGCTGTCACGCTATGAGAGCAGCACAGGGATTGGCCGGAGAGGGCTGGTTTCATGTTCCGCTCAGGCACAGTATGTCTGTGCCTTTCTCTAAGGGGCTGTAAAATACAGCTGGGTTAGAGAAACCTAAGTGCGCATGTCTGTTTGGCCGGCCGTCTTACACACTTAGAAGTGCACAACACTCCTCCTCCCCACTCCCATGGCCCAGTCTTGCCCCTCCCTACACACACTGGCTCAGAGCCAGCAGCTGAAAAATAAAACAATAGTAAAAATGTTTTCTTTTTCAGCTGCTGGCTCTCAGCCAATGGGGCGAAGCTCATTCGGCATTGCCTGCCGAAAAGCTGCCAATACGTTTAGTGATGTTTTTCTCTCTGTCGCCATGCTCTCACTCTCTCTTCATCTTATTATTTAAATTGATTTTTTTGCAGTTTTATGTAGCTCGGACTCGACCCACTTATTGGGGCGCTTTACATAAGCAACAATTACATTAGTCGGAAGCTCTGGCTGTAAAGCTACATCCTCTCCCCCTACATCTCTTCTACTCCTGTCTCCCTCTTCCAGTTCTCTCTACTCCCTTGCCTTCTCCTCCCCCTCTCTCCCTCCTTCTCTTTTCCACTTACCGCCTCCCCTTCATCTGAATTTGTTTTTTTCATATTTTCTGTGTACTTTCGCCAAAGTCTTGGGAGTGAGGAGAGGCTTGCAGCTGAAATAAACTAGCATTTGGCCTCAAACCTCCCAAGTAGACGGCCACATGCTCGGATGAGTCACAGGGACCTGGGCTTGGAGAGGACCCCAGTCTTCAAAACAATATCCTGCATTGGGTGAGAGGGTACAGCACAGACCACTGATACATCTTAGTGTGAAAAAGGCTGCTTTGAAACAGGTGCACATCACAAATATAAGGGCTACCTAGGTTATTTGTCTTGCAAAACTCTTCTCGCTAATATATCAAGCTTCATCTACTGTTCATCCTACACCCACCCTTTTATTTCCCCTCCCAACGCTTACCAAATCATCCACCCTGCCCTGTATCTACATACTGTCTTCTGAATTAACTTAGGTTCATATAATCGTAAAGTATTATAACGTCTTGTTTTCAGCAACTGTAAACACCCCCCCCCTTTGCACAGCTTGCCGCACCCCAACAGCAATAAACCAATTGAACAGTGTCCTCCTAAGGGCAAACCGCCATCCAGAATAACTCTTCTCCTCACCATCAGGGTTTTTCTGCCCCCCCCCACTAGCTCACCTTCATCCTGACCTGCCACTGTCCTGCCTTCTTACCTGGACCACAATCTGACCCCCATAATCGCACCCCTATTGCCCGCACTACTGCTTCCCTCAACTGCATCAAGTATCGGTGAATGCCCATGCGGGACAAATGCACCCGGTCCTGTCTGAAAAAACATACTTCCTTGTACTGTAAGTCCGGGTGAACAACCCTGCCAATGCCTTCCCCCTGCAGAACTTCTGCATCTCTCTGTTTATTTTCATCCTGGGTTTGTCGATGGACGCTAGCTTTTCTACCCCATTCTCTTCATGGTATCAGTTCCGCCACATCACAAATGTCCCTCACCAATTTACATTCACCTCCTGCAAATCTCGATTCATCTCCTTCAACATCGCTAGCCTTTTTATCTTCCCCAGGTCGTTCTCCCTCAGGCACACCACCGGTACATCCAACCAGTCTCACCCAACAATCTGTTTAGTAAAGGCAATAGCTCCCTCCAAACCATGCCCCCTTGTCCATTCAACTGCACTTTATCTGTCTCCACCAAGAAACCAAGCTGAGTTCCATGCTGTCTTGTAAAAGCTTGTCTTTCTGCCAATTTACTGAATGAATGTCCCACAATCCAGACTGATAAGGCCTCTCTCTCCGGGCCCGGTACAGAGCCTATGTAAACAGCATAACATAAAAATTAATCACAGTAAACCGATCACTCAAATACCCTTTCTTCCATCGCATACCGTTTGTAGCACCTAGAAGACCATCTACCCAATTCCCGTATCTGTTTGCTGGCCAACCCCTCCTACTCACCTCCATGGCCGCCCCTATGTGAAAAGAATTTGTGCCACATTCCATGGGTTTTAGCCCAAGATTGGCCACTGCTTTCCTGAGAACAGCCAAAAAGTTTAAACAAAATTACTACTGATCAATCCATATGCTGAAAACCCTGCCTCCCACTGAAATTTAGATCTCAAGTACATGAAGCAAACTCCCTGCACCAGGCAATCCCTCAGTGTTACTGTCCTACCTTTAGACCACTGGTCAGTTTTGGACCTCTCCAGTCTTATTACCACCTTGTCTCTCCATATTTCCACCTAGTTCCATCCTATACCTCCGCTGTCCTTGCCTTCCGGCAACTCGGCCACTTGAAAGGCTCCAAAGAATATCCAGCACATTAGAACTGCAAACAGATCTGCCTCCCTAGCATTACCGCACACCAACAGCAGATCCCCTAACACCTTCTGTAGGCCCGATCACACTAGTGGTCTTCGCTTCCTTCCTCCTTTGCTGTTTTTTCGTGACCCACACTTTCTGTAGTTGCCTACCAAACTTCTCCGCCATAAGAGGTTATCCCCAAAAGAACTTCCCAGTGAGGGCAATCCCCACCAGCTTACCAGCAATCGTAACCCTGGATCTATCTTTTTCTACCATATCCATAATAAACTGTACCACATCCTGACATCTCTGCCACTCCTCCTCTATCCCACATCGCTGGGCTCCAGCTGCCAAACACTATGTCCAGGCCTGCTTATACGACCTCCTTGTGGACTGTGCCAAAACAAGGTGCTGAATCCTCTGACTCCCATTTGCCATAGTTCCTGTGGCATCGGTGCCTTTTCTCGGTCTGCCTCCATAGTTAGCCCATGGAACCTCTGCCCCTGTGAACGAGACAGATCATCTGTAATGTTATTATCTATACCTGGCATGTGGTTTGCTCTAAAGTGAATGTTGTACTTTAGGCAGCCCAATACACATACTCTCAATAGCCTAAGCATTCGCACATCCCTGGTTGACAGTTTGTTCACAACATGCAGCACTGCCATATTGTCCACATTAAACACAACTGCTTTGTCCACAAAAAGTTGCCCCATACAAAAATGGAAGGAAAAAATTCCAGAAATGCTATGCTCCTCCTGCCATTCTTTGAAGCCTGAGGCCATTGCTTGGCACATCAATGACCCTTCCTGGAAATACCTAAGCCAGCCCTGCCGACCGCATCAGAAAACACCTGCAAGTCATTCTGTCACATGCACTTTCCAGGGAATTCCCATTAAACTGTCCTAAAAAGGCTCATCACATCCTTACATCCTGATTCACTCCTGGTGACAGTCTTACCCAAGGGTGTGGCAAACCCCTCCCCCACCACTGCCAGGCCCAATCCCCTGCAAAACGTCCTCCAAACCCGTACGACCCTAAACACAGATTTAGATGCCAGAGGAGTACCTGTACCTCCCTCACCTGCACCTTCTTCTTCGCCAACACTTTATCCAGCAGGAGTATCATTGCCTGACTCCGGTCTACATTATTAAACAAAAACAGTTGGTTCTGTTGGGGTTTCAATTGTTTTGAAGCATAAAGTTTACTTGTAACAAATACAAATGATTTGAGATAAAGGAAAACAAAATTCAAAATACCATAACACACACCAGGGTTTATTATTCAAGAGTGTATTCAAAATTACTTTGAATGTCATCTATTCATGGCTGTCGCAATTTACAAGTCTAATTGCAAGAAAGAATAGGTGACTGTGGTGAGACGGTGACATGTGGTGATTGGTGACATTGATAATGCACTATATACAAGACAAAATAAATGTGTAAAAAGAGGGGAGAAAGAAAATGGTATAGAATCGTCCTAAAGATTTTCGCACATATGCTGAAGGATCCATTGCTAATTTAGACTTGCAAATTGCGACAGCCATGAATAGATGACATTCAATGTAATTTTGAATACACTATTGAATACTAAACCCTGGTGTGTGTTTGTTATTTTGAATTTTGTTCTCCTTTATCTCAAATCATTTGTATTTGCTACAAGTAAGCTTTATGCTTTAAAACAATTGAAACCCCAACAGAACCAACTGTTTTTGTTTAATACATCTACCCAGGTTCTGAGGGACACCGGGTCACGGGGTCACCCCATTATTGTTTCTAGTGACTCTGGTCTACAGGCAGACTCTCTTCCATCTTTACTGTGCCAATTTCAATCCCCAATAAACAAAATCACTGTGGCAGGCCCCACTGTTTTCTCATCTGCTGGGGGTACCCATGTCCACCATTACCTATTGAAAACTAGGTAGCATCTACTGACAGTCCATCGAGCCTGGGGGGCCCACAAAAAAGATACCATCAAAGTAATGTGTCCTGTCGCAAACGTGAACAACCACTGCAGAATAGTAGTGAGTCACTCAAACAGTGCACAAGAGATAGAGCAGCCCATGGGCAATGTTTTATCTACATACCACTGATCTTCAAACTGCATGCTCAGCAATTCAAAATCTAGGGGGTGAACAGGTGAAAGGCGTAATGCATACTTAATGTCACTCTTGGCCAAGAGCGCACCTTTTCCCACTCCATTCACCAAGTTGATGGTCATCTCAGTGGAAGAGTATGTCACCGAAGACAGCTTCCCACTATATAGTCATTCACCAACTACTGGCCTTCCGGTCATGATTAATGCTGAATCGGCTGAAACTGCCCCTGTTCTTTCTTCAATAAAGGAAAACAATGGTCCCTGAAGGGGGAAGTGTAGCCTCAACTTCCTCTGAATGCTAGTCAATCACCATCAAAAGATTGGTTTACTAGAACACATGCAATTTTATTCACATACAAATTCTTAGACATATTATGTTATTATCATCACATATCCGAGTGTCAATGTGAGATGTAAATAAGCGGTCAGAGTGTATAAATATTTGGGAACTTCAGTGTTGGACTATATTAAAGTCTTCCGAACTGTTCAGAAATGTGTGACAGATCTCTTCAGTTAGTACTCCATGCTTGTTGATTTGGTGATGTCTTTTTTTGGCTGTACTGTACTTCTGATGGACAACCCTCATAGCCGATATGTCTTATGTGAATGTAAGAGGTATAAGTTAAAATTTTCCGGTGACCGCTGCATATTATGGTTTTAGTATTATTGTGGGCCATTACTAGCATATATGGAAGTATATAACTATATATTGCCACAGGTCAGCCCTTCTTAGTTTACCTGCATTTTGAAAGCAGTTTGCTGATTGGGTTGCTTCCAATATGTGGGTTGTAAGTTGTGGCTTGCGCTTGAGGGTGCAACTGTTTTCTGGGCTCTGTTGCCGGAATGTGTGGGGTTGGGTGGTGTAGTTATCTAAGAAAGAGCCATGTATTCAATTGTCTTCTGAAGTGTATATGAACCTTGGTGCTTCTAGTTCTGCCTGGTAGTGAGTTCCAAAACTTGGCGGCTTGTAGTGAGAAAGCAATACCTTCTACGGCTTTCTGATGGTAAGTTTGTATGGTGATAAGTGGTGCAAGCCTGGAGTGCAGTGTTCTGTTTGGTTTATGTTGCTTTAATTTAACTTGTAGGTTTAGCGGAGCTTTTTCATTGAGAGGCTCAGTACACAATGCAGAGTACCTTGAACATTGCCATTCTAGCTTTAGGTAGCCAGTGGAGTGAGTGAAGGGCTGGAGTCATGCATTCTCTTGGGTGGAGGTGGAGATGTAGACTTGTGGCAGCATTTTGGATGAGTTGTATTTTGGATATGATGAATGCGGGTGCGCCAAAGTACAGGCTGTTGGCATAGTAAAGCTTAGAGATGATGAGTGTGAGGACGGCTTGTTGCAGTGCAAGATGTAGGAAGATGCAACATAGTGCTTTCATTGTGTAGAAGGCATGTTTTGTGACATTGTTAAAATGCGTTTTCAAGGATATGTCTGACTTTGGTTGCTCCTAGGGTTCAAATTTCTCTTGGTGATGTTGGAGGGGCTTGAAGTTCCTTACGCCATATGATGGTAGACTAGCACTTTTAACATTGTTCACAGGTCATAATCTCTGTCTTTTTGGTATTGAATTTTAGATGGTTACTCATCATCCATGTGTGTATGGCATTGAGGCAGTCGTCAAATTTTAAATTGTAGAGGTCTTCAGGGCTATTTTTAATATGATTTAGGTGTCATCTGCATAGGTGTAACAGGTAAGCTTGAATTATTTAATCAGGCTTGATAAGGGGATGAGGTAGATGTTGAATGGTATATATCATGGATGCCTGAGTGTTGTGTGTGAGAATGTGATGTGAAAGGTGGTAGGTAGACTACACTTTGTCTGTCTGTGATAGAAGATGCAATCCATTTAGAGTATTTTCACAGATTTTGAGATTGTGGAGTCTTTGTAGTATCGTGTGGTGGTGGAAGTTGTCCAAATTCAGCTTATAAATCCTGAAGCAGTAAAACAGATACTCTGTTTTTGTCCACTGTGTGTTTTAGATCATCACAGAAGGATATGAATGCTGATTTTGTGCCTCTGTCTGGTTTGAAGCGTTACAAAAAACAAATGATGGACGGAATGCTGACAATGCAGACATTCTCCCCCAGTCAAGAGATCTGGGTTAAATCCATCGTTCTTTTGCCCACTACGCCACCCCAGTTCAGACATGGCCATATGCAAATCAGTCTTGACCCTGTGCCTCATGGGAACAGTCCAGCCCAAACTGCCAAGCCATGTCTTCCCTGGACCGGAATCAAGCATCCTAGGACCGGTTTCTGGCTATCAGCCGTCATCAGCCAGGATAGCTTGACTCCAGTGGCGTAGTGAGCACGGGACCCACGTCTCGGCATACCCATCCCACTTAGGGCGAAAAGCGTTACAAAAAACAAATGATGGACGGAATGCTGACAATGCAGACATTCTCCCCCCAGTCAAGAGATCTGGGTTAAATCCATCGTTCTTTTGCCCACTACGCCACCCCAGTTCAGACATGGCCATATGCAAATCAGTCTTGACCCTGTGCCTCATGGGAACAGTCCAGCCCGAACTGCCAAGCCATGTCTTCCCTGGACCGGAATCAAGCATCCTAGGACCGGTTTCTGGCTATCAGCCGTCATCAGCCAGGATAGCTTGACTCCAGTGGCGTAGTGAGCACGGGACCCACGTCTCGGCATACCCATCCCACTTAGGGCGAAAAGCGTTACAAAAAACAAATGATGGACGGAATGCTGACAATGCAGACATTCTCCCCCAGTCAAGAGACCTGGGTTAAATCCATCGTTCTTTTGCCCACTACGCCACCCCAGTTCAGACATGGCCATATGCAAATCAGTCTTGACCCTGTGCCTCATGGGAACAGTCCAGCCCGAACTGCCAAGCCATGTCTTCCCTGGACCGGAATCAAGCATCCTAGGACCGGTTTCTGGCTATCAGCCGTCATCAGCCAGGATAGCTTGACTCCAGTGGCGTAGTGAGCACGGGACCCACGTCTGGGCATACCCATCCCACTTAGGGCGAAAAGCGTTACAAAAAACAAATGATGGACGGAATGCTGACAATGCAGACATTCTCCCCCAGTCAAGAGATCTGGGTTAAATCCATCGTTCTTTTGCCCACTACGCCACCCCAGTTCAGACATGGCCATATGCAAATCAGTCTTGACCCTGTGCCTCATGGGAACAGTCCAGCCCGAACTGCCAAGCCATGTCTTCCCTGGACCGGAATCAAGCATCCTAGGACCGGTTTCTGGCTATCAGCCGTCATCAGCCAGGATAGCTTGACTCCAGTGGCGTAGTGAGCACGGGACCCACGTCTGGGCATACCCATCCCACTTAGGGCGAAAAGCGTTACAAAAAACAAATGATGGACGGAATGCTGACAATGCACACATTCTCCCCCAGTCAAGAGATCTGGGTTAAATCCATCGTTCTTTTGCCCACTACGCCACCCCAGTTCAGACATGGCCATATGCAAATCAGTCTTGACCCTGTGTCTCATGGGAACAGTCCAGCCCGAACTGCCAAGCCATGCACAGGGTCAAGACTGATTTGCATATGGCCATGTCTAAACTGGGGTGGTGTAGTGGGCAAAAGAACGATGGATTTAACCCAGATCTCTTGACTGGGGGAGAATGTCTGCATTGTCAGCATTCCGTCCATCATTTGTTTGTTGTAACGCTTTTCGCCCTAAGTGGGATGGGTATTCCCAGACGTGGGACCCGTGCTCACTACGCCACTGGAGTCAAGCTATCCTGGCTGATGACGGCTGATAGCCAGAAACTGGTCCTAGGATGCTTGATTCCGGTCCAGGGAAGACATGGCTTGGCAGTTCAGGCTGGACTGTTCCCATGAGGCACAGGGTCAAGACTGATTTGCATATGGCCATGTCTAAAATGGGGTGGTGTAGTGGGCAAAAGAACGATGGATTTAACCCAGATCTCTTGACTGGGGGAGAATGTCTGCATTGTCAGCATTCCGTCCATCATTTGTTTGTTGTAACGCTTTTCGCCCTAAGTGGGATGGGTATTCCCAGACGTGGGACCCGTGCTCACTCCGCCACTGGAGTCAAGCTATCCTGGCTGATGACGGCTGATAGCCAGAAACCGGTCCTAGGATGCTTGATTCCGGTCCAGGGAAGACATGGCTTGGCAGTTCGGGCTGGACTGTTCCCATGAGGCACAGGGTCAAGACTGATTTGCATATGGCCATGTCTAAACTGGGGTGGTGTAGTGGGCAAAAGAACGATGGATTTAACCCAGATCTCTTGACTGGGGGAGAATGTCTGCATTGTCAGCATTCCGTCCATCATTTGTTTGTTGTAACGCTTTTCGCCCTAAGTGGGATGGGTATTCCCAGACGTGGGACCTGTGCTCACTACGCCACTGGAGTCAAGCTATACTGGCTGATGACGGCTGATAGCCAGAAACCGGTCCTAGGATGCTTGATTCCGGTCCAGGGAAGACATGGCTTGGCAGTTCGGGCTGGACTGTTCCCATGAGGCACAGGGTCAAGACTGATTTGCATATGGCCATGTCTAAACTGGGGTGGTGTAGTGGGCAAAAGAACGATGGATTTAACCCAGATCTCTTGACTGGGGGAGAATGTCTGCATTGTCAGCATTCCGTCCATCATTTGTTTGTTGTAACGCTTTTCGCCCTAAGTGGGATGGGTATTCCCAGACGTGGGACCCGTGCTCACTACGCCACTGGAGTCAAGCTATCCTGGCTGATGACGGCTGATAGCCAGAAACCGGTCCTAGGATGCTTGATTCCGGTCCAGGGAAGACATGGCTTGGCAGTTCGGGCTGGACTGTTCCCATGAGGCACAGGGTCAAGACTGATTTGCATATGGCCATGTCTAAACTGGGATGGTGAAGTGGGCAAAAGAACGATGGATTTAACCCAGATCTCTTGACTGGGGGAGAATGTCTGCATTGTCAGCATTCCGTCCATCATTTGTTTGTTGTAACGCTTTTCGCCCTAAGTGGGATGGGTATTCCCAGACGTGGGACCCGTGTGCACTACGCCACTGGAGTCAAGCTATCCTGGCTGATGACGGCTGATAGCCAGAAACCAATCCTAGGATGCTTGATTCCGGTCCAGGGAAGACATGGCTTGGCAGTTCGGGCTGGACTGTTCCCATGAGGCACAGGGTCAAGACTGATTTGCATATGGCCATGTCTAAACTGGGGTGGTGTAGTGGGCAAAAGAACGATGGATTTAACCCAGATCTCTTGACTGGGGAGAATGTCTGCATTGTCAGCATTCCGTCCATCATTTGTTTGTTGTAACGCTCTGTCTGGTTTGAAGCCAGACTGTTGGGTTGACATTAAGTGATTATGTCCTGTAAGTTAGAGAGTTGAGTAAACACTGCTCCCTCTCAATGTTTTCCTAAGAATGGTCCGTTCGATATGGTACTTGAGTTTGCTGGATGAGACGGGTCTCGTTTTTTCTTCTTAAGGAGATGTGTAATGTAGGTTTTCAGCTCAGGAGGGAATTAACCTAGCTCCAGGAACTTAATGAGTCGATGAGTAAACATCTAACTACCTCCCCTGATGCAGAGCCCATCACTCATACATTGGTTTTTGTGGGATTGATCCATTTGTCTTTCACCTCTGGGGCTGGATGGGCAGAGGGGTTTGGCTCACTACTGCCTAGTCTGCCACTCTTAGACTTATTTTCTGAGGGGTTTAGGGTGGGGATACCGAGGCTATCACCAAAAGATTGGGATTTGTGTGGCATTGGACACAGGTGTGTAGAACATTTCACCTCCACAGCTGGGTGGGCTCAAGGGATTGGCACGAAATTGCCAACCCTGTAACCCCTTGTTTGATTTTCTTGTGGGTTTGGCACATCAATTGGGTTTTGTAGGGGGCTTGCTCCAGGGATACGAAGCCTTTTACTTCTGGGGATGGAGGGGCAGAGGCCTGGCGAAAAATACAAACCTATCATGTCTAAATTGTTATTTTTCAGGGGGTTGAACCAGGGTAGAAAGACTGTCACCAGTAGGCTGCATAGGCAGATGGGACTGGCACAGGAATTTTGAGATGATCACCCCCTACATTGGGTTGGGTACAGAATGGGCAATCCAGATTTCTTTCCACAAAGTCCCTTGAGCTGCCACGCAGTAGCAGTAGTTGGCAGCCCCTTTGTAAGGCTGTCTATTCCGTGCAAAGGATTTGATATAAGGGATAGCTTTATTTATGTGTTGTTGTTATATGCATTTGGCTATGTAAACATGCATACAATGTGTATATGTTTTTTCAACACTAACACAACAGAAGTTTCCAATTGCTATTTTTAGAACAGTTCTTTGCTTCTGAAATGTGTTTTCATTTAAGTAATTGTTTGCTTTCTAAAACATTTTTAAAAAGCGATTACAGATGCTACCAGTGGTGTACATTTTCTATGTTTTAAAAACATGCACTGCTGCGGCCTGTGCTGGACATGCTATGTGTGTGATTGAAACCTGCACTGCTTCTACTTATGCTGTATCCGTTGTATGTGTGTGGGTAGCTTGCATTGCTGATCCATCCGCTGTCCTTGTTTTGCACAAGGGAATGTTTGCATTGCTGCTGCAAAAGCAGTGCATGTTATATGTGAAAGGGAAGCTTGCCCTGCTGCTGCCCACACTGCATTTCACTTGAATGAGAAGGAAACCTTCACTGATGCTTCCTGTGCAGCATCCTTTATGTATGTGAAGGAAGCTTATGTTGCTGATGCATTAGCTGTCCTTGTTTTGCAAGTGC
This sequence comes from Triturus cristatus, assembly GCF_964204655.1. Lineage (NCBI taxonomy): Eukaryota > Metazoa > Chordata > Amphibia > Caudata > Salamandridae > Triturus > Triturus cristatus. Next base: position 1,157,741,130 of record NC_140585.1, on the reverse strand, counting down.
AGGAATGGTTGCATACTGCTGTAAGAGCAGAATGTTACACGAGCAAGGGGAGCTTGCACTTCTGTTGCCTGCACTGCTCCCAATCTGTATGCAAGGGAAACCTACACTGCTGCTTCCTGTGCAGCACCCTTTGTGTTTGTGAGGAACGCTTGTGTTGCGGATGCATTTGCTGCCCCCGTTTTGAACGTGGAAGATTGGGTACATTGCTGCTGTAAGAGCAGTACATGTTACATGAGCAAAGGAAGCTTGCACTGCTGCTGCTCACACTGCTTTTGATTTATATCCAAGGGAACACTGCTGCTTCCTGTACAACGCACTTTGTGTAGGTGTGAGTGAAGGTTGCGTTGCTGATGCATAAGCTGTACCTGTTTTGCACGGGACAGAATGGATTCTTGCTGCTGCAAGAGCAGTACACAGTTTATACTGTTGCCTTCTTTGCAGTACCATTTGTTTATGTGATGGAAGCTTGCTCTGCTGCTGTCAAAGTTTAACTCATCTTTGAGTGTTTGAAGCTTGTTGTTCTTCTTCTTATGCTGTATCTGTTGTATGTATGAGGGAAATTTGCCATTTTGCTGCTGCTGCTTTGTGTGTTGAAAAATGGTGCTGCGACTGCATATGTTGTACCTGTTGTACCAATGTATGAGAGAATGTTGCCTTGTTGCTGTGTGTGCTTAAAGGTAATATTCACTGTTGCTGCAAGTGTTGATCCTGTGTTTTTTAAGTCTTGCCTAGGCAGCGCTTGCGCTGTCTCTTCAAGACATGCTGTATTCAGGATATGGGCATGAAGTTCTGCTCACGTTCCCACCTCTTTTTAATTGGCTCCTGTCACTGTCCTTTGTAAATGGTGGATTTTCATTGTTCAATAGGCTTAGTAGTCCTACTTAGTACCACCTTTTCTATTCTTGTAACCTCCCATGAGGACACCCCCTGTTACATATGTTTAGGCTGTCCGGTTTTAGGTTTAAACCTATAATAACTGATAAAACCCCACTGAAAGAGAAATAGCCCTCACCAGTGAAAACATATAAACACTGAAAAAACACCTGCAAAACCACAAACTAAATGTAATTCAAAGATAGGAAAAAGAGTGAAAGTGTAATTTTTTTTCTTCCTGAAGGGGCCAATACAATGTAACTTTGTTATACAAACTAGCAGTAAGAAAGTCTGGGCCAACATTATTTTGCTTGAGTTTTGTTGTTTAGGGATGCCACTAAAATATTGTTTCATCTTCCTTTAGTTTTTTCCAGTTTTGGGGTCTTTAGTCTAAAGATGCAGGGTTTAGGAGCATGTTTTAGGTCTTGTTTAATTATTTTATAAACTGTAGAGTATCAGGAAATATGAAAATCATACTTGATATTTTCGCTGCGTTTGATTCTTTCACTAATATGTAAAATGGCTGGCTTCATAAGAATCTTTCATAATATGTGTCATCACATTTACCCACAGAGAATGGGTAAAACCCCTTAATACATCAAACCCCAGTTTCCAGTGAGTCAGTATTGATAGTAGGCGAATTGCCAACACCTCAGGCTTTAAAAAATTCAATGCAAGGTATAGTGACAAGTATATGTGAAAAGAGTGCTATCACCAAGCATCTGGGATAGTGGTTAAAACATGACACCAGACGTTTGGAAAACATAGAACGTCATGTCACTTGGAATGCCCTGCAAAAAATGTTCTTTCTAAGTTCAACAAAGATTGGAGTGATACTGTTTGTATTTGCAGTAATTCAGCTACTTATATGACAAAGTTGTGTGATGACCTTTCAAAATTGATACCTGAGCTGAAGTGCTTCCCTGTAAGAGATCCTTGCCACTTGTTAGATGGTATGCTGAAAGCATCTTTACAATCTTCAGAGTTAACGAGGAATGCTATTGACTTTTTAGTCCATTCTGGTGCACTGTTTTCTTATGCACAGAAACTAAAACGCAAATATTTATAATTTTGTGCTTTGTGTGGCATCAAAGAAAGAGTCATCCCAACTGTGTCCTGTAGCTGATGGTTCTCAGTCCAAAGGGCTATGAATGCTATATTATCCATGTGGCAACCGTTTACAGAAGTTTTGCTGAGTGATGATGCCAAAGACAAGAAATGTGAGGATCTTTGGTCACATATTGATAGTCATTTGAAAAAAAGTACACTCTACTGCATTCTTAGATTTTTACAGAAAAACATAACTGCTGTAGTGGACATAATAAAAAAACTAGAGTCTGAAAACACCCTTGTCTGCCAAGTGTTCAGTATAATTGGTGTAGATGTGAAACATCTCCTTCAGAGTAGGCTGGACAACACCTTTAATGACTTTGACACTGCAACATGTTCCATGTTAGAGTGCTTGCCACTTGGTAAGCAAAGGTGAAGAGCAGTTCAGGAACCTTTATTTTACAATGTATGAGAAATGGCTTGCAGTGATGCATAGACATGTCCCTTCACCACCAATGGCATTTGAAGTCAATGAAACCTCACTGTGGTACTCAGTTCTAAATCCATTCCGTAAAGGGGAAATTTCTCCGTAGTTTCATAAGTGCTGCTTCATTTTGACCGCTTCAAAAACTCTGAGGACATAAGCCCCCAGATCAGTGCAAATGTTGCAGAACCTGCCCTGAGAATCGCAATCTTCAAGTGAACCAGTATTGGCAAGGAAAGCTATGTCAGTGGCCAGAGATAACAAATTGAGTACTGGCTGTTTTGGCATTGCCCATCTCAAGTGGCAATGTTGAGAGGGCCTTTTCACAGAAGTTTACATGGGAAGAAAAAAGTGAGCGCACATGACCAAAGACTCACTGAAGAAGTATTGTATGGTGTACTACAATAATTTTAATTTGCAGATATCTATTTGGACCTCATATACACTATACTTACACTGTCTAAATACCATGCGCTATCAGTGCAGAAAGCAAGCAATAATAAAAGCAAAACGTTCCATAAACACCGGAAACACATTGTTTCTGTGGCGTGAAAATGTGTAACCACTGATAACCACTGCTTTGTTAAGGTATTGAAATCACTTGAAAACACTGAAAAAACCCCACCAGAATTTACCAAAAATAGAAACTGAAAACAGGAAGGCCTACATATGTTGTTACTCCGTATGGTTTAATTACAGCCTTGGAGCACTATTTTCTTAAATGTTTTTATTTTTTATACCAGCAGGGCACTCCTTATGTTTCACCGATTCCAACACTCAGAAGAAGCGGTATGCGGTGCAAGGGGCCATCGTATATGTAAAAAGTTTTTTCCCAGAATGCACACCGTGCTTTATCTTTAGCACAGCACCTGCTTTTTTTTTACCAGCGGGATACGCATGAAGTTTCTCCACTTCCAACGCTCAGAAGGAGCAGCATGGGTGAAACATTGTTTTGCCCAGAATGCAGACTGCGCTATAACACGGTGGCAACAACCAACGATGCCCATTAGTCCCTGCTTTGAAACCTGATGGCTTTCAACTGCGCTTCTTTAAGCAATTCCTCCACTCTAGTTCTTCTCAAAATAAGCACCTTACATGCATGATGAAAGGCGGAATAAGCGCACATTGAACCTTATAAACTATAAGGATTAAGGATCAAATATTGTGAGGAAGGAACACCGCAAAAAAGTCCATGAACTCTAGTCTTCTGTCTTCTAAATTTCTTTATTTATCACAAACATGGTTTCTTCAATTGATGATGACTCAATAATTCACAAAATATTGGTCTTCCAAATAAATTTCACAAAGCTTTATCAACCTCTTAGCCCTTGTTCAGCCAATGCGTTTCGTCCTACCCTTAGGACTTCCTCAGGGCTGTAAAGAGTACAAAAGAAACAGAAAAACAAGTTTTTACAAAATAATAGGAACAATACAAAAACCCAAAAAGATTTTTCTTTTTCAAATACATGAATTCACTCTATTCTCACTTGATTTTACTATATCACAACAACGTTTGTTGAACCCATCATTTATATTGCACTAGGCAACACCTATTGACTATACATCTTCTACTTCCTAATTCACTAGAAGCTTTTCAACCTCAAACAATTTTTAATATCAAACCCCAGATTTACTGATTCAGAGTTCAAGAGGACGCACATATGCCAATTTTACAGACAATTCTTAGTCCCTATGAGTCCAGAAATTATTATCCCCAGCTTTTTCTTGTTGCATCCACGTTTCATCAACTATTGGATCCATCTTCCCACCAGTGTTATCTATATACAAGTTAGACAGCAACATTTTTATGTTGAACTTCTCTCTATCCATGACTTCCCCATGCAACCATATGGGGACTGTACCACATACATCCCCATATGTCCCATCACCTCTCTGAGCCGTGATGGCAGGTCCATTGGTCCTCAGCACAGTCCACGGTCCAGGTTCATATGCAGTGCGGAACTTCCCTCCGCTCCGACGGTTCCGTATCAATACTGTGCACCCTGGGTCCATGACACGTGTTCTCGCGCCTCTCTTCGCACTTGCTCATTCATTGTTTGTTGCCCGCCGTGCTTGAGTGTCAGCAGGGTTGTAGGGTTCCAGAGCGAGATCGTATCCCGACGAAGTCCGACCAGCTTCAGGGACCAGGGCGATCTCTGGCTCGTGCAGTGCGAAGTGCTGCGATTGTCCCACAAGAACCTGTGCAGTGCTGCTTCAGGGTCGGACTGCTTGGACACTGCAATCCGGAGGGTTTTGTTAAGTGTTCGCATGAAGCATTCAGCTTCTACGTTGGCTTGAGGCCATTGGGGAGTGATGCGGTGGTGGTGAACTCCAAGTAGAATAAACATGTTTTTGAACTCTGCTCTGTGGAACGGGGGCCCGTTATCAGTCTTGACTTCGTGGGGTAACCCAAAGAGTGCAAAGGTGTTTTCTAGGACCGGCTGTAAGTGAGCAAAGGACGTAGGTGGGATCACTTTGAATACGGGGGATTTCATATAGCTGTCAATCAGCACAGCCGTCACCCTGAATATCTGGGCACCTCCGGAATTCCAGACTTACTCGTGACCACGGGGATGTTGCTGGGTCGTCTGTTATTACTGGAGCCGGATGCTCTTGGTTGCTTGTGAGCTGGCATGGTCTGCAATTTCTCATCAGGGCATCTGCGTCAGCTTCCAGTCCAGAGAACCACACCTTCTCCCGCATTCATGACTTCATTCTCATGGTCCATTGGTGTCCTTCATGGGCTAGGATGGTGGCTCGGTCTTGGAGACTTGCTGGAATGACGATACAAGATCCTCTCAGTATTACTCCTTCTGCAGCTGCACTTAGCTCATCCCACACTTTCCATAATTTTCCTAGCCGGTCTCTGTCTACTTTGTTCCATCGGTTGGCACCACGAAGGAAGGCTTCCCAGAAGCCCTTTTGGATGGATTCGAGCACTTTCATGAGCATGGCATCTGTGCTCGTTTCTGTCTTGATCTCATCCATGGTGAGAGCTCGGGTGGAGGCCTACTGAGACACTATGTTGATGTATTCTTCCTTTCTAAGTTCTTGGTCGCCTCCTTCTCTGGCCGTCTCTGGTGGGTGCCGTGACAGAAAGTCTGCCGGGTTCTTGGCTCCTGGTCGATAGACTAGTTCCATTTGATAGTGTTGTAGTTGTATAGCCCAGCGTTCAATCCTCGGTGGAGGGTGTGGGGCGGTGCTCTAAACAGCTGGACAAGTGGCTGGTGGTCAGTCACCACTTGGAATGGGTGCCCACTGACATACAAGTGGAAGTAGTTGCAGGCCCACTTAATTGCGAACCCCTCTCGTTCAATTTGAGAATAGCGGGCTTCTGTCGGCATGAGGGCCTTGCTCGCGAAGGCTAGCGGAGCCCATCTCCCTGGTTCAGTTTCCTGGTAACGCGAGCGAGCGTTACCAGGACTAACGACTGGTTGCGCATTCCTGATTTAATCTGCACCGAACATTCAGAAAGTCATGTTAATACAGAGATCTCCCATGCCGGCAGCAATTCCACGGCTGATCGCATCACTTGGATTGGTTACGAGTAATGATGACCTACTAATCACGATTGAATAGGGGATTTACCTAGGGCTGTCATCTCCTACTCCCCCACACCTGTCTTGATGAAGACCCGCCTTGCCTTCTTAATTAAGCATTGATTGGGTTGAGACGTCGACGATCTTTTAGGGTACAGATCTTTCAAGGCTCTGGGTGCAAATGATTGAATAATTTGTACATGCATCAGTCATTGTTTTTGTCGTAATAATCTGGCCCGTAACATTCTTTTCCCTTGTATATACTGTGGTTTTAATCACCTTGTACATAATATATACACCATGTTCTACCACTGAGCACAAAAGTCACTTTAGTACACATCACTATAAGCTTCACCTTGTCTTGACAGCCTTGTTTACAAACTCGCGAGTATATAAATGCTTTAATGTATATAAAACACAAGAATACGTGCCTTTGTTTTTTGCTATGTGTTCCATCATTTTTCGGACATTATTAATGAAGGTTTTGTAATAATATGTAAAAGAAATAATCCTTCTACAGAGAAATAGTGCGCATGCCCGTCAGAACCACTGTTTTTGTTTGTTAATTTGTTGGAAGGCTTCTTCCTCTTCCTTACCCAACTTCTAGGTCGCATCCTTTTCCGTCAAGGCACGCAGCCGTTCGGCCAGAGTGGCCATGTTCGGTATGAACCGGCCACAGTAGGTGGCCATCCCTTGGAAGCTCCTGATCTTGGACGCGCTTGTCGGGGCAGGGGCTTGTTGTATGGCCTGAGACTTCCGCTGGTCTACGCTGACTCCGTCTTGGCTGAATACGTAGCCGTAGAATTCAATGCTTTTTTGAAAAAACAAGCATTTGTCCTGGAGTAGGGTGACTCTGTGCTCGGCGAGACGTCGGAGAGTGGCTCAGAGGTGTTGATGATGCTCCTCCATAGTTGCTGAATGTATTAAAATGTCGTTGCTGACATTCAGCACTCCCTTGAGTCCTGATAGTACTTCTCGGATCATATTCTGGAAGATTTCCGCTGCGGATGATATGCCAAAGTTCAGCCTTTTGTAGCGTCGTAAGACAATATGGGTTGAGAATGGGGTGATATACTGGCTCTCTTCGGCCAGCCTCAGCTGGTGGTACCCTGCATTGAGGTCCAGCTTGGAAAACCAACAGGACCCGTTCAGATCAGCCGGAATGTCATCGACAGTTGGTGACAAATGCCTCTCCCGTTTGATTGCCTGGTTGGGCAGGCGCATGTCGATACATAGACTGATCTTGCGTGGCTGTTTTGGTTTCTCCTCTATCACCATGGGTGAGACCCAGGGTGTCGGCCCAGTTACTTTTTCTATGACCCCTTGTTGCTCACAATTGTGGAGTTCTTGCTGGACGAGTGGCCTGAGGTGGAAGGGTATGCATTGGTGTCTCAAGGCAACTGGCTTCACGGCCTTGTCTATGTGTTGCTTTATTGGGGGCATCTTTATACTCCCAAGTCCTTTGAATAGTTGTGGGAATAATTCTGGAACATCCTCGGTCTGCAGGGCTTTGATTGCGTTGGTGAACGTAACCAGGCCGAGATCTTCGGCCGTGTGGCTCCCCACTAGGATGTTGGCCTCTCTGTCAACCACGTGGAAAGTTGTGGTGATTTCATGACTTTCTGACTTTACTTGTACTGTCATCTTTCCCTTGAGAGGTAAGGGCATTTGGCTGCCGTATGTGAGGATCCTGACGTGTGACGGGGTCAATGCAGGTCTTGGGTTTAGTCGCTTAAATTGTTGGCACCCCATCACATTAACAGATGCTCCGGTGTCGATCAACGCGGTGACCTGGGATCCGGCGATTTTGAGGGCGCACCTGGGTTGTGGGCGCCTCTTTCGTTTGAGGTCACTGGAAAATGAGATAAGGTAACACTCACTCTCCTCGTCCTTAGATGAGTCCTCCAGGTGTTGTCTTTGCCGCATTAATGCCCTGGGTATCTTTGGGTTCTCGTGATCCTTGTGCGACAGGTGCTTTACTGACTTGGATGGTGGTTGTCTTCCGCAGGCTCCTCGATTCCGTGGTCCCTCTCGGCATGCAACTGCAAAGTGGTTGGGAGTACCGCACTTCGAACATGTCCGCCCTTGTGCTGGACATTCTTCTTGCAGGTGCTCATCTCTTTCGCAATACCCGCAGCGGAATGCTTGTGTGTTCTTGCTTGGCCACTGGCTGCTTCTGTTCTGGGTGCGTATGGCATCTGCTCTTTCCATTTTGACCGGTTTCTCCGCCTGCTGAGTTACAGCGATGTCCCTTGCTGTCGCGCTGACGTCAGACAAGTCATGGGATCATGCTATGATGAGGATTTCTTCGAGGGTAATCCCTGGTTGTCACAAAATGAGAATCCGAAGGTTCTTGTTCCGGCACCCTTGGATCACTTGAGCCCTTACCTCCTTGTTCTGATCATTGGCCGTACATGTGCTGGCCAGTTCACGTAGCCACGCATGGAACGCGTCCATTGAATCTCCTTCCCTTTGGCGCGCTTGACGCAACTTAATCCTTTCGTAGTCCGGGTTCAGTTGAGGATCGAAATGTGTGTTCAGGGCCCTGACCGCTGCGTTGTAATCATTCGGCACCCCAGTGTTTGGCAGGTGAGCAAACAATTTGTATATCTCCTGCCCTGCGCAGTGTAACAGTTGGGATCTTTTGACTGCGCCATTCGTTTTCCGATTGACAGTGAAGTAGTTGTCCAACCTACAGATACCGATTGTCCATCTGAGGGACGCTGTGGGAGGATCTATTAGCTCGCTGAACTGGGGCAGCGCGTTGATTTGTGAGTGCTGCGATACATGCTTCGCAATCTGGGGCCCTGCTTGCTATGCCAGTGGAGGGTTTTGTGGCGCTGCTTGCACTGCCTGATCCGTCATTGTGGTACCTTTGCCTAGCTCTGTGTACTACGTGCTGTGATGCTGTGAGGATGGTGGAATTCTGAGGGTCTGTGAAACACTTGACTCCTCTCTTGGTCTTTGTCTCTGTCAGCTGTGTTATGTCTCTCTTTTCTTCTCTCTTTTTTTTCCAGTGCTCCAGCCTTGGACTGAGGGTTCTCCTGGCTTTCCCCCTCACAGGATGCGCTTCCACGTGCTCATTGGCGTGTGAGGGTTTCAGATGGACGGTTGGCTGCACTTCACACGTTGTGGGTAGTGCTGTAGCAGCTTGGGCCCAGGGGGCCAGCAGGGGGTGCACAGCGCGTGAGCGCGTCTCTTTTGGTACAGGCAGGTTTCGACCGGCTCATCACCGGGAGCACTCGGCCTGTTTTCTTGCACATCGCAGCAGCGGGCGAAGACCTCAGGTGCAGAGGGCAGGCAATGCACTATGCCTGCGTGTGCGAGCAAGGCAACGGCATGCTCCAGCCGCACTGCGGGGCGGACTGGAGGGCAGGTGTCACGAGGTACCTCAGCATCTTCCAATGAGGCGATAGCATCCCACCAATTCCGGAAGCCTGGTTGATGCTGCCGGGTGCAGAAGAACGCAGCACGTAGGTCGTGCACGAGTCTGCGGTGTCGCTCCTCACTCTGCGGATCTGGCAAGCAGGGGGGAGGTGTAATACAGGTGCGGGGTGCAGCATGTGGGTGATAGACGCCCACCCTTGTCGCCAGTGTCGTGTCACACGCCCAAACATGCGGCCTGACTACCGGATCAGTAAAATATGAACAGGCACACTTAGTGGCTTTCTGGCCAGAAGTCTCGAGCGACCTCCGCCCGTTTATCATTTATTTATGGTCTCTGGCCACGCCTGGCCAGAGAGTGATACAGTGTGTAGAGGCCCTTCCGGGCTAGGGGTCTCAGGTTACCATATTTGCGGTAACTAGACCGCTACAGTTTGCGCTATGAAATCGGTGCCCCCTCTGTGTTCCTGTCATTCTAAAGTTTCATTTTGGCACTATATTTTGTAAGTTTTTTTACACTTCCACATTACTGAAAGTCCCCTTTGTCGTTGTATTTCGTTTATAGGCTTTTCGTTAACTACAAGGTTAGTTGAGTATGAGTCACTCGTAAGGCTGCGTTCATAAAAAGCTCTGCTAACGTATGTTTTAATAAAAAACAAGAAAGCCAGGCAGGAATTGCAACGCCAATAGCTCTAACTTTCACTAATGTGAGACTGATTGCTATGCAAGTGCTTGTTGTAAAAATGTTCTTTTGCTGCTGCTTTTAGATTACCCTCTCTGTGTAATGACCCTCTTGCACTGCTGCTGCTGCTGCATGTGCTGTTCCTCTTTTGGGTTTGAGGGACATTGTGTACTGCAGTTGTCTGTGTTGAGCCTGTTCTGGGTATGAAAGAGATCTTGCTCTGCTGCCATCTGTGATGTACTTTTTTCTGTCGGTTTACTGGAGACTTTCTCTGCATCGACCTTCCCTCTACCCATTATCAGGCACATGCATCAAGAAAAGCTTTTGCGAGTCCTTAATTGTGATTATTAAGGAATCGCAATTAAGGACTCTCAAAAGCCTTTGCATGTAGGAATCGCTATTAAAATAGAGATTCCTAAACATTCCTTAATTGCGACTCGCAATTTGCGAGTCGCAATTAAGGGATGGTTTCCCATTCATTCCTATGGGTCTACAGGCCCATAGCAATGAATGGGAAATTGCATATAGGTACTCGCAAATTGCGCATGCAATTTCAAGGGTGCAAAGGTGTCAAAATGACACCCTGTTGCACCCCTGAAATTGTGATGTGCACCCATGTTGCGCGCACACTTGCCCCAAGGGCATGTGTGTGTGTGTAACCTGAAACCTTGAAAAATGCACTTTAGTGCATTTTTCAAGGTTTTTGCAAAATACAGACCAGAGTAATTTCTCTGTATTTTGGGCCCCAAATAGCGAATTCGCTATTTCTAAGTGCTTCTAGCATTGCATTTAAGGAATCGCAAATTGCGATTCCTTAAATGCAATCGCAATTTTAGAAATCGCAATAAATTGCAATTTCTTAACTTGCGAGTGACTAACACTTTAATGCATCACAAAAGGCCTTTTTGCGGGCGCAAACGTCCCATTTTTGCAAATCGCACCGTTTGCACTCGCAAAAACCTTTGATTCATGTGCCCCTTTGTGTTTAAACATATACTGCACTTCTGCCACTTGAACTCTATCCATGTGCATGAAGCAATCTTGCACCGGTGGTACATTCACTGCACCTGTACAGTTCATGAAGGAAGATTGCACTGCTGTTGGACACTCTGCACTCATTGCTTGTGTACATGTGTAAAGCTTGCAGTGTTGCTGTTTGTGCTGTACTGCATGTGTGTTTGTGTTGGATTGGCCAATAGGGCAATCAGGCAGTGACTGATGGGCTGGTCTGACAGGTCAGTTTGTGGGTGTTTGCCTGCTTTGTGGCCTGCTGGCTCATTTTTTACAGCTAATTTCCCTGATATTAAAAAAACATTGCTTGCAGCATGCTCAGGTCCATGCAGTGTCCCATACCTTGTAAAACACATATACAGCATTTCCTTAAACGTTCAAAACTGCCACAATTTGCAAACATGGCCTACTTTTTAGGTTGAAACCTACCAGACAGTGTAGCTGTCTGGTTGCGAAAACACTTCTCATGGACATTATGAAAACTTCCCTGGGAATGCATTGCTTACCATTGGCTTTCTGGTTTGTAACTCACATTTGCTTGTTTTCTATTTGCTGACTTTATTTATATTAGGCTGTCCAGCTTGAGTTACTCCACCCCGTGGAGCTTAGGCTGTTTACTGCATTCTTCCACAAGTGCTCGCATTCTGTAAACAGGCCTATACATTTTGTTGTTATCTATTCTCATTCGCTGTGGATTCAAAGACATAGGTCAAATGTCAGGGTCTGTCTTCTGAGGGAGCTCCGTGTTTATTATTTTTTGTTTAGCTGAATTCAAGGTGAGAGGATTTATGTGACATTCTTGCTGGTTAGAACAATGAAAAGGCTTTATTCTAGCACACACCAAAATTTAAATGTCTGGAAATGAACTGTGCAAATATTTCAGAATATGTCAGAATTAGTAAAGCATAAACCAAACACTTTTTTATAATTCTGATGTGTGTTGGAAATAAATATTTTATTTTGATCAACACAATCAATACACTAGGTGGTGCCATTTCCACACATTATCATCTGTGTGCTGTATAGTTTTTTTTTTAACAAATTTTATTAGGTTATTTTGCAGTATAAGGGGCACAAACCCTACAATGACCTGTATGAGCATAAAGATAATATTTGCATTGGTAACCATTTTTATGATAATAAACAATACCTACCAAACGTGCCGGTAAAACAATAATACAAACATTTTGCAGACAGTTTTCAATCGCCATAATAAAGCACATGATTCATCAGATTCAAAGTATATATCATAGCAGAGCAGTAATACGACCAAATGATACAACACAGGGTGATACACATCAGGGATCAGAGGGTGCCACTCATGGATCCTCTTCGGGCAGGGGGGGCAGGTCAATTCCACGATATGTCGCCCACCGTGTCCAGATCTTACGATGTTTCCTGGGGCAACCCCGGGCCTCAAAGACAGCAATCTCGGCCCCCATACATTTATCTAATTCGTTCTTCCATTTGCCTATGGTCGGGGAAGATGTCGCCTTCCACCCTTGCGCAATATCCCTTTTGGCGATAGTAAGGGCTAGGAACAGCAGATGCTGTTTATATCAGTACCCCCAATGTCGTCGGTGGAGTGTAGTAAGAACAGCCGTGGGTCAAGTGGAAGCACCCACGGCAGCACTTCATTAAGACATAACCGAACCCTGTTCCAAAAGGGCTGCAAAGCTGTGCAGCTCCAAACTGTGTGTAGGAAGGACCCATCTTCTCTGCCGCATCTCAGACATGTAGGGGACTGAATGACCCCCATTCGCCATAATCGTACCCTAGTGTAATATACTCTATGTAACTATTTGAACTGGATGAGCAGGTAGCGTGTGGAAACTGTCGCACACCTCGGGCTGGCAATCGCTTCAGCCCAATCGTCATCTGTTAATTCTGGAATGTCTGCCTGCCCGGCAAGTATGGTCTTGTCGAGGGTGGTGGGTGTGTGTGTCATCAGTGTTCGATATATTTGTCTGATCTTGTGTAGACCAAGGTCCCCCATTAGCAGGCGGCCCTCCAAGGGCTGGAACTCGGGGAGAGGCTCTACATTACGGATCTGGGGGGTCAGTGCGTGACGGAGCTGTAAAAATTTGTAGAATTGTGACTTATGGAGGCCGAAGTCCGTCTGTAGTTGTTGGAATGATTTTAGGGTGGTACCCCATAATACGTCCCCAAGGGTCAAGATCCCCACCAGGTCCCATTCCCGGAACCCGCCCAATGTGGTCGCTGATTGAAGGTGTGTACCGTGCCACAGGGGAGTTTGTTGAGTGAGTTTCCCTTTCCACCCCATTTGTCTGGTCTTGGCTCCCCACAGCTGTATGGCTACTCTGCCTGCCAGTGGTAAATGTTCTAGATGTGTGGAGCTATACAATAAGTGGAGAAGAGGGACTTGCTTCATTGCAGCATGCTCAATTGCATATGCCGGATCTGTGGGGGAGTTATATCTCCATTCGTTGATTACAAGGATATGAGACGCGGCAGGAGTAGATATCAGCTGCCGCTATCCCCCACAGTACGTGGACTGTGCACAAGTGCGGAGTGCCACACGAACAGTTCCACCACCCCAGAGGAAATTGCTTTGTATGGCATTCACTTGCGCAAACCATGCGCGAGGGAGAGGATATGGAAAATTTTGAAGGCGGTATAGGATCCGAGGTAGAGAAACCATCTTAAAGATGGCCAAGCGCCCTTAGAGGGAGAGGGGAAGAGTGGACCATATTGTCGTTTCATTCTTAATGCTGGTTAACAATGTGGTGATATTGTGCACCCAGGAAACCTTGGGGCATGGTGGATGTAGATCCATAAATATTTTAAACCATCCGTAGCCCGGGAGAGCTGCGTGGCCCATGATTCAGGACCCTGGTGCCCACACTCTAGGAATAAGATGGAGTTAGTGGGATTAGCATGGAGGCCCGTGGTGCCTCCAAACACCCTAAGAATTTCCAGTATACGGGGTCCAGAGTACCAAGGGTCTGTCATGAAAAAGAGAACGTCGTCGGCGTATAATGCTATATGATCCGACCGTGATCGGGACCAATCAAACTCCCTGAGCACCGGGTCGCTTCTGACCCAGGCCGCCAGAGGCTCGACCGCGAGGGCGAACAGCAAAGGAGACAGAGGGCAGCCCTGTCGGGTACCCCTCTGGATTGTGAAGGAGCGTGAGCGATGTCCTGCAATCCGAACTGATCCCGTCAAGTCTGTATATAACAGACGTATATATGTCAGGAAGCACGGTCCAAAATTGATCGCCTTGAGCAGCTGAAAAAGATAGACCCAGCTCAGCGACTCAAAGGCTTTATCGATATCGGTTAACAGCAGGGCAGCGGCAATGGCGTTATGGACTCGTCTAATTTTGTGTCTAGTGGCTCTCTGAGGCATAAAGCCGGACTGATCAGGGTAGTTCAGGTCCGTGACATACACATGAAGGCGATCCACCAGGACTTTCCCTAGCAGTTTGGGTTCAAAATTAATAAGGGAGATGGGGCGACAAGAAGAGGGGTCGTCTAGAGGTCGACCAGGCTTGAGAAAGAGCACAATTTCTGTGTGTCGCCAGTCTTTTGGCAGACTTGCTAAGTCTGTGGCTTCCACAATGGTCGGCAATAAATGAGGCCCCAGAAGGTGCATGTGCGGTCGGAGGAATTCCATGGGAAACCCATTGGGACTCGGGGTGCGACCAGGGTGAAGCGCATTGAGGGCGCCAGTCAATTCGTCTAATGTGATTGGAGTCTCTAGTTGTTCCCGGACAGAGTCGGGGAGCCGATGAGGCGGAATGTCCACTAGGAATTCCGCAATGATTTCGGCAGAGATCTTCTCTTTTCGAGCATATAGGGATGTGAAGTGCCTCGCAAACTCTCCAGCAACACCCTCCGGTGTCGTATATATGGACCCATCTGGACCCCGAATAGTGGGCGTAACAGCCGGGGTACTATATGCTTGGCACAGTCTGTGGAGCATTTTACTGGATTTGTCACCCCACTGATATGTGCGATGTTGTGACGCCTCCCAGATCTCTTTGGCTTCATTCAGTAGGTATTTACGCAGCTCCTGTTGTGTCGAGTATCAGATTACAGTGAAGGATGGGGCTAGAGTTGGGAAGATAGGGTCACCTAGCGCGCCTCAAGTGTCTCAAGCTGCGCTTGGCGTGCACGTTTCTCTTTAGTGCGATAGCTGATTTCAGAGCCGCGGATGGTCGGCTTGAGGGCCTCCCAGAGAATGCTACGAGAGGGGGCGGAGGGGCCGTTATCTGCTAGATAAGTAGTGATTGCCGTACTGAGCATGTCTTGATAGGCGGGGCTGCGGAGGTGCCAAGGGAACATTTTTCAACGGAATGGGGGCTTGCGGGAGCATGTATGAAATTGCATAGTGACCGGGGAATGATCTGATAGTCCGCAGGGTTGGTGCAGTACCTGCGAGAATCTATGGAGAAACACCTGAGGGACAAAAAAATAATCAAGTCGGATTGCGGCCCATGGACAGCCGAAAGATATGTGTAATCACGCTCTGTAGGGTGGAATTCGCGCCATATGTCAGCCCAGCACAATGTCGAAGCTAATGTATGCAGTTTAGTCGGGCCCGGTGATTGTGGGATATTTAAGTTGCGCTGTCGATCTAAAGGCCCCATGGTTTCGTTCCAGTTGCCCCCTAGCAAGGTCAAGCCTGTAGGAATGGTTCCCCATACCCCCAAGAGTTTATCAATAAAAGTAGTCCCTAATGGAGGAGGAGCATAGATACTGCCAATGGTGACCTGTTCTCCATACATCGTACCCGTAACGAAGAGAAAGCGCCCCCCCCCCCGGATCTGCCCTATGTGCTATGTATTGAAATTGAACCCTGCGATGAATAAGAACAGCTACCCCCCTGGTACCCCCTATTAAACCCTGCGTGGTAAACATGACAAAAGCCGAATCAGGCAAGGCACTGGACTTTTGTTCCCAGTAAATGGGTCTCTTGTAAAAGCAGGATATTTGCCACATACCTTTTTGCCTGACGTAGGACTGCGCCTCGTTTAACCTTGTTCAATAAACCCCGAATATTCCACGAGACCACCATTAGGTCCCCAAGGGGGTTCACTTCACCGGGTATCATTGAGTCCTAGGTAGGAGACGGATAGAGCAAGGAGATCTGCATAGAAGAAAAAAACCCCTGTCTGCATGTAACTATAACACACTTGTAACACTTCGGTCCCCAAAGAACCCCCCCCCCAACCCCCACCCGACACTGCCAAAAACAAGGAGCATCTGTCGCGGTGCGTAGAACAGCAGACCCAGTGGCGTCACTAGGGTTGGTGTCACCCGGTGCGGGTAACTCATGGTGTCACCCCCTCACGACTTACCGCATGGACCTCCTCCGCTCCGAGTCCGGCTTCCCCCTCATTTCAGGGCGTGCCTGGCGGTTTAACCAGATTTAACTGATGGAGAGCTGCCTGGCAGAAACTCATCCACCATGGTGGAGTCATGTGACAATGACACCGTAGTTGAGCCTCCCACCCAGGCTTGGAAATCGGGGGGGAGTTGCTCCTACAAGCTATTCCAAATAAAGGTCTCAGTTCAATAGCACATAAATGCCCAATAAAGGGCAGCCAAATATAGCCCCCGCCCCCCTTCCTGTACTCTGATGGGAGTGACAGAAGTAAATGGTCTGAAAAATGATAGCGCCACAGTGTGCTGCTTCATAGGCCTGCCTCCAAGACTGGAGGTGAACTTCAGTATGAATAGTGGTGGACAAGCCTTGAAAGTTAACCTACACTTGTCATGCTAGGGTCCACCTGCTGGTGCTACAACACCGGGGCTTCTAATGTCTTGCGAAGCCTTCTATAGTCTAGCATTAGATAGTGCTCTCTCAGGAGAGTGGTCAGGCGGACTGGTTATTAAGGCTGAACCTGGTTCCCCAGTTCCAAATTCAGCAGCTCTGGCCATAGTGCCACATCCTCACTGAACACCATACTGTCCCACTGAGAAAAACTCAGACTGCCTTCAACTACAACCCAATTGTTGCCAGCTATAAACACCTGGATGCGGCTCAATTTAAATTACACACTGGGCAAGACTTTTTCATACCATAAAGAGGTGTCTGCCATCATGCGTCTAGTGGCAAAGCTGTTGACTTTGGAACCTGGGCTTGAATCCAGGTCAGGGGATTAGTTTCCCATTGGTGCAGTGGCACTGGCTGTCCGGAGTAGTGTGAGAGAGGGGTTGGGTCGGAGACTGCTGCCTCTCTCACCCGCTCTACCCTGCCCTGCCATCACTAACTGTTCCATGATTTCAGCTCTCTCTTAGAGCCTGCGTCCTCTCTCATGCCAGACTTCCATCCCAGCACTGCCGACCCACAGCACTCGTTCTCCCTCCAGACCTGATGTCCAGTCATATCCGGCCAGCTGCACGTGCTGCGCTATGGTTTCGTCATGTGCGGTACCAGTGTCTGGGTTGTCACTAAATCTAAAGAGCTCCTATCTCATTCGCTTAGATTTGTGGAGTTCTTTCCTCTCTCTTGTTTTCATTTTTATCTGTTCTCCCTCACCCAGAAGTTTGATGCAAACTTTGAGCATCTGAATGTGATAAACAAATACACAACGTAATAGGACATGAGTTATTAGTTGCGTTCATAAGCATGGGAGAGGGCTTGTTGGATGATGTTAAATAGCTCCTAAGAAAGCAGCAAATTTCCCTCATGTCAAGAATGAGGTTACAAGCAACTGATTAAAATGTGGCGCATGAGAATCCTAGAGGAACAATGTCAGTGTTTCTATTATTTAATTATTTTTTATTTCAACACGCTTTTGTTACTTTAGTCCTTGGTGGACAGTAGAAAGCAAAATTAAAAACAATATTACATTGTAGAATGGTCAAAGAGTGGGGCCACATGGCCCTATGGGGACTCAATAGCGTGCCCTAAAGCATGCTTTCATAAAATTGCCCTGCATCACTTGAACACCTGCCCTCATAATGAGTCTGTACTTGGTCAATAAATATGAAATTTATGCTACCAATTTGCATCGTGTCATATGTGACACTACATCAACACTGGCATTTTAGAAAGCAGTAATTTGCATTTTGGGGATTTTAGTTTCACATTGCTCATTATAATAATGGGTTTAAAAGCACCACCGTGTGAGCTGATGCTAGTTAAGTAACCGTGGCTGTATGAGGGTGAAATCAATTATATGGGGTACATGAATTCTAGAAACCATCCTTTTCAGAAAGTCATCCTTTTTGCCCTGTTCAACCGAATTTTTTGACTGATACCGGTGGTAACTGACTGACTGTGCTCTGGGCTCTGCTAAACAGGCCCATGGCCAAAGCTCAGATGAACAATGTATATGATAATTAGGTATAATTACAATTGGCAAAGACAGGCCCTGTAAGTCCCTAGTATATGATAGGGCAAGGGGTATGCAAACTACCTATAACTCGCTGCTATATAAGAGGGCAAGGGAGTTTAGAGGCCCAGCAGATTTGCTGCGCTTGCATGTGTGCACTGCAGTCGTTTTAAAGTAAGCCTTGCTTTGCAGACTGTCTTTAAAAAAAAAATATGGAGCTTTTTTGAAAAGTTCCTCCAAACTTCTGGAACTTTTTCTTGAAGTTCCTCTAGAGGGTACAAAGTGTCCACAACACAATTCCAAGTGTCTAGAAGCTTTGAGATGGTCATTGGAAGTTTGGACTACAGTTCCCACACCTTAAAAGTCCACTGGACCCCCTCCAGGCTAGGAACTTCTTGGTGCAGATGGGGAAAACAAGCTCTTTTAACCTGTTGATTTAAGGGAGCCCACTTTTTAATCCTTTTTGAAGCAAGAAAGGCAAAGTCCTCAGGGCTGTAGTTCCAAGTGTACAAACAGGAGCAGTCCTCCAGGGAGCAATCCTGTGTGGTGCAGACCAGGGTTCCAGAAGGGCAATCCATCTTTTTGTAGTTTCGAGCAGCAAATTGAAATTCAGAACCAAGCTGCTCTGCAGCTCCCACCAATTTATTCAATGATCTGTGGAGACAAGCAGGGGGTGCCCCTGTCCAATGAGGATACGTATAGCAGACAACACTGTCTCAACAGGTATTATTTAAAGGGCATTTTCACTTTCAAGGAGGCATGCACATAAGAGTTGCAAGGAGAGGGAGACAACACAAAAAACCACTTGTAGCCAGTAAATGCAACACTAGGTGTGTATTATATAGAATTGACATAAATAAGGGAGGACAAAAATGGCGGCACTCAGTTACATTAAATGTACATGTAACCTGTACAGACTTGTGCACATTAGTGCACGTGAGAAATAAAGTGAACGGCACAAGTGAAGAAATATATACAGTAATAAATGGTGCAAGAGAAAGACATAATCATATACATAGGACTCTTTGATAGTTCCCATACATTAGTACATTTTTATAAAGGTATAGTTAGTTTCATGGAACCATGAAGGTAGCACCAAAAAATGCGCTGAAGGTCGACAGTGTTTTGACCTATTCAAAATTCAGATTATCTTCAGGACCAGGTAAGAGCTTGTAGGAGTGCTGCATAGGGAGACAGGGAGAAGTATCAGACCCCATTAATGGGTGGAGCAGAGCAAATCGTGATCAGCAACAGGGTTTTGAGAAAGGTGGAGGGGAAAAGGGAAAGCAATGGTAGAGGGGAGACAGGGAAGGAAAGAAGAGGGAAGTTAGGATGTCTATAATATTTTTAATTACCGTTAGAGGGGACCAGGGGCGCAAATCCTGCAGGGTCAAGGCACAAAATACCAGGGAACAGGAGAGTTGACTGAAATCTATGGAGAGATAAGAGAGCATTCAACTAGAGTTCGGAAACTGAGAATTAACCAAACAATGAGCTCTAGATTGAGTGCTCTACATTGAGGTTCCAGAGTGGGGGGGACTGTGGCATTTCACGGTGAAACATGAAACTCACAGAATGAAGCGCAGTTAGCTATGACAACTGGTGAGGATGTGGACACGTCAAGCCATGGATTACTGATTAGCGATGTAGGAAGCTCAATTTGGAGATGTCATCCACACGGAAAACAGTGCCAATAACTGTAGGAAAGGGGCGAGAAAATTATATGGAGAGAAGCCCGAGGTGTAGCATAAGGCAGTGATTGGTAAAACGAGGGGGGGGGAGTTGAGAGGGCTGGGCGAGGACTTAACTTACTTGTAAGCGCGGAAGGTGCTTGGTCAAAGACAGCCGGAGGTCTGGAAATAGGTATCAGATCCTTGGGGGACTGCAGGGTAACAAGCATGAGTCCAGTGCAGTGTGAGGGTGAAAAATACTCGGAACAATAAAGCCGAGCAGGGCCAAGGATGTCGTGCCGCAGCGTGAGCGCGATGGCGTTGGCTCATGCAAGAAGAAACAAAACAGTGAAAGAAGGATACGGAAGACAGACTATGTAGGGAAGCCTTGATATGGCGAAAGAGGGAGAGACAAGGAGCGTGCAGCAGCCTGACATCTATGCTATCGAACAATAAATAATATATTGCAAAATTGAAACCGGTATTACGACACACTTTGAGAACTAGGCAAACTTGTGAGGTAACCATTATTACTCACCTGGAAGCCGGTGTCCAGCACCAGCTGTTGGCCTCACGTCCAGGCAACCTCTGCGAGGCTGCCAAATGGAAACGGCCATGTACCCTGCACCGAGACAGAACGCGAAAATAACTTAGTCATCGGGCCTAGAGTCTCTAGTGACGACGCCACTGCATAGAAAGGCGCGCAGACGGTGGAGGAGGAGACAGTGCGCACTGCGCACAGGCACCTCCTCCTCTTGAAAGTTAGGTTGCGTTGCGTTGCTCTGCACGGCAAACACCGGCCCTTTGGTGTCACCCCGTGTGAGGGGTGTCACCCGGTGCGGTCCGCACCCCCCGCACCCTCATAGTGATGCCGCTGATCAGACCCCCAACGGGGGGACCTCCAGTTCCCACACCAAAGGTTCCCTTCCCACCCTATAACTCTATAAACAGGGGGAGTGCAAAAAGTCCTTGGCTTAACAGCCCATGGTCTAGCTCCCAAGTCAGTCCAGAGAGAACAATACTAATATACATTTCTAACAGTTACAGGGCCCTACAAATTGCCGTTTGATCACTGGAATGGCCCGGAATTTTCAGGGCGGTCGCTCGGGCTTGCTGACATCCTGTCTGATCCCAACCCTCACCGCTTCTGAGACTTATTGCGTCGAGGCTGTTGACTCCGTGAGCCTCGACAGTAGTCTGAGTCTATGGCAGGTGGAGAATTTGCTCTGAGTTGTGGGCGTTCATCAGTCCAGGTAAAGACAGCCTCAGGGGTGTCGAAGAAAAAGGACTTGGAATTATAAATTACATGCATCCTGGCTGGATATAGAAGCATATATTGTATATTCAAATATCTGAGTCTGCGCTTCGCAGCCATGAAGGATTGGCGTTATTGTTGGACCAGGCGCGTGTAGTCTGGAAATACCATGATAGAGCGGGATTCATGTCTAAAACTGTCCTTATGTGTCCTGGCAAATCTCAGAATAGCATCACGGATCTTTGCGATTACAGGACTGGGGGCTGTGCCCTGGGGGGGGTTTCTGTGTCAGGGCCCTGTGTTCTCGCTCCACTAAGAAGGCCCAAGAGAGGAGATCATTCGGTAGGATAGCTGTGAGCCACTTAGTGATGAAGTTTGTCATGGAAACCCCCTCGCAACCCTCCGGCAGGCCCACGAAGCGCAGATTGTTCTGTTGGGCGCGGCCTTCCGCATCCTCCACTCTAGACGCCAGTTCTTGTGTCACAACCGTGAGCTTATTCACTTTCTTTTGGAGGGATGTAACAGAATCCTCCACTGTTGAGACCCTTGTTTCAGCCTCGGTGATTTGGTCCACTGCTTTGCGGAGGTCTTGACGCAAAAAGGAGACCTCCGACCCCACTGCGCCGATCTTTGCGTCCAGTGTGTCACGGGCACTATTGATTGCCGCCAGGAGTGCCGCGTTGTCCGGAGCCGAGCAGCTCCCTTACCCGACCGTAGCACCCCTAGTAGCAGTAGTAAATTGGTCGATGGTGCCTTGTTTATGGCCAGCCACATCCGGCCCGCCCTTGCCCATCTGGAGGAATGACCCGGGGCGGTGCAGCTGCACAAGGGAGGGGGCAGGCAGCCGGGACATTGAGCCCACACCACCGAGGTAGGTAGCCTCTCCGCCGAACGGGGACAAGGATGGCCAAGGATGTATAGGCTCGGCCCCTAGTGCAGCGCCAGGCGTGGACAGAGGAACTGTCTCTTCAGTCAGGATCGGGCAACAGAGAGGGCAGCCACTAAAGCCCATCACACCGGGCCAGACAGTCCAGACCTGGGGGGCCCCACCAAGGAGGATGCCAGTTCGGACAGCCAATACCAGCCAGATGCAAGCACTCAGCGGTTCTGGAATGTGGATCACCTCTCACTCGGGGCAGCACACCACTACACTACGTTATGCCACTTCACTTTACGCCACTCCACTCTATGTCACTCCACTCTATGTCACTCCACTCTATGACACTCAACTCTATACCCCACTACGACACTCTGGTCCACTCTGCACAATTCCCTCTATTCCACTTTACTCCATTCCATGCCACTCGGTCTATGACTCACTTCACTCTACTCCACTCTATGCGACTCCACTGTACAATACTCTACTCCACTCTACTCAACTCCAATGATACTCAACTCCACAACACTCCACTCCACTCCATGCCACAAACTTTTAGCCATGCTGAACAGCAGCCACGCTGGTCTACCACATGGCTAAAACACATTGGCAAAACCAATAGCTCTTGCATAGGTGAGACATACTGGCTTTGCCAGTGCTTGTTTAGCTTTCTAATTCAGTCATGGGGCCACTTGTATTGTTCTCCTTAGACCTCTTTTATGAGATAGAACAAGAGACAGAGACCAAGACAGAGACAGAGAGTGAACGAGCAGGAGCGGCTCGTATTGGGGAAAAGAGGCAGGGTGGGGGATGGGGGGGACGGGAACAACAGAGACGGAAACAACAAAACTTCCCTGCTGCCCTCCAGAATCGCATCATGCTCTTCACCTCCTCTCTGCCTCTGCAGGCAGGCAGAGGCTCCCAGCCTGCCCTGCGGCCAATCCTGAAGTCGCTCTCACATGTGAGCAGCTTAAAGATTGGCCTGAGCACCGATGATGTGCGCTCGAGGACAGACTGGGAGTCGGTGCCTGCTCTCTCCAACCTCAGCAATGCAGCTGGGGTTGAGAGAGCTTTACTGCCCATGTGGGTTAGGCCGACCTGAGACGGCCGGCCAAAAACCAAATGCAGTGTGGGTAGAGCCCACAGCTCCCCTCCAGCCAATCATAACCCTGGCCCCGCCCTAAGCCCCTGCACATGCTAAATAAAACATTAATAAAATGGGTTTTAAGCTCGTTTTTATTTTTCCATTTTTTAAAGTGCTGGTGGGGGGGGGGGAGATGGGGGGGCATACGACGCTCCTCCGCTGAGAGTGAGATAGAAGCGCTTGCTCTGATGCTACAAGTGCCGTACTTTTTCTCTATCGCGAAATTTGTACATTCGTATTCCATGCTGTACCTGCTCTGTGTGGGAGGTGCTTGCACCGCTGCTGTCTGTGCTGTATCGCATGGGTGTGAGAGACAGATGGAGAGAGAGAGAGAGAGAGAGAGAGAGAGAGAGAAATCCCGTTATTTGTGAGAGCTGTCACCACTCTACCCCAGCTACTGCTCTCACTTCCCGTCGCACACTGTCCCCTTTTGAAGCCCACCATGTCCAGCTCTGGGCCTCCACCCTAGTCTCACAGACACTGTCTGTGGTGTGCATTTAATTGTCCTTCGTCCTCCATAATAAACTAAGTACAAGTCATTTTCAAATAAAAGTTGGAAAAGTTTTGAAAAAACCGCGAAGAAAATGCCAACCATGTGTTTTTCATACCGTTTTTATTTCTTTTGGCAGGACAGCAGACACAAAGCACACTCCAAATTATTCCGAAATGACGAACAACTCATAAACGAGGTGTCTTTTCTTCTTGGTGAAACTGACTGTGCTGTGTGCTTGCTATGAGTTCTTTAAATATGTGCGGGGCGTGTGAATTGCTTGATTATGTGAATGTGCGTGTTGTTAGTGGCATGCATATATGTGAATGTGCCGCTCACAAACGTTTATGTTGGTGTCTTTGTCAACGTGAAGGCAAAGTGTGCGGGTTGGAGTGTTGTTTTGTGTTGGTGCTGTGGTAGGGTGACCAGACGTCCCGGTTTTGCCCGGACGGTCCCCGTTTTTTGTGAAATGTCCCCGTGTCCCGACACTGTACTCCAATGGAGTCAAATGTCCCCGTTGTAGAACAGTGTCCGGGTTGAACAAAGAAATGTCCCGGTTTTTAACTGTTCCGGTTGCGCGCATGCTCTGTTTGCACAGCTTGGTGACGTCACTGAGGTGAGCGCTGTAGCAGGAAGGGAAATCCTTTGAAGAGGGACATGTTCTCTCGGGATTTCCCTTCTCTTTGTCTACACAGCGCCACCTACGTCATCATGCAGCTGGTTAGAACCACCTGTGACCGGCATGACCCTGATTTTACAGCCTGCAGCATTCCACCGTGACCCTGCTCTGCCTTAAAGCCAGCGAGGGTCGGACAGTCTCAAACTACAGCAGAATCCAGCAGCAGCTTCGTGACGCCTCCCCAGCCCTACCAGCACCGTCGGGACACTGCCTTGCATCAGAGCTGCATCATCCAGGAACAGGGGCGGTGGGTGAGATTTTAAAGTGGTGGGGCGCAAACGAATTAGCATACAGCACCGTAGCGAGCGAGCGCAGCGAGCGAGCCCGAACCCCAAAAGGGGGGTTTGGGGGGATAACCCCCCTCAAGAAAATTTTGAAAAAAAAGAAGAAAAATCGTGCATTTTCAAGCAAATTTGAGAAAGCAGGAAGGTTAATAAAGCAATTGTGAAAGTGCAGTTATTACATTAATAGATGGCATAACATAGGTAGCTGCTTATTCAGTATTACCACAGAGCTTCATACATTCTGTCCTATTATGCTCAGGTGCTGAATTCAGACTATAAGACTCATGGAAATCTCAGCTCTAAGAGTAGAAGAAGTTGCACAGCAGTGTAATGGTTGCCAGGCTCGTTCCGCAGGAGCGTCAGGAACTTGAAGAAAAGTCCACAGTCTTCCCCTACGGCCTTCCGACTCTATTAGACTCTAGAGTAACGAATGGCACGCAAGGGGAAAACAGGGAAACAAAACAAGGAAAGGCGGGGGAAGAAAAACAGTCTTACAACATACTGAATAAGACTCTAGAGTAACGAATGGCAAGCAAGGGGAAAACAGGGAAACAAAACAAGGAAAGGCGGGGGAAGAAAAACAGTCTTACAATATACTGAATATAAAAGAGGCAGCGCAATGCGCTGTTACCGTGATTCTGGTTGAGCTGAACTTTGTACACACACTTCACATAGGTCCACGCAAGTACCCCAAATATAAATGGTATAAAGCAGTGTTTCCCAAACTGTGGTCACATTCCCAGGGGGGTCCTCAGGCAGTAATTTTAAAAGCACAAAAATGTTCCTTGTAGAATCAGCAGTTTTCCAGCAACAATAAAAGTGTCAAGATTACGTCGGTGATTAATGTACCTGCTGGAGAGAGATGAGAGTTGTGTCAAGTGGCAGCTTTGACTTATCTAATGTAGCACAGAGGGTTAATATGCCTACTGCAAAGAACGTGTACCATGCATTTTGAAAAACATTTTTTATGTGCCTAGGTTAGTGGGTTACTGCTTTAGTCACAGATTCTTTTGTTACTGTGCAGTTCATAAGTGACAACCGTAATCTAGCACAGTGACCTATAAACTGTCATCAAAGAGCTGCTTGCAAGCTGCATGATACAAGTTAGAAACATATGTTTGTTTCAAGTCTTTCATTATCCTAATCCTGCTAAAAAGGTTTATTTGGGTGGAAATACATTTTTATTGTTAAAGTCAATGCTAACCACTGTTATGTTCTGAATCCTGAGTTTGTGCTTCTCCAGACCAAGCACTCTTTAAAAATGCCTACCAGTATGAATAACATGTGAATCCTACACCCTGTAGTCGCATTTGCCTTATGTAACATTTTCTATACACTGATTTACACGTATGAATCATTGTCTCCATGGGGCAGATTTGCAAGAAAATTGACTGTGTGTCGCAAGCCATTTGGCTGCGCCGCACTGAGTCACTTTCGAAGCACAGGGATGCGACATATTTACAACAATATGTTGCATCTCTGTGCTTCCCCCTGTGCTGGCGCACAAACTGCTGCCATACGCCTGCACAGGCACATTTGCACCATGGTGCAAGGATGCCTGTGTCGTGGGGAGATTGTTTATGTGCAGGAAGTAACCCTTCCTGCATGTAAACAATCAGAAATGGTGTTTTTCAACTTCTAAGTGTGCTGCATTAGCACACATAGAACTTGCAAAACGTCATTGTTTTACTGATTGTTTATGTGCAGGAAGGGCACAGGGGAAGGGTCTGCACGGGGGAGGGGCAGGGCAGAGAGCAGCCTGCATGCAGGAGCACAGTGCAGAGAGCATCCTGCAGCAGCAGCAGCACAAGGCACAGATCAGCTTGCAGCAGCACTGGGGCAGGGAGCCGCCTCCTGCATGCAGGGAAGGGGCAGACAGCACGGAGACAGCCCCAGGTGAGTGTCACAGCGGGGCGCACAAGGGCAGAGCCTACAACAGCACTGGGGTAGAGGACTGGGTGCAGCATGCATCTGCACAAGCCCACCCCCAGGTCGGTGCCACAGGGGAGATGAGCCAGATCACAGCACGGCAGAGAGCATCACACAGCAGTAGGGGATATGTGAGAGGGGTAGTAACGCGCTTCAACGCCTCCTCAGGGGTAAGAGCTATATAAATGCAATTACAATGCAGTAGCCATCCGACAGCCTGCATGAGTGGAGGGTAGATATCAGGGTTCAGCAGTTCAAAACAGAACGGGCTGCACAGGGGAGAGGCTGCATGCAACAGCACCGTGCAGACAGCGGGTTTCAACAAAAATACTAAGCAGAGGTGCATCAGTGCTGTGTCAGACAGCAACCTGCTGCAGCCCAGGGGGCAGAGAGAAGCGGGCACTGCAGCAGTACAGTGGCACCCACAGCAGGGCATTAAGAGTGATCTGCGTGAGGAGCTTATCCATTCTGGGACTTGTGGTCCTCATATAATGGGATCCACTCCACAAACTGCAAAAGATATAGAACTACTGGACTTGATGCGCTACTGATGCAAGCAACTGGTGAACTCAAGAATCCTTATGACATGGGTGGAGCATTTCAAGGACAGGGACTTGCAGTAAGAGGCGACGAGCAACCTCCTGTACCAGAGGTGCAGCTCCGAGTGAGTGTCTCAGAACAAGGGCAGATGACACAAGGCGGCAGCACACGAGCAGATAAGGGATTCAGCAGCACAAGTGAAGCCTCGGGTGAGTGTTGGGAGCAGCAGGTGCAGGACAGGTACTACAAGCAGAAGCTTGCAGGATAGCACTCTTGTAGCAGCACAGAGGCAGATAACAGTGTGCTGTAGTAGAAAAGGGCAGAGAGCAGCACACAGGAGCAGCATTGAGCTCAGTGCGTGTGTGGCATGCATCATGTGAGAGAGGTCAAACAGCCAGAGAAGGGCCCACAGGGGTTTAATAGCATTCAGCAGAGATATTGAGACAGAGGGAAGCAACTAGGGTGGCCACATCTCTCCAGCTCATTCAGTCCTGGACTTTTCACATTCAAATCGTTGCTATAATTTGTTTTACATGAATTAGTACAGTGGAACTTGAAGCAATGAAAGACTACAACACCCAGAATGCATTAGGGTTGTCACATTAACGCCTAGGAATGGAGTTAGGGTATGTGATAAACAGGTGGCCCCTGGTACTGGGAGAGCAACATGGGGGGATGAATATCCCGCACAAAGGAAGGCAGAAAGCAGCCTGCAGAGGGAGAGAGTAGAAAGGCAGAGAGCAATCTGTAACAGCAGAGGGAGAGATTCTGAGGCCACATAGTGTAGCCTGCAGCAGAACCTGGGTTAGACAGCAGCCTGCTCCAGGTATCCTGCAGAAACAGGGGCGGCAGTGGTGGAACAAGGCACTTTGGATCACCACAGAGGACAGAGAGCAGTTTATAGAAGCACCAGGGACAGAGGGCAGTTTATAGAAGCACTGGGGACAGAGAGCAGTTAATGGAAGCACCCTGGATAGAGAGCAGTTTGTTGAAGCACTGGGGACAGAGAGCAGTTTATAGAAGCACCGGCGACAGAGAGCACTTTGTAGAACCACTGGTGACAGAGAGCAGTTTATGGAAGCACCAGGGATAGAGAGCAATTTATAGAAGCACCGGGGATAGAGCGCAGTTTGTGGAAGCACCGGGGGCAGAGGGCAGTTTATGGAAGGACCGGGGACAGAGAGCAGTTTATAGAAACACTGGGGACAGACAGCAGTTTATGGCAGCACCGGAGACAGCAGTTTATGGCAGCACCGGGGTCATCAGAGGAGTTTATATAAGCATCGGGGACAGAGGGCAGTTTATGGAAGCTCCGGGGATAGAGAGCAGTTTGTAGAAGCACCGTCCGGGGGCAGAGGGCAGTTTATCGAAGGACCGGGGACAGAGAGCAGTTTATAGAAACACCGCGGACAGAGAGCAGTTTATGGCAGCACCGGAGACAGAGAGCAGTTTACAGAAGCACTGGGGACAACTTGTGCGTGACTTGCACACTCACACATGAAGTTCCTTGTTTGAACAGAGAGGTCATTGGGTTCCTGCCAGTCGCTGATGCAAGAAACACGGCTGTTGGTGCAGCACTCGAACCCTGCTGCAGCTCCACTTCGACGGCTGCCCATGTTCTAAAGAAAACTTACCCTGTGTCCTTGCTGGCACATAGGGTGAAACGCTGAAAAGCAGTCGGAAACATCAGACTGGCACGTCCCCATACCTGCCGTACCTGAATCCACACGCCAGCCAGCACCAGTGCACCACTCCACACACCACGACGAGCGAGGTCCACGAGGCGAGTCCGCGACGCGAGTGAACGACCGTTACCGAACCGGATACGACACTGCAGCGCCGCGCGCCGCAAATGGCCAATCGCTGTGCTGCGCGGTGACCGGCCAATCCTGGCGCTACATGCAGCGCCAGGATTGGCTTGGAGGGCACACTAACTGCTCGCCCTGTCGCCGCCAGCATAAACCTTAACCTGCACCCTCCCCCCCCCCCCCTACTAGCTAATGGGGCCCTGGCTGGCTTTAATGTGCGCATGCTCGGGCAAGTTGCTGCCCGAAGCATACATGCGGGAAGAGGAAGACTCACACAGTGTCATGTGTCAATCACGTCACCAGCCCGGCAGCCCGCCCCCCCGCGCACTCCCGATTCAGTCGGGTGCTGCCCGGCGGCGCCGGATAAATATCGACCGTGCTAAGTAGGTAAATACTGTAAATGTAAAAACATTTATTTTACTTATTTTTCCATACGGCAGTCGCGGGTCTGGGGCTGGTGGGGCTACGCCCCTACGCCCCAATGGACGCACCGCGGCTGTCCAGGAATCCTTGCCCTCCCAGCCTGCAAGCCCGCAACGTGTATTTTAACCCTGAGAGTTTTATCCGCACCAGTGCTGGCTTCTTGGGGGCGCCGTGTAGCGTTTCTTTCCCCCAGCAATTACCAGGCCTCACATAAATGTCAAGAGTGTGATTAATTATCTTCCTGGAGAGAGATCAGCATTTTGTATTGTTGAGGTTTTGACTTGGCTGAAGTTAGTGCAGAGGGTTAATATGCCTGCTGCAAAGAACGTGTACCAAGTAGATTACAGAGTGCGTATGATGTAAACAGGTCAGCAGGTTACTGCTTTCAAAAGAGACATTTTTTTGCTACTTGCAATTTATAACTTAAAGTCCTAATATAGAATAGTGAGCTATTAACTTTCATCCTAGAACTGCATACACACTGCAAAGTATACATTATTAGAACATTGATTAATGTTTCAAAAAGGGTTAATCTGGCTAGAAATCGATTCTTATTATTAAAGAAAACTCCCAACTATGCTGTTTCTTTTTCGACTCTGAGTTTGTGCTTCTCCACACCAAGCACTCTAAACTATCCTGCCCACCAGTATGGGTGACATGTGACTCCTACACTTTCAGTCCTTTGGCTTAAGTAACATTTCCTATACACTGATTTACACACGTATGATTGATTGTCTCTGTGTAATGTGTGTGTGATGCAAGGTGCTTGGACACCCTACACTGGTATGAGTGGCGCTATATATAATGCATCTGATAGAGTGTGGTTATGGTGACTTGGTCACTGTTAAAGGGTGCTAGTGAGAGAATCCGTGGTGGAGGTGGTCATTGGGGGGGGCTCCAACAAACATTGTCGCACAGGGCGCCACCAGCACTAAAGCCAGCCCTGTCTTATATGTTCTAAACTATTTACTATGCTAATGTACGTAAATGTTTCCACGTAAATAAAGCAAACATTATTTATATTTCAGTCAACTGCGCTGAACGTAGGGGGAGTGCTTTATGGGAAGGAGTATTCTACAAACAGCAGTATCTGATTTTGACGATGACAGAATGTGTGTGTGTGTATATGTGTGTATATATATATATCTATCAAACTCGCTAGCGATGCACTCGTTCACTTCCTCGTGGCAAAAACAAGAGCACAAACTCCTCTTCGATTGTGCAATTTTCTTTATTGTTCAGTTAACAATCCCAATATATATACTTATCTAATAAGAAAACAAACTTGGACTAAAGCAATTGTTGAGGCAAAGTCTGTTTAAATGGAATTAATGCTTACTGCCGATAAAAGACCTCTGATTTGTCATCTGTAATGCTTCATCTCGGTCTTGGAGGGAGCTGTCGTAGTCCTTTTTCTATGTTTATCACAGCTGTCAAATAGTCCTACTTTTATGTCGGTGGTTACTGCAAATCGTAGTCCTACTTCTATGTCTATGACCTGTCCCCGTTTTTTGTTTTGAGAATCTGGTCACCCTATGCTGTGGGTGTTAGTGAATGAGTGATGTATGGCTTGTTGAAGTTTGTGTTTTTGGTGCGCATGCGTGTGTGTTAGTGATTTGTGTCTGTCTGCGTTTGTTTGTGGTGTATCGGTTAATTTACCTTTTTATTGCTTGTAGGTGATTATTAGTGTGCTCACACGTGCAAGTCACCCCCCCACTAAAACGACTCCCAAGAAAAGAAACAACAGTAACTCACACACCGATCTTCTACAGAAATGCATCTGTAATAAGCAATAATATTGGATTTAAAAGCTGTGACTTGCAGGTTGCACTCGTAGGTGTACAGTGAGTGAATTAACCCTACTAGGTTTTACAGGTTACAAACATGGATGTAGTAGGCAATTCATTGCAGTCGCAGCCGGCATGACTCGCGGGTGGGGGAGGGGCAGGATGTTGCGTGGGGAGGGGGTTCAATTATTATTATTTTTTTTAAAGTATAACTTACCTTCGCCTCGGGTCCCGCGTCGCGTCTCCTCTCTCTGCTCACAGGAAGCAGCCACAGGCAGCCTCCTTCCCCTCCCCTAAGCCAATCACAATGGTCCAATGCCAGAGGTGTGATTGGCTGGGACGCTGACCGCACAGGCGTCTATGGGGAGGCCGTTTTCTCTATGCAGGCTGCATGCAGCCTACATGGAGAAAACGGGAGAGTGAGCATGACTGGTTTGGTCGGCCCTGGGGCTGACCAAAGAGTCAGCGCCCACAACATTGGGCTAACCACTCCACCCGACCCGCCCACCCGCTCGCCCCCAACCAAATCCTTCTTCTGCTTTCTCGCAGGGCGAGAAGCAGAAACATAAAATGGTATTTATACATTTTTATGATTCTGCTTCACACACTGCGAGAAAACAGTGGGGCGACGCTCCTCCGCCCACGTGGAGGAGCCGCTCCTGAGTCCTGAGCTAAATTCCCAGGAACGTATCCGTGACCTGCATGTTACTCTCAGATTGTCATAGAAGGTACATTAATCCCTTGAGAAACCGTACAGTGATTGATTGGATCTTGGAATCTTGATGAACACATGCACGTCGAAACGGCCTGTGTCAGCTAGTGGGTCTGGTACTAATTTTGGTTCATGACGCAGCACGTCGCCGGTGCCAACCAACGCAACGTCAACGTTTTCAGTTAGTCACAGGGTTCGGCAAGCGCACTCGTGACATTTTATATAGGCGTTCCGACTGTATGGGACTTTGCACATGCTCTACACAGAATGCACTTTGGTGCAAATTAGTTGCTTGTTTGTGGTCCCATAAGAAGCCGCTATTCCTTTTGCCATTGTCGTAATTCACACGTTTTTCCATTTCCTTCAAACTCTAGTGCTCTGATCGGGACTCTCAGGCATTTCATGACTGGTCTGTCCCTTTGTAGGCGGGAAGGCAGTGAATATTTAGGGTCAGTGAACTGAAGCTGAGTTCACCAGTCTTGCAGGCAGTTATTTCCCAAAAATGGTCCAGTGAGTGCAGGGGGTGCTGCGTGGGTCAATAAGGGATAGTTGATCTGGTTTGATCTGCCACTGTACACACATGGGTGGGCAAAGCGTACGAATCCACATTTTATCCAGGCCTGCACCTGGCATTCTTAATGTATTCGTTCACTTTGTACAAGTTCTGCACTCCTGAAGACAGAACGCACTTTGTCATTCATTTGTTGCGGGGTCCTTGGACTCTTTGGAATGCTTTTAAATGGATACTACATAACGGCCATTGCTGTAATGTGACTGGGTTTAAAGTAATGTTATTGGGAACGTGTTTCTTCAGCGCCACATTATTTAACATCCTCATTCCGGCTTTAAAATGTATTGGAATTTCAACCAATGGCGTCCAACATCATTTGAGGCGTTCTGAAAATACATACATTTGTGTCTCAGGAACATATTTTTCAACGTTGGTATTCTATATTAGTCCAGCCAAGCAGAGCACTTGTGGCAGCTTGCGGCTGTCTATTTATATAGGGCATTGAATCTTGGTGGTGGCCCTCAGGGATGGAGGGGATATTGATATGTCATTATCAATGTGTGCCAATGTGGTCCTCTTTTGTCAAGTCCATTGCGCTGGGTGGAGAATTGGATTCTGGGGCTGAACTGACCCCTGAGCGGGGTGTTCTGCGTGTGGGCAACGGGCTGGAGGGGGTTGACCTCCCGTTGGTCCTGGAACTCTCCTGTCCTACCCCATGATGCATGGTTTTTGGAACTTTGGGGGCAGAGTATGTGTTCAAGAACCCCAGCAGGACCAGCACAATATGCGGTGCCCTGGTTTTGAGTCTGATTTTGGACTGCTCCCGGGACAGGGTGTTATCCGTGTAGGCAAAAGGCTGGCAGGTAGGGGCTGAACTCCTGGTGTTCCTGGAACTCTACTGCCCTACCCCACGATGCCTGGACTGAAATCTTGGGGGTTGCGCCTCTGTTCAGGTACACCGACAGGGCTGGTGCGCTATGCAGTGCACTGGATTTGAGTTTTGTGGTACCCCTCCGGGAGAGAGGGGATGTGGTGAATATGGTACCAATGCGTGCCTATGTGGTCACCTTTTGTCCCTTCCATCGCGTTTGGTGCAGAGTGGATTCTGTCACTGGACTGACCCCTGGGTGGGGTGTTATCCATGTAAACAATGGGTTGGTGGGAGGGGCGGACTGACCTCCCGGTGGTCCTGGACCTCTCCTGCCATACCCCAAAATGCCTGGTTTGGAACTTTGGGGGCTGCGCCTGTGTTCAGGTACACTGGCAGGGTCAGTGTGTTATGCGGTGCTCTGGATTTGAGTTTCGGTGGTACCCTTTGGGGATGGGGGGGGGGGGTTGGTTCCAGTGTATTGTGTACTTATGCAGAGTCGCATATTGGGGTCTTCTGGCACAATGTGCACAGCAGATCTTGCCACAAAGGTGTTCTTGAGGTTCCTTGAAATGTGAGGTAGGTCATTTGGCTAGTGTATCCTTCTTCCTCCTTTGCATGGTGGTACCGGCTAAATGAATGTCTGCTAAAAGAATAACTGTCTTTTTGACTGACTCTATAGGGGCAGGCCACTCAGTTAGATAATGGGTCCAGTTAGAAACGTTAGATATGTGTGATTAAAATGTGGCGCATGAGAATCCTAGAGGAACAATGTCAGTGTTTCTATTATTTAATTATTTTTTATTTCAACACGCTTTTGTTACTTTAGTCCTTGGTGGACAGTAGAAAGCAAAATTAAAAACAATATTACATTGTAGAATGGTCAAAGAGTGGGGCCACATGGCCCTATGGGGACTCAATAGCGTGCCCTAAAGCATGCTTTCATAAAATTGCCCTGCATCACTTGAACACCTGCCCTCATAATGAGTCTGTACTTGGTCAATAAATATGAAATTTATGCTACCAATTTGCATCGTGTCATATGTGACACTACATCAACACTGGCATTTTAGAAAGCAGTAATTTGCATTTTGGGGATTTTAGTTTCACATTGCTCATTATAATAATGGGTTTAAAAGCACCACCGTGTGAGCTGATGCTAGTTAAGTAACCGTGGCTGTATGAGGGTGAAATCAATTATATGGGGTACATGAATTCTAGAAACCATCCTTTTGAGAAAGTCATCCTTTTTGCCCTGTTCAACCGAATTTTTTGACTGATACCGGTGGTAACTGACTGACTGTGCTCTGGGCTCTGCTAAACAGGCCCAGGGCCAAAGCTCAGATGAACAATGTATATGATAATTAGGTATAATTACAATTGGCAAAGACAGGCCCTGTCAGTCCCTAGTATATGATAGGGCAAGGGGTATGCAAACTACCTATAACTTGCTGCTATATAATAGGGCAAGGGAGTTTAGAGGCCCAGCAGATTTGCTGCGCTTGCATGTGTGCACTGCAGTCGTTTTAAAGTAAGCCTTGCTTTGCAGACTGTCTTTAAAAAAAATATGGAGCTTTTTTGAAAAGTTCCTCCAAACTTCTGGAACTTTTTCTTGAAGTTTCTCTAGAGGGTACAAAGTGTCCACAACACAATTCCAAGTGTCTAGAAGCTTTGAGATGGTCATTGGAAGTTTGGACTACAGTTCCCACACCTTAAAAGTCCACTTGACCCCCTCCAGGCTAGGAACTTCTTGGTGCAGATGGGGAAAACAAGCTCTTTTAACCTGTTGATTTAAGGGAGCCCACTTTGTAATCCTTTTTGAAGCAAGAAAGGCAAAGTCCTCAGGGCTGTAGTTCCAAGTGTACAAACAGGAGCAGTCCTCCAGGGAGCAATCCTGTGTGGTGCAGACCAGGGTTCCAGAAGGGCAATCCATCTTTTTGTAGTTTCGAGCAGCAAATTGAAATTCAGAACCAAGCTGCTCTGCAGCTCCCACCAATTTATTCAATGATCTGTGGAGACAAGCAGGGGGTGCCCCTGTCCAATGAGGATACGTATAGCAGACAACACTGTCTCAACAGGTATTATTTAAAGGGCATTTTCACTTTCAAGGAGGCATGCACATAAGAGTTGCAAGGAGAGGGAGACAACACAAAAAACCACTTGTAGCCAGTAAATGCAACACTAGGTGTGTATTATATAGAATTGACATAAATAAGGGAGGACAAAAATGGCGGCACTCAGTTACATTAAATGTACATGTAACCTGTACAGACTTGTGCACATTAGTGCACGTGAGAAATAAAGTGAACGGCACAAGTGAAGAAATATATACAGTAATAAATGGTGCAAGAGAAAGACATAATCATATACATAGGACTCTTTGATAGTTCCCATACATTAGTACATTTTTATAAAGGTATAGTTAGTTTCATGGAACCATGAAGGTAGCACCAAAAAATGCGCTGAAGGTCGACAGTGTTTTGACCTATTCAAAATTCAGATTATCTTCAGGACCAGGTAAGAGCTTGTAGGAGTGCTGCATAGGGAGACAGGGAGAAGTATCAGACCCCATTAATGGGTGGAGCAGAGCAAATCGTGATCAGCAACAGGGTTTTGAGAAAGGTGGAGGGGAAAAGGGAAAGCAATGGTAGAGGGGAGACAGGGAAGGAAAGAAGAGGGAAGTTAGGATGTCTATAATATTTTTAATTACCGTTAGAGGGGACCAGGGGCGCAAATCCTGCAGGGTCAAGGCACAAAATACCAGGGAACAGGAGAGTTGACTGAAACCTATGGAGAGATAAGAGAGCATTCAACTAGAGTTCGGAAACTGAGAATTAACCAAACAATGAGCTCTAGATTGAGTGCTCTACATTGAGGTTCCAGAGTGGGGGGGACTGTGGCATTTCACGGTGAAACATGAAACTCACAGAATGAAGCGCAGTTAGCTATGACAACTGGTGAGGATGTGGACACGTCAAGCCATGGATTACTGATTAGCGATGTAGGAAGCTCAATGTGGAGATGTCATCCACACGGAAAACAGT
This sequence comes from Triturus cristatus, assembly GCF_964204655.1. Taxonomy (NCBI): domain Eukaryota; kingdom Metazoa; phylum Chordata; class Amphibia; order Caudata; family Salamandridae; genus Triturus; species Triturus cristatus. Next base: position 1,157,704,777 of record NC_140585.1, on the reverse strand, counting down.
GCCAATAACTGTAGGAAAGGGGCGAGAAAATTATATGGAGAAAAGCCCGAGGTGTAGCATAAGGCAGTGATTGGTAAAACGAGGGGGGGGGGAGTTGAGAGGGCTGGGCGAGGACTTAACTTACTTGTAAGCGCGGAAGGTGCTTGGTCAAAGACAGCCGGAGGTCTGGAAATAGGTATCAGATCCTTGGGGGACTGCAGGGTAACAAGCATGAGTCCAGTGCAGTGTGAGGGTGAAAAATACTCGGAACAATAAAGCCGAGCAGGGCCAAGGATGTCGTGCCGCAGCGTGAGCGCGATGGCGTTGGCTCATGCAAGAAGAAACAAAACAGTGAAAGAAGGATACGGAAGACAGACTATGTAGGGAAGCCTTGATATGGCGAAAGAGGGAGAGACAAGGAGCGTGCAGCAGCCTGACATCTATGCTATCGAACAATAAATAATATATTGCAAAATTGAAACCGGTATTACGACACACTTTGAGAACTAGGCAAACTTGTGAGGTAACCATTATTACTCACCTGGAAGCCGGTGTCCAGCACCAGCTGTTGGCCTCACGTCCAGGCAACCTCTGCGAGGCTGCCAAATGGAAACGGCCATGTACCCTGCACCGAGACAGAACGCGAAAATAACTTAGTCATCGGGCCTAGAGTCTCTAGTGACGACGCCACTGCATAGAAAGGCGCGCAGACGGCGGAGGAGGAGACAGTGCGCACTGCGCACAGGCACCTTCTCCTCTTGAAAGTTAGGTTGCGTTGCGTTGCTCTGCACGGCAAACACCGGCCCTTTGGTGCCACCCCGTGTGAGGGGTGTCACCCTGTGCGGTCCGCACCCCCCGCACCCCCATAGTGACGCCGCTGAACAGACCCCCAACGGGGGGGACCCCCAGTTCCCACACCAAAGGTTCCCTTCCCACCCTATAACTCTATGAACAGGGGGAGTGCAAAAAGTCCTTGGCTTAACAGCCCATGGTCTAGCTCCCAAGTCAGTCCAGAGAGAACAATACTAATATAAATTTCTAACAGTTACAGGGCCCTCCAAATTGCCGTTTGATCACTGGAATGGCCCGGAATTTTCAGGGCGGTCGCTCCGGGCTTGCTGACATCCTGTCTGATCCCAACCCTCACCGCTTCTGAGACTTATTGCGTCGCGGCTGTTGACTCCGTGAGCCTCGACAGTAGTCTGAGTCTATGGCAGGTGGAGAATTTGCTCTGAGTTGTGGGCGTTCATCAGTCCAGGTAAATACAGCCTCAGGGGTGTCGAAGAAAAAGGACTTGGAATTATAAATTACATGCATCCTGGCTGGATATAGAAGCATATATTGTATATTCAAATATCTGATTCTGCGCTTCGCAGCCATGAAGGATTGGCGTTATTGTTGGACCAGGCGCGTGTAGTCTGGAAATACCACGATAGAGCGGGATTCATGTCTAAAACTGTCCTTATGTGTCCTGGCAAATCTCAGAATAGCATCACGGTCGGCATAGTTCAGGATCTTTGCGATTACAGGACTGGGGGCTGTGCCCTGGGGGGGGTTTCTGTGTCAGGGCCCTGTGTGCTCGCTCCACTAAGAAGGCCCAAGAGAGGAGATCATTCGGTAGGATAGCTGTGAGCCACTTAGTGATGAAGTTTGTCATGGAAACCCCCTCGCAACCCTCCGGCAGGCCCACGAAGCGCAGATTGTTCTGTTGGGCGCGGCCTTCCGCATCCTCCACTCTAGACGCCAGTTCTTGTGTCACAACCGTGAGCTTATTCACTTTCTTTTGGAGGGATGTAACAGAATCCTCCACTGTTGAGACCCTCGTTTCAGCCTCGGTGATTTGGTCCACTGCTTTGCGGAGGTCTTGACGCAAAAAGGAGACCTCCGACCCCACTGCGCCGATCTTTGCGTCCAGTGTGTCACGGGCACTATTGATTGCCGCCAGGAGTGCCGCGTTGTCCGGAGCCAAGCAGCTCCCTTACCCGACCGTAGCACCCCTAGTAGCAGTAATAAATTGGTCGATGGTGCCTTGTTTATGGCCGGCCACATCCGGCCCGCCCTTGCCCATCTGGAGGAATGACCCGGGGCGGTGCAGCTGCACAAGGGAGGGGGCAGGCAGCCGGGACATTGAGCCCACACCACCGAGGTAGGTTGCCTCTCCGCCGAACGGGGACAAGGATGGCCAAGGATGTATAGGCTCGGCCCCTAGTGCAGCGCCAGGCGTGGACAGAGGAACTGTCTCTTCAGTCAGGATCGGGCAACAGAGAGGGCAGCCACTAAAGCCCATCACACCGGGCCAGACAGTCCAGACCCGGGGGGCCCCACCAAGGAGGATGCCAGTTCGGACAGCCAATATCAGCCAGATGCAAGCACTCAGCGGTTCTGGAACGTGGATCACCTCTCACTCGGGGCAGCACACCACTACACTGTACGTTATGCCACTTCACTTTACGCCACTCCACTCTATGTCACTCCACTCTATGACACTCAACTCTATACCCCTCTACGACACTCTGGTCCACTCTGCACAATTCCCTCTATTCCACTTTACTCCATTCCATGCCACTCGGTCTATGACTCACTACACTCTACGCGACTCCACTGTACAATACTCTACTCCACTCTACTCAACTCCAATGATACTCAACTCCACAACACTCCACTCCATGCCACAAACTTTTAGCCATGCTGAACAGCAGCCACGCTGGTCTACCACATGGCTAAAACACATTGGCAAAACCAATAGCTCTTGCATAGGTGAGACATACTGGCTTTGCCAGTGCTTGTTTAGCTTTCTAATTCAGTCATGGGGCCACTTGTATTTTTCTGCTTAGACCTCTTTTATGAGATAGAACAAGAGACAGAGACAGAGAGTGAACGAGCAGGAGCGGCTCGTATTGGGGAAAAGAGGCAGGGTGGGGGATGGGGGGGACGGGAACAACAGAGACGGAAACAACAAAACTTCCCTGCTGCCCTCCAGAATCGCATCATGCTCTTCACCTCCTCTCTGCCTCTGCAGGCAGGCAGAGGCTCCCAGCCTGCCCTGCGGCCAATCCTGAAGTCGCTCTCACATGTGAGCAGCTTAAAGATTGGCCTGAGCACCGATGATGTGCGCTCGAGGACAGACTGGGAGTCGGTGCCTGCTCTCTCCAACCTCAGCAATGCAGCTGGGGTTGAGAGAGCTTTACTGCCCATGTGGGTTAGGCCGACCTGAGACGGCCGGCCAAAAACCAAATGCAGTGTGGGTAGAGCCCACAGCTCCCCTCCAGCCAATCATAACCCTGGCCCCGCCCTAAGCCCCTGCACATGCTAAATAAAACATTAATAAAATGGGTTTTAAGCTCGTTTTTATTTTTCCATTTTTTAAAGTGCTGGTGGGGGGGGGGGAGATGGGGGGGCATACGACGCTCCTCCGCTGAGAGTGAGATAGAAGCGCTTGCTCTGATGCTACAAGTGCCGTACTTTTTCTCTATCGCGAAATTTGTACATTCGTATTCCATGCTGTACCTGCTCTGTGTGGGAGGTGCTTGCACCGCTGCTGTCTGTGCTGTATCGCATGGGTGTGAGAGACAGATGGAGAGAGAGAGAGAGAGAGAGAGAGAGAGAGAGAAATCCCGTTATTTGTGAGAGCTGTCACCACTCTACCCCAGCTACTGCTCTCACTTCCCGTCGCACACTGTCCCCTTTTGAAGCCCACCATGTCCAGCTCTGGGCCTCCACCCTAGTCTCACAGACACTGTCTGTGGTGTGCATTTAATTGTCCTTCGTCCTCCATAATAAACTAAGTACAAGTCATTTTCAAATAAAAGTTGGAAAAGTTTTGAAAAAACCGCGAAGAAAATGCCAACCATGTGTTTTTCATACCGTTTTTATTTCTTTTGGCAGGACAGCAGACACAAAGCACACTCCAAATTATTCCGAAATGACGAACAACTCATAAACGAGGTGTCTTTTCTTCTTGGTGAAACTGACTGTGCTGTGTGCTTGCTATGAGTTCTTTAAATATGTGCGGGGCGTGTGTTGCTGGATTATGTGAATGTGCGTGTTGTTAGTGGCATGCATATATGTGAATGTGCCGGTCACAAAAGTTTATGTTGGTGTATTTGTTAACGTGTAGGCAAAGTGTGCGGGTTGGAGTGTTGTTTTGTGTTGGTGCTGTGGGTGTTAGTGAATGAGTGATATATGCCTGGTTGAAGTTTGTGTTTTTGGTGCGCATGTGTGTGTGTTAGTGAGTTGTGTCTGTCTGCGTTTGTTTGTGGTGTATCGGTTAATTTACCTTTTTATTGCTTGTAGGTGATTATTAGTGTGCTCACACGTGCAAGTCACCCCCCCACTAAAACGACTCCCAAGAAAAGAAACAACAGTAACTCACACACCGATCTTCTACAGAAATGCATCTGTAATAAGCAATAATATTGGATTTAAAAGCTGTGACTTGCAGGTTGCACTCGTAGGTGTACAGTGAGTGAGTTAACCCTACTAGGTTTTATATACGATTTGCAGGTTACAAACATGGATGTAGTAGGCAATTCATCGCAGTCGCAGCCGGCATGACTCGCGGGTGGTGGAGGGGCGGGAGGTTGCGTGGGGAGGGAGTTTAATTATTATTCTTTTTTTTAAAGTATAACTTACCTCCGCCTCGGGTCCCGCGTTGCGTCTCCTCTCTCTGCTCACAGGAAGCAGCCACAGGCAGCCTCCTTCCCCTCCCGTAAGCCAATCACAATGCTCCAATGGCAGAGGTGTGATTGGCTGGGACGCCGACCGCACAGGCGTCTATGGGGAGGCCGTTTTCTCTATGCAGGCTGCATGCAGCCTACATGGAGAAAACGGGAGAGTGTGCATGACTGGTTTGGTCGGCCCTGGGGCTGACCAAAGAGTCAGCGGCCACAACATTGGGCTAACCACTCCACCCGACCCGCCAACCCGCTCGCCCCCAACCAAATCCTTCTTCTGCTTTCTCGCAGTGCGAGAAGCAGAAACATAAAATGGTATTTATACATTTTTATGATTCTGCTTCACACACTGCGAGAAAACAATGGGGCGACGCTCCTCCGCCCACGCGGAGGAGCCGCTCCTGTGACCTGAGCTAAATTGCCAGGAACGTATCCGTGACCTGCATGTTACTCTCAGATTGTCATAGAAGGTACATTAATCCCTTGAGAAACCGTACAGTGATTGATTGGATCTTGGAATCTTGATGAACACATGTACGTCGAAACGGCCTGTGTCAGCTAGTGGGTCTGGTACTAATTTTGGTTCATGACGCAGCACGTCGCCGGTGCCAACCAACGCAACGTCAACGTTTTCAGTTAGTCACAGGGTTCGGCAAGCGCACTTGTGACATTTTATATAGGCGATCCGACTGTATGGGACTTTGCACATGCTCTACACAGAATGCACTTTGGTGCAAATTAGTTGCTTGTTTGTGGTCCCATAAGAAGCCTCTATTCCTTTTGCCATTGTCGTAATTCACACGTTTTACCATTTCCTTCAAACTCTAGTGCTCTGATCGGGACTCTCAGACATTTCATGACTTGTCTGTCCCTTTGTAGGCGGGAAGGCAGTGAATATTTAAGGACAGTGAACTGAAGCTGAGTTCACCAGTCATGCAGGCAGTTATTTCCTAAAAATGGTCCAGTGAGTGCAGGGGGTGCTGCGTGGGTCAATAAGGGATAGTTGATCTGGTTTGATCTGCCACTGTACACACATGGGTGGGCAAAGCGTACGAATCCACATTTTATCCGAGGCCTGCGCCTGGCATTCTTAATGTATTCGTTCACTTTGTACAAGTTCTGCACTCCTGAAGACAGAACGCGCTTTGTCATTCATTTGTTGCGGGGTCCTTGGACTCTTTGGAATGCTTTTAAATGGATACTACATAACGGCCATTGCTGTAATGTGACTGGGTTTAAAGTAATGTTATTGGGAACGTGTTTTTTCAGCGCCACATTATTTAACATCCTCATTCCGGCTTTAAAATGTATTGGAATTTCAACCAATGGCGTCCAACATCATCTGAGGCGTTCTGAAAATACATACATTTGTGTCTCAGGAACATATTTTTCAACGTTGGTATTCTATATTAGTCCAGCCAAGCAGAGCACTTGTGGCAGGTAGGGGCTGAACTCCTGGTGTTCCTGGAACTCTACTGCCCTACCCCACAATGCCTGGACTGAAATCTTGGGGGTTGCGCCTCTGTTCAGGTACACTGGCAGGGCTGGTGCGCTATGCAGTGCACTGGATTTGAGTTTTGTGGTACCCCTCCGGGAGAGAGGGGATGTGGTGAATATGGTACCAATGCGTGCCCATGTGGTCACCTTTTGTTCCTTCCATCGCGTTTGGTGCAGAGTGGATTCTGTCACTGGACTGACCCCTGGGTGGGGTGTTATCCATGTAAACAATGGGTTCGTGGGAGGGGCGGACTGAGCTCCCGGTGGTCCTGGACCTCTCCTGCCATACCCCATAATGCCTGGTTTGGAACTTTGGGGGCTGCGCCTGTGTTCAGGTACGCTGGCATGGTCAGTGCGCTATGCGGTGCTCTGGATTTGAGTTTCGGTGGTACCCTTTGGGGATGGGGGGGGGAGTTGGTTCCAGTGTATTGTGTACTCATGCAGAGTCGCATTTTGGGGCCTTCTGGCACAATGCGCACAGCAGATCTTGCCACAAAGGTGTTCTTGAGGTTCCTTGAAATGCGAGGTAGGTCATTTGGCTAGTGTATCCTTCTTCCTCCTTTGCATGGTGGTACCGGCTAAATGAATGTCTGCTAAAAGAATAACTGTCTTTTTGACTGACTCTATAGGTGCAGGCCACTCAGTTAGATAATGGGTCCAATTAGAAAAGTTTTTCTTGACTCTTTAGGAGGCCACCATGCTCCGCTTTTGTGCATTGCCTCCACCTAAGGTAGTTACAGTAATATTAAGCCTGAGCCGTGCTCGCCTAGAAACGAGGAGGAGGAGGCTTCATCGTCCTTTAAAGAATACTAGCCCACAATTGTCGCCAGACGGAGGTTGGCCTAGCTAAGGGGAAGGGTGCGAGTATGCAGCAATAACTTCAAGGTAGATGATGCCCAGTGGAGTGTCTCTGGTATAACAGGTAGTAGTATCAAGTTTCCCTTGTAGGGCCAGTGGATTTGCTTTGTGGTACAAAGGTCCATTGAGTGTGTTTAGGAGGAATCAGTAAGGATCCTCATTTATAGGCGGCAAGGGAGGTACAAAACTTTCAGTCTATTACCTAGAACTTGGAGCGCCCGTTGTAGTACTGGGAGCCGTTAGTAGACGATTCACAAACATTTATGGGCGTCAGCTCACTTGAAGGGGGTGCCAGGCACTTAATGAGGCACTACAAGTAGGCGGTGAGCCAATTCCTAGAGATGAAAGCTCAGATTATTTGGAGATCATACGGGGTCAGCTTGGCCAAATGGTTCATGTCTCAAGGACGGTATGAATTTCGAGATGCATGGGTCAGACTGTCTCTGGGCTCAAGAAGGTAGAACGATTTGCCAGTGTCGGTGTCTGTCTGTTGGATAGGAAGTCCAAGGTAGGGGCTACAGATGCCAAAGGGCACAGAAGAAAACATCCATCCCTGAACGAAGGTGGTTGAGCGAGGGCACATTAGCCTCGTTGTGGGGAGGAAACTCAGATTTGGTGGACTGCTGACAGGGCCAGATTGAATCGAGCCATGCGTCTAGGGTAGCTGGTTGGTGCACATTAAGGCTCTGGTATAGGCTACAGTTTTTAAGGTGCTGGTGTAGTCAGCCAGCGGGCATGTACCAGTGGGGAAAGGTTTGGCAGATATATACTTTGACGCGTATGAAAAAACACAAGGGACACCCTACTCACACGGAACCAGGGTACTTTATAGTTTAACAGACAACAACTGTTCCTGTGGACAATTAACAAATGATACTTGATATATAATAGCACAATCACAATGATCAAAGGCAAAGAGATGTCTGAAAGAGAAAAGGCAAATAACACGAATTTTGTATGAAAATATGTTGTTTATATAATGTAATCACATTATTTTAAATCCAGTGCATGGTGTCCCAAGTGATTGTGAAACCTATATTTCAAGGTTGTGACTCTTTGTGACATAAAAACAAGGTTTCATAAAAAATGTGTAAAAGGGACTATTAAATCAATACATAATATGTGTTTGCAGCCTACTAACACAGTAATAGTGGCTGACAAATGGTTAGCTTCACTTAGTCGACGACATTTCGACCCACTTAACAATGTGGGGGTCTCATCAGGACCTAGCAATGAAGGGGTTGAGTGTTGCGCTGCAATGTAAAGCGGAGACCATTGCTGTATTACTTGTACAATCTTTGAGCTGTTTTGCTGATCTTTTGCCTTGCATTCTCGTAACAATAATATCCGCATAACTCTGGTTATTATTTCTCACTCATGTGATGTGTCTATGTGAATAAAAGACTACACCGTGGTTGAACTACTCTAATCGCTGTTTCTCTCCTCGTTTCAGTGGGGGGCAGCGACTTGCATGTGTGAGTGCACTATGGACTGACACCCCCGCAAATCATGGAGGGGCACATTAGTCGCTTCACAGGCAGGCGCCATGGTGCTGAGTCCCTTGTCTGTGTCACTGCGGCCACGAAGCAAAGGTGGGCAGTGATGTCAACAGGATGTGCCCAGGATGGATGCATTTAAGGTATTGAGAGGCAGAGAAGCAGCTCTTTTTCTCTTCACCACGCTACAGCTCTCAGCATACCGGATCCAACACCCACCCACACTTGGAGGAAGGCAGAATTGGTGCAATTTCTAGCAGCAGGAAAAGGGGGTTACCAAAAGATTGGACTGGTTTACTGAACTGACTTCTTAGAGGGGTGTTGATTTGTTTGGGTACAGAGCAGCTAGGAAGGGAAGACTGACCTGCTGGTGGTCCTGGACCTTTCTGCCCTACCCTGGGATGCTGGAGTTGAACATTTTAGGGGATTTGCCTGGTGACAGGTGCCTTGACAGGGACAAAGCACCTCTAGTGTATGTGTTTGTATGGAACTGCGGTTATTGACCATCCCTCTGTGTGATGGAGGGGAAGTTGCTACTAAGGTATGCTTGCCAATAATTTCCCAGATGCCCTTGATCAATGGAAGGCTGAGACAATTGTTGTATTGCCTGTACGATATTTGAGCTATTTTACCGATCTTTCGTCTTGTTTTCTCATAATAATTAACCCTGGGCGGAGCAGGCGAGTGCCTCTATGCAAAGTTCCACGGAGTTAAAAAACAACTCAGTGGAACTTCGCTCCGTGCCCCCCCCCTTCCCAAAGTAATTAAAAGTAATTAAAAAGGAACTTACCTGCCCTGTGGCTGCCTCCTCCGCGCCATGGCCGCTCTCCTGCATTCTCCTCACCGTCCTTCTTCACTGATAACCCCTACGTTGTATGGCTTACGCGTGCGCATTCGCAAGACGTACAACGTAGGGGTTATCACTGAAGAAGGACAGTGAGGAGGAGACAGGAGAGTGGCCTGGTGAGGAGGAGGCAGCCACGGCAGCTAAGTGCCTTTTTAATAACTTTTAATTAGTTTGGGAGGGTGGAGGGGCCGCCTAACTATGCTCCACCACAGAGTCGTAGTTTTGCCTGAACGGAACGCGGAGTAGGCAAAACTACGTAAACTACGCTGGTGGAGAGTAGTTACCCACCCGGGCTTAAGAACAATATTGTCTGCATAACTATGGCTATCATTTCTCACTGATGCGATGTGCCTATATGAATAAAAGGCTACGCCTTAGTTGATATCCGGTATGCTGAGAGCTGTAGCATGGTGGAGAGAAACACAGGCTGCTCACCTGCCTCTCGATGCCTTAAATGCACTCCTCCCAGGCGCGTCCTGATGATGTCACAGCCCTCCTTTGCTTCATGGCGACACGGACAAGGGACTCCCCACCATGGTTCCCACTTGTGAAGTGACTAATGGCTCCACTCTGTGATTTGCACGGGCGCCTGGCCAGTCTATGGTGCCGCCGACATTCGTCCATTTCCAATTCTTGGAGTTGTGAACAGTGTCAGGGAGTACTTGGTGGTGCATCAGACTGGGAAACTATGCACTTCAACAGTATGGTCAAGGTGAAAAAAGTGGAGAGTGGGGGATTTGAGTCACCCCTAAGCTAGTGGATCTATAAATAGTAGTCAATGGATATGGTAGAAATATTGGCTTGGCCGTCACTTCCTCAGAGCTTATCAGAATCCATATGTCTGTCCCCAGGGCGCAAAATGGGCATTTGCATTTACTGTTTGGGTCGCTCATGGCACTTTCATGTTACAGAAGCGGTAGCAGAAACTTTATTCTACTATATGGATCAACTAAATGCATATGTATGCCTCTGTTCCACCTGTTCAAGCTTGCCGTCTGACAGACCCTCTCTGTCTTGCATACGAAAGCATTTCATCCAGGTGCACTGACAGGCTAGCATTGTTACTCTCCCTCTTTGCCAAAAGTATGGCAACGCTCAAAGACACTTTTCCTAGACATCTGAGGACTGGAGTTAAAATAGTAAATCATCCTCTCCTTAAGTATTTGGGGGTATTTCTATGCCTCTCCTGTGAACTCCAGGGGAAACAGAAATAACTTCCAACTCCATATAGATGGTAAAAGCACCAACAGAGGTACCCTTACCTACAGACCACCAGGACCATGCACCGGTTTCTGCAATGCCATCCCAGAACTCACCGCCTGCTTGCAATCATCTCTGAGTACTACATCTTTCTAGGGAAACTCAACTTCCACTTCGACAACCCCAGTGACGCCAACTCCACCGACCTCCTGGAAAGCATGAGCAACATCGGCCTCACGCAGCTCATCACAAACCCTACACACATCGCAGGACACACACTCGACCCCATCTTCACCTCTAGTGACAGAGTATGCTACATCCACACCACTCACCTGGTCCGACCACCATGGCGTACACTTCACTCACTCAGAAGTCACCCACCCCGGCACTATGCTCCACAGATCCACACAAAGAGACTGGAAAAAGGTATCAGAAGACATGGGGAATTACACTCTCTGATCCCAACTCCCAGACTCTACACACAAACCTGAACAAGCAGCTAAGAGGTTCTCCCAGTGGATCACGGACTGCACAGATGCCATTGCCCCCTCTAAGACAGACAGGACCAAAGAAAAAAGCAAAAGAGCAAGCTGACTAACCGAGGAACTGCACTTCACCAATTGCAACCGCCAACAACTGGAAAGGAAGTGGCGCATCAGCAAAATGACCGAAGACCACACCACCTACAGGTCCGCCCTGTACCAGTACCTCTGCCTCTTGAAAGAAACTAAGAAGAACTCTCTAGCAAACCGCAACAAAGCCAGTGCCAAACACAGCAAAGAACTCTTCGCCATAGTAAAAGAGCTCACCAATTCCGCAGCCACCGAGAACAAGATCAATCCCTCCCAGGAACTGTGCAACAATTTTGCAGACTTCTTCCATGACAATAAATCGGCCATCTATGAAAACTTCAAACACCAATCCTCCGCCGCAGACAGCATCAGCCAGCTCACACCCACGACCACAAACCTTGAAAAACCTTCGCACCCACTGGATACTCCTCACTGTGCAAGACACTATCTCAATCATAAACTCTGTGCATTCGGAAGCATCCACGGATCCGTGCCCCCACCACATCTGCAACCTTGGAAGCAAGACAATTGGCAACAAGCTCATTAAGATCCTGAACACTGCCTTCACCGTGGCCTCATTCTGTGAGGACTGGAAACAAGCTGAAGTGAGGCCCCTCCTGAAAAAATCATCCATCGATCCAGCTGAAATGAAGAACTACCAGCCCATCTCTCTGCTGCCTTATCTAGCAAAAGTCCTTGAGAAAGCAATCAACTAGCAACTCACTCAACACCTAGAAGACCACTACCTCCTGAACCCCTCCCAATCCAGATTTCGAGCTAACCACAGCACCAAGACTGCCATGATTGCAGCCACAGACAACATCAGAGCCCTCCTGGACTGCCGGGAAACAGCAGCCCACATCCTCCTGGACCTTTCCACCACATTTAACACAATCTCCCACTACGTCCTGATCAACAGACTCCACAACATCGGGATTCAAGGAAACACCCTCAAATGAATTGCCTTATATCACACTAGCAGAATCCAAAGGATCTGCCTTCTACCTCAAAGCCCAAGAAGACCATCTTCAACACCTACATGACCCACTGACGGCCACCGTCAGATCACACGGACTCAACATCATCTCCTACGCCGACGACACACAGCTCATCCTCTCAATGTCCGAAGATCCCTCCATCACTAAAGTTAACTTCCACAGATGAATGATGAATGTAGTGGACTAGATGAAAGACAACTGTATCAAACTCAACACCGAAAAACGAAAATCCTCATCTTTGAGAACAACACCTTGCCATGGACTGACGCATGGTGTACCACGAAGCTCGGCACGCCCCCCTGCCCCAACAGACCACTCCCGAAGCCTCGGCATCATCGTGGATAGCAAGCTATCCATGGAGAAGCAAGTCAACGCACTCTCATCTACCTGCTTCCACACCCTTTGGATACTCCGCAAATCTTCAGGTGGCTCCTGGCAGACACCAGAAGGACCATCACACAGGCCCTCGTCACAAGCAGATGGGACTATGGAAACACACTCTACTTAGGAATCACTGCATGCCTCCTGGAGAGACTCCAGACAATACAGAACTAAGTGGCAAGTCTCTTTCTTGACCTCCCAAGAATGACTCACATCTCAAGAAACTACACTAGCCCTTGTTCAAGATGCTGATCCACGCCTACAAGGCCCTGTACACCGAAGGACCAGCATACATCAACAAACGCCTGACCCTTCACCAACCAACCAGAAACCTTCAATCAGCTTTCCTCTCCTTGCAGACACTCCACAGAACCATTGAACCAATAGCGGGGGTTGCTCCTTCTTGCACCTGGCAGCCAAGCCTTGAAACAATCTCCCCCTGCACCTCAGGACAGCACCGTTGCACCAGCAATTCAGAAGAGAACTAAAGACCTGTATATTTGAATGATCAATCCTTCATGTAGCAGCAAAGAGCTCCAGCGCCTAGAGACCCTCACGGATGATTTGCAGCACTCTATAAATGTTTGATTGATATCACTTCAGGAAGCATGGACAGCTAGGGGAGCTAGGAATGGTTAGAACGCTGATGTGGTCCCAAGTTGGTGTTCCCTCCATTGCATAGGGGCTGCAGCGCCCAAGCAAATGAGGGAATACATTTTCCCTTGTGCCTGTTCCATATTACAGACTTAGGTGCAAGTGCAAAAAAGCCATTGGGGGTTGGACTCATTGGATGCCACAGATGAGGTGGTGCACAGTCAGTGCAGCCTCTGAGGACAGCCTTAGAGGGTGGGTACAGGGGTCCCGGGGAATCCCCCACCATCTCCCGTAGGAGGGTCACTTCCACACTGCATCCACCTGCAGGGGAGTCCATATCCCCCTTTGAGACTGAGACTGGGTTCAGTGCCTGCACTAAAGGCGGATAAGCCATTTCAAACAGCTGGTACGCATTTCACTAATGTACTGTTTCAAGTGTGTGCGTGTGTTAATGCCAGCCCCGAAAACAGCTATTTTTTAGACTTAAGAGTTATGTATCAATGGGGTAACCCGATAGACCACTGGACTCGGGTGTATATATTGGTATATGAGAAGACAGTCACAGTGGAACAATTTAGCTCAATTAGAACGCAAGTTTATAATATAAACTTAAATAGAATTATGACAACACCTTATTGAGATACACAAATGACTGCATTTAATTGTTTGAGCATAGAAAAAGGTCAACATATCAACCTATTCGACAGACAAACGCATGTCAAAATCATCATTTTCAATTAATAAGGGTGTAAGTAAGGTGAAAAGTGCAACATAAATCGGGATAAGTGCAGACAATGTGAAGGGGAAGGTCGTGTGTTTAAGAACATCCAAAATCAATTTGAAGACCTAACCTGCCACTCGAATGGCAATAACACAAATGCAATAACATGAACAAGAAAAGCAGTTATAAAATCACTGTCAGTCTCATGTATTGAACAAAGGGAAAAAAGTCGTCGACGTTTCGACCCCTAATCGAGCCAGCAATTAGGAAATCTTGGAAGCGGGGTCTTCTTCAGGACCAGTGGGGGGTAGAGAAGATGGACTTACACCTAGGGATAATGAGTAGTGTTAGTACGGTGTGTCTATGGGGTCATTAAATGTCATTAGGTAGAATTAAGATATTATTTACCAACATCAGCAGGGATGACTCATGCTGGACTATTTGTAGATTGGGCCTGGACGGCTCCTAAAACAAAAAGACGGAACAAGAGGAGAATGCACATCTGTATGGGGTCTCAATTAAGGCCTAATGATCAAACCAAGATGGTGTACTACTCACCATTCAATGTTGAAAAACCAGTGCTATTGATGAGAATATTCTTATCGGTATCTGAAGAATCAGAGTGGGCAGTGGTTCATACGTAACCAGAGCTGGGGGGGCAAGAACACGAATTTCAAACCTCAAAAGCAGGTTTGGAAATATACCTAAAACATTATGGTATAAACATCAAGGGACCCACAAGAGTAAAGGAAAATGTTTAAAAACAAATTTGCGGCAAATATATCGAAAAAGAAGTCACTGTGAGGCAACGGGGGTACGGGAAAGTTAGAGCATAAACAGCGCTGCGGGGTCTTTGCAGTTTAAACAATCTATAGTAAGCGAACACCCAGCGTGTTACAGAATTAACATGTAACCCGCCTGACGGCTCTAAAAGCCCGGAATCCAGTCAATAGATATGTGGCTGGCAAAGGCCCAGATAGCGGCTTTTACATCTAAAACCCAACAAAGGCGATGTGTCTCGCAGCGTGTTACGGAATTAACGTGTAACCCGCCTGACGGCTCTAAAAGCCCGGAATCCAGTCAATTAATGTGTGGCTGGCCAAGGCCCATATTGCGGCTTTTACATCTAAAACCCAACAAGGCGATGTGTCTCGCAACGAGAGATTCGCAAATGGAGAGGTGAGGAGGAGCAACACCCAGTCTCTTAGTGGGGCAAAGGCAGGTGAGCAGCGCGGTGAGAGACAATCTCCAGTAAGAAGAAAAAGCGCGCATGCATCGCGGTCTGACATACCTCCCGGGCAGCGTCAACAGCATCTGACAGCTAACCCTGGGAGGTGTCACATGACCCTTTAAGTAGCTGACGAAAGCAGGTACGTCAGGGATTTGCGCGTAACGCGCTCATTGGACAAGGGCAGGGGGTGTGTGTGTGTCAGCACAGCTGAACACTAGGAAGAGGCAAAACTGAAAGTGTTTTCACACGAGCGGCAAACAGAGTTCTACACCGCACACCGCACGAAGGGCACTCAAATATGCCGATAAAGACTGCTGTCAAACAGCTTACAATCTAAATATCTTGCTTGTAACATTGAGGCATGATATTCATGTGCTGAAAAGTGTAGATACGCACGTGAGCCTCAAATGGAACAGTGGAGTGTCGTAGCATGCCGCCCAGCGGACCAGGAGTGTCTTGAACCTCACTGAAAGGACCATACGTTCTATATGGACCTTATTGTTCCGATGGTCTGTGTTTTGCTGATATGCCATCTACACTATGACTACTAAGATGTACCTCAAACATATTTACCTTGTATTAGAAGTTGCAACCCATGTGTGCAGTTTAAACTCATGAATGCCAGACCCACGCCAGGTTACAGGATAACCATTATGCAAATATGTATCATTTGCATGTATTCAATGCAAATAAATCCCAAAGGGATATCCTGAAATTCTGGCTTTGATCCAGTCCTCAGGATTTAACAGTGGACATCCCTGTGCCCATGACATTTTATCCCTCTCCTCACCACCCCCATCTTTCTCCTTTGCCTACTGCTCCACCGTCTGGAAGACCTCCAATGTGTGTGGCGCTGGATGACTTTATAGCTATGTTTCACAATAAATGTCACATACATACAAGCAATGTCTCTAATGTGAGAAATAGAAATGAACCAGGTATAGATTGCCCCTGGGAACTTAAGGAAGGTTTGAAGTTCAAGGAAATTGACTTTAAACACATGTTTTTCCCGTTAGATTTACATGTATTAATTATTCATTGACATTTCACAGCGTGAGATTTACCATCTCGCGTGCACCCCGGAAACCAGAATCAGCCGGTGCATTGAGGCCAAGTAGATTACTAAACCGGGACACCTCTTGATGAAGTGAGTGGTGGAACCAAGCTCGTCACATGTCAGTAGCATCATTTTTTATTTGCTCAGAATTCTAAATATATGCATGTCCCATGGTGTAATTTTAGCGAAGTGCCTTATTACACGATATATTCTTTTTTTTTAACATAAAAAAACTTAGTTTAATATTTTTATTAAAGAAGTGGAAATTATACATGAATTTCGGCAAGCACGTACATAACAAGCAATGAGGTACAGTTGAAAAACTTAATACAAAGGCTTATGCCAGCGACATAAATACAAATAACTGTTGGATGCAGGTAACCGGATTGAGCATGGAATTATTCAAGAAACGTGAAGAGGGAATATGGAGAAAAGTGGAAGAAGAAAAGGAAGAGAGAAGAGAAATAGAAAAAGCACTATAAATACTGTAGCATTGTTCAGAAAGACCTCCAATTAATCATGTAAAAAATACCTTAAATGATAAACAAGAACAACATTAGAAAAAGAAGAATGTATAAACAACAACTCATAGTCCAAATGCTTAAGTACATTAATTGATTATATCATATTGTAATCTGTTTGGACAAATATTAAGTTAGTCGTTCTCAAAGTACATCCCGTTTCGCCAACAAAGATGAGGAGTGTAGATTATACCCATCTAGAGGATGGTTACAGCAAACCAAATTCCACCACTGTCGTAATTAAATATTGTCCGCAAATTTCCAATTAGTGGTAATCACCTGGAATACAATAGCAAATAATTTATCTACAAATTTGCGCAGCAATATATTTGGAGGCCAGACCTACATCAACCACCTAAAATGAAACCTCACAGGAAAATGGGATGGGAGCTTTGGTGATGTCTCCTATTCTTGTCCATAGCTGTTTCCAGAATAAGGACAGCTTGGGGCGTGGAAAGAACATGTGAAGATAGGTACCAGAATGGGTGGAACATGGCCAACAGGCATCACTTTTGAGTAGTTGGAGTTTAAACAAGCATTCAGGTGTGTAATAAAGCTTGTCATAGAAGTAATATAGTGTTTGAGAAAGATTGGCAGAACCTGCCGTGGAATACATTTTGTCCCATATTGTCTGCCAGGGTGAGATAGGCCAACTAGAAACCAAATCCCATTCCCACATGAGCTCCAATTTAGACTTTGGCCTATCTAAAGGGAGGGTTATTAGTGTTTTATCAATTACTAAGACCTTGGGAGCATGAAGTATGCGTCTAAGAGAGGATTGCGGAGAATTTCCCTGAATAGAAGGGGTAGGAAGAGACGTCAGTGTAGAAGCCAACAAGGATTCTAAAATCTGATATTGGTTGAGAAATTTGGGGGAAGATGAAATGAAGAGGAGAGATTTGTAAATGGAATAATGTAATTATGTAGAATCAATTGAGAAACAGTAAGTAGACCCTTATTTAACCAAGTACGCCAAAAAAGAGGTTTACCTTTTGCTAGTAGCCTTTTATTACACCAAATATGGCTCTGAACAAATTGGGACCATGAGCGGAGGTGAGCTAACAAATATGGCTTGAAAAGAGAACAGCAGTGAGAGATAACTGCAGGAGCCCAGTATTTAGGGGGTAGACTTGTGACATGTATAATATGGGTGTGAGAGAAAGGAGGGTTAAGGGCGAGTATCAGTTGCAAACATAATTTGGGTGAAGGATCTGAAAGTTCAAAAAAGCACTTTTGACAATGTTTAAAAATGAAGACTTTATGATGGGAAGAAAAGTCTGGGAAATGAACCCTGCCAACTGATTTTGGAAGCTTTAAGCAGTGTTAGGAAATACGAGAAGGTTTCCCGTTCCATAACATTTTTAATAAGAGTCTATCAAGAGCTATGAAATATTTTGCTGGAATTTTAATATGTATCATCATGAGAAAGAAATTAATAATTGTAGGAACGATCATTTTAATAGTATCTGGGTGACCCCGATCATGACAGAAATAGAGAGGACCAACCCTGCGTGAGTTTCGTAACTTTTGCAAGAAGGACATCCATATTAGATGGCAAAGTATCTCTGAGAGTTTTACGATATATATGATGCCTAGACATTTAATCATGTCAGGGTTCCAGGATAGAACCATCTCCGCAAAGGGTGCTTTAGATCAGAACTTATTGAGGGGCATCACTTCAGATTTCTCTGTGTTAATTTTGTAACCTGTTACTTTCGAATAAGCATTTAGTTCTTTAAAAAAGTTAGGGAGAGATGTTTTGGGTTTGGAGATGTAGAGAAGGATATCATCCGCGCAGGCCATATATTTAATGTGAACCTTATTTAAATGAAAGCCAGAGAAGGTGCCTGACTGTTTCATCCTAAATAAGAAAGGTTCAATTGTAAGAGTAAACAGCATGGGTGAAAGGTGGCATCTTTGCCGTGTGCCCCTGTAGAGGGAGAAGTAAGGAGATTGAATACCATTGACCAGAACAGAAGAACACAGGGAGGAATATAGTAAGGAGAATAATTAACGAAATCGAGGGCCAGACCCCTACCAGCGAAGAGCATACATTAAATAATCCCAATCTACTCGATCAAATGTCTTTTCAGCATTTAACGTCACTGCTGCCAGGGAGTGGTTGAGTTTAGCTGCCTCACTAAGAATGTTTAAAAAGACCCCATAAATGATCCATAATGGTCCTATTTTTAACAAAACCTGACTGCTCAACATCGTAGGCATAAAAACGTTACAGCGTAGGGCCAGCGCTTTAGCTAAACTTTTACAATCTTTGTTAATCAGTTATGTGGGGTGGTACTTCTTGCACTGAGTGGGATCTCTATCCTTTTTAAGGATAAGACAAATCATTGCCTCAGTAAAAGATCCAGATGAAGATGAGAACACTTAGATATTGTCTTTTGTACCCTCGGCTTCCACCAATGATCTTAGGCTATTGCATACAGCAAAGACGGGATTATATAGAACTGTTCTGCTTCATGAATGCTCTCGATATGAGGATATGCGTACGGCTAAATGTGTGATTACATGCTACCAGAAGCATGGTGTGAACCCCCCGTCACAGCCACCATTGACTGAATTTGTTTTAAGTGTGGTTGAATGGTTGTTACTATCTTATAATGAGGGGCAGGGATGTACAACTCAATGGCTCCTCATCCTTCCCTCTGAGATGTATTATTAACACGAGTCCTGGAGGCTGTACCAGAGCCTTTTATCATGGATATGATGTGATGGTATTAGGCTTTCTTTATGACAACTGTGCACTTGCTCTCTCACAAATGAGAAGAGCTCTATTTTTAAAATACCAAACACTTTCAAGGTTGGAGGCAACGGGGGGTTCTATCTGAAATGTGCTAGCTAGATGTTGCAATAAAAATTGCACATTTTATACCTACTGTTAAGCAGAGTTTCAAGGATGGGTTTGAATAAATTGTGCTACTCTTGGGGGAACTGTGGGTTTTACGTTGATGTTATAATGTAAATGTTTTATTGTTGTAGAATGTTTTATGGACTTGTGTCCCAAAAAGTCTCTTTTATCTACCTACCTTAAAAATGAGAATAATAGAGGAAAATCATAATAGCCCTGATGAATGCCCCTGACCAATATTAGCAGTAGGGAGGGCAGAAACATATTGACTCGACACGGATGGATGGTTCCTTGGACCCTAGCAACATCCACTTTTTCTGTTTATAAACATACCTGGGGTACTCACCATTAAAGGGATACCTTTGGGTATGTCTCAAAGTATGTTTAATCTAGTTTATATGGATCCCTTTTTTATCCAGCACATCTCATATCAAGAACTCCCTCTCATCAAAATTGGGTCCATCCTGGTAGTACCATCTTACAAGGGTAGGAGGAGTTGCCAAGGATGAAGAATGCCACAAAATGTAGGTGGCACATCTTCGTGCAATATAACTGGCAAATCTAGGTTTATTCGGGTTTCATCGCTAGCCCAAAAAGGGACACATAGCCCTTACATATAAATCCAGATTTTACCTGAACTACGCATACCTTTCTTTACCATCCCATCTCTTCTGTGGTACTTGATTTTTCAGTGTAAACTATCTAGATACTAGTGAAGCACTGAACATGGGCCTGGGAACATGGGAATGGTATGGGATTATTTACTAGAAGCGAAATATTCATGGGTGGCGATTCCTACTATAATGGAGTTCTTGAAGTAAAGATGGTTTTAAAGAGATTATTAAAGTGTATTCAAAGGTTCGGTCCTTTGTATTTTAAGTAATGTTTTAGTGCAATAGATTCTAATGTGCTGTTAAATGAGAAGGGATAAATCATACAATAAAATTTACTGCTTTTTTAACGTTTCACCAAATATGCAACCCTTTGTGTGTGCTCCATTCAGCATTTACTGCCAAATATCTACCACACATATTTCTCTACAAAAAGTATGACTTATATTTATTTCCTGAATCCAGTTAAATTGGCTCTGCATCTATTGTAGGGCTTTGTGAATTTACTGTTCCCGTCCTCGTATATGTTCAGACATGTGCTTTATTGTGGGATTGGACGAGGGTTGAAGCTTAGTCTGGAGATATTTATGTATGGTTGATATTTTGGCTTGGCCTGTTTATGAGCTTATTTTTTGACATCTGTGCTTTATTGGTCTGAGTTTCCACATGCTACCTATTGGTGGGGCTCCCGTCCAAGAACCAGGGAAGAGCAGAGCAGTCATAGCAAATAAAACAAGAATGTACAGTGACTTTCTGCAATATCTGACTTGGGTGTGGGGCAATTAGGGTGGGGTGGGTGAACATAGCAACATCAAAAATAAAATGATGGACGGAGTGTTGAAACTTTTCAAGCACTCATCCAAGAAACAGATCTACGTTTAATCCATCGTTATTTTGCACGCCACGTCACCCGAGTCTGGGCCCAGCAATATGCAAATCAGTCTTGACCCTGCGCCCGATAAGAACATTCCAATCCGAACTGCCGGGCCAGGTCCTCTCTGGTCCAGAAACAAGCATCCTGGTACCGGTTTTGAGGCATCACCCCATAGTGGTATGGAAACCTTCTATGAAGCTCACGGCTCCGCTTCGCACTGAGCACAATTTTAAGATTTATAAGATATTCTTATGGACTGTACGTTGAACCGCCTTCTGTTTCATTTGTAACACTTCAATTGATGACCCCTGATGAAGGGTCAAG
Source organism: Triturus cristatus (assembly GCF_964204655.1). Lineage (NCBI taxonomy): Eukaryota > Metazoa > Chordata > Amphibia > Caudata > Salamandridae > Triturus > Triturus cristatus. The sequence goes on along the minus strand of NC_140585.1, from coordinate 1,157,683,477 downwards.
CGATGACCTGGAATGCATTGGGTTTGTGAAAATATGATGGATTAAAGCACAAGAAGTGAATTTAAATCAGTTGATAACACTTGCATGTTAATGGAATCGTGCTCCCACTAGCAAGAACGTTCGTCCCTCTTGCACACTTGCTAGGATCACCCCATATCAGCCAGGCTAGCTTGAATCCAGTGGCGCAGTGAGCAAGTGACCCATGTCCGGGCTCTACTGCCCTGCCAATCTTGCGTGTTCCCCACTTTATTTATTATTATTATTTGAGGTTTTGTAAAGCGCGTAGTAACCCGTAAGCATCCCAGCGCTAAGATCATGACAATCAAGAGGTTGAGGTGAGGGAGAGAGTTAAGGAAACAAATGAGTTTTTAGAAGTTTTCTGAAACGGAGGTAGTCTGGTTCAACCCTAAGATTACGGGGGAGGGCATTCCACAGACGGGCTGCGTTTACAGAGAAACGCCTTCTGCCAGTGCGTGCCCTCTTCACTCTGAAAGTGGTGATAAGGTGTTCATTGTCAGAGCGAAGGGAGCGTGTAGCTTTGTAGGGCCTAATGAATTTCTTAAGGATGGGGGGGCCTTTATCCTGCAGGAGTTTATGGGACAGGCAAAGAGCCTTAAATTTGACTCGCTCTCTCACTGGGAGCCAGTGAAGGTGCTTCAGGGCCAGCTTTGCCGATGATCTGGCCGGAGTGTTGGTGAGAATCCGTGCAGCGGCATTTTGGATCCTTTGTAGTTTATCAAAGGTTGCTTCGGGGGCCCCCAGATAAATGGCATTGCTATAGTCCAGCCTAGAGAGAATGAGGCCTTGGATGAGCAGTTTCTGGGAGGCAGGAGGGAGCAGGGGCAGGATTTTCCTGACGGATTTAAGAAGCCCGAAGCAAGTCCCGGCGATTTTTTTGGCTTGGGTCTTAAAGGACAAGTCCTTTTCTATCCAGAATCCCAGGCTCTTTATCTCGGTTTTGGGAACTGGAGGTTCACCCAAACAAGGAGGCCAGATGTTAGGGGGAAGGGAGAGGCCCTTTTGGCCAAGGAGTAGGATATCTGTTTTTGATCCGTTGAGTTTCAACGACGAACAGTTCATCCATCCTTGAATCTCTGATAGGCAACTGTAAAGGTGAGATGAATCCTGGTTGGGATGTGAGAGAGACACCACTAATTGTGTGTCATCTGCGTAGCTAATGATATTTATACCAAACGGGATAACCACTGCCTCCAGTGGGGACATGTAGACATTAAATAGTGTCGGGCTTAATGATGAGCCCTGGGGCACTCCACACTGGAGGGGGGTAACAAGTAAACGGGAATCGTTCTCCCAAACCTGGAAAGAACGATGATTTAGAAATGATACGAACCAGGCCAGGGCAGTACCATCTACACCGATGTTTTTGAGTCGCTGGATTAAGACTTGATGGTTAACGGTGTCGAAGGCCGCACTGAGGTCCAAGAGGATCACTGCCACTGATCCTCCTGCGTCCAGGATGACTCTGGCCTCCTCCACTGCCGCAAGCAGGGCGATGTCCGTGCCCTGACCTGGGCGGAATCCGGTTTGCGAGTTTCTGAGCAAATTATTGAACTCGAGAAACTGCGAAAGCTTTTTGTTGACTAGCTTTTCAGTGATTTTACTGATTCCAGGGAGGAGGGAGATTGGCCTATAGTTGGCCATCTCCAGAGGGTCAAGTGAGGTTTTTTTAAGGAGTGCCTTTACGACAGCCGCTTTCCAGCTGGGGGGGACTATACCCTGGAGCAATGATGAATTAATGAGGTCTGTTAGCGGAGAGGCGATCGTAGGAGCCACTTTTTTTAGGATGCGTAAGGGCACCGGGTCGCTAGGGGAGCCGCTTTTGATAGTCGCTAGCGTCTTTAGAACCTCTTCAGTAGTTACCGGGCCGAGAGAGTTAAGGTGGATAGCATCTAGATCGGAATTAGTGCAGCCCTCATCAATGAGACTGAGGTCGACAGCAGGAAGAGAGGCGAGAATTTTCTGAATTTTCTCGTCAAAGAATTTCGCTAGATTAAGGCACTTATCTTCGGAGGTTTTGGCGTCTGGAAGTTCCTCTGATTTCGGCTCTGGGACTTTGAGTAGTTCTTTAAGAATGATAAAAGTTTCCTTAGCGAGGCAAGAAGAGTTTTTTATCCTTACATCAAAGAATGTGCTTTAGGTGTTGTGAATGGCGAGTTTGTAGTTTTTTAAAGAGGTGCGAAACGCGACTTTATTTCTTATGGATTTATCCTTTCTCCATGAGCGTTCTGTTCTTTTACACTCCTTACGTAGGAGGTTGAGATCAGGAGTGTACCACGGAGCCGGGTTTACTCTTTTGACTCGTTTTAGGCTGGTGGTTCTGGGAAGGAGATCATCCAGAGAATGGGTAAGCCAGGTATGGAACTGATTGTCCGCAGTAACTGGGTCTGAGGACGGAAGGGGATGAGTAGCCCTGAGTGTAGCGGCCCATTCTTCTGTCGAAAGTTTGTGCCAGCGACGATCGGTGACCCGGATTTTTGGTGGCAGGGTGAATGGGACAAAAAGATGCCAGTGAATGGGTATAAAGAAGTGGTCTGTCCAGGGTAAGGGAAGAGGAATATGGGTTTTGAGGTCAGGAATGTTGGTGAAAATGGGGTCCAAGAGGTGTCCTTTGTTGTGGGTGGGTTTTAAGTTCACTAGTCGGATGCCATAGGCCATGAGGTCCAGGAGGAGTTCGGAAGCAGTAGTGTCCTTGGGGTCTAGTAGGTGGAGATTCAAGTCCCCCAGGATTAAAAAGTTAGAAGTGGTGGTTGCCATGTGGGTGACTGAGTCCACAAGAGAATTAGGGAATTTGGCTGGGGCTCCCGGCGGGCGATATATCAATAGACCAGAAAGGGAAGTTGCGGGGAATATCTGAAGGACAAAATGGCAGCTTTCGTAATCGTCTATAATCCCATCATCGGTTCTGCAGGAGAAGCGCTCTCTATGGATGATAGCCAGGCCGCCTCCTCTACCGAGGGGTCTATTCTGGGCGTGTATTTGATAGCCGGGTGGTAGAGCATTGATAATGTCAGGATCAGAGCAGGGGTTAAGCCATGTTTCCGTAAGGAACAAAATATCGAGGGCATGGTTATGTACTAGAAGATTAATTTCGTGGGCGTGTTTAGGGAGGGACCTACAGTTAAGAAGGCCAAGCTGAAGGCCGTGATGTTTAGCGACAAAGGGTGCCGGATTACAGAGGTGACAGTTAATAAAAGATTTTTCTCCTGAGTAAATGTAGTTGCATTTAGAGTCTTTCAAAGGGTTCAATGCAAGGAGCTTGTCTCTCGAGTAGGTAAGTAGGCCAGCAGTGGCAGTGGGCATAGTGACTGGGCCTGAGGCCGGCTGGGCCCGGACGGGCCCAGACGGGCTTGCCTTAGGCGCGCCTTCGGCGCGCAGACGGCGCGCCCGCTGCGCCCGTCCGCTGCGCGTACGTGGGAGGCACATTACTTATAGGTGAAGAAGGGCGTGGCCTAGTGCAAGTGGGCGTCACCCGTGACAGCGTTTCCCTCGGCTGCGCAGGGTCAGCAGATGACGAAAAAGCCCAGGAGAGCACGAGACGAGGTAGGGTTAGTTATGTGTTTAAAAGCAAGCAAATTCGTCAAAGTTAAAAATAGCAGCAATCTGTACAAAGCTCCCGGCTGTGCCTCAGGAGTATCACAATCTACTAGCGGGCTCGTAATCTATTCGGTTAAGTAGGCGAAGGGGGTGGGCGTGGCCTAGTGCAAGTGGGCGTCACCCGTGACAGCGTTTCCCTCGGCTGCGCAGGGTCAGCAGATGACGAAAAAGCCCAGGAGAGCACGAGACGAGGTAGGGTTAGTTATGTGTTTAAAAGCAAGCAAATTCCTCAAAGTTAAAAATAGCAGCAATCTGTACAAAACTCCCGGCTGTGCCTCAGGAGTATCACAATCTACTAGCGGGCTCGTAATCTATTCGGTTAAGTAGGCGAGGGGGGTGGGCGTGGCCTAGTGCAAGTGGGCTTCACCCGTGACAGCGTTTCCCTCGGCTGCGCAGGGTCAGCAGATGACGAAAAAGCCCAGGAGAGCACGAGACGAGGTAGGGTTAGTTATGTGTTTAAAAGCAAGCAAATTCGTCAAAGTTAAAAATAGCAGCAATCTGTACAAAGCTCCCGGCTGTGCCTCAGGAGTATCACAATCTACTAGCGGGCTCGTAATCTATTCAGTTAAGTAGGCGAGGGGGGTGGGCGTGGCCTAGTGCAAGTGGGCGTCACCCGTGACAGCGTTTCCCTCTGCTGCGCAGGGTCAGCAGATGACGAAAAAGCCCAGGAGAGCACGAGACGAGGTAGGGTTAGTGATGTGTTTAAAAACAAGCAAATTCGTCAAAGTTAAAAATAGCAGCAATCTGTACAAAGCTCCCGGCTGTGCCTCAGGAGTATCACAATCTACTAGCGGGCTCGTAATCTATTCGGTTAAGTAGGCGAGGGGGGTGGGCGTGGCCTAGTGCAAGTGGGCGTCACCCGTGACAGCGTTTCCCTCAGCTGCGCAGGGTCAGCAGATGACGAAAAAGCCCAGGAGAGCACGAGACGAGGTAGGGTTAGTTATGTGTTTAAAAGCAAGCAAATTCGTCAAAGTTAAAAATAGCAGCAATCTGTACAAAGCTCCCGGCTGTGCCTCAGGAGTATCACAATCTACTATTTAGAGGTGGAGAGCCGTGGAGTTTCAATGGCAGAGTCTCAGCTGGCGGTTCTGGTGCAAACCCTTGACCTGGTGGCCTGTCCACCTAAGGACTGCCAGGTCATAGTGACCGTCAACCATACTATTCAGGGAGGAGCAACCGTAACTGTATATCCCCACCAGGGCTGCAAAGTCAGGCATGATTATCTCGGACAAGGAAACCAATTAATTGTCCCTGTGCACAGGGAGAATACTTCCAGCATGGCCAGGCCTCTGTTCTATTTCATTATCAAGAACAAACTCATATCTTTGGTGTAGGAAGCTGGGTTTCTGTTGCAGTACCCTCTGACTTTTTGCCGGACTACTGATGCACTTTTACTTGATGTGTCCTGGGTTCCTGCCAATCAGGTTCCCAGGGCCTGTGTTCTTTCCCAAAACTGTACCTTGTACCCCCCAATTGGCACCTCTCTGGCCACATGCCAGTCCCTTGGAAAAGGAACCATGGGTACCAAGGGTACTGTGGCCAGGGAAGGGCTCTAAGGGCTGCAACACTTATTGTGCCACCCTTAGTGGCCCTGTACCTTTACACACACACACATTGCAGGCTGCGTTTTTTGCTGCAGAACAAAGTGAAGAGTCAACATGGCACACATCCGTGTGTGCCATGCCTACAACCCACTGCCCTGGCATAGGTCAGCCACCCCTCTAGCTGGATGCACTATACCAGTGGTGAGGGTACAGGTGCATGAGCCCTGTACCCCTACAGTGTCTAGACCAATTCTTAGACAATGTAAGTGCAGTAATGCTATTAAAGAGTATATGGTGTTGGGAGTTTGTCATTACGAACTCCACAGTACCATAATGGCTTTACTGAAAACTGGGAAGTTTGGTATCAAATTTCTCAGCACATTAATCCCACACTGATGCCAGTATCGGATGTAATGAAAAATGCACTCAGAGGGCATCTTAGAGATGCCCCCTGAAAAACGACCAGCCTCTGGTGGGTTCCCTGACTGGTACACACCAGCCTGCCACCACGAGACATGTTGCCTGACCCCTGGGGTGGGATCCTTCACTCCTTGAGCCCAGAAACAAAGCCTTTCCTGGGCGGAGGTGGCAGGGGAGCATCAAAGGCCTTGCCGTCTTTGTAACGTGACCCCCGGCCTCTCCTGCTATCAGGAGCGTGCCCCCTTCCCGACTCCCCTCCTTTTCGGCAGGAATACTGGCGGGAAAAATGAGCACAACCCAGAAGGTGTGCCCACCTCTGCCAACCCCAACCCTCAGGTGGGGGAGGCGAGGTGAAGCCCACTCTTCAGTGCCCGCCATCTTGCAGATGGCATGCACTCTCCACTCAGGATTAGGGATTGTGCCCACTCCCCCACGTGGGGTGAGCACACCAAGTGTGTAGTCACCCTAAGGTCAGTAGCTGATTGGCTACTGTCCGCAAGACCCCTAAAACACCCCCTAAATGCAGTATTTATGGGGCAGCCCTGAACCAAGAAGACAGATTCTGGCAACCTACTAAGAAGAAGGATGAAATAAGATGCCCAGCAGAGGAGACTGCAGAGAAGAACTGACTTGGCCCCAGCCCTACCAGCCCGTCTTCAGTATACAGAGATCCTGCGCCAAAAGTCATCTTGTCCTGCAGCCAGCGAGCTCCAGAACCTCTGGGAAGACTGGCTGCCTTCAACAAAGACCGGATCTCCTGTGAACAGCAGCTCTGTTCAAAGGAAACTCCAAAGACAGACTCTGAGCCTGCTGAGGACAAAGAAACCTGACGCCTGGAACCACAACTGTACCCCATGTCTAGTGCCCAAGTCCGGGTGGCCCACGGGTCACAGCGAGGTCCCCTAGTGCTCAAGAGTCCGAGTCCAATGTGGGTCGACCCCTCCAGGACTCCCTGATGTCGCCTGCAGCCTCTGCACGGAGACCCCCTCAAACCGCGAGTGGCCCGGTAAGGTGAAATCCATCCTCAAAAGACACCCATGCATCCAGCCGGCTTGCGCCCTAGAGAAGAGAACCTGAGGTGCACCTACGTCCCCGTGCCCTCCAACTTACCTGCCCAGCTGTTGGTTCCTCCCGGAAATCTTACCGGACCGAGCCTGCAGCCAAAATCCAAAACAGGCAACTCCTATTTAAAACAACAGGGCACCGACACCAAAACAGCACCCTGCACCCAGCCGGTGCTGCGGGTGCACCTTGTGTGCTAACTCATATCCCCCTATACCCTGAGCCTAACACCAGGAGCTTTGCTCCCACAACCTTGTGGCCTGCACGTGAGCAGCCACCAACCGGAGGCCCCTTATCCCTCATTGGATAACATTAGGCCTCAGCACTCTGCACCTGGTCATCCTAGTGCCACTAAGGGTGTTCTGAGAGTGCATCCTTGACCCTGGGGAACCTGATTCTTACCCCAGAATACCAACTCCCACAACCAAGTACTTACCTGTTAACTGATAACCACATTTTCTCCATAGGAATAAATTGACTGTTTTTCCTTGAAAATTGTTTTAAGTGTGGAGTTGGTTTTGTATGAGAACTTGAAAAACTGCAAAAAACTAAAATCTGCTTTACTTACCTTTTCTCTAGGAAATGTCCCAGTGTTATATCTAGGTATATCACACTGAGTAGAAAAAGTAATCCATAAAGTAATCTGTAAAGTAATCAAAAGTATTCTAACAGTGATTTCCACTGTATTGAAAAAAATTACAAACCTGTAACAGAGACATTTTCATTCAGCTTGCTTGTATTGTTAAACCTTCCTTGAAAAGTACCATTTACACTTACCTGTACTAGGCTTACTTGGTTCTAGAAAATAAGTATAACTAAATATTTTTTTTGTAAAAACATATTGGTCTGAATTCAGTATTTGAGTGTGTGACATCATTTGCTGCCTGAGTGTGTACAACAAATGCTTAACACTACCCTCTGATAAAGACTCACTGCTCGCCCACACTCCCACAAATAGAGAGTAAGGTGCTATCTACCTTTACCTCTGCCTACCTTTGGGGTTCCACTAGACTCCGTGCACACTATACCTCATTTTGGTATGGTATATACAGAGCCAGCTTCCTACATATGAGTGTTATTGGAAAACAAAAAAAACTTTGCTGAGCGAGTGAAACAAATATGGTGAAAACTCCACAAAGATCTCTACCTTCAGTGTAACTGACACATCGGCGGTCGCACTAGCGCTTTAGCGATCCATGCCTGGCAGGCCTGAGCCTCGAAACAGGATGGGTGGTCCTACGCCAGGGACGTGGAAGCCTTAGCATCGCTGACCTGGAAGACTGGCCGGCCACCCACCATGGTTTATATGTCCTTGTTAGAGACCAACATTTAAGAGCATGGTTCAGTCTTGGTAGTTAAGATGCACAAAATTCTCATCTTCCCAAAGTTAGACAGTTGTTGGGCTTCACAAGGCCCCTCACTGCAAAGCTTGTTGTTACTGGAGAATTTTCAGAGAAAACAAAGGTTCTATAATTTAGTGTCTCAGTAAAAACGTACTATTGCTAAATACTTTCTAGTGAAGGTTTTCCTAAAAATCTTTGCGAAATGGGCTGAAACAAACTTAGCAAGTTCGTACACAATGTAGCAACCTTGAGAGGACCACGAGGGCTGGATCCAGACAGAATTTCAGGACATCCACATGGGATAAACATATATTCAATTAATCTTAGTGGGAGTCTTTTCAGTGGTCGGCACTCATCCTGAAACTCAGCCCTGAACCAGCACTGGACCCACATGTAATGCCACTTCAAAGTTCTGTTTTTGAGCGCAGCCACATTCATCCATCCATTCAAGAACCACAGTCTAATTAATGTAAGGAAAAACAAGAACAATGGGGTTCCGAAGAGAGGGCAAGCAAGTGTTTTTAATAAAGTTGGGGGTGGGGGGCTGTGTCTGTATAAGTGGCTCGAAACGTTTGAGTTTGTGTGGCGAGGAGAGATATTTAGACATGACAATGGGGTCAGAACGACGAGCTTTCAGTTTGCGAAAAAGTGCTTTGAGTTTATCTGTGTAGGATGGGGGTTAGTTTGGAATGTATTCTTTCAGGATAGGGGCAGCCACAGAGGCGACACTGGTGGGGTTGTCAGAGAGAGACCTTCTCGAGATCAGAAGATGGGGGTCTGCCTGGGTCTGAAGGTATGTGAGTGTAGGTGAAGAGCTGGAGGGGGCATGTCTGAGTCTGGTTGGGATTGGCAATATAGTTATTTTGATGGGTTTTTGTCTTTTCCTCCGCATGCAGGTTGCATGAGGACCCTCAGAATAACAGGATGTCGGTCTGAATCTGCGGCCATGAATTCATCAAATAGGTGGCCCAGGTAGCGGAGAAGAGGGGATGCTGAGAACAGACGGCGCTGATCATCGAGACATGGATGCTAAACTGGCGAGGAAGGGAGGCATGTGAGGGGGGTAGGTACCGCCGGCATTGGTAGGGCTGCAGGGAATTAGAGATTGTGCAGATTTGCACTGAGGTGAAAATTACTCATTGCAGTTCCATTCTGGGTGGCGTCGTTAGATGAAGGGGGGTGGGTGGTTGAAGAGGCGCTGGGCAGGGACAGAGGTGCTATAGAGCGAGTTGGTACCTTGGTGGCGGCAACGTGACTTGCGACTGCAGACAGGATGAGGAGTAAGATTAACAGAGAAACGCAGGTTTTCTGTGACGCGGAGGATTCCAGACGTTGGCGCACGGAGACATTCGGTATTGTACGAGGGCTCTGAGCGGGTTGGAAATGATGGGGTCCGTTCCGTTTATTACGTTGAGCATTCGAGACCTCTGTATAAACTTTAGTATATACTTTTTTATTAGTATGTACTTATATGTGTATGTACTTTGTTGGCTCTGGAGATCAGCCCAAGAACCTGTCTGCTTCCGCTTAGGGACTTTTCTTTTCTGTTCAACTGCCTCTATTTAACTGTCTTAATAAACAAACATTGAAAATGCAATAGGTCTCGCCCTCGTTTAAGTTAAAGCAATTCTGTTTGAAATTAGGCGGCTTTTTAGCTTCGCTTTTATTAGTGTTTTTCAAACTTTCATCTACATAACATGCATATGTATGCATATATGTATATGTATGTATGCATACATTTGTATTTATGAGAGGGAGAGGTAGAGAGTAGAGAGTAGTAGAGAGAGGTAGAGAGAGAGGTAGAGAGTAGAGAGTGAGTAGTATATAGTGAGCAGTAGAGAATGAGTAGTAGAGAGTAGTAGAGTGAGTAGTAGAGAGTGAGTAGTAGAGAGTGAGTAGTAGAGAGTAGAGAGTAGTAGAGAGTGAGTAGAGAGTAGTAGAGAGTCGTAGAGAATGAGTAGTAGAGAGTGAGTAGTAGAGCATAGTAGAGAGTGAGTAGTAGAGAGTGAGTGGTCTAGAGTAATAGAGAGTGAGTAGTAGAGAGTGAGTAGTGGAGAGTAGGTAGTAGAGAGTGACTAGTAGAGAGTGAATAGTAGAGAGTGAGTAGTAGAGAGTAGGTAGTAGAGAGTGAGTAGTAGAGAGTGAGTAGAGTAATAGAGAGTGAGTAGTAGAGAGCAGTAGTGAGTAGGATAGAGTAGTAGAGAGTAGTAGAAAGTGATTAGTAGAGAGTAGTAGAGAGAGAGTAGAGAGTAGTAGAGGTGAGTAGAGAGTAGTAGAGAGCAGTAGAGAATGAGTAGTAGAACCAAGCCTCTTCTGCCACTCAAAGTGCAGCAAACCCAGCCGGAGTAACTTCATGAAGTTAAAATGCATTTTGCAATATTAGTGTAGGCCCGGCCGATAACGTTACAGACCATATGGTTTATGAATACATAAAAAATACACAAACCAGGGCACAAGTTCAAAAAACAAGCATTGGCATAGCCAATAGGTCTCGCCTTTGGGACCTTATAAGTGTTTAGCCATGCAACAGTTGCATAACTAAATACTTATAAGGTCCCAAAAGCGAGACCTATTGGCTATGTCAAGCGCCGTGCGGCAGCGAAAGTGATCGTGATCAAACATCAAAGCGGCCGTGCGGCCGCAAAAGTGAAAGTAATCGCGGTGAAGCGCGGCGCGCGCGCCCGTGCACATGCACTGTAGCTCTAGGCTGGCCTGGTAGCACTTTTTGGAGCCCTCTCAATAAGTCTCGCCAGACCAGCGCATGCGCTGGGTCAGGCGAGACCTAAAAAAGAAGTGGGGGGGACTGACCAAGTTAGGCAGTTGGCAAGTGACGTCATGATGCGTGCCATCAGAGCACATGACATGACGCATGACATTCCATTTGGCATCACAGGAAGTTACCTCACTGGAAATGACATCACAAAAGTGACATCAGATACTAAGATCTCACACATATGTTTATTAGGTACATCATGAGTACATTTAAGTGATAACAAATTAGATTTGGAGTCGAGGTTGTGCCAAAAAAAATGGCACAATCCTGATGCAAAATCTGGGCCTCAACGAATACATTTGTTTTAAGACTGTCAAAGAAATTGCCAACAAGGAAAAGCATGGTAGTAGAAGTTCTGCCTAACTGGTTGCAAAGTCTGCGTTTTAAAATATTTTATGGGGTTAAGGCACCTTCTGCAGAGGTGCCCAGTAAATCTCTGGGAATAATAATGATGAGATAACTTTGGATCCTAACACATTTGTTGGAGAGTTCTGCGTTTTGTGTAGTCCCAAATTTGAATCAAAGAAGCATAGAAGATTAAGTAGTCTCTTGCAAAACAATCACCCACTGTTCGGGATTTTTACATCTCTGTTTAGTTGCTACCTGTAGGAGAGTGGCATCGACTGCATAGTTGCCCCCAACATTTTGCTGATGTTTTGACTGTTTGTTGACTCTAGCCAGGCTGTGGCCCTGCTATCCAGGAGCCCAGCCTATCTGCTTCCTCGCTAAACTGATGTGAGTACTATAGGTACATACCAATTGGATACTGAGGACACCCTGTGAGCCCCTTGTAGATGGTACCCAGGGCATGGGTCCCCCAGAGGTCTACCAGGGGCTGCAGCACTTATTGTGCCACCTCTGGGACAGCCATACAAACTGACACCACCAGACCACTACTGTAGTCTGGGTAAGGTGGTGCTTGCACCCCTTACAGGGATATAGGTATCCTGTATCCCACTTAAATACAACACATACATCCTCATAGGTCACCCCCAAGGCAGGCCTTGCTAATCCTACAAGGCAGGGTGCTGAGATATGTGTGAGGGGGAACCCCTACCTGAGTAGGGCCCCTCTGCAACCTTCGTTAAAACTATTGCGAGGTTGTTTGTAGTGCAGCCATACCATATACTCTTAACCGCATTATAAGTAATCGCGATAGCGTGATAACTTGAGAGTGGCTGCACAGAACCATGTCGTGTTTGGTGTCAAACACCGTGGAATCATACCCCCAATCCAGCCATGGGAGTGAGGGCATGATTCCCCCCGCTAGAGGGGTGATATGGTAAAAGGGGCAGATTTTAGACACCAATTTAAAAGAGCACAGCAAAATGGATGCTACCCGCCACCCACACGATTCTGGCTGCCTGTTGCTGGGCAGAACTCCAGCCACGGCAGCTGGACAATAGGGATCTTGTTGCAGGAAGGTGTCCCCACCTCCCCAGACAGACTATGTGGATTGGAACTGGGTGGGTTCACCTTAGGATGTCTTTCAAACTTGCACGTAGGCTTCTCCAGTGCCTACTTCTGCATACACCGGCTCAGACCGGTTCAGGGGCATCCTGTCCCCTGCCCCGGCGGGAAACACACAAAGGGGAGAGGGTGTAGCCACCCTTTTCCACCTGAACTCCCATTGGTGGGCTCTGATTCAGACACTCCCCTAATCCCTGGATAAATGTGGGTGCAGGGTCCCCAGAGCCTTAGATTAATCTTGGACGAGAACTTTGCTTCAAAGACTTGAAACTTCGACGAGCTGCCGCTCAGCTGAATGAAGAAATCTCCCTTGGGGTAAAGGAGTTACCCCCTGCTTGGCAGGCACCTGAAACACTGCAAGTGACCCGGTTGGAACTCCGCTGCTCCTACAGACAACAAAGACTTCTGCCTACCCTGAGGTGGGTTCCCAAGCATCCCAGAGGCCAGTGAGTGTGCACAGCAAAGTGGACTCCGTGGGTGCTGAGATACCCAATACCCCAGGCCACCAGCCACCTCTTGCACAGCACACGAACCCGACAAGTGGGGAAGTTGTGCTTTGGCCCATTATTGAGCCAACCTCTCAGCAGCACCTGTGCCAAAGGACAACGCCCCAGCCCGCTCCGGCGACCCGTGGGCACATCTTTACGCACTCCAAATTGCTGCCTCCTGCGGTCCCTTGTCTCTCGACTGGTGGGCCCTAGCGGAAGTCAATCTTCACTTCCAAGAGATCCCCTGGTTGCTCCAGGCCTGCTCCACAGTCTCCTCGCTGGAGACCTCGCTCAGATCTCGTGGGTCTGCACCGTAGCTGTTTCTTGATTCTTGCGTGGATTGCGGTTGCCAAGGCTTAGTGGATCCAATCCGGACACTAACACCGCAGCGGCCTTCATCCTTCGTGGGACAGTTGCCCTCCAGCAGCTGGCTTTCCTTGAAGCTGCTGATCCAAGCTACCCGTCTTCAACCTGAAAACACCCGACATTGAAGGGCTCTTTCTCCTAAGGCCCCTGGTCACTGGCTAGTGACCCAGACTCTGTCCCCTCTGCTTTCAGGTCCTTACCTTCAAGATCTACATCTTCAATCTGCACGACATCGACGGCGCTTCACGCCAGCAGCAGTTCTTCACGTTTTTCCATTGAAAACGAGACATCAACCCGACACCGAAAACGACCTATGCACCCGGCTTCCCTGGGGCAGGTAACAGTGGTACATCGGTACTATCGTGGGTGCGGGCCCTCCAAGAGCTTAACTCTAAACTCCTGAACTTGAACTCCTGCTAGACGTGTCCAGATTCTTGCAATTTCCAACCGCGACATTTCCCTATAGGGTTTAATAGGGATCCCGACTGTAGTTTAAACACTGCACACGCTTCCCGTGGGTCCCCTTCCTCACTACCTTGGGTGGTTTCGTAAGGGACCAGCGATCCTAAGTGCCCTAGGCACTGTCTGCAGAACTGTCGTGGTTCTTATACCACTTTTTTAATATATGGTTTGGTCCCCCCCCGGGGCCCTGTTATTCCAGTGCTATTTATTGTTGTTATAAATGCTTTATTGAATTGTATCTTTACCTCCAGCCTCACAAGAGACTAGTGGGATTTGTTCTTAGAATAAATATATATATTTTGAATATATACCTGTGTGGACTACTCTTTCATTTGGTCATTCAAGAGGTTATCTATGGTAAAACAATAAGCTTAACACTCCTTCAAGACTTAGCCTGAAGGCTGCTCTCCACAGCTACCACTAGGATAGCTTTCTTTAAAGGTTGTCTTTTAACCTATCACCTTAAAAGTCGAATTGGACTGGTGCAAGGTGTCCCCTATAACTAGTGGACAGCATATGCCAGGCCAACTTCTCACACTACCTTCTTCAGGTTTGTTATTTATGATATCGCAACACACATGGTGTGCATTTTATACAATGTTGCGGGCATTAATCTACCACTTAATTACACAATATTGCTCTGATATGTGTATGTTAACATGTGCAAACTGAAAATGCACTACAATATGTTTTTTTTTAAATTTGTCTCCTGCAAAGCATATCATGTAACATGCAGATCACAGATTTTTGTTATGTAGATCGGTAAGTGGGTTACTGCTTTTAACACAAAGATGCTTTTGTTATTTGAAGTAAAATTGTAATCCTTCTAGTAGACCACAATGAGCTGTAAAGGGTATTTGACTCCTACACCTTGTAACCCTGACTCATGTAATGCACCTTGTACATTGATTTACACACTTACATGATTTGATTGGAATGGATAATATGTGTGTTATGTAAAGTGCTCGAACACACTACATTTTGATAAGTAGCGCTATAAAAGAAATAAAATTGTGCTATTTATGTTATTTGTCTAAATACTGGGACAGACGAACCCATCTAACATTCTTACAGTGCATGCATATACAACAAAGTAAAAAGCACGCATCTCTTAAGTACCTGTAAAAAGATAAGCCATGTGCTTTTGTTTCCTTGCCAGTGCATTTGCGAGGTTCCAGGACACCTCCAGTCCTATACTCGATCAAAAGGAGGCCCTTTACTTCTGTATTTATCTGGGCCCAGCTGGAGGTGAACCCTCCCCCTCCTGCCTCAACATTGCTGCTGGGAATGGAAAGCAGACAAGGTGCAGGAACTGCTAAACGTGTCCCGGTGTTTGAAAATTACTCTGGGACAAGTTCAACATATTTCTGTGGGGCCCAACTTCTTAGAAGAGTGGACAGCGCACACCCTGTGAAAATAGTGGGTGGATGCCGTGTACCCCCGGCTCGTGCCATGACATAAACCCTAAGACAGGAGGTTCCACGCACCCCAGCCCTCTGAAGGCACTGCCAACCCCACTTTTCAATCAATGAGCACAACACTCGCACCCTCAAGTTCAGATTCACACTAGGGAAGCCTAACGAGGACACGGAGGTTAAAGAGACCCTTCACCTTCTGTTCAATTTCATTTCAAAGTCACAACCGTTCCGACACTTAAAATGTTAGCTCGACTCCCAGAACATTAGCGCGAAAAGAGACCTTCCTTTACTTCTCCAAGCATTTGTCTACTACCTACGATTTGCAATCTGACAACGCCACCATGCCCCTTTGTCAACTTAGACTACTGGACAACACCCAATCGGACTGACCCCAGTTACAATTTGGCAAGCAGTAACAAGGGTAAAGGGGGGGGGGTGAGTCACCTACAGCTGGGATTATAGTGGGCATCGTGACAAGCCTGCAGCCCGCTGCTGCTGGGTGGTCCCCAGATTTACGAGGAATACATCTTTGAACTACAACTGTCCTGTGTTTTACTGAAGCAGACGCAAACCCGGGATATTCAGATCTCCATTAATGCACGCACTCTCACCTCTCGCACGTCTTGTAGGCACTCGAGCACGGCAAGGTTGTTGTTCCACGGCTTCCTTGGGCAGACATGGCTCACGTCTTCACGGCAGGCCTCATCATCAGACTGCTTCCATCCGCCGGGCCCATGCCTCACGGGGGACACGACGACTTGCGGCTGCTGTGGCTGTGGGGCTGCCGCGCCCCTGGCTTTCGGGACGTCTACTGCTATGCCATCCCCACGTACCCTCAAAGTCCACAACCCGCATAACGGCAGCAGCGCCCAGAGCTCCATCCCACGTCCACAAGCCGACATCTTGGAACCAGCCACTGACGCTACTGAAGGAGGAGGAGGAATGGGTGACGTAGTTCGTATTTAAGAGTACACAGTGACGTATGCGGAAGGAAAATGTACTCTGCTGCACAACGACTTCGTGTTAGTGTAACTGGCGGCCATTCTGCAGTGTATTCGCCCCAGGATTTTTAAAGGGCAAAAAAAACAAAAAAACATCAATACTCCCAAACCTTTGAGTTTAGATTCCAATATGTACTTGTAGCACGACTATTAGATTTTCATAATGCCGTGGTTGAACCCACATTCCAATCTTAATGGTATGTGGTCACTGTAATCGAAATAGAAAATTGTAGAAAACGCAACGGGGTCGCCATATTTGAACAAATCATGTGTCTCACAGGTGATATTTAAAATAATTATCTGTTACTGCCAGAGCGTACCGAAAGCAGTACAACTAAACAAGCGCTTGCCATGACTTTTTTTTCCCCTTTTTCTGCTGTCCCTGGCCTCGCTTGCTAAAAGGTTTCTTATCTTTATGGGGCCATGTGTTTGGCCCTATAAAGATAAGAAACCTTTTACGCCAGCAGTAAGTCGGGGCAGTCAGTCCAACTGGGACGGCTCTAAAAGAGAAAAGTGTACGTCACTGGAAGCTCTTTTCCAATGCTGGCCACCGTTTAGCATAAACGGTGATGCCAGCCAATGGAAAAGAGGGGCGGGGCTTAAACCCCGCTAGTGAAAGCTACCCTAAATCATTAAATCTCGCCAGCGAGACTGCGCATGTCTGCGCAGCCTACGCTAGCCGAGACCTAAAAAGGACCAGTAGAGGTCAGTAAAATGCCAGAATTGTTTTCTGTTGAGTAACTTTCTTTGTTTCATTTTTCTGGCAACTGCCTCTATTTAACTTTCTTGATAGAAAACGACCAGCAGAGGTCAGTAAAATACCAGAATCACTTTAGCACTCTCTAGATTCCAGTCCATAGAAATTGTCTTGCAGGAGCACCAGTAGACAATAATATTTTTTCCAAATCTTGTATTTTGAGTGATATGACCACCGAAGGCCCTGATTTCATATAAAAAAGAGAGCTTTGGATTATACCATTTCCCTCTGAAAGGCAATATTTCTCTCCATGTGATCCCATACCTGGTGTGTCATGCAGTTTGGTGCTTACTTTCCACCATGTTAAAGAACAGTAGATGTTTCAGCACCCAGGCTAATGTGCTGAATAGTTAAATACATATAAGGTCCCAGAGGCGAGACCGATTGCATTGCAAATGCTTATCTGAGGGAGGGAAGGAGTTGTCCCTATTGGGTTTGAGGGAGAATATAGCACAGATGTTAGAGGAGTGGGGTCAGGGCTTTAAGTGGGCCGGGTCTCACCGGTCTGAGCACCGGCAGTGTTTTTTAAGAAGGCCTCGAAACGGGTCTCTATCGGGCTCTGTTTTGTGCCCTGGCACAGGCGGTCTGTTTTTTTGCAGACTGCCGTGACAGCAGGCACATTGATGTCCGCTGCTCAAACTGCTCACTTCTCACTAGTGCATAGTTCTAAAAAGGCATGGCATCATGCCAGGGAGAGGCACAACTAATGCCAAATTTTGGGGGGTGGCTACTAAAAAATTCAGGGAGGTGGAGGGCTGACTCTTCCAGCAATATCCAGAATGGAGCTGCAGGGGCTCTTAGAAGGGGTGAAAAGCAAGGAAACCTCATTAACAGGTAAATGGTCTTTTAAAGAACTGTGAAGTACTCGGGTGCGGCTGTGTGGGTGCCCGGGAAGCTGTCTCAGCCGGGCTGACACACACGACAGAGGGGGGGAGTTTGTGGAAGTATTTTCAATAATATATACAAGCCATAGTTCACAGCTGCTGCTTATTTATCTTATGCAACTAAAAAACATTGACAGAGCCAATAGTACTGACTTGTTGAAGGTATGCTGTTACTTGTTGTATCAAATATCTGGATGCAATGACAGAAACAGCAAAATACAAGTCGAGTGGCTCACTATGCTCAGCACAGATTTTTTAGATTAAGTGTTTTAAGCCACGCCCTTAATTACAATAACCACGCCCTTTGAGAGCCCCCCCCCCCAGTTTTTTCATCCCACTTAAAGCCCTGAGTGTGGTTAGTCAGGGGTGTCCAGCCAGGCTGTGTACTGGTGGAGCGGGTTGAACTTTGACAGGAGACAGGGAAAAGACCGTGAAAGGCATCTCCAGGGCGGGGGTGAGGGGCGTGCAGGCCCGGATGGAAGAGTTGGCTGGGCTCTAGGACGCTCGGGTCTGCTCTGGTTGGAGGGTGGGGGGACAGTATTGAGCTGTGAAGGGGAAAGTGGTGGGACGAGAGGTCACTGAAAGGATACGGCAGACAGATGGGGGACTCTGAGTTGGGCAGGTGTGAGTGATGTGGAAACGAGGGAGGCTTAAGGGTGGCAGTTAGGAATGTTGGTTGCGCTTGTGCGGAAGGCTTTTGTTTTTAGTTTAAGGCATTTCCAGGTGACATTTCAAGGGTGACTTGTTCTCAGTATATAGTCTTTTTTTACACACGTGGAGAGAGTATGTCGTGCTTGCGCCGTGTCGCCCGTGGTGATGAGTTCTCCTATATTGTTAAGAATATAAATTGTCCGATGTATCCCGAGAGAGAGGGAAAGGCTCCGACTGGGGATTCACAGCGAAGAAGGAAAGGTCTTGCATAAGGGAGTGGAAACTGGGGAATTTTTGAGTATGCAAGCCTGTGTGGTGCACGCCATTAATCTCCCCCGGGCGCTGCCACAGCTCTTTCAATAGTGCTAGTAAGAATCAATAACATATGCTAATAATGTGTATGAGCTTTCAGACGTCAGCGTGCAGGGGGGCACGGGGTGTGGTGCAGGGCCGGACTGGCCATAGCGGGCACCGGGCGTTTCCCCGGTAGGCCACTAGGGTGGGGGCCAGTTTTGGGGCACTGGGGGCCGTTTTTGGTACCGGGGTCGGCAATATCGGCCCCCCTTAACAAAATCGTCCAAAACCGGCCCTCGCAAACTGCTCGGCCGCACTCCCCCTCACCCATGGGGGGGCCTGCTGAGCCAGGGCCGGTTTCTGTTCCCAGTCCGGCCCTGGTGTGGTGTAAAAAAACTGCTCTCAACGGATTTTTGAACCACCATCGGCCGGGTGAAGAGCCCACGCACGTACAGAAACGTGGACACACAGCGCTCACGTGCGAGCGTACCCATGTCTATGTCCTTAGTGGAAAAACCTCCAATTGGAAACGAGGAGCTAGACAACGCACATTCTTTTTGCCGTGACATTCAGCCGTCCATTCACCCAGCTCCCAGGCGGGACAGCAGAGTGGTGGGCACAGCGTAGCACCCGCAGAGTGGTCAAAGCAGCCCGGCTTGACTACTGTAACTGACATAGGGGCATATCATCAAGGGCTTTATCTCCGCTTTTCTGGCTTTAAAAGCCAGAAAAGCGGAGATAAAACCAACGCCCTATCAGCAAGAGGGTGCTAACATGCGTATTCGCATGTTAGCACCCTTTTACACTACGCCGACCTTTGTATCTCTAATGAGATGCAAAGTGGGCGTTCCTGACATACACTACATGTCAGGAGAGCAATAACGCGTCTTTGCGCTATCAGCAAGGATGCCCTTGCATTTTAGCAGACGTTAGTTTTTGGAGAAAACAGCTGTTTTCTCCAAAAACTAACGTCTGCTAAAATCCTGACTAAGCTACCCCTAACATTGGGGGTGGATTATGCTGATACGACCACAGGGTCGTATCAGCAAGGTTATCGCCCTTTTGCAGGGAACATCGCTGTAAAACCAGCGATGTTCCCTGCAAAACGGCGATAACATCGCTATCTCTGGAATTTTTATCGCCCTGGAGCAGCACGTTGATGATAACGCGCTATCAGGGCGATAAAAAGCAGAGATAGCCAGCGATAAGAAAATTATCGCTAAGCACGGCCAGCGATGATTATCGCTGGCCGTTGCTGATATGGCCCATAGTTAGGTGACGTCTCCAGCGATCACTGTAGTGAGTCCCAACATGTTGGGTCTTGCATTGAGAAATGCCGCCCACCATGTTTAGTAAGATTAAATCTGACAACCCTTACTAGGTCTTTGCAGCTTTAGCACCGATAGAGGGGACCCCCTCACTCCAGGTCACTAGGGTCACGGTCTCCATCCCTCAACTTTTCAACTATACATATCACTGACTTCAGGCGTGTACGTCTAAGTAGTAAACCAGACTACAACACCCAGAATGCATCTGGCTATTACACAAACGGCCTGGAAATGTGTCTGTAATTACTTGGGGGGGTCACCTCAGATACCCATAGGGCAGCTAAGGGCAGATCTTGAATTACAGATAGCCAGGGCCAGCCGGTTAAGGCACTATGAGGCGATAAGGAAACAGACCCTCTTAAAGCGTATGGAGTCTGGCACTGGGAGCCAATGCCAATGTCTCTTTTACCCAGTCCTGCCACATCTTTAGCGGTGTCATTCTGTGCTCTTTGGAGATGACAGAGAAAAGCCAGAGGAATGCCGAAGGCAGGGGCCTTGCAGTGGTGCAGCCTGGGGTTCATTGTTACACCAACCACTAAACGGTGACAGCTTTTGGTGGGTCGGAGGAAGGCAGGGTGAGGTGCTAGAGGAGGACTAGACAAACACTGTTGAAATAGAGACATCTAGTGGTGGATCAGAGTATGGCACTGGGTGAGGTCTCTAAGAGAGCAGGCATAAACCTGTGTGGGAGTGACATGAGTGACAAGGGTACCCCACTGACGTATGTTCTGAGGGAGCAGAAAGACACTAGTGCAGCAGTGAGTCCCCTAGAGGACAAACTTCTGCACTGAGCCCCTCCTGGGCAGCTGGAGTGTGGTGTACGGTTAGTTCATGGTGGATCAGGGTAGCTAGGTGCCAGTCAAAGTATGGCACTTGGTGAGTTCCAGGTGAGAGGTACTCGTGCAGCAGTGACACCTAGTGCACAGTCAGACAATAGCACTGGCTGTCAGTAACGCTAAGTTAGGGTGAGAGATGGCTGCCCTTTTTGTGCTGTGTAGACCCAAGCAACTACCACATAAGCACTATTGTTGAGAACTAAGTCTGTATGAAGGTAAGTAGTGTACAACAAAGCCTGAGCATGTCCCTCTAACTGAGTGCTGCCCCCCAAGAGACCAACTTCACCTGTCAGAATGCAGTGTTGGACTGGGGCACCAAAATAAAAGTGGTCGGCGTTTATGAACTGGGCAGTAAAAAAAAGTGGCCGACATTTGTAAATAGAGAAACTCTTGACTTTTATAGGTAGGCATGCTGCCTCAGTGGTCTCTAAGGGGTGGGGAACTACATGTATTTGTAATTACTGTAGGCAATGTGTGTGTCAATATTCCAGAAATGTAGCAGAGAAATGCACTATGTTCTTTCACTTTCAAAAAGATGGAAAAAAAGACATCGGCCCATCCTGGCTCTTCTACCCACAAAGTGCAGTTGGTCCACGCATGCTGCATGCACTGAGATAACAGGTTCCACAGCTGCACAGTGCTGCGTGCTACTGCGGTCTAGTCCTTTTTAGGGCTCGCCCCTAGAGATGCAGTGCACAGCACTGCTCGCGCAGGCGAGAGCTCTTTTGTGGAGTGTTCCAAAACGGACCCTGGAATCGCACACGCTCGTGTGTGTACTTTTTCTTTGGTGTTACGGGATTGGCTTGTGAATGCTTGTTTTTTAGAAACACAGCATGCAATAGGCCAAAGCCGGTCGCGTGGCTCCACCCATGGCCTATTGGTGTCTGTTACCCGCACGCCGACATCTGTTTTCAATTATCGTGCCCAGACACGGGCGCGATAATTGAAAACAGATCGCTTGCTGTGGCGCGCGCGCGCGCACCACTCGTTTCCTAATGTTACCGCAGTCTGCGCTTTGATTGTGACATTCTCAAGTGCACATATCCACGATCAATTTTTTAAATGTGGATTCAACAGCTTGTTTCATTTAGTGGGCTCTTCAGCATGAACTTACTTAAATGTATTTTCTGTTTATTTTTATCTCTCCTCGTTTTTCCTCACTTCGGACTGCTGCACGGTCGGGTGTGCCCCTCCTCCACAGTTTACGTCCGAATACTGTCCCCTCACCCTTGTGCCATAATGTATGTCCTTATGAATAACTTAGAGGCTCGCTCTGCGCCCCCTCTGTCCTAGCCCACTCCCCTCGCTTGGACATTGCTAGACCCCGCACCCATACCCCTATCGGCTGGTCCTCCGCTGGGTCCCTGCCCTCGCTGCTGTGGGCGTGGAGCGATCGCTTTCAGTGACGCTTGTTTCTGAATAGCACTCAACCCTGCGGCTAAAACTATTTCCTCGCACTCCCAATTGAGTGGGTTAAGAGTACTGTGGCACAGGCAACTGAAGTCATATTAGCCCAGGATCACACAATTGGTTCAAGGCGGGAAGTTGGGATTAAAACACGCTTTTCCCTGTTCAACAGCCAACAATTTACCCACTAGACCATGTTTCATGTATGAGACAAATAGAATATGCTCCCGGTGGGCGCTGCACTGGCACGGGCTCAGCTCTTCATGATACAGGGCGCCCTGGAGATCTGAATTTTGATTGGCTGCCAGCGAGCTTTGCCTGGGGCTTGCTTGCGTTTATCTTACTAATGCGCAGCCTAGCATTGGATACCCCATTTATCCCCATCTCCCCCGGGGCCTGCGACGTCCCTGCCAAACAACCATGTTCAAAATAAATTATTCCACGCCACCCGGAGACAGGAAGCCCCCAGGTAGCGCTGCTGCTGCTCCGCACGTAAGTGCCAACATCAAAGATTCAGAACGTTTAAGTTGACAATTTTTAGTTTGTTCAGCCTTGGGTCCTCCTGGGGGGTCAGGTGAGGTAATCAAATATAGATGACACGTTGAAGGACTGGTGCATCCACCGACTGCAAGGCTCCGAGCTTTTCAATGGACTGAGTTTGAATACAGGCTTCTACGAAGGAAGAGGCGTATGGACTGAAATTGTGGCAGGGCTGGGGCAGAGTCAGTCTCATTTGTAATAGGCACATAGGCTTTGAGCTCAGAGTCCACAGTTTTTTTTGTAAATAGTGAGTTACAGTGGCAGTTTGTTGTGAAAAATGTCATAAACATTTGGTTTTAATATCAGCCAGATCAAATGTGTGAACGCTTATATATGGAGTGGCTAATTTGACACAAAGCAGTGAATTGTGTGATGTGAGCTCTGGCCGTTCTGCGTTATTTATAGCACGGGCACTTTTGGTGTTGAGTCTCATATTTTACTCCGTAGTTCGCCCTCCATGTGAAACAAATGTGCATGATTTATTAAATTAAATGTAAACATTTTGTTGTCCGATCCAAAAGGCTCATTTACCTAATGATTTGTTTACAATCGGACACAGAAGTAAACACGTTGGGAAATAGACAGGAATGTGTGGCAGCAAGCAATCAGCATCGCCTCGCATCTTTATTGATTTATTTCAAAACGGCGACGCTTTGACTTTAAGCTCACCTTTCATTGTTTAAAACAGAGTTGCTTTCACAATGTATTTACTTTTCTTTATTTCACACTGGCAAACCAATTGATTTGCTTTTCCGAAACTGCTGGGCCAGCAGCTGGTTGTTCTCCAGTACCCAGATCGCCCCCATACGCTGGTCACTTGCTCTCATTTCCCAGCCTTTCATCTCCCCACCCTGAACCACTTCCCTTCCCGCTGTCTCCTGAGCACCGATTGCTTGATTTACAGCCTCACTATAGCTTTAACTCTAGTTTACTTTAAAAACAAGCAATTGATGTTTGATCGCGATCGCAATCACTTTCGCGGCCGCTTGGCATAGCCAATAGGTCTCGCCTTTGGGACCTTATAAGTGTTTAGCCATGCAACAGTTGCATAACTAAATACTTATAAGGTCCCAAAAGCGAGACCTATTGGCTATGCCAAGCGGCCCTGCGGCCGCGAAAGTGATTGCGATCTCGATCAAACATTAAAGCGGCCGTGCGGCCGCAAAAGTGAAAGTAATCGCGGCGCGCGCGCCCGTGCTCATGCACTGTGGCTCTAGGCTGGCCTAGTAGCACTTCTTGGAGCCCTCTCAATAAGTCTCGCCAGACCAGCGCATGCGCTGGCTCAGGCGATACCTAAAAAGCTCCACTGCAAACAAAACATGTGTAAAAACATTACCACTGCTTCATTGCTGTCTCTCTGCTCTTACTGTCTCACTGTCACTTCTTTCACATCGTCACACTGTACCTCCTCTTTACCAGAGGCTCTCAGTTTATTAGTGGACTCCTCCTTTCACCTCAGCCTTTAACTGTCTTCTAATGGCACTACTCTGCGGTACTTCATGGGCTATCTCTCCCCTCTTCATTCTGTCACTCCTTTCACCAGAGGCTCTCGGTTTCTCATCCAGTCCCTCTTTTCATCCCAGCCTTTTAGTCCCTCCATCTTATCCATTCAGTCTCTCTATTCGGCTTTTCCACCAGTACTTCATAGCAGTCTCTTCGCTCTACTTGTCACACTGTCCCTCCTTTAGGCTCACTCTTTTTATTGCCCATTAACTTGTTCTCCAGCATCGCAAGCTCATACCATACCAATAGCACTATACAAATATATTTACTCTACTGCAAATAGAAAAGCACAAATAAAAAATATTGTCATTTTCAATGCCAATAGCTCTAAGTTTAACAAATGTGAGACCTATTGCATTGTAAATGCTTGTTTTAAGATGTTTACAACACAAGCCCGCACACAGCCACACAAACTCGCCCAGCACACCTCAACCACTGCCCACACACACCCAGAAAACAATCCCACAAACCTGTCTTGTCAGAAGGGCCCATCGGGCACTGCCCGATTGCCCAGTCTGACCTGTCGGAATGACCGCGCCAAGTTCAACAGCAAAAACGGGACACAATGCTCGAGAAACCTCTTGTGGTAGTACTCAAGAACACAACATACAACAAAATATAAACAAATTACAATACACTCACCACAATCTATAACAGATAAACAGATTACAATAGACTTAGTACAATCTATTATATACAAACTCATAAACAGATTACAGTTCACTTAGCAATAGCTATTACAGATAACGCCAATGTAACAGTTATCAAGCGTAGTGCCCGTGAGTTATAAACTAATATCAGACCGTGCGAATGCAGCCTCATGATTGGACTAACTTCCAAAGGGGTTCCTCAAACTGTATAATGCACCGCCATGCCACACTGTGCCCCTCTAATCATATGACAGAAAGATTATGAACATTCTTATTCTCTGATTACAAATTGGTTCTACTGGACCCAGTTGCTAGTATTTGGATTTTTAGACATCTGCTGAACTACTGTAAGCAAACGTGAAGTTGGTTTTCGTTGCCTCTTGCAACAGGTTATTGATATTTGCAGTGTTTGTTGATATTTCTTAGCCAGTTTGATTCCCTGGTTTCTTTCAGTGTATATATATATATATATATATATATATATATAGAGAGAGAGAGAGAGAGAGAGAGAGAGAGAGAGAGAAAGAGAGAGAGACCAGTGTCCGTAAAGCCCCTTGCTACAGCTTGATCCAGAAGAAATTGTTTGTACTGGTCAACTGGAATCTCCACTGGGAGAACCAGGCTGACAGCTTGCACGTCTTCGGTCAGAGCAGGCACTCAGCACTCTAGATATTAAATAAACTTCTCGGAAACGCTGCTTAATTTACTCAAAAACATGCCTTTGATGCGCCACGACGTGGAGGCGGGCTTCGCGGAAGCACTCGGTTCACATGCCTCCTAGCAGCTTGCCCTCGACGCCCTGACATGTTTACTAAACTGGTGTTAGGCTGTTGGGAAACGAAATGTCAGCTGGCTTCTGGCCAGACCCAAAGAGAGGGGCCTTCCCCAAGAAGCACAGAGGCCGAGCCTGGCAGGAGTGAAGGCTGATAGGGCATGACTTCAGTCAGTTCAGTCAAGTTCGGACGAGCCAAGTCCAGCCCCGTCGAGGCCAGCTGAGCTGAATGACATTTGTCTAGTGCCATAGCAGCATGGCCTTGTAACGCTGGCCGCTGTCTGGCGTGCATTTCGTGTTCTCTGAAGAGCCATGGCTTATCTATTTGATGTGATTTTATAAAGAGCAAGCTAATGCCCAAAGGCATCTAGGCGGTTGCAACTAGAGAGTAGAAAGATTATGAGAAAGTAGATGAACCAAGAAAAAGACCTGAATCCATGAGCAAATCGTATTTACAGAGTAAAATGCCACGTTTTGAGGGCTTTTCTAAATTAAATTAGATTGGGCGAGCTCTTCACATAAGAGGGTAGGGTGTTCCGTAGTTTGGAAGTTGAGGAGACAAAGCTCCTACCGTCCCACCTAGAAAGCCGAACATTTGGAACCCTAAGCAAGTTGGCTTTGAAAGAGCAAAGATTTGGTTGTGGGGTATACCAAAAGAACGGGTGGTTAAGATATGCTGGTCCGGCATTATGTGGGGCCCTGAAGGCAATACCCAATGCTCTGAAATCAATCATTTTCTTCATGGGAAGCCAATGAAGAGAAAGGAGAGCTTGTTTGTTGAACTGCTGCCTGGGAATTGTTAACAGGAGTCGGGCAGCTGTGTTCTGAAGAATCAGAAAGCCTGGCAACAACAAAAAGGGCATTCCAATAACCCAACCTGGAAAGGATGAGAGCTACAACAACTGTTCTCTGACGAACCTGAGGTAAGAAAGGAACAATCTTTCTAAGCATTTTTTGTGTATAAAAGGTAGATGAAGTGATGACATTTACTTGATGTTTGAAAGATAAGGCTGTCTCAAAGATTACTCCTAGATTATTTGCTTTTATTGCCAGGGTAGGAAGAATCCCAAATTCCTGAGACCACCAATTAGGGGATCAAAAGGAGACATTGGATCCAAAACGCAAGACCTCAGTCTTGCCTGAAATTCAATGTCAGGCAGTTCTCCGGCATCCTCTCACTGATCTGTTGCATACGGTTGTGAAATCTGGTTATTGTGTTGTGAATATTACTGGTTACTGAGACAATAATCTGAGTGTTGTCTGCGCACGACACCATGGCAAATCCAAAGAATTTGATTAGTTGTGCCAGAGGAGCGGCTTACAAGTTGAAAAGTAAGGGCTAAGTGAAGAGCCCTGTGGCACACTGCATGGTAGTCGAAAGGGAGGGGACACCAGATTGTATATTTCTACAACTTGCTCTTGATCCGTCTAGGACAGGTGGGGAGTGGGGACCCCACTGGGTAGATTATTCAGGAAGTCTTAGTCTCTCTCTCTCCAGCAAAAAAGCCGGAACCATGGGTGAGGGATGCCCAAATCAGAATTTGAAAAGCGGAAATACAGAGTTATCGCGGTATTTGTCTATTAGCAATGCATGTGAAATTCACTCTTTTTTGTGGGACAGTTTCCCCGCAAAAAGTGAACTTGCACTTTTTTCAGCTACATAAGTGAATAATAGTTTAAGGTCGTTCCACTAGATATGACAAAGAAGAAAGTCACTAAAATGTAGTTTACCGTTTTTTTCTCCTGCAAAACCATGTTTGCTGATATTTTCTGCCACCATAGTTGCAAAAAGAACTTCTATGTTATTGACACCTCAGTCTTCTGAATGCAAAATTGCTTTATTGTGACAGCACAACAATTGGAATGCATTGGAATCCCAATCTGGCATCACAATCCGACGAATATGATTGTTACATCACAAACTGTCTTCAGAATGTAGCTACTATGACATCAGAAACAGTATTCCTCAGAATGCCACATCGCAGACACTCAGTGGAATGTAGACTTGTTAGTGACATCACAAGTAGCATCCCTCCTGTCCATTACATTATTACGTCATGTGGCAGAATTTAGACTCACAGACATCACCGTCAGCGGAATGCAGATGTGGAAATCCGTGTCTGGCAGTGGTAAGTCCATAGGAGAAGGCACTATATACAGAAAACAATACCGAAGAAACCAATGTGCCTGGCTCCTTGCCACTCGCCATATGCCACCATTTTGTCTTACCGAGAAGCCTGCCGTAATCGAAATCCGATCTGCGACCTCTTTCCATCTGCGACGGGTGCATTACTGAGATATATTTCAAGAATAGGCGTGGGATTAAATGACCCGGAATAAAAAAAACACATGTTTGAGCCGTTACTAAAAACTCAGCTCCAGTTTGGAAGGAAGGCAACATTCGCAAGTCGTGGAAACCGCACTCAAGACACTGATCAAACGAGAGGATCCGAGCCAAGAAACAGGCAGGCTTTTAATTTACAGCTTGTTTATTTCGCAGATTATACGGCTGGTGCAGCCGATGAAAGACGCCGCATGGTCTGTTTGGGGTCAATTTTAGTCTAATCGCCAGAATGTGCGCAGTTTCTTAAAACTAATCCGGGTTACAGCAAACACACAACACGTGCCATCTCAGCCGACCGTGTCCACTCCCACGGAAGGAAGGCACCCTATTCCTACACAGCCCACTGTCCCACGGGCCTCAGCCCGCACTATTGTATTATGGCAATGCAACTCAGTGATCTAAGCGCCTGCTGTAGAGACCAGGTTCACCAACCCGCAGGGTTAAACCAGCATGGGATGGACACACAATACCTGGCTTGGCAGTTCGGGCTGGACTGTTCCCATGAGGCACAGGGTCAAGACTGATTTGCATATGGCTGGGTTCAAAGTGGAACGGCATGGTGAGCAAAAAAAGATGGGTTTAGGCCCAGATCTCTGTACTGGGGTGAATGCATGACATTGTTCTGCATTCTGTCCATCAACTGTTGTTTTTGCACTAAGCCAGCATGGGACCATTCAGCCGCAAATGTTGAGGTCAATTAATATGCACCACTGAGTTTAGCAATTTAGTTTAGCGCTGTTTGTGCAGTGTTACGTTGGGCGCACTCGATCTTTACAGGAGCACCAGATCCATTACGCAAGGACACATTCATTTTTTGGCACCGGGAGGTTTTCCCAGAGTCACAGGATGATGGTCGGACGCAAAACTCGTACCTGGTTCCACAGCTCCGAAGTCGACAGTTTTGGCCGTTATGCCACATCCTTCATTTAGTGTCTCGGACAGTTATGTGACAGCAGGACTGATTAATCTGCCAGTTTAGACCAGTGGTTGGAGTGTATAACAATGTATGGGAACTAAGATTAGTGCAATAGGAGTGGGGTCAGAGAATTTGGGGGCAAGGTAACAAGAAGTATGGGAACGACTAATGTAAAATTAAAAGTTTGGGCACATCGTTCCCGATAGATCCTGTCTACTTCAACTACTGGTTCAGACGCTCTCAGACCAGAGCGTTCAATTGATATAAAGAAGTGCTGGTACTCTCTATTTAGAGTAGGTATTTACTCCTGAAAAGTGACGTATGGAGGTTTCTATCTCTCTTAAGAAAGACAGTGTCACAAGAGATGGAATGCTTTTCACTAGTATGGGAGGGTTCTGTCTCTCTTAAAATAAACAGTGTCGCAAGAGATGGAATGTTTTTCACCGGTTTGGAGGGTTCTATCCTCTTCAGATCGACAGTGTAGAAAGAGATGGAATGTTTTTCACCGGTATGGAGGGTTCTATCTCTCTTAAGATAAACAGTGTCGCAAGAGATGGAATGTTTTTCACCGGGATGGAGTGTTCTATCCCTCTTAAAACAAACAGTGACGCAAGTAATGGAATGTTTTTCACCGGTATGGAGGGTTCTATCTCTCTTAAGATAAACAGTGTCGCAAGAGATGGAATGTTTTTCACCGGTATGGAGGGTTCTATCCCTCTTAAAACAAACAGTGACGCAAGTAATGGAATGTTTTTCACCGGTATGGAGGGTTCTATCCCTCTTAAAATAAACAGTGTAGCAAGAGATGGAATGTGTTTCACCGGTATGGAGGGTTCTATCCCACTTAAAATAAACAGTGTGGCAAGAGATGGAATGTTTTTCACCGGTATGGAGGGTTCTATCCCTCTTAAAATAAACAGTGTGGCAAGAGATGGAATGTTTTTCACCGGTATGGAGGGTTCTATCCCTCTTAAAATAAACAGTGACGCAAGAGATGGAATGTTTTTTCCCGGTATGGAGGATTCTATCCCTCTTAAGATAAACAGTGTCGCAAGAGATGGAATGTTTTTTACCGGTATGGAGGGTTCTATCGCTCTTAAGATAAACAGTGTCGCAAGAGATGGAATGTTTTTCACAGGTATGGAGGGTTCTATCCCTCTGAAGATAAACAGTGTCGCAAGAGATGGAATGTTTTTCAACGGTATGGAGGATTCTATCCCTCTTAAGATAAACAGTGTCGTAAGAGATGGAATGTTTTTCACCGGTATGGAGGGTTCTATCTCTCTTAAAATAAACAGTGACGCAAGAGATGGGATGTTTTTCACCGGTATGGAGGGTTCTATCCCTCTCTTTTTTTTTTTTGTTTTTGATTTTCAACAAACTTTATTGGTTTCCTCAAGATCACGACATACATCATCATCAGTACACTGCATACCAAAACCTTATTGACAAGTGCCTCGAAGGGACTCTAACCCAAGAAGCCGTAGGGCAGTTATCCACTAATTACCAAGGGACCAAGCCCACACAAGGCACCCAGCAGTGGTCTGGCCATTGCGTCATGGGTTCTATCCCTCTTAAGATAAACAGTGACGCAAGAGATGGAATGTTTTTCAACGATATGGAGGATTCTATCCCTCTTAAGATAAACAGTGTCGCAAGAGATGGAATGTTTTTCACCGGTATGGAGGGTTCTATCCCTCTTAAAATAAACCGTGACGCAAGAGATGGAATGTTTTTTCCCGGTATGGAGGATTCTATCCCTCTTAAGATAAACAGTGTCGCAAGAGATGGAATGTTTTTCACCGGTATGGAGGATTCTATCCCTCTTAAGATAAACAGTGTCGCAAGAGATGGAATGTTTTTCACCGGTATGGAGGGTTCTATCGCTCTTACGATAAACAATGTCGCAAGAGATGGAATGTTTTTCACAGGTATGGAGGGTTCTATCCCTCTTAAGATAAACAGTGTCGCAAGAGATGGAATGTTTTTCACCGGTATGGAGGGTTCTATCCCTCTTAAAATAAACAGTGTTGCATGAGATGGAATGTTTTTCACCGGTATGGAGGGTTCTATCCCTCTTAAGATAAACAGTGCCGCAAGAGATGGAATGTTTTTCACCGGTATGGAGGGTTCTATCCCTCTTAAAACAAACAGTGACGCAAGTAATGGAATGTTTTTCAACGGTATGGAGGGTTCTATCCCTCTTAAAATAAACAGTGACGCAAGAGATGGAATGTTTTTTCCCGGTATGGAGGATTCTATCCCTCTTAAGATAAACAGTGTCGCAAGAGATGGAATGTTTTTCACCGGTATGGAGGATTCTATCCCTCTTAAGATAAACAGTGTCGCAAGAGATGGAATGTTTTTCACCGGTATGGAGGGTTCTATCGCTCTTACGATAAATAATGTCGCAAGAGATGGAATGTTTTTCACAGGTATGGAGGGTTCTATCCCTCTTAAGATAAACAGTGTCGCAAGAGATGGAATGTTTTTCACCGGTATGGAGGGTTCTATCCCTCTTAAAATAAACAGTGTTGCATGAGATGGAATGTTTTTCACCGGTATGGAGGGTTCTATCCCTCTTAAGATAAACAGTGTCGCAAGAGATGGAATGTTTTTCACCGGTATGGAGGGTTCTATCCCTCTTAAGATAAACAGTGACGCATGAGATGGAATGTTTTTCACCGGTATGGAGGGTTCTATCCCTCTTAAGATAAACAGTGTCGCAAGAGATGGAATGTTTTTCACCGGTATGGAGGGTTCTATCTCTCTTAAAATAAACAGTGACGCAAGAGATGGAATGTTTTTCACCGGTATGGAGGGTTCTATCCCTCTTAAGATAAACAGTGACGCAAGAGATGGGATTTTTTTCACCGGTATGGAGGGTTCTATCCCTCTCAAGATAAACAGTGCCGCAAGAGATGGAATGTTTTTCACAAATCCCTGTGTTCTATCCTTCGTAAGACAGATCGTGCCACTAGAGGCGGATCTTCACTGAACTGAGGCGTGGCCCCCTCTTTGCACAGAGACTGAGTCCCACTAAAGATGGAATGCTCTTTACTGGCATGGAGGGCTCGCTCCCTCTTAAGGTACCCAGTGTCTCTAGAGATGGAATATTCTTCACAGGCACCGGTTTTCTATCTCTCTTGGGACAGACAGTGTCACAAGAGTGGGAATGCCCCTCACACGTCAGTCCTTCTCAGGACAGACTGTCACCTGTGGTGGAATGTTCTCCCATGACACGGGGTGTGGCTCCACCTTAGGTCACTACAGGTGGACATCTCTTCACAGGCCCGAATGGCTGGCTCCCTCGCCCGGCAGACAGTCGCACTAGGCCTGGTTCTCATTACCTCTGCTTACACCGGCCAGATCTCTGCTGCAGAGCAGGCCTCTCCGTCTGCACTGGGGCGGACTTGGCCTGACTCCCACGGGCGCATTTCAGTCATTGCTGAGCGGAGTTCAGACACGAAGCACACCATATCTTACTAATGTTTGTATTCCTGTGGTTTGTGTTCTGGATAACAGTAATTAGCAGCAGACCGCGCTGCAAATGTGCACTGTGTGAGACCCCAGGGGGCGTGATAGTGCAACAGATGCCACAGACCAGGGCCAGACTGAGGAAACAAAAGCAGCTCTGGCAAAAAATCCCAAACCAGCCCCCTCTTCTTCTCCTCGTACTATCTCTCACTTTCCATCCATCCATCCATCCACTCTCTCTCTCCCTCCTCTATTTCTCTTCTGCCTCTCTGATCGCTTTCTCTCTACCTTCTTTCTCTCTTTCTCTTTCTCTCTCTTGAACCCTACCTGTGCCTGCTGCAATTAACCTCGTGGAGTTGGGGAAAGTGACAGAGGCACCAGTGGTGGCCCTGGGCTTTCAAAACCGACCTCCAAAGGCCCCAGCCCACCTGGGAAATGTAGGAGGAATAAAAGGCCTGCCGGCCCTGCCCTGGACCAGTCTATGTGAGACCGCAAAGGGGTGATGAATGTGCAAGACCTTCAAAGAGGCCTGCAGCATGCAGTCATTCATTTTTAGGTTTAAATCTTTTTATTAGCGTTTCGTAAGCAAAGGCCAACAGTGTGATACATATATGTTCTCCAGCGCTGGTTAGATGAACCAACAAAGAAATGCAAGTATTTAAGGGAGCCAACAGATTCACCTGATCAGGTGGCCAAAAAAGGAAACTTATTCTACCCTCCCCTCCCACCCCCCACCCCGACCCTCGTCCACCAACCAAGAAATTTGTACAGAGCAGGCTGACTTCGCCTCCGTCAGCAAGGTATCTTGGGGCTCGCCCCCAGGGGGGCCCGACAGACGCAACAAGCGAAGATATCTCGGGCAGGTGAGCTCCCTAACCTCAGAGCCCAAGAGGGCGAGAAATGGTTGCCAGTGATCTACAAATGTTGAACCTTTCCCGGCTAATGTAATAGTGATTTTTCCATCCCCCAAACCTGCCATAGACACTGCAACCAGCCCTCTAATGTAGGGGTGCGAGTGGTCCTCCAGTGGATCAGGATGTTCTGCGTGGCCGAACCCAGGGCGACAGCCAGCTGAAGGCCCCTCAGTGATCTGAGCGGATATGTGAGAGGGTTCGGGAGGCCCAGCAGAACGTAGCTGGGAAAATGTGGTATCTGAGTGTCGAAGTGTTTGTCTATTTCGTCAATGACCTGCGCCCAATATGTGTGCAATTGTTCACAGTCCCACAGTAGGTGCACCAGTGTGCCCCGCTCCCCACAACCCCACCAGCAGTCGGCACTGAGTTGGGGATCCATCGAGTGTAGGCGGTCAGGTGTGTAATACCAGTAGGTGGTCACCTTAGTCAAGGTCTCTGTCAGTACCATGTTGCGTGCAGAATGACGGGCTCTATAGTATATCCCCTCCCATTCCTTGTGGCTAAGGGCCCGTCCTAGGTCCCGCTCCCAGCGCAAGCGCCCTGCATTATAGGTATGTGTGTGTCTGGCTAGAAGCATCTTGAATAGTTCTGAGAGGAGCTTTTTATCGGATGAGCACGTAAGGAGCCATATTTCGTAGGGTGTGGGGAGGTGCTGAGCGCCCGGTTTCACCAGGGGGTGGGGAGCCCAATGCCAAAGCTGAAGGTAGTGGAATCGTTCAGATTCCGGAATCCCACAGTGTGAGCGGATCTGGGGAAAGGCAAGAATCCCTTCAAGATTGAACAAATGCCCCAGGGACTGGCAGCCCGTAGTGCGCCAGCTCGTGAAGGAGGTCTCTCCCATCCCCGGTCGAAATTCGGGGTTATCAAAGAGCGGGGTAAGAGGAGATGGGAAGGTAGTCAAATTGTGTTTCTCACTAGTCTCGTCCCAGGCCTCCAAGATCGTGTTGGTTATGTGGGATGCATAAAGATTAGCAGGCCTGTGGGTTTTACACTTGAAGGGGATCCTCTGCAGTGTCGTGGCCGCCACCGCTTGGTCTTGGGACAGCCCATGCTTCTCAGATTCGGGCCTGCTCCATTCGACCAAGTGACGAAATTGAGTCACCTGAAAATAGAGCAGAAGGTCCGGGACCCCCAGACCGCCCTCCTCCAGAGGCAGCATCGTGATGACTCCCTTCATGCTGGGTCGGCTGCCCTGCCAGATGAACTGTGACAGCTCCGATTGGACCTGCTTGATCCAGCCCTTGAGTGGCTGCAAGGGCAAGGTCTGGAAAATATAAAGTATTTGAGGGAGAATTGTCATCTTAATGGCAGCCACTCTCCCCAACCAGGAGATCGGAAAATACTTCCACCGCCGCAACTCCGCCCGGATCTGCGCCTGCAGTTTAGCGTAGTTGAAAGTGGCTATCTCTGGCAGCGTGGGTGTCAGCTGAATACCCAGGTAGGGGACGGGTCTGTCCGCCCATCCGCCCATTGAAGGGGGTGTGCCAAGGTTGAGGGCAACATCGAGAGGTTGAGTGCGACCGATTTATCAACATTAACTTTAAAGCCCGACGACCGGGCGAAATGATCCATCTCCACCAGATCGGAAAGAGATACCAGGACGTTGTCGGCATATAGGCTAATGGTGTGGATATCTCCCCCCCCCGAATTTAATCCCAGTGATAAGGGGATTGCGTGGAACGCTTTGGGCGAAAGGCTCCATATACAGCGCAAAGAGCAGGGGAAAAAGAGGGCACCCCTGTCTCATGCCCCTGGTAATGTGGAAGCGGGCCGAGGTGTGTCCTTTGACTCGGAACGAGGCCATGGGGTGCCGGTAACAGTTGAGAATTAAGGTGCGGAACTAGGGGTGGGCGGAATTTGCAAAATTCACTTTCGCAAATTATCGCAAAAATGTTAAAAATCTTCGCAAACACGCGGAAATATCGTGAAGATGCGGACGTTTTTTTCCCGCTCGTCCGCGGTATTTTCTGCGTGGTCGCGGCTTGCCAACTTACCCATGCGGTTGCTCGTGGGCGCGGCCATCTTGTTTTCACTTGTCTCGCGGTGCATGATTGCGAGAAGAAAGACGTGATCGCGTGACGAATGACGTTACTGCGGGCACGAACTGTCGCGAGACAGCGCAAATGGCTACCCACATCCAACATCTCATGGAGAACGCGACCGGATCGGGAAAACTTGTCGGCGAACGCGGGGATTCAGGTAAGGCGATCGCGCGCACGCGAGCATATATTATTTTACAGCGCGAGCAAGCAAAACATTTCCGGTAAAATGCGGATTGCGGAAATTTTGACATTTTCGCGCTCTCCGCGAAAATGTCAAATTTTCGCAAGTTCCGCGAGCGGAACGGATTTTTAGCCCAGGCCTATTCGGAACCTTTACCCCCTCCCTACATGGGTCAACACCTGCTCTAAGAATGGCCAGTGGACCCTGTCAAAGGCCTTCTCCGCGTCTATGGTGAGGAGCATGTACTGCCCGGGGACTTGAGAGGCTTTCTCGATCAGGTGGAGGACCCAGTGACGAAATTGAGTCACCTGAAAATAGAGCAGAAGGTCCGGGACCCCCAGACCGCCCTCCTCCAGAGGCAGCATCGTGATGACTCCCTTCATGCTGGGTCGGCTGCCCTGCCAGATGAACTGTGACAGCTCCGATTGGACCTGCTTGATCCAGCCCTTGAGTGGCTGCAAGGGCAAGGTCTGGAAAATATAAAGAATTTGAGGGAGAATTGTCATCTTAATGGCAGCCACTCTCCGTAACCAGGAGATCGGAAAATACTTCCACCGCCGCAACTCCGCCCAGGTCTGCGCCTGCAGTTTAGCGTAGTTGAAAGTGGCTATCTCTGGCAGCGTGGGTGTCAGCTGAATACCCAGGTAGGGGACGGGTCTGTCCGCCCATCCGCCCATTGAAGGGGGTGTGCCAAGGTTGAGGGCAGCATCGAGAGGTTGAGTGCGACCGATTTATCAACATTAACTTTAAAGCCCGACGACCGGGTGAAATGATCCATCTCCACCAGATCGGAAAGAGATACCAGGACGTTGTCGGCATATAGGCTAATGGTGTGGATATCTCCCCCCCCCGAATTTAATCCCAGTGATAAGGGGATTGCGTGGAACGCTTTGGGCGAAAGGCTCCATATACAGCGCAAAGAGCAGGGGAAAAAGAGGGCACCCCTGTCTCATGCCCCTGGTAATGTGGAAGCGGGCCGAGGTGTGTCCTTTGACTCGGAACGAGGCCATGGGGTGCCGGTAACAGTTGAGAATTAAGGTTCGGAACTAGGGGTGGGCGGAATTTGCAAAATTCACTTTCGCAAATTATCGCAAAAATGTTAAAAATCTTCACAAACACGCGGAAATATCGTGAAGATGCGGAAGTTTTTTTCCCGCTCGTCCGCGGTATTTTCTGCGTGGTCGCGGCTTGCCAACTTATCCATGCGGTTGCTCGTGGGCGCGGCCATCTTGTTTTCACTTGTCTCGCGGTGCATGATTGCGAGAAGAAAGACGTGATCGCGTGACGAATGACGTTACTGCGGGCACGAACTGTCGCGAGACAGCGCAAATGGCTACCCACATCCAACATCTCATGGAGAACGCGACCGGATCGGGAAAACTTGTCGGCGAACGCGGGGATTCAGGTAAGGCGATCGCGCGCACGCGAGCATATATTATTTTACAGCGCGAGCAAGCAAAAAATTTCCGGTAAAATGCGGATTGCGGAAATTTTTACATTTTCGCGCTCTCCGCGAAAGTGTCAAATTTTCGCAAGTTCCGCTAGCGGAACGGATTTTTAGCCCAGGCCTATTCGGAACCTTTACCCCCTCCCTACATGGGTCAACACCTGCTCTAAGAATGGCCAGTGGACCCTGTCAAAGGCCTTCTCCGCGTCTATGGTGAGGAGCATGTACTCCCCGGGGACTTGAGAGGCTTTCTCGATCAGGTGGAGGACCCATTTGGTGTTGTCACTCGTTTGTCGTTGAGGAATGAACCCCGCCTGATCTGGATCAATGAGGCCTGGCATATAGGGCGCCAGTCGTGAGGCTAAGATCCCGGTGAAGAGTTTAAGATCGATATTGAGGAGGGATATAGGGCGGTAGGTCACACATCTAGTCTCGTCCTTCCCGGCCTTCGGAATGACCACAATGGCCGCCTACAACATGTCCTCTGGGATTGCCCCGGTGAGCGCAAAGGAATTAAAAAGGCGTGTTAAAAGGGGTGCTATAGTGGGGCAGAAGGTTTTATAAAAGGTGGCCGTATAGCCGTCAGGCCTGGGGGATTTAGCCAGCTTGAGGCGAGAAATCTCTGCTATAATCTCCTCTACGCATATTTCTCTCTCCAGGTGGTTAGCTTGTACGTTGTGTATCAAGAAGTCGTCTATCGCGATCTGCACTTGCTTGACCACGTCCGCACGGTGTAGGAGGGTGTCACACAAGCGCCAGTACCGGGAAGGGTGCTGCAGTGGGGGGATTGTGAAGATAAATACAACCGGGGCGTGATTGGACAGAGAGGCAGTCAAAATCTCGGACTCCTCCATCAGGGATCGGAACGCCTCTGTGCCAAGGACATTGTCGAGGCATGCGTAGGTCTTATGGACACTGAAATAGAATGAGTATTCACGGCTATGTGGGTGGGTAAGGCGCCATAGATCCATGATCCCCAGCTCCCTTAATCTGTCCAGGCACCCTTGGGAGACCCGCCCGTCTGCTGCGCGGATCTGTCCCTCGAGTTGTCCATCACCAAGTTCAAGTTCCCCCCAACAGGATACTACGCTCTATTGTCGCTGTGGTTTCAGTCAATGCGTCATGTAAGAACCTTGTTAGGGGCATATATGGACCCCACTGTGAAATTCAGCCCCCCGATGGCGAACTGATATGTGATAAGTCGCCCTCGAATCTCGGCCGTAGGTGCATCTCCTGTAGGAGGCAAATGTCTGCTTCGAGTGTTCTAGGTAGGAAAGTACCGCCATCCGCTTGACTGGATTGTTAAGCTCTCGCACGTTCAGGGTAAGTATACGAAGTGTGGAGGGTGCCATCTAAGTAGTGAGTGACCCCAGGGTCTAATGGGCAGGGATGGTTGATCAGTAAAGGCAACCTAGTAAAGCCTGTATTAAAAAGCAATGGACGAGGGCCCCCAAAAGAAGAACAAAAAAACCCCCCAACAAGAACCATGATGTCCTGAGAAGATACGATGTCCAATCGACCCCAAGGGGAAGTCAGAGGATAAGCTCCCTCATCGGGGAAGGGGAAGGTGGCAAACAACCAACATCTGGGACTTAGAAGTCTGTCATCCAAGGATGAACAGAAAAAGTCCAACAAGGGGTTCATAGAGTGGCCAAGACCGTACCCTCCCCGCCTCCCGCTTCAATAGAATAAAGAGCAGATTGACCCTTCTATAGTCATGAGGAGTGGGTTTTTGCTAGTTCCTCAGGGAGGGACTCCAAGGCGGCCCTCTGACTCAGTGCTATTTCCGTGGGGTCCGGCAGTTTTGGGCGCCGTCGGCGTTGTTGTCTCTGCCACTCTGATGGTGAAACATCCGCAGCAGGGCTCGAGCTGCGACCTCTCCCCTCCTCATCCAGGACATCAACGCCAAGGAGTCTGCTGGCCTCCGTCAGGGAGCAAAGCTGGTACTGTTTCCCGTCCAAGCGAAAAATCAGTCTGAACGGGTGCCCCCAGGAATATGAAATGTCCCGTTGGCAGATATGTGTCGTGTTGGGACGAAAGAGCCTGCGTTTCTGCAATGTAATCGCTGCCAGGTCCTGGTAGAGGATGGGGCATTGGTCTTGGTAGACGATTGGATACATGGTCCTGGTCCTGCGGAGAATCTCCTCTTTTGTGCGATAGTCCTAAATGCAGGCCAGTATGTAGGCTGGAGCTGCCCTGTCCGCTCTAGGGGGTCCAATCCGGTGGGCTCTGTCAATCTTGATATCGAAATCAGGTGCGTTTCCCAACACGTGGTTGAACAGCCCCCTCACATAGGCGAAGATGTCACCCGCCTCTGCATTCGTAGCGACGCCCGGATCCTTATGTTGTGCCTCCGGGAATGATTTTCCAGATCTTAGAGATGTGTTTGGAGGTCTACCTGCTGCTCATGGATGCGGATGACTTCCTGTTGGAGCGCGGAGAGTTCTTTGTCCCTACCGTCCCCCTTGTCCTCCAGTACTGCAACTCATTCTCCAATGTCGTCAACGTCCCTGCGAATGTCCTTGATCTCAGAGGTGAGATCGCGTTTCGCAGTCTGCAGGTGCTCCCGGAGCGTTGTAAACAGGGACTCAAGAAAGGCACGCGTCACTGGGTCCTCTCGGGCGTCTCTAGATGTGAGGGTGGACTCGGTCTCCCAAGACGAATGAGCCATCCTGGAGGGGCCCTGTTGGGCGCGAGAGAAGAAGTCTTTCACTGTGAGGTTGGGCTTAGAGTTTTTCTGGGCTTTGTTCCTCCTGGCTCGGGTAGAGGTCATATCCCAGTTCTATGGCAGAGGGAGCGAGCAGCACAGATCCACTCCCATGTCGCTTCGGTGCAGAGCTGCGTGAAGCAAGGAAAGACGCAGGGGCCCTGTCCAGCAGCACTCCAAGGCCCGGTACAGAGTCTATGGCAGGGGGGCTCCAAAGGGGGCAGCGGCCAGAACCAAAAGCACGTATTGACCTTCTCAGGCGGCGCAATCCAGGCAGCCAGGACCCCCGCTATACGCTCACGGGATCAGGCCCACCTTATGCCCGGGGCAGCACACACCTTAGGGTCCCTCTAAGTGGGGGCTGCCTTCTCACAGGTCCCGCGTGGCTCAAGTTGCATGTCAGGGCCCTATTCACCCCACTCATGTCCAGGGGCCGCTAGCCGCAGTGGATCGCGGGGCCAATCAAGCCAGTGCGTCCGGCTCCAGCCGGCCCATCGGAGCCGCCGCACCCCTAGGAGTCAAGAAGTGGGGCCACACAGGAGGTCGAACCTCTGGAGCTTCTAGTCCCACCACAGACGAGCTGCACCCAGGCAGGGACTCCGCTCATCAATGCCTCAAGTGCGGTCCGGGCGCCAGGTCCCCCAGCGTGGCCTCCTCACCACCATACGCGGCTATGGAACTGCCGCAGTCTTCGCCGCCAACCGCCGGGTCTCTGTAGGCGCAGCGTCAGTTCCACCGGGCCTGGCTCAAGCAGTGAGACGCCCGCCGCTGTGGAGGCACGCCCCCCCAGGGCGCCACAGGGCGGCCGCGCCGGGGAAAGGAGTCGACATGCCAATGGGGCTCAGCCGCTGCCGGGAGGCAGGCCTGTCCGCGGCCGATGGGGCGCCCCACGTAGTCCTCGGTCTTCTGGCCGCAGCTCTGCAGGCAGGGCCCAAACGCAGATGACACGGTGTCCCCGCTACAGTCTCAGGTGAGCGGCCACCAGGCTACCACAGGCTCCGGGGATCAGGTTGCCAACGCGGTGTGGCTGTTGCATGGAAGTAGGCCGCGCCGCCGCTGTGACGGCCCCGAATCCAAGTGCAATCTCGTCCCTCCGCGGCAATCAACCGGCGGAGTTGCTCCCAGCGGGTGACCCAGGAGCAGCGTCGCCGGCAGAGGCGATCACCACCGGCTGCAGCATTCCGTGAGGCTGAGGGCTGGTGCTATAAATCGGGGGTCGGCGGAGTGGTAGCGAAACACGCCCTACCTCACCGCCATCTTGGCCACCGTCATTCATTTTTAAAAGAATAAGTGCCCGGATCTAAAGTTGTGCTTCGAAGCCCACCGCCAGTGCAATCCAACATATCAAAGGTGCCAAATACAACGACTGGGTACCCTTGATTCTACCTCATGCCTATTTTATCCAG
This sequence comes from Triturus cristatus, assembly GCF_964204655.1. Lineage (NCBI taxonomy): Eukaryota > Metazoa > Chordata > Amphibia > Caudata > Salamandridae > Triturus > Triturus cristatus. The sequence continues at coordinate 1,157,642,459 of NC_140585.1, read as the reverse complement.
TACCAGATACTGCCTGCCACTTTGCCTCACTTTTGCAAGTTTTTTTAGTTCCTTGCCTGAGACAGCGCTGGCGCTTTTGCATTCTTAGGTCTTGCCTAAGCAGCAATTGCGCTGTCTCTTTGAGACATGCTGTATTGAGGTATGGACTTAAAGCTCCGTCCAATCTCCGCCCATATTTTTAATTGGCTTGTGACATTTTCTTTGTAAATGTTGGCTTCTGATTTGTTAATAGGCTTATTAGTCCCTCACTAGCACCTCCCTGTCTTCTGTTGTTACCTCCCACGTGGATTGGCCCTTTTACATGTGTCCTAACTCAGGAACATTTATTAGCAGTTCCAAGAACTATTTACTTAATGTACACAACTCACGGGACGTGGCTGCTTGATCTTAGCATTTCTTGGTTTCCTACTCATCAATGTAACAAGGGCGTCTGTTCGTGCACTTCTCCCTCCCATGTTATGCTTACTTTGTGGCCGGATTGTTTACACTGAATTGCTCCGGCACGATTCTCTGCACTATTTTTAGGTCTCGCCTAGCGACGCAGCCCATGCACTGCACACCTTGGCGAGATCTATTGTCGTCGGTTTTGTGTTCGGAAGGGGGACAGGAGCTGTGCACGTGCCCGGACAGGCAATGTGCACGTGCACGGCTCCGTCGGCTCCAGATCATCTCGGACAAGAGATGTGCACATGCCTGGACGGGAAACAGCTTTCTGGTAGGGGGCTGTAACATCTCATGCCGCTTTTACTTTGCCAGAGCGCAGCGCTTTGGTTTGTGTTTCTGGCTTCTAAATGTGAGTTACTACTTTACCATGACGCATTTACTATCCATATGGGTGTTCTTACGTTTTCAGCCCGCTTTTGCATTAGCAAACCGTAGCATCTCCATGGCGCGTTTAGTTTTACGAGCCTCGGAGTTTCATTTTCTCCCTGCATTTTCCCAAACAGTGACAGCGCACGGTCATGGGAAGTACTGGCTCAAAGGGAGAGGAGACATACTCGGTGTCGGTGAAACACTGATGCGCTTTGGGACCGAGACTCCGTTCTTTCTGCCACAGGGCATGCCAGTGCCATGGAGACACAGACGCACACTGAGGCAGGTGGCACTGAAATGCACGTGGAGACAGAGGGACAGTGACAGGCAATGGCACAAGGAAGCACCAATACGCTCACTGGAGAAGGGAGACCCTTAAGCATACTTTCACAGGGAGACACTGGAACAGGACTAACAGGGCAAGGGGACAGGAGAAAAGCTTGCACAGGGGCAGGAAGACACTGATGCACACTAAGACAGGAGACACTGAAACGCACACTGGGACACAACTCTGCGAAAGGAGACGCTGGCAATGTAATGGTGCAGACAGGGGCACTGCAGTGTGATCAGGCAATATTAACACGCACACTGGTACACGAGACTAGGAGAGCATACAGGAATAGAGACACTACTGGCAGCACACTGTGGCAAGGATTATGACAGCGCACTGTGTCATGCACACTGAGAAAGGACGCACACTGAGACAGGATGTGCTGACAGACACGATCATGTGCACTGGGACAGGAGGATCTCTGTAGCGGTAACACATTTCACTGATCACACGTTTGCAAGACCCAATTCCCATACAGAGTCTTCGAGATATCCAGCATGCAGCGGACTACAACCTGCATCTCAGAAATATTCAGCTGCCTGCTGGGAAATGCAGGACTATAAATAATTGCTTAAGCAGAAAGGCTCACCATCATCGCCATGTTAAGATACGGAAGAAGCCAATAGCCCCTTGCACATAAACATTTTTAAAAAAACAAGATTATATTTACGAAGTAATCTCAAGATCTCCGTGTCGGAACGTGTTTAAACACTTAGACAAAAAAACTAGATTTGCTCGACCTGCATTCAGGTGCCTGATATTTGATCATTTTCGCCCTACGTCAAATGAAGCACACCAAGCAACAGAATCGCTTTCCAATACATTTGTCTTTTGGAAATGCTAATATCTTTGGCTTCATAAGTTCTGTACGTGGAAAAAAATGGGAAGCCATTCTTTTACCATGTGTTTAACCTTAATCAGAAAAATATGGTTTCTGCTTAAAAATAACGCAGCTATGTAGCTCTTTCTGGAATCAGAAATGCAGACTTGAGAAGTGGAAAAAATGTGACAGGCACCAAGATCAAAACAAGCATTTGCAATGCAATAGGTCTCGCATTTGTTAAAGTTAGAGCGGTTGCTGTTGAAAATGTTTTTTACCTTTGTTTTTTTATTTGCAGTGGAGTTCTTATATTTGCATAGCACTATTGCCAATGGTATGAAAAAGCTAAAGTAAAAAACATTGTCATTTTCCACACCAACAGCTCTAACTTTAACAAATGCATTGCAAATGCTTGTTTCAGTTTGTTTCAGATGCTACACTTGCCCGTCCCAACTGTGTAGGGGCCGCTGCCCTTGAGCAATGGCGGTCGCTTCTTGTTAAACTAATGTGTCTGCATGCAATTATTGTTTGATGTGGTTTTTGTCCTCTGTGGGACACTGTGTGTGAGCCCGCTGGTGCTAAACTCATCTTATTACTGTTTATTGGCTCTGCAGCATAGGCCCGTTATCAGGGCTTATCTTGCTGTTCCTAAGCCGCTTGTCCCACCCCTGCCCCGTCAAGCTCCTCTGTTTGCGGTCCTACTGTGTGCTGCACCAGAGGCTTCTGTCTGGCTCTTCCTCTTCCTTGTTTTACTTGACTGCCGTTCCCTAACATCGCTCTCCTGCTCAAATATGTATACAGAGGCTGCCACACTGTCAACTTAGGGGAGAGGCAGGGGGTGGTGCTGGCATCTTTTTAGGTCTCGCCTGACCCAGCGCATGCACTGGTCTGGCGAAACTTATTGATGGAGCTCCAAAAAGTGCTACCAGGCCAGCCTAGAGCTACAGTGCATGTGCGCTGGCGCGCGCGATGCGCTTTACCGCGATTACTTTCACTTTTGCTCTGATGTTTGATCGCGATAGCGATCACTTTTGCGGCCGCTTGGTATAGCCAATAGGTCTCGCTTTTGGGACCTTATGCAACTGTTGCATGGCTAAATACTTATAAGGTCCCAAAGGCGAGACCTATTGGCTATGCCAATGCTTGTTTTTCTTCAATGCTCCGTTAGTGATATTAACTCCCGCACCCTGTTGCAAATTGTCCCCAGTGCTTGTGATTTTTTGCGATCGTGAGGAAAGTGTTTGGCATGAAAAAGTAAAATTCTGGGATTTTGTGTAGTTTTCTGTGTGGCTGAACATTTTTGTTTTTCTTGCTGTGTATAGTATTTTGTGAAAAAACACCATTATCAAACTAATATCTTTTACTTGACTCTGCACATTCCCCTTCCTCCTATGTCCTGAACAATCAACACAATAGAGGTCTTTTACGTCGTAGATGGGGTTCAAAGTGGGGAGATGTGATTATCAAAAGAAAGTCAAAGGTTGTGTGAAACCATACAATGCGATGGGATACAAAGCGAGGCAGTATAGCCCGTCGTGTCAATACTCTTGTTGCTGCTGTGTGCACATTCAGCTTAGGCGGACATTCGTACTGGACCAGCTTTGTCTTTCATCCTTCTTAGTTTGAAAAGGGCATTGTTAATTCGGGGTGATATGGACCCACAGATGACCTTGTGCTGTATGGTCGTCCCCTGAAAATGAGTTACAATATGAAACGATGCTATGTCGCTCACCTAAATCCTCCGCGACAGCACTCCGCATTCAAACCAACATCCTTCAAAAGGGGTATTTTAATTTAACATAAATGCAAGGTTTGCTGCACCACTGTCCCTTACAGGTAAAAACAAACATACAAAGAATATACACAAAAAAACAATAACTTTTTACCTTTTACAACAAAATCCTTCAATTGATAACACATATTAACAAGCATTTGCAATGCAATAGGTCTCCCATTTGCGAGTTTGATCTATTTGTATTGTAAATGACAATAGGGAACATGCATCAAGCTTTTGACCGGTCGTGGCCCATTTGCGACCGGTAAAAAGCCATTTGCGATGCATCAACCAAAAATGCATTCACAAAATGGGTAATCGCAATTTTTGCGATTACCTATTTTGCGAATGCATTTAGGGAATCGGAATTTGCGATTCCCTAAATGCAATGCAAGAAGCATTTTCAAAATGCGACTTTGCATTAAGGAATCGCAAATTAACATCAACTTCAAGTTGATGTAAATTTGCAAATCTTTGGAAAAATGCACAAAATTGCATTTTTTAAAGTGCCATGTGGCGCATACACATGCCCTTAGGGCAACATGTGCACACTTACTCTTTTTGGGGGTGCATCAGGGGGGGCCTTAGGCCCCCTAGCACCCTTGCAATTGCATTCGCAATTTCGATTGCCTTTTAGGTCCATAGAAATGAATGGGAAAGCATTCCCTAATAGAGAATCGCAATTTGCGATTCGCTATTAGGGAATGTGTAGGAATCGCTATTATTTTTGCAAAACCTACATGCATAAGGAATTGCGACTCCTAAATAGAGATTCCTTAAAATACGCTATTAAGGAATCGCAATTCCTTATCTTGATGCATGTGCCCAAATGCTTTTTATTTATGTGTTTTGAAAACTTGCAAGCGGTACGTAAACACGCACTTTGCACTTCTAGTCCTTTATTAAGAGAAGCAAGGCTGGCAGTACAAAAAGGCGCAGTTACTGCCGGCCTGACTTCTCATAAGCGCCCACTATATGTACAAAGTGCGTGTTTACACACCACTTGCAGGTTTTCAAAACACATCAATAAAATGCATTGTGATTTATAATGCCAATAGCTCAAACTCTCGCAAACAAGAGACCTCTTACATTTCAAATGCTGGTTTTCTTTAATCAAAAAGGTCTTGGAACCCGTCCATTGCTTACCATATGTTGATTTCATTGTTACCCTTATTTGCTGACTCCTGATTGTTCAGCGTGTGCCGGTTTCACATTCTCTTGTTCTTTTCTCCTTTCTGTAGAGCATGGACCAAGTATTGATTACTTCTTTTTGATTAGTGTCCTTCTGCTGCTAGCACTGGGATTGAGGTACTTTTCATCCTTTCTTCTTCCCCGTCGTTCTTGTTGTTGCTTGTTCCCTTGCCCCCCTCAGCTTCAGTACGTGTACTAGCCCCTACCACCACCACCATACTGCACCACCCTACATCCACCACACTACCATCCCCACCCTAACCACCACCACCCTACCCTAATTACCAAAGCAACCACACCCTATCATAACCACCACCACCACTGTAACCCCCACCTTACTATCCCCACCCTACCCAATCAAGACCTTACAGTAACCACCACCACCACTCTAAACACAACCACCCTAACCACCACCTTCACTACTACCACCCTAAACTAACCACAACAACTCTAACCACCACCTATACAACCACTGTAGCCAAAACCCTAACCACCACCACCCTCACCAGCCCCCACCCTACCAGTACCAACCTACCACCACCCTAACCATCACAACCACAACTATCACCACCACTACCAAACCAACACCCTACCACCACCACCCCTACCCTTTCACCACTCTACCCACCACCACTACCCTAACCACCATTACCCTAACCACCAACACCCTGACTATCTAGCCACCAACCTCTCACCATCCTACCCACTACCCTAACCTTCACCACCCTAAACACAACCACCACCACCTTAACCACAATCACTAACCTAACAGCCACCACAACCTTACCCTAACCACCACCACGCTACCCACATCCATTACCCTTCCCTAACCATCACCCTCCCCTAACCACCACAATCTTCACCACTCTCACCACCACGCTACCACCACCAACCTCACCCTATTCACCACTCTCACCACCAGCCTTACCACCACCCTCACCCTCACCACCACCACTACCTTCTTACTTAACATGGCTCTCAATCCCTATAAAAGCTTTTAATTTTCTAACAACCATTTTTCAACTCATTACTTGATTGTTGTTTTCATGGAAAGTTGTGAACTAAGTTTGTGTTCCTTTAATCTTGAGCAAGTTGTTCTCGTCTGAAGCTGTGCATTTAGGTATCCACTGAACTGAGTCATATCATAGATTAAAGATCCTTTACATGTTTGCTATAGTTATATATCGACCTGCCGGCCTTTTCTATGGAATTCAATATGCGAACACTGGGAAGGAACACTATGGTATGATGTTGCTGTGCACCGCAGGATGAGTGCTCGTGGGCAGATTTACATTTGCATAAACGTCATATTTGATTGCCTTTTACATTTAAATTATTGCTGTGCAGTGGCAATAAGAGATCATAGTGTTCACTGCATTACGTGGCATGCTTTTAAAAAAGCAATCTACAAGCACAGTCAATCCTGTGTTGAAGACTGGTTGTTTGGGCTTTCCATCAATAATGCCCTGTGTCCCAGACAAGTCCAATCTGTGCAGCGGGGTGGGACCTTTAATTGTGCACGAGATGTAGACTGGAGCCCACCCATTCCTGATACTAGCGTCTCTAGAATGGCTCACCATTTAGACAAATGGCTGACAATCAGACGCTTGATAGATGTTTGAAATATACTCCTTTTACTCCCTGGTGCACCTACTGCACTCCAGAATGGACTACTGGTTATGTCCTGGATACTAGATACAGAATACCTGGGGTGGACACTTTCCGATCACAACCCACTGAAAATCTGAAAATGGTACTGCCCTGGGGAGGACACCAAGCTAGAGTAACTCCACGAGGAAACTTAGGGAGGAGGTATTAACAGATGATCCTTTCCACAAACAAATCGATACACACATATCCCAATAGTTTGCTGACAACGAGGGGACGACATCCGATGGCACAGTTGAGTGGAATGCTTTTAAGGTGGTTATTTGAGTGCATTGCATTAGAACTATTTGGGTCGTGCAAAAGATTCTAAACAAAGAGCTGCTGGATTTGGAGGGGGACATAAGGTGCACTGAAGTGCTTACGATGACAAACCAGGACACTGGGCCCGCTCTTATAGAAATGTGGAGGCAACATACAGAAAGGACAGGCCAGCAGGCCTGTCTGTCATATAAATCTTTTGTGGTGTAACAACATACTGAGGGGGACATGGCCGACAGGGTGCTGGCATGGCTCCTCCAGTCAGAAACCACCAGACCCCAGATAGATGCAATCAGGGATGGGATGCTGTGTTGGTTAACTGGCAGTTTGCGATCTTCAAGACGTTTTCAGACTATTATCGCACTCTCTACAAGGCCCACAACAGTACAGCACTGGACCAGTTGCGGGAGTATATACAGGGGATGTCCATCCCTGTTTTAGATCAACTACAGAGGCTTGAGTTGAATGAGTCCTTGCAAATAGATGTGGTGAGGGCAGGGATCAAGAAAATGACTCGCAACAAAATGCCTGAGCTGGGCGGTCTCCCTGTGGGGTTTTACACTACATGTTGGACACTGCTAGTGAGCGAATTGCTCTCGGTGTATCAGGCCACCTGTGAGAAATGGGAACTTCCATGTACCATTAGAGGAGCCCTCATTGTGGTACTCCCGAAACAGGGTAGGGAGCTGTTAGATGTGGAGTCCTACCGCCACCTATCTCTCCTGAACCAAGACTATGAAATAGTTGTAACACTGCAGAAGTAGTTATCCTGCCTATTTAGGTTGGCGGAGGAAAACTCGCCTATAGATAATGCTAAAAAATAGTCAGAAATGAGCCAAGCGAGAAGCTACGTTATATAGACATGCAGATAGAGTGTTAATAATCAATCACATAGTACACATCTGAGGATCACAATAGTTCCAGAGTGAAGATATACATTCTTATTTTTATTGTAAATATCCCTACAATCTAGTCTCAATCTTGTATGATCACAACATGATAAATGATACAATTAATGAAAACAACGCTAGTCACAAACAGATCAATTGCTATTTCTGATCCCACACTTCCATACATACCACATTCATACCACAGACAATCTACACATTTTAAAAACAGCAGCAAAGAATAAAGAGAGCTTGGAGAGCCATCCCTCAAATATGTTCAATGAACAGACTATGATGCCTGTCTATACCCAAATCAATAGGTCTCGGTACTTTGGGGAGGTTATTTATGCGCAGTGCATAATCACCATAAAGTTTTATCAGTATCCTAAGTAAGTGATGTTCAAGATAGAGATAGATATATCACTACTGCAGATATTCCATAAAATGATTCTGTTTCTTGGTGGTCTCCACAAAATGCTCCTAAAATAGTTGTATTTGGCCAACTGGTGTTACCATTACTATCCACTTTGATTCACTCGGATCAAAATGGATATGATCCCATGTTCAATACCCTTATGATTATTTGCAGACTGCTTACAGTAATATGGGCGGGGCCCACAGGAGCATGTGATACACTTGGCTGGCCTCACCTGCAGGCAATACTAGAGAGAATGGGACTGGGGCAGGAGGTTTTGTGAAGGGTCAAATTGCTCTACACAAAACCTTTAGCCAGGGTTCGGGTGGGGCAGACCACCTCAGAGGAACTCGAGGTTTGATGTGGCATGAGACAGGGTTGCCCATTGTCGCCCATCATTTTTGCCCTGGTGATGGAACCTCCAGCCGGCCTAATACGACAAAGGGAGCAGCTATGAGATGTCCTCTTCCGAGGCGTATGGCATGTGATCTCCTTATATGCTGATTGAGCACTGCTATATATGCGGAACCCCAGAGCAATGCTCCCTGACCTCGTGGAGATTCTGAATACTTTCGGGAAACACTCTGGTCTCAAAGTAAATTGGACAAAATCTTTCCTTTTTAGGTCTCGCCTGACCCAGCGCATGCGCTGGTCTGGCGAGACTTTTTGAGAGGGCTCCAAAAAGTGCTACCAGGCCATCCTAGAGCGACAGCGCATGTGCGCGCGCTGCGCTTTACCGCGATCACTTTCACTTTTGCGGCCGCTTTGCATAGCCAATAGGTCTTGCTTTTGGGACCTTATAAGTATTTAGTTATGCAACTGTTGCATGGCTAAACACTTATAAGGTCCCAAAGGCGAGACCTATTGGCTATGCCAATGCTTGTTCCACTTAGTAGGAGCTTGGTTGGAGAGGGGTCACTTGCCTCCCCTGGCATGTTATAATGGGCGAGTAACACTTTTAAATACCTAGGAGTGCACGTTTCCCACGCTACCGTCGATATTAGGCAGAAAAATCAGGGGAGAGTACTGGCTACATCACGGAGATCCGTCCCTTTATGGTGTGCATTAACGCTGTTCTTTACCGGCAGGATTGCGGCTGCCAAAATGCTTATCTTACCCCAATTGCTGTATTTGTTCTCGGCGCTGCAGGTCCCGATGCCAGGCTCCTTCTTTTCAAATGTAAACACCGTTCTGTCCGATCTTTATATGGGGTGGGAGGAATAAGAGGGTTGCATTCTGCAAGCTCCAACTCCCACTGGAACCCTAATTACGAATGGTACTATGAGACCGCACAACTGCAGTGTCCCATGAAGCGGTTAAAAAGACCCTGGAAGCCCCAAGTTGCAAACTCTTGCCCGGGTACTAGGGTATAATAACATTGGAGAATGGCTTCTAGCGGACGAGCCGCCAGGTGACTTTGGATCTATAAAATTGCTAAAATCTGCTGGGCTCCTTAATTGCAGCCAATAGGGGATTTAGGGGCAGCCGACCACAGGGAGGTCTGCCCCCCGGGGGTCTTGGGGAAATGGTGCAGTCCAGAGGACTGCATGTCGGTTTTTGGGCTAGTTTGGGGCTACATACGTAGCCTAACAGATATAGGGGTGCCATTTTGTCTGCCAGCCACCATTTTATCGTGGTAGTATGGTGGCTGGTACTCAGTTAATAGCTTTTGTTGTGAGTAGCTTAGTGTGAAGTTTTTGGTATAGAGGAGCTTAGCGAGTAGGTTACCTTTGGTAAATTTATTAGGGCATTACATAGTGCAGCATATATCCTTCGTCTCTGACCTACATAATGGCAACCATGGCAGGTGTGACGATATGGTGGCCCAAGCCATGCGGCTGCTGGCAGAGGCCGGGCGGCTTGATTTACTGAAGGGGGAGGCCCGGGGCAGCGAGGGGACGACCGTATCGTAAGGCGCTGGTGGTGTAAACGCGGCCGTAATGGCATGCGCGTCCGAGCGCAGGCCACAGGCCAAAGAGCCTCTTCAGGTGAGTGGGAGGGGCCACTCTCGTAGTAGCGTAGTAGGAGAGCAGCCCTGAGCAGGGGAACAGGCGCGTCTGGCCCGGGCGGCAAGCTGCGGGCATCAGCAGGCTTGGCCACGCCGGGGTGGTGATGCGCAGAGAGGAAGGAGCAGTAGCTGCGAGGACTTCCAGAGGGAGACAGAGGCCTCGCAGGGCCAAAATGCGGCTGCCTGGCACCCGCAGGGTGCCCTAGAAGGGCGGGCCTCTAGTGCCAGCTAGGCACCAGCCCACCCTCCTTCTACTAGGGGACCCCTCGGGGAGGAGTCCCCCTCCTCTCTGCAGCCAGTGGCTGCGGTGCGCAGGGCGCGTCACTTCCGGGGCGCGAGGAATGGGGAGGGTATATAGGCCCACCCTCTTACCTTCCTCTTTCGCGCCCTGGACATGCCGTCTCGACTGGTTGTCTCGTGTCGTGACCTATCGTCGTGAGCCACGCATCATCGCATTCGTGGGTGCCTGCAGGGCATTTGGCGGTGAGTCCCCCGCTATAGGGTGGCAATATGCATGATTGGTCTCTAATGGGAATGCCACCCGTTTGTTCCACTCGGGGCATGCTGCGGGGCCCCTGATCGGAGAGAGGATTTGGTCCGTCGGCTGCGCTGCCAACTCTGGTGCTGGAACCCAGGGTTCGAGCCTCGGGTCGCATCAACATCTTGTGATTCTGGGAATATCACTTAATTGGCACTGGTTCTGTTGCGGGCATTGTTGACGCTTGGACTTCTCTGTGATCGAGTGATTGCGTTGGTTTTGGCGAGTGGGCATTGAGCGGTGTGGGAGTTGTTTAATGTTTCCCTTGTGGAGTGGATGCTCAGTGTCTGTGGGAGGAGGCAGCGCTGTGCGGGGGGAATCACTTCCGTTGAAGTCTGCGCAGGCTTCACCGGAATGCGAGCAGTGGCCTCACCAGCCGACCGGTCTTGCAAGTCCGTTCATTCTCCCGGGATATAGTTTAGCCCGTGGCATGGTCGGGCTCGGCATTCTAGCATTGCTCTGGGAGGGGGCTGTCTTGGGCGGCGTGATAGTGCTCCAGAGATCAGGTCAGAGCGAGTATGTAGACCTGCTGGCGGTGCACGGTTTGGGTGATTGGGCGCCCACCTACTTAAATTTGGACCAGGCTAAATATGGCCGGTGTATTTAAATGGCCAGCAGAAGGGGCCTCGAGCATTACAATTTACATTTATATATTCTTCGGAAGTAGGGCCCGGGCAAGGCAGGAAACGGGCCTGGCCACAATACGGTTTTCGGTGCGGCTGCGGGGGGTTCTGGGTACAATGCCATTGATGCACGGCAGCTGCAGCGTTGCAGGGTCTGTGGCCTGTTTGTAAAGTGCCCCGGAGGGAGGACGGACTCCTTCCGTGGTTGGACAGAGCTTGGCATCAGCAGATGTTGGCGAAGCGGCGCGCCCCTGAGTGGGCACTGACCTTGGCATCAGGTAGGAAGCTGAAACACAAGGTTCAAACTGCGAACTCTGGGCTCAAAGGGTATCACGGGCAAGGAGCACCACGCATGCTGATGGTCTCCATGGGGGTCGAGTCTGAAGTGCCCCTTGACAGTGGGGAGGCCCTCTTAATAATGGTGTCTGTGATTGCAGAGGCTGGTGAGCCTTAAGACAGCGGCGAAGGCCACCTAAGGAAAGGGTTCTACGTGCTGGACACTAGAGTTGGTGCTGAGGACCACCCGGTGCGCATGGAAAAAGATGGGTAACTACAGAAGAAGTCGGAAGGGGGACAAACAGGAACTTACGGAACAAATGAGGTAGGACAAGAGGGGGTACAGGCCGGAGACACAAAACAGGACTAGGGAGACAAGAAAGGAGGTGAAATTCAAAGTAAGGAGGTGAAATTCAAAAAGCTACCGTACATTGGGACACCATAACCGTTGGGGGCTCATCTTATGCACTTAACCACCAAGAAGATATGGAAAGGGGAGTATGTCGAGATTTTAAAACTCTTGCATAGGGACTGAGGTCTAAAGAGGGCTCTAAGGAGGAGGAGTTGATATTGTCCATGCGGCTGAGGGTGCCTTTGAAAACTGAAAATGGGACGGCTGCATTCCTCATTAATGTGAGTGTCTACTGTAAAAAGTTCCCAGAGAGGTCTGTAGCGCTCTTTAAATACATAGACGAGATTAGGAAAGCACAGCTTAACTACGGGGACTATGCGTGGTGCAGTACGATGAGGAATTCCGAGCTAGGTTAGCAGTGAACCAGGAGGCGCAATGGAGGGGGCTGGACACCGACTTATGGCAGCACACAATGGGCCTGGCGAAATTCGGCAAAACCATTTTTACAGCTAACAGGTTGCCAATAGTGTACAAGCCCTTTCAGGAGTGCCCCACCCAGGGCGTGGTGGAGCATAGCACTAGAAGCCAGGGGAACCAGAGTGGGGCATGCTGGGATTACAACAAAGCCTGTGCACAAGAGAAATTTGCAAGTTTCTGCATGAATGCTCTAAATGATCAGGCAGGCACCCATTAGCTGCCTGTTTTAGCGTAGGCGGAACCAGTTTTGCCACAGGCTATAGACAGCAGTAAGGGACTCCAGGTGGTCCGTCAGGAGCAATCAAAGGAAGCAATATGGGCAAGCAGGTAGATTAGTGTCAGATAGGGGGGGCACAAGGATCTGGAGGGAGGGGCTTGTACGCCCAGTAAATAGGGGGTCCCAGCTAGCTCACAAAAGAGTTATTTTCTGCATGGACAATATCTCGGTTGTACAGGTAGTCAATAGGTAGTCAGACATGGAGCTACAGTTGTGGCAGCTGCTGCTTAATATAATGTTCAGAGCCCGGCACATGCCTGATGTGGACAATGACATTGCAAATGATTTGTCTCGTTCACAGTGGGAGAGGTTCCATGGGCTGGCCACGGAGGCAGATCGGAAGACATGCATGCCTCAGGAGCTGTGGTCCGTCAGAGAGAAAGGATGCTACCATTGGTAGCAGAGTCTTTAGCACTTTCGACTAGGAGGACATACCTCCAGGCCTAGGTGGAATTTCTGGCGGGGGCCATGAAGAGACCTCAGGAGTGGGAGAGGGTAGAGGACGTAGTACAATTCATCCTGTTCCTCATAGAGAAGGGTCAGTAGACGGTGACCATTGCAGGGAAATTGTCAGGCATTGCTTTTATGGGAAAGCTGCTAAGGGGCTATGCCCCTTCAGGGGGGAACTGGGGAAAAGAATATTGGAGGGCTGGGCGAGAGAAGCTGGGCCTGGGGGATGGCTACAGTGGCCTCTGACATTAGACTATTTTATCGTGGTAGCACGTGGTTGGTACTTAGTTAGCAGCTTTTGTTCCTGCCCATCCGTCCCTGAATTAAGGCTTGGGTACTTCCTCTGGGTTTTCGTTTCTTCTCCATTTCCGGTTGTTTTGTTGATTCAGGTGCACTCGCCGTTGGCTGAGAAGTTGCCATGATTTACAGAAGTTTATTGTTTGTCAGTGGCAGCTCAGGCTGAAGGAGAACGGGTAGGAAGTTCACGCCTGGTCGACATAGGAAGTTAAGGTTAGGTCGGAAGTTCAATGAGGTTCAAAGAGTAGTTGAGATAGGAAAAGGGAACAGATTTTAGAGGTCCCACTTACAGTTGAGCAGCTCTGATGCAAGCATGTTATACAGGTTTGAAGTTGTTATTGGGAGGGTTAATTTAGGGGTGGAGGTAGTTTTATGTAGGTGAGTAAAGATGTATAGCAAGGTTATAGTTTTGTAAGGCAAAGGCCCAGGCTATGTTGTAATGAGCACCTGTTTCAATAAAGCGGCCTTTTCCAAACAACCAGCTGTCAGTGGTCTGTGATGCCCCTTCTTCCCCAAAAGTGGACCACGTTCCTATGCAGTGGCATTACCAGTCAGGGCCGCACTAGGATTCAAAGAGATAGCAGAGACGTTTGACTCTCGCCCTTGGACGAACGCAGATATTACTCATGTGACAGACCTGTATGAGCGGGCCTGATATGCACCTTTGAAAAGCTGCTAGAGAGTTCTGGGCTCAGACTGGGGCAATTAATGGTATAGGGAGCATTAATGCATGTGATCACCGCGACATGGGGATGGACAGACAGCACACAAATGCTGTATTACAGTGTCTACTGACACATGGATGCAAGTGTAAAGCCAATACGGTATGACGGTAAGGCTATGCAGAAGCTGCTGGCAAAGCCATGCGACATCAGCAAATGGATGTAGTGTATTCAGTTGGAGGCAACGGATGGCCAGTGGGCAAGGCCCATAAAATACACTAACCAGGTCTCCTGAAACACTAGGTTCAAACTACTGCAGTGTAATTACATACATCAAGCCTACTTGTACCCCCAACCGAATAGCCTGAATGTTCCTGAATCTGTTCGCAGCATGTCCCAGGTGTGGTGCGGTGGAGGCTGGTTTTTACCACATGGTGTGGGAGTGTCCGAGTATTGCACATGCTTGAACAGGCATAATGACACAGATCTCGGATTTGGCTTGCCGGGAACTGCTCTCTGATCCAGGTCTCTGTCTCCTCGCATGGATGTCCTGATCTAAGAACAACAAATTAGAAAGTTGCATGATAGACCTATTTCTGACTTTGTACAAACATCTTATTGCAATGGCGTGAAAGGCTGCTGAGCCCCCTCCGGCCACTTTGGCTCAGCCTAATTACGGAAATGGGCAATGGCTGAACAGACTGCGGGGAGGGTGACGGGTTTAACTGTCTGGGATGCCTACGTCCTCAAACTGGAGGCAGGGTCAGATGACAGGCTGTCCTAATCATAGCGCCAAAAGAGCTGAAATGTGGCAAGTAAAGCAGGGACACAGTTGTGACTCTCCTGGGACGGACGAAAGGTGGGGCCTAGGTCTTATGCCACCCTCTAGGGGCACACAATAATTTACTATGGGAGGGAACAGGGTCAAGAGTTGTGTTGTTTTAATTGTATTAAAGTTGTTTGATTTGAGCCCTGCTCACTTCCCCGGGCATTCCTTTAAATGCTCCATAGTGCAGTTGTGAAGAAAATGCGGGGCTGGACGGTCATTTACGGGAAAGGGGTTCGCCTTGACTACTGATATGAGTGGAGAATATGCATAAATGCAGGTTGATTATGTCCCATTGTTATAGATGGTATCTTCTTATGTTTGTCGTAATAACCCTGTACAAAGAAATGCAAATAAAGTGCTATTTTGTTTTAAAAAGAGAGATAGTGGGTAATCAGAGAAGGTCCAGTACTCAATATGGCAAAATGTGCCAGGCAAAGATGCTATTAAGTTAATAATATAATGCCAAATGGGCAAGAGCTGGTGACATGAATAGTAGCTGTGCTCTTTTTTAGGTATTGGCTAGACAGCACATGCGCTGTCTCCAAAAGACATGTTGTGTTCTATGTGTGGATTTACAAGCCGCCCATCTCCTATCATTGATAAACATCAGCATCGCTGTCATTTTCTTCTTTGATGCCATTCGTCATGACGTACACGTGTCATGCCCACTTCTTGTGTTTGGCCCTCCCATAGCGCATGGACCAAGTACATGTCTCTTTACAATGCTTCTGAATTGCAGAGCCTATTTTTAGGTCTCGCTGAGTCAGCGCGCATGCGCTGCTCGGAGAGACTTTAGTAGGTGAGTTTTCAAAGTGCTAGCCACATGGTTTTGCTGGCTACAAGCTTGAGTGCACGATTGCGTGCACGTGCACAGCTGCTCCTCGCATTCACCCCTCCCTTTTCGCCCAGCCCTTTGATGCCCTGCTCGCATCTCCCTCCTCCCTTTTCGTCACTTTCATTCTGGCTCCTTTTCGTCAGTTTCCTTCTGGCTCCTCGCATTCTACCCCTTCCTTCTCGTCCAGCCCTTTGATGCTCTGCTCGCATATCCCTCCTCCCTTTTCGTCACTTTCATTCTGGCTCCTTCGTCAGTTTAATTCTGGCTCCTCTGCTCCTCGCATTCCCCTCTGCTCCTCGCATACCCCCCTCCCTTCTCGGCCAGCCCTTTGATGCTTATAACATTGTGTTTCATTTAGGGCATTAAACATAAATGAGCACTGGCAACGCTGATAAAATTGATTTTATTTTGAGTAGTGACTAAAACTTTAACCACACACACACAACCACACACACACACAACCACACACACACAACCAAAAGCACACACACAACCACACACACAACCACACACAATAACACACACACACAATCACACAATAACACACACACACAACTACACACAACCACAACTACACACACAACCACAACAACACACACAACCACAACCACTCAGAACCACACACACACAACCCCACACACACAACCACACACACCCACAACCACACCCACACCCACACACAAGCACACACAAGCACACACATACAACCAAGCACACACACAACCACACACAACCACAACCACACACACACAACCACACCCACACACCCACAACCACACACCCACAACCACACACAACCACACCCACACCTACACCCACACACACAACCACAACCACACACACACCCACAACCACACACACACACCCACAACCACACAGACACAACCACTCAACCACACACACACACAACCACACACACAACCACAACCAGGTGTGTTGCGGTGGAGGCTGGTTTTTACCACATGGTGTGGGAGTGTCCGAGTAATGCACATGCTTGGACAGGCATAATGACACAGATCTCGGACTTGGCTTGCAGGGAACTGCTCTCTGATCCAGGTCTCTGTCTCCTCGCATGGATGTCCTGATCTAAGAACAACAAATTAGAAAGTTGCATGATAGACCTAGTTCTGACTTTGTACAAACATCTTATTGCAATGGCGTGAAAGGCCGCTGAGCCCCCTCCGGCCACTTTGGCTCAGCCTAATTACGGAAATGGGCAGTGGCTGAACAGACTGCGGGGAGGGTGACGGGCTTAACTGTCTGGGATGCCTACGTCCTCAAACTGGAGGCAGGGTCAGATGACAGGCTGTCCTAATCATAGCGCCAAAAAAGCTGAAATGTGGCAAGTAAAGCAGGGACACAGTTGTGACTCTCCTGGGACGGACGAAAGGTGGGGCCTAGGTCTTATGCCACCCTCTAGGGGCACACAATCATTTACTACAGGAGGGGACAGGGTCAAGAGTTGTGTTGTTTTAATTGTATTAAAGTTGTTTGATTTGAGCTCTGCTCACTTCCCCGGGCATTCCTTTAAATTCTCCACAGGGCAGTTGTGAAGAAAATGCGGGGCTGGACGGTCATGTACGGGAAATGGGTTCGCCTTGACTACTGATATGGGTGGGGAATATGCATAAATGCAGGTTGATTATGTCCCATTGTTAGAGATGGTATCTTCTGATGTTTGTGGTAATAACCCTGTACAAAGAAATGCAAATAAAGTGCTATTTTGTTTTAAAAAGAGAGATAGTGGGTAATAAGAGAAGTTCCAGTACTCAATATGGCAAAATGGGCCATGCAAAGATGCTATTAAGTTAATAATATAATGCCAAATGGGCAAGAGCTGGTGACATGAATAGTAGCTGTGCTCTTTTTTAGGTATTGGCTAGACAGCACATGCGCTGTCTCCAAAAGACATGTTGTGTTCTATCTGTGGATTTACAAGCCGCCCATCTCCTATCATTGATAAACATCAGCATCGCTGTCATTTTCTTCTTTGATGCCATTCGTCATGACGTACACGTGTCATGCCCACTTCTTGTGTTTGGCCCTCCCATAGCGCATGGACCAAGTACATGTCTCTTTACAATGCTTCTGAATTGCAGAGCCTATTTTTAGGTCTCGCTGAGTCAGCGCGCATGCGCTGCTCGGAGAGACTTTAGTAGGTGAGTTTTCAAAGTGCTAGCCACATGGTTTTGCTGGCTACAAGCTTGAGTGCACGATGGCGTGCACGTGCACAGCTGCTCCTCGCATTCACCCCTCCCTTTTCGCCCAGCCCTTTGATGCCCTGCTCGCATCTCCCTCCTCCCTTTTCGTCACTTTCATTCTGGCTCCTTTTCGTCAGTTTCCTTCTGGCTCCTCTGCTCCTCGCATTCCCCTCTGCTCCTCGCATACCCCCCTCCCTTCTCGGCCAGCCCTTTGATGCTTATAACATTGTGTTTCATTTAGGGCATTAAACATAAATGAGCACTGGCAACGCTGATAAAATTGATTTCATTTTGAGTAGTGACTAAAACTTTACCCACACACACACAACCACACACACACACAACCACACACACACAACCAAAAGCACACACACACACAACCACACACACAACCACACACAAAAACACACACACACAATCACACAATAACACACACACACACACACAACTACACACAACTACAAACACAACCACAACAACACACACAACCACAACCACTCAGAACCACACACACACAACCCCACACACACACAACCACACACACAACCACAACCACAACCACACACACACAACCACACACACACACCCACAACCACACACCACCACACAGACACACCCACAACCACACACCCACAACCACACACAACCACACCCATACCTACACCCACACACACAACCACAACCACACACACACCCACAACCACACACACACACCCACAACCACACACACACACCCACAACCACACAGACACAACCACACAACCACACACACACACAACCACAACTACACACACAACCACAACTACACACAACCACAAACACACACAAAACCACAACCACACATAACCACACACACACAACCACACACACACACACAACCACAACCACTCACACACAACCACACACAACCACACCCACACACCCACACACATGCCCCCACACACAACCACACACAACCACACACAACCTCACACACAACCACACAACTACACACACAACCACAATTACACACAACCACAAACACACACACAACCACACACACAACCACACACACAACCACAAACACACACAACCACAGCCACTCACATACAACCACACACAACCACAGCCACACACAACCATGCCCCACACACACACACACAGCCATACACACACACACAACCACAACCACACAACCGCACACACACACACACCAACACACACAATAACACACACGCACAACCACACACAACCACACCCACAACTACACACAACCACACTCACACACAACCACACACAAACAACCACAACTACATACACAACCACAAACACCCCCACACCCCCACACACAGACCCCCACACACAGACCCCCCACACACCCCCCCCACACCCCCCCCACACACACACACAACCACAACCACACACACACAACCACACACACCCACACCCACAAGCAACCACAAGCACACACAACCACACACACACAACTACACACACAACCACAACCACACACCCACAACCACACACAACCACACCCATACCTACACCCACACACACAACCACAACCACACACACACCCACAACCACACACACACACCCACAACCACACACACACACCCACAACCACACAGACACAACCACACAACCACACACACACACAACCACAACTACACACACAACCACAACTACACACAACCACAAACACACACAAAACCACAACCACACATAACCACACACACACAACCACACACACACACACAACCACAACCACTCACACACAACCACACACAACCACACCCACACACCCACACACATGCCCCCACACACAACCACACACAACCACACACAACCTCACACACAACCACACAACTACACACACAACCACAATTACACACAACCACAAACACACACACAACCACACACACAACCACACACACAACCACAAACACATACAACCACAGCCACTCACATACAACCACACACAACCACAGCCACACACAACCATGCCACACACACACACACAGCCATACACACACACACAACCACAACCACACAACCGCACACACACACACACCAACACACACAATAACACACACGCACAACCACACACAACCACACCCACAACTACACACAACCACACTCACACACAACCACACACAAACAACCACAACTACATACACAACCACAAACACCCCCACACCCCCACACACAGACCCCCACACACAGACCCCCCACACACCCCCCCCACACCCCCCCCACACACACACACAACCACAACCACACACACACAACCACACACACCCACACCCACAAGCAACCACAAGCACACACAACCACACACACACAACTACACACACAACCACAACTACACACACAAGCACAAACACACACACACACAAACACACCCACACACAACCACACACACACGCACACACACAAGCACACACACGAGCACACACACACACCCTCACACACACACAACCACACACACAACCACAATCACACACACAACCATGACCACACACAAACAACCACACACAAACACACAACCACACACACACACACAACCACACACACAACCACACACACAACCACACACACAACCACACACACACACACACATCCACACACAACCACACACACACACAACTACACACACAACCACAACTACACACACAACCACAACTACACACACAATCACAAACACAACCACACACTCAACCACACACACAGAACCACACACACACAGAACCACACACACACAACCACACAACCACACAGACACACAACCACACACACACCCACACACAACCACAAGCACACACACAACTACACACAACCACAAACACACACACAACCACACACACACATACACACAACCACACACACAACCACAAGCACACAACCACAAGCACACACACACACACACAATAACACACACACACGCAACCACACACACACACACAACCACACACACACAACCACAATCACACACACAACCACACCCACAACCACACACAACAACCACACACACACAACCACACACAACCACACACAACCACAACCACACACAACCACAACCGCACACACACAACCACACACAACCACACACATCCACACACAACTACACACACAACCACAACTACACACACACAACCATAACTACACACACAACCACAAACACCCACACCCACACAACCACACACACAACCACAAGCACACACACATAAGCACACACACAACCGCCCACACAACCGCACACACAACCACACACACAACCACACACACAACCACACAGACACACACAACCACACACACACACACAACCACACACACAATCACAACCACACCCACACACACACACACACACACACACACACACCCATACACACACAACCACACACACACACACACAACCACAATCACACACACGGACAACCACAAACACAACCACACACAAACAACAACACACACAACCATGCAATCATGCACACACACTCACACCCACACACACAACCACACACACAACCACAACCACACACCCACAACCACACACACCCACAACCACACCTACAAGCACACACAACCACAAGCACACACAACCACACACACACAACTACAATCACACACAACCACACACACACACTCAACCACACACACAACCACACACACACACAACCACACACACACACTCAACCACACACACAACCACACACACACACAATAACACACACACACAACCACACACACAAGCACAACCACACACAACCACACACACACAACAGTTGCATAACTAAATACTTATAAGGTCCCAAAAGCGAGACCTATTGGCTATGCCAATGCTTGTTTTCTTTGTTTTCAAGCACTCCATAGGAGTACTTGTGTTTTCAGGCCTCTCCCTTGTACACACAGACCTCTTTACATAAACTAATACATTTCATAAAAAGTTGTTAAAACATGAAAAGCACTTGGTTATTTTTGTTGTTGAATGATCCAATAGTATTGAGGCGCTCGCTCCGTTGTCCGTCTTGCCATAGGGCGTGAACAAGCCGATGGTATCGGAGTGCTTTAAGTGCCTACCAGTTACATTAAAAGATGCATTCATTTTTGTTGCTGATCCTGCTTCAATTAATTTTTTTCCTGTTGTCGCCTGCCCATCTACCCATCCCCTCCTGTTTCCCCGTTTGGCCCGTCCCCCACTACTTCCCTCGTTCCACCTGCTTTTTTTTTTTGCACAATTTGATGGTATTGGAGCACTTGTTCAGTCCTCCATCTTGCCATAGTGCGATCACCAGCTGATGGTATTGGAGTGCTTTGACTGCTCACCAGTTACATTGCACAATGACACATTAATTGTTGTGGGCAGGGGGAGGTGTGAGTGATTTGCCCAGAGTCACAAATTGTTCAGCTGACTCGGAGATTCAAACCTGGTTCCCTAGTTCCCCTGTCAGCCGCTCTGGCCGTTACAGCACATTTTGACTTAACTTCAAAGTTCCTCAACTGTTTTTCACTATCAATTCCACATTTGTTCAGCAAGACCCCGTCAACACTAAACAAGCACTGGCAAAGCCAATAGATTTCGGCAGTGCCTGAGCTTTTGGCCTTGTTAATCAGAATATCTTTTAGCCATGTTGTCTAGCAGCACATCTGCTGTTCAGCATGGCTGAAAATCACTGAAAAAAGCACTATGGTGAGGCTACCGCAGGTCACTTCATAGCAATTATTTGAGTTAAGAGGGGCAGGACAATACACTCAACATGGGGATCAAAGAGACTCTGCGTCACCCTGTGAATATGGGCTTTCAGTAACTTTTAGCCGTACTGAACAGCAGATATGCTACTAGACAGCATGGCTAAAAGACATTCACAGTGACAAAACCACTAGCTTGGACATTGCAGAGACCTATTGGCTTTGCCAAGGCTTGTTTTTTTAAAGTGGAGATAGTACATACTGCAGTACAAATATACCTCATGATGAGGGAAGAAGTGGAAGAGAAATCAATGTTGGCAACCTGAGGTGAAACTAATCCTACCCAGGGCTAGATTCCATCTCCAGCTGCTAGGTTGAAGAAGGAAAAGATTTTGAGCAGGTGTTCAAATGCCCCCAAAGGCATACGTCACAGCTCAGACCCGAGCCAGACTGGCACTGTGCACATGCAAGCATGAGAGATAAAGCACTTGGTAGGTTGCTTCACCCATAGCACAGGAACGAATCGGCTTGTCCTGGTTTACCCTTTTGTCGTCATTTCTCCATGTGGGTCCAATATCTTTTCTTAGATCCCAGAGACCGTTGCTCTTTCTAGTTTTACATGTGGAGGCTTCCTCCTGACCTTCTAAAATTTCAAAGACATCTTCCAGTTTTATTATTAGGAGTGAATGACATTTCATTGTGAAAAAGAACTATGTAGTGAAAGGAAGCTTACCAAGCTTCCATTGTTTCAGCAAAGTCACCAGTATGAGGAGCAGTCCACGGAAACGTTTCGCTCTGCAGCATTTTCTAGTCATATGGGTATCAAATAAAAAACTCAAATAAATGATAAAAAATAATAACTGGGCTTGAGGTCAGCAACGGCACAAACCCCATACTCTCATGCTACGTACCCAATAGTTAAAAGAGCAGAGGTAAGAGAATGGAGGTGAAAGGGGGAGACCTGAGTAGGTTGGAGGAACAGTGGCGCCTCATGGGAGGGAAAAGAGGTGAGAAACCAGAAAAGGGGAAATGGCACACCTGATGGGTGGAAACTATACACACAAAAGAATACAGGTAAGACAAATTGATCTGCAGTCCCTCAAAATGGGCTATTGACAGATTTGACAACACAGTAAGATTAATCTAAGCCAAGAAGCAGTCTGCTCCACCTTTTTAGGTTTCGCCTGTGACAGCAAATGCGCTCTTGCTTGCGAGAGACATTGTATTCAACAAGGGTCGTGGAGCCTCACTGCTTACTATACGTTGGCTTCACTGTCACTCTTATTTTATGTGCCTCCTAATTGGGCAGCATGTGTCGGCTTCACTTCCTCTTCTTTCATCTGCTACATGGATCAAGTAAAGATTGCTTCATCTTGAATAGGGTGCTTCTGCCCCTTGATCTGTGATTGAGGTACGGATTTTTTTTATTTTCTTCGTCACGTCATGTTGTTTCATCCCTGTCCACCCCAAGCCCCCTTGTATGTGTTGCTTCTTCCCCCCCACCCCAACCTCCCATTGTCCAATTTATGTTTTCCTTCCCACCCTCCCGTTGTCCATGCTGCTTCTACTCCCAACCCCTCCTAACCCTCACCCCCTGCTGCCTCTACCCTCCCACCCCCTATTTTCATGTTGCCTCTTCCCTCACCCTCCCATTGCTTGTGTTGCCTCTTCCCTTCCACTCCACCCTCCCGTTGTCTGTGTTGCCCCTATTCAATCACCATAAAAAGCACTAGGATACAGTCAACTTTGGCCACGTTATGGTGCTTTTTAGGTCTCGCCTGACCAAGCGCATGCGCTGGTCTGGCGAGACTTATTGAGAGGGCCCTAAAAATTGCTACCAGGCCAGCCTAGAGCTAAAGTGCATGTGCGCGCGCGCCGCACTTTACCGCGATTGCTTACAATTTCGTGGCCGCACGGCCGCTTTGATGTTTGACCGTGATCGCGATCACTTTCGCGGCCGCTTGGCATAGTCAATAGGTCTCGCTTTTGGGACCTTATAAGTATTTAGTTATGCAACTGTTGCATGGCTAAACACTTATAAGGTCCCAAAGGCGAGACCTATTGGCTATGCCAATGCTTGTTCTTTATACGTTCCTGTGTCACAGTGCTTTTTTTCTAAATAACTTCTATAGCGCTTTGTTAAATAACTTTTAGCCATGCTGCACAGTGGCCACGGCACGGTGCTCTACAACATAGATGAAAAACTTTGGCAAAGCCAATATCTCTCACATAGGTGAGATCTATGGGCTTTGACAATGCATGTTCAACTGGCCTCAAGCTTACCACGGCACAACCCACATGCATCTCCAGGAGTTCAAAATAACTTTATTAGTGGTGAATAATGAAACACGCAATCCAGGGACCCCCATCCTTTGTGACCCTCATTAGTAACGTTACATCCTAGACCCTATTCCTCTACTTTGTGCCCTCATTAAAGATGCAACAGGGTTCACAGAGTCTAGCCTGGCCTGATATTCCGAAACATGTGCTATCATGCTGCGAGCACAGTGTCCCTCCCCCTCGTCCTTGCGCGTCACGTCTACAGCTCAAGATTTATGGGTGGAACACATAATCCAGGCGAGAGAGTAATGGCCTGTTGTGCAGGTATTGACCCAACAACATTGGGAATGGGGACATTCTGCGAAGCAAGCTCATTTTTCCGTGCACGTCACCACTGACAAGACCCTTCTAAACATGTGTTCCAGGCGAGCAGCCATCGGGCAGGAGCGATGGGTTGGGTAAGCTCGCTGGATTTCTCCCAGACAGCGCCGGTGCAAGGATTATTTTTTGAGCGGCAGTTAAAATTGGGTTTTACATTTGGGCTTTCCTTTATTCCTAGCACAAGGCCATTTTGGAATCCATTAGTTTCAATCTGGCGCCATCTAGTGGCCATTTGTGGTGGCACCTTAAGGCAGTGACTTGCACTGGCCTTGAACGTCCTCGGCCCTGCTCCACAGCGTGACTGCTTCTTAGTGTCAGTATGGGCCTGCCGTAGTGTGTCTACAGGGCAGTGTGATGAACTTTCATCATTCGGCTCAAAAGTAACATTGGTGGTAAATCCCGCTGTTTATAAGCACCGTAAATAACAAGCGTTACTACTAATCAATTTAATGCTATTTTGTGATATATCCAAATTTCGTGCTGCAGCTGCATCTAGCCAATTGTGAATGGTCAACTGGAATTTCCACTTACAGATAATGTGAATCAGCTGCAATTTACTTATAGAGCCTGCAAATATATTGAGGTTTTTGTCAACTTGTGGAGTTTATAACTGTCATTCTGACAGTGGTGGTGACCTGTCTTTACAACTAGTAGCTAAGAAGGATATTTTTTTTTAACTGATAGCCACGTCGGAAATTCTGGAATAGGTACTTCAAACAAATGATTCAACGGTCAGCGGTTCTGCCATTCGCCTCGAAGCCTGGAAGGCATTGAGTTTGCCGCTGCCCGCGTCCCAAGCAGTGGGACATCAGCAGGGCAGCATGTTAGTGGCCGCCCGTCGGAGCCTTCCCCTTTGCTGCCTCGCGCGCGAGGCTACGCCCACTAAGGTATTACTCCCTATAGTTGGAGCGGGAGGCGGGCCATTGGGGGCGGGGGGCGCGGCTTGCCCCCCCTACTTAGGAGGCCCTCTCGCCCAGTTCCTCCTCTGTTTCCTGCCGCTCCAGCCTGGACACGCGATTTCGCCGCCGCCAGGGTCGTCGTCGGGATCGTCGTCGTCGTCGCCGTCGCCGCCGCCAGTCATTACGGTATGTCCATGCTCTTGCCTCCCCCCCGGCCCCGTCCCTGGGTTAAGCCCGGGTAGTACAGGGGCCCTGTGGTCGGATACCACGGGGGGGGCGGAGATGGTCGCGTGTGGTCGGAAGCGGCAGGGTGGCGGTCAGTTGCGGGACAGGGGCAGATGTAGCGACGCAGCAGGGTTAGGGGCGGGTTACGAACGCCTTAGGACGGTCGCCTATCCTGGCGTCGGGTTTGTCAGGAGCCCGTTGTTTTCGGCTAAAACTTGGTGGGAGCGTGAGCCGCTGTGTGGAGCAGCTAACGGCACCGATCTGCAGCCCGCCCCCCTGATCTCAGCAGACCCCACACACCGAAGGCATGCGCGAGGCCATGAAGAGCACATATCACCATGTCAGCGCGTGCAGGTTCACTTCGGGGCGATCGATACTCTTCTCCGATATCTCTTGCCAATACAGGTTAGAACATTATGGATAATTACTCTCCTTTGCAAGCAGGAAAACAGGTCCAGGAGCACATTTTTCATGACTCTGCTTGCCAGCGGCAGGGCCCCCTTTGGGAATAGGAGTTGGCCTAACAGCTAGGGCGCTCAACTGCGAACCTGGGGACCTAGGTTTCGAGTCTTGGCAATGACTCTGAACAGCCTGTGATTCTCGGCAAATCACTTAATCTCCCCGTTCCTCTTCCTGATTGCCAGATGAAAGGGGGAGTGCTCGGAAGAAGTCGGTCAGCATAGATAGTGCGTAAAAAGCATTCCGCCTCCATGTCGAGCAATTTTCCACCCCCATTTAGCAAGAAGCAGTGAGGAGCCGGGCAGCGTCCGAACACCTCATCCTAGGCGGGGGGAGGGGGGTGGAGACTGGAAACGCACGGAACAGGCATCATTATTCCCGGTGAAAGTGAGCAGTTGATAGGGAAAAGCACTAAGGAACTTGCCCCTTTGTTTAAAAGGTTCCGCTATGCGGGTGTTCGGAGTTCAAGTATTCCGTTAGCTTTGAAAAAGCTCTATATGGCGCACAGCCTCCTATGGGTTCAGGTTTTTATCCAAGTGTAGTAGTAGGTTCTGTCAGTCCTCCGCCATGTTGCAGGCTCGCAGAGTTCAGATTCGTAAAGTCCTCTGTGTTGCAGAGAAAAGCGACGCAGCGAAAGGAATTGCTGACATCATGTCCAACGGGAGAATGAGACGGGTACGTTCGTCACTCTTCTAACTCGCAGTATGCTTTTCCACTTTGTTTTCTTGTTCTTAAGCACATGCCTGCACAGAAGTCAGTTTTATGTCAAACGGGTATACATCATAAACATTCACTCCACTGAATTGCCTGTGGCACGTAGTCATGGCCTTCCTCAGATATAAATTGCACCTCTGAATTATGCGAATAATATCTCAAAGTCTGATTGTGTTCATAGATAGGCGGCAATTGAGATTCGTCAGGGTTACTAGGTGCTGTTACCTCGCCTGATGCCGGTCGCTCCCCCTGGTCTTGCGTCGGGTTTCGAGTACCGGTGGACGGAGCTCTGGGAGAGCTCAGGCTTTGCATGTATGAAGGCCCCGGGTCGGCTCTCGGCATCTCCAGATTTCTGCTTGCTTGGCTTGGTTGGGATGTGGACCCGTTTCATTTGTCGGGCGTAGTTATGGACTCTGCCCGATTACTGGGGGCTCCTGGTGGTGCGGGGGAAATGGCGCGAATGGGTTGTGTAAGTCTGCAAGGCCCAAGTACCTGAGTATGTAATGTAGATACGGGCCATGTACAGAGCCCCGTGGCCGCGCCCACACCCGGTGTTTCTGGGCAAATCACTTAAACCCCCCGTGCCGGAATGCGTAATGTAAATACGATGCTATGTACAGCACCCCTGGATCTGCGTGACGAGATCCCGTGGGCGGTGTGGTCCGCTGGCTGCACCGCCGACTCGGTGCAGGGAACCAGGGTTCGAGCCTCGTTGCCCAGTCAGCTGGGAGCCTTTTCCTTCCGCAGCATCAGCTTCCGGTCACCGGGTTTTGTTTTCATAGATCCTGCAATCGTAGTGGTATCGATCCGTGATTGGTGGGTGGGCACGTGATGGGGCGCGCCCTGCTCTGCTACAGGACTAAACAAGTTTAACATTTGGAAGAGATCGGTTCCAAAACTACAATATAGCATAGTGTCCCATGTCTATGGGAATCCTCCCAGCAACTTCTAATGAGTCCATAGTGTCGCGCTAATGACAAAAGGCCCTGCGAAATTTTATTGACACAGTATAATTCCGGTAATTAAGCGTTATGCGTGTTCGCTGCAAAATCAGAGTGCAGGGGCCCAGGACACAACACGAGCTGCCAGAATTCAAGCAGCTGCTGTGTGCAGTTGGCAGCTGTTATACCGCGTAATCCAACCGGAGCTCCTCTGCAGACCCTCTTGGTGGCCACGCATCCTCAAGTTTAAAAATCAAACTTCGACACAGGAGAATCCATCGCTGAGACAAGGCGCCGTGACGCGGTCCAACACAGGACTGGCGCGACGATGTCCAGCTGCCCATGTGCTTGAGCTGCAGCAATGCACTTCGCGGTCACTGTGCCCCAATAACTGTGTTTTGAGAGGACCAAGGCACAGGAAAGCTAAGGCGAAGTGTCTAGGAGCACACAATTGGGTAACACCTGGGATTGGAACTCGCGCCCCTGGGTTCCAAATTAAGCTTTTCACCCACCGGGTCACACAGGCAAAAGCTCGACCCACTTCTCCATTTTCAATACTTTTATCGCCCACACGTCCCGTGCAGGAGGGGCTTCTGCACAGTCGCGGCACCTCCCTGGCGCTGAATAAATCTGCAGCGCCCAGCTTTGTCCTTCCCTGCACCCGGGGAGCGCTAACCTTCCCCGGGCCGCTCCCAGCTCTACAATAGCCCGCCAGGCGCACCCCGGGACCAGGAGGTTATTTCCAGTTGGCTACTGCATAGTCTGAACGGTGGAATTCGGGGTCCTTCGTATACTCGGTGCTCCCTGCCTCCTAGAACAAAGTGTGCATCACTGTGTACTTTGTTTCAGTCATGGCACCGGATGCTGCGTTTCTTTCCACGGCTATTCCAGGCCTCACATAAATGTCAAGATAACTCGTGTGATTCGTTATCTTCCTGGAGAAAGGTCAAGAATTTGTATAGTGGAGGTTTTGACTTCGGTGTAGTTAGTGCAGAGGGTTAAAAATGCCCGCTGCAAAGAGCGTGTGCCAAGTAGATTCCAGAGTGCGTATGATGTAAATAGGTCAGCAGGTTACTGTTTCAAAGGAGGCATCCTTTTGTTAATTGCAATGTATATCCTAAAGCCCTTAATGGTCAACAGTGAGCTACGAACGCTCATCCTAGAGCTGCATTCACACCACTAAGCATACATTATTACAACATTGATTAGTGTTGCAAAGAGGGTTAATTTGGCTAGAAATCGACTACGCTTGTGCTTCTCCACACTAAGCAACCTTAAACTATCTGCCTGCCAGTAGGGATGACATGAGTCTCCTACGCATTGAGTCCTTTGGCTCAGGTAACCTTTCCTATACACTGATTCATATGCATATGATTGATTGGCTAGGCGGTATTTGTGTGAGATGCAAAGTTCTCGGACACCCTACACTGGTAGGAGTGGCGCTATATATAACTAATTAAATGCATCTGAGAGTGTGGTTATGGAAACTTGGTCAACTGTTGAAGGGGGCTAGTGAGGGAATCTGTGGTGGGGGCGGCATTGGGGGGGCGCCAACAACATTCTTGCACAGGGCACCACCATCGCCAAGGCATCGCCGTTTACCGCGAGAGTGCGTGAGTTCTACAACACTTTTAGTGGCGTGCTAAGTTACATTAATCATAACCAGCATAACGCAGGATACAAACCAAATTATTTCCGGCAACTAAGAATAATTTTCTAGGGATACCCAATGAAACTTGTTTATCGGGCAGTAAATAACAGATTTCAAACTTTACCTACTGAAACTTATGCTTTCCCTGCACAACTAGCTAGTGCATGGCCCATTGCTATATGCTGGAGAGAACCAGGCCCGAATTCTCAGCGCCTTACTTATTAGCATGCAGTGATTCTGGGAGAATCACTTATTCTCCCCGTGCCTAATAAGAAAAGAGTGTGTCCCTGGTGTAGCGTCATTTGGTGCGCAGGTAAAGCGCACTAACACTGATACCTTTCTGGTCGTGCAGCACTACCATAAACTGACAATTTAACTTGCAGGCTGTTTCATTCCCGAAAGCAACAAACTGGATGCCACCAGCACTATTCACACTATCGCCCCCAAGCTTTCCTTCCATACCTGGCTTCATGTTGACCATGCATGGCTTTGATATTTCTAACGTACCCTTTGCCAGCCACTTGCGATTTTAATAAGGAAGTAGGCCTGGCTGATGGTGAATAAGATAGTCACATGAGAAAATATTGGTTAAATGTTTGAATTCGGAATACTGATTTATTATTGTGTAGTTCCACGCCTAGGTCAAGTGATGCTGCTGCCTTTCATCTTTGGGCTTGCTATTCGGAAGCAGCTGGTGTAATTTTTGTCATCAACTCACACTCACAGTGGCAGCTTAGTCCATACAGACAAGTCAGCAGCCTGAGCTGTTTTGGGACAAGCTGAAGGCCGGGGTCTGGGTGTCTGATATAACACCTTGAAGGTATTTATTAGTACTAGTTCCACGCTTACGTCAAGAGATGTGGCTGCCTTTCCTATTTAGCCTTGCTAGTCGGAAACAGCTGGTGTAAGGTTTTCTGCAACCCAGTCATAGTGGCAGCTTAGTCTATACAGGACGTAAGTGCATTGTGTGCTGGGAAACTAAGGAGCGGGTCCATTAAGTAAGCACAAGGAGCATAGGGGGCGTTTCGAGCTCCAAAAGGACAGCTGAAACAACCAAGTTAAGTTCAGTGCTAGGCTACATTTGGTGGGGCAATTCCAGGCGTAAAGCATTAAGCCAGACAGCCCGGGGAATTCGGCAGGCGTACGATTAGCTAGGAATTTGTTCAGACTGAGGGAGAGCATATCGACCACAATTAATTGTGGAACCAGAAAAAAGCTTTACAAAGCAATGCTGTAGATTTACGGAGAAGGCTGTAGGGATAGGCTTCAGTGATAAGGCCATGACCTTTCTGGACGGGGCATTCTTCTTCGACTGTGTCGAACTGAGAAAGGAAGTAAGGCGGGCTTTAGAACTCTTTCTTCTACCTGCGTTGGCACGTCGTGTTAGGAGTGATTGTCAAAGGTTTTGCCTTCAGCCAGTCTAGGTTATCACCCATCCACTCCAAGCTAATTGTTCCTGGTGATATTGGGGCCGCATTTACACAGCCCAGTATTTGGCCCCTGGGGTTGTCAGTGTCGTGAATTACTAAATTTCACTGAACGGGAGGTGTGGCCGGGTTTTACGCTAGCAGAAGTTTGGGAGTGCAAGCCTCCACCTAGGGGGTGGCTGGCTGAATTTGATGAACTACTTCAAACGTTTCACAGCACTGCACGTGGGAGAGTGTCGATGACCTGTGCATGCTTCAACCAGACACCCCAGAATGAGTGTCAACTACCTGAGCATACTTCAACCAGACACCCGTGAATGGCATGCCCTCGTCTGCATGGTAATAATTGAGAGAGCTGCTCTCCACAGACATTTGACAGGTTAATGGGCAAGGCTAGCGGAAAAGCCAGGTGTATTGTCATCATTTAAGGCGGACGTGACCCAGGTATTGGCAAGATAGTGACACTGCCAACTATGAAGATATGAACGAAATCATAACTGGGGCCCACAACAGATTATTTGATGAAATAAGAAGTTTCATCCTCGAGCCACGATGTCTGTGCATCGAATTACCTATAGCACAGCAACACCGGTATAACAAGGACCGTAGGCAAACTTATTAACCTCTTTCAGCAGCAATAAAGTCCAAAAGCTAGCTCCTATTCAACAAGCAAAGAAATTGGATACGTTGTCGCAGTGGAGAGTAAGAAAAGATTGGAATAACCGCGGGACTAGTATAAGACTATCGCCCAAGTTAATGTAACTTAATTTAAAAGTAGAATGGCTAAAACGAGGAGATTTTGCTAAGATATGGATCATTTTGTAGTAAACAATAGGATAATAAGATGTGAAAGGAAGGGAATTGAGATACCCGTGATGTCAGCTTGTTTATATACATGGGTAAAGTGGTTAACTCACACGTACCTTCACACTGCTTATTGTGCTGTAGCTCTTGGGAACACAATTTCAAGCCAGGAAGGCACCTAATATGGCCAATTGAAAAATCTTAATAGGATTGCAGGTCCATAAGCGCCTAGTTCACCAATGCCTTGTGACCCAAGCCATATTTTCCAGCCTGAGAAACAGATTTAGGTGTTGCTCCTCTCGCTCAGCCTTTCATTGGAGCCAGGGAGGAACGAAATCATAACTGGGGCTCACAACAAATTATTTGATAGCAACGAGTAGTTTCCTTTTCAAGCCATGATGTCGGTGCCACGACTTACCTACAACACTGCAACACCGGTGTAACAAGGACTGTAGGCAAAGATATTAACTCCTTTCAGCAGCAATAGAGTCCAAAGCTAGCTGCTATTCAACAAGCAAGGAATTGGATACGCTGTCCCAGTGGAGAGTAAGAAAAGAGTGGGAGAACAGCGGGACTAGTATAAGACTCTATCGTCCAATTTAAGGTAACTTAATTTGCAAGTAGAGAGGCCAAAACCGGGAGATGTTGCTAAGATATGGGCCGGTTTGTAGTAAACAATAGACTAATACGATGTGAAAGGAAGCAAATTTAGGTAACAGTGATGTCAGCTTGTGTTTATATACGTAGGTGAAGTGGTTAACTCACACGTTACCTTCACCCTGCTTATGGTGCTGTAGCTGTTGGGAACACAAGTTGGGCAATTAAAAAAAAAAAAAAAAAAAAAATCTTAAGGGGACGGCAGGTCCATAAGCGCCTATTTCACCAATGCCTTGTTACCGATGCCATATTTCCAGCCCGAAAATCGGATTTAGGTGTTACCCTTCTCGCCCAGCCTTTCCTTGGAGCCAGGGAGGGGGGGAAACGTTCACAAATTTGGGTCCTCGAGCTGAGCGATGTACCTTCGGCAGCTCAGTCAGCTATATCGGCTTTATCCGGAGTCATGAAAGAAGAATGCGTCCATTTAGCAGTTACATAAAAATCTTCTGTCCTGCTAAAGAAATCATGCAATCCCCCGCAGCAGCAGCTGCTTTTCAGGTACCATGACGCATTCTATACATCACCTTTGTAGACAAAGCGGAAATCAACACCTTAGTGCTAGGATATGAAGGGAAGCGATGGATTGACGAATTCAGCTATGGTTTAGTTCTGACTCCATATGTAGGTGCTAGATCTTCCCATAATTACGATAGGAAGATCTGCAGTGGCATCGCTTATAAGGCTAGTAACTCCAGTCACGCCTAAGCTGAGCGGCATTGGGGCCAAGAGTCATTCGTGGTTAGTCTGCCCTGGGCTTCTGAGTAATGTTGCAACTTAATGCCGTATATTTACGGTTACAGAACAGGACCCATTATTTAGCCCACTAAAAGCTGGCTCGCAGGGGCGGGCACCTATAAACAGCGAAGGGAGGAAGGGGGGCTCTGGCAGCGACGGTAGCCTCCCCAGAGCTGTGGCGGAGTTACAGGGCGATCTAGATGCAGACGGGTACAGTAAGGGTACCTCTGCGACAGGCGGTACAGTAAGGGTACCCCTGTCCGGCACAGTAAGGGTGCCCGAGCCAAGGTCCAGGAGCCGAAGGGGGTTCTGGGAAGACCGCGACGGCGCCCCGTTAGTCCTTCGGGCGGTTGGGGGGCCTGACCAACCGGGGGTGTGCCACAACACGCTCCGCCCCTGTCGGAAGGGGCGGGAGTAGGAGACAGATCACGTGACCCAGTGGATGATCTGTAAATAATTATGTGCCACACTGCCGGGCATCGACCCACCTTGTGTGCTGGCTCACCAGGCGGGCGGAGCAGCAAGGGGCTGCCTGCCCTGGATCGCCCGTAAGATAACCCAATTTTATTATCATACTATGTTGTATGAAATAAACCTGCAGCAGTTCTTCACCCACAAATAAAGTGTCAGTGTAATCATTGGGTGACGTCTGTGTATGCGTGTTGACTGAAGCGGATGACGGTGTGGTCACTATGCCGCTGCCCGCGTCCCAAGCAGTGGGACATCAGCAGGGCAGCATGTTAGTGGCCGCCCGTCGGAGCCTTCCCCTTTGCTGCCTCGCGCGCGAGGCTACGCCCACTAAGGTATTACTCCCTATAGTTGGAGCGGGAGGCGGGCCATTGGGGGCGGGGGGCGCGGCTTGCCCCCCCTACTTAGGAGGCCCTCTCGCCCAGTTCCTCCTCTGTTTCCTGCCGCTCCAGCCTGGACACGCGATTTCCCACCCTTTCCACTTACCCCACGTGTCAGGCACAGCGCGTTATTTGGAATGTTTTTAATGTTTTCTTTTGCGTTGCAGGCGGAGTTACAGGGCGATCTGGATGCAGACGGGTACAGTAAGGGTACCTCTGCGAAAGGCGGTACAGTAAGGGTACCCCTGTCCGGCACAGTAAGGGTGCCCGAGCCAAGGTCCAGGAGCCGAAGGGGGTTCTGGGAAGACCGCGACGGCGCCCCGTTAGTCCTTCGGGCGGTTGGGGGGCCTGACCAACCGGGGGTGTGCCACAACACGCTCCGCCCCTGTCGGAAGGGGCGGGAGTAGGAGACAGATCACGTGACCCAGTGGATGATCTGTAAATAATTATGTGCCACACTGCCGGGCATCGACCCACCGTGTGTGCTGGCTCACCAGGCGGGCGGAGCAGCAAGGGGCTGCCTGCCCTGGATCGCCCGTAAGATAACCCAATTTTATTATCATACTATGTTGTATGAAATAAACCTGCAGCAGTTCTTCACCCACAAATAAAGTGTCAGTGTAATCATTGGGTGACGTCTGTGTATGCGTGTTGACTGAAGCGGATGACGGTGTGGTCACTAAAAAATCACACATAATGCTACAAGGCACTTTTAATCGCACACAGGGCGGTATACAGATGTTGTCATTTTACCATGTCAAACCCTCCTGTCATGTTTGTATCTATTGTTTTGATGCGCCTTGAAGCCCGGCTCGTCAGGGACACGGTAAACTGGGCTTCGACATTGCTCACTGAGTGAACTGTACCCTCTCTGGTTGCAAGTGAGGAGGCATACCGCACAGTAGCTTGGCAAACGCAAGGTTCATAATGCAAGCAAGGAAAATTGCCCGCCAAATTCCTGGGTTATTTTTAGTAAGCGACAGTCATAATTGCTATTCGATGGGTTCCTCACATCCGGTGCCACTGCACCTTCTGCACTAATGATAGCCAGGCACCTGGGGCGTAATGGGGGCAGCAGTGCAAGAGAAAAGTTTTGCCAGCCGCGCACCTACATCAGTACTATTTCCAAACAAAAGTGTAACGTTGCAAACGTCCTTGCGGAATCCGGTTTAGCAAGACAAACAGTAAGCGCGTGCAACTAAAGCAGGAAGTGTTTGGAAAGGGGAAGCGGAAGTTCACCTGCAGCCGCGATGCTCCACTGCGCATAACTGAAAAGGTAAATTAAGAAAGGTGCTCGCGGCTGCGGGGGTATCAACCGGGGTAACGCCAATAAAGGTTGGGGACCTCTCGCCCAGAAGCACAGGATACATTTGTGTTGCCCTTCAGAATATTGTAACTGGGGCTCTGCTGGGTGGTTGCGACTCTAGAACCACGCGAGAAAATACGAGAAGGAGTCTTTCCTTCGCTGGTATTCCGCTTGTGTGAAAAAATACATTTATCATTGCAACGTGGTTTATTGTCACAGCAAGTGGCTGCTGCCTGCGCAAGAGTGCGTTCACAACTGCTTCTGTAGAGGTACTTACCTTCCAAGAAGGGAGCTCCGACCTCTGCCAACCTCTTTTCCTTACAGCTCACCTGGAAAGCACCATCCGGCTCTCTAGCCTCGGGCAAGGGGGACATCAGGGGCTGAAGAGGCCTCGAGTGTCCGCCCAAGAGTCTTGGGGAGGCGCTGGTCCAGCATCCCTCAGTGCATCTCCCTGAGTGAGCTAGAGGGCTACCCTGGACCTGGGGTAGGAGAGGCCCAGGTCCAAGTAGGCTTAACGGAGAGAACTCAAAGACAGGCGGTCGGCTGTGATTGGCCCCTGATATCAGACGGGGCCTGGACATAAACAATCCACCCAGTAGGAGGGCGTTGAGCGAGGAGGGCGCCGATCCCAGTCTTCACGGGCTGCTTACATCACTGGCAATCACTCTTGCAGGAGGAGTATTGAGCCCTAGGCCCACGCGTTCTATATTTACTTGTTTGTTTATTTATGCACCATTACCTAAAAGTGATAGAACACTTCACCAAAGAGCTAGAACAAATACAAGCATCAGAAATTGCACAGTTCAAGAATATTCAGTGAAAGATAAAAAGAGGCGCCTGCTGGGAAAATATCACACGATATTGAGGTAGATGGGTGATGCATAAAACAGGGATCCCAGAGGGCTGTAATGCGCCAAGGGATCAAGAGAAATGCTTTTCAAATAGGAGAGATTTCAGTTCAGATTTAAATATGTCGATGAGGTAGTGGTAAGTTAGGGTGTTCCAGGTTCTAGTTGTCCTCCCTGAAAAGGATTTTGCCAGAAATCTTTTTTTTTTTTTTAAATGTTGGGGTCCTAGGCAGTGCCTCTGCATTTAGTGATGGTTGGTTCTCTGAGCTCCTGCACCCAGGCTGCGCCATCCAAAGAATCTGTGGGGCATATCAGCAAGCAGGCGATAAAAAATTATCGCCGCTTTTGCGTCCGATTTCGGACGAAAAGCGGCGATAGCGTGACCTTCCTGATAAGGCGATAAAACTATCGCGTGAAACCTTGCCCTATCGCCATTTCCCTTAACGCCCATCTTTGCATCTCTAATGAGATGCAAAGTGGGCGTTCCTCCCCAGGATAACGGCAACATTTCTCCTATTATCAAGCCTCACGCAAAGCAGCATAGCGACAGGAAAAGTAGCGATAACCTATGTTATCGCTACTTTCCTTACGCCTGCTTTGAAACTGACTTAGCCATGATATCCTATGGAAGGTGGATATCATGGCTAAGTATGTGAGGCCCTATAAGCAAGCTATGGTCAAACTTCGAGGGATTATCGCTGGGTTTCCAGCGATAATCTCACGTGTGGCAGTTAGCGCTAGGATTTTTATCACTTTTGAGATAAGCGTTGCTAATAGCACGCTATCTCAGCGATAAAAATCCACGCTAGCCGGCGATAATTATCCTAGCGCTAAGTGCGCTTAGCGAAAATTATCGCCGGTTGTTGTTGATATGCCCCTGTGTCCTTTGCTGACCCGCTTTAGGCATGGGTGCCTACCTCAAACTGCCAGAAACGAAGCCTGACCCGTGCCAGGGAAATACAGGACGTCCCCGGAACTGCCGTAGGGAATTCTACAGCACTTCCTTCAGCGGAGAAACCCAAGTCTTATGTTTCTACCTGTACACCCTGTGCATGCTGTGTAAGCTGCCGTTGAATCTGACGCTTCCAGTACACATCGCCCTGGGACTTTTCTGATTTTCATCTACTTGCTTCGGGACCCAGAGGAATAACCTAACATTCTCACACACTTTGGAGCGGAAGACCATCTGTCCTGGCAGTGATCCACAGGCCTCAGAGATCACCCAGTTGTCAGGTGTTGCCCCCAAAATCTCACTTGTTACTTGGAGTGAAGTCCAAGGTAGCACTGAGGTGACTGAGCCCCGCCCTGACTTTGTATATATAGTTAATGTTATGTAATAGAGACCAAAGTAAAGGTATGGAAACATCTGTCTTGTTTTTTGTTTCCTTGTGAAATAGATTTCCAATTTTGACTGGTGTCTGGCAGCCAATTTGAACCTCTGAAACATTAGGTGGTGGGAAGCAGGTCGAAGAACATGATTTCGTGGTTAGAAG